>NC_139029.1:23767292-24406742 GCF_964662115.1 Mustela nivalis
AATGGATTGGGAGTAGAAATGATCTACGGTTCTAGGCAGGGTGGCCTTCACCGTGCTCTCTATCTTTAAGCTGCCAGTGAACTGAGGACAGGGCCACCCTGAAGCCAGGTGTCAAAGATGATGGAAGCACATGAAGAGTGGTCTCTGCATGACCTCACAGAGCGGAACTGAGGGAGTACCCCTGGCCTCTGACCATCAGCGGTGGAGCAAGATCAACACAAGAAATAACTTTTTGAGCATGCCTGGATGGCTCAGTGGGTTAAAGCCTCTGCTTTCGGCTCAGGTCATGATCCCAGGGTCTTGGGATCGAGCCCTACATCGGGTTCTCTGCTCAGCAGGGAGCCTGCTTCCTCTCTCTCTTTGCCTGCCTCTCTGACTACTTTGTGATCTCTATCTGTCAAATAAATAAATAAAATCTTAAAAAAAAAAAGAAATAACTTTTTGTTGTGCTAAAGCCAATGAGATAGTGGAGCTGTTTTTTACAGCAGCTAGCATCGCCCAGCCTGATGAATACAAAATTACCTGTTTGTCCTTATTTTACAGATAAGGAAATCGAGGCATCAAGAAGTTAAATAATATACATTTTGTGGCAAAGCTAGCAGGCAAGGAAGCCAGGATTTGAAAGGGAACCATGTTATGAACCTGCATTCATTTTTCTTTCTGTGCAGTAGACTGGGGTTCCACAAGCTTGACCTGCCACAGGCCAAATCCAGTACTATTCCTTTATGTGTCATCTTTGGCTGTGTTCACCTGCAAGGGCAGAATTTAGCACAGAATTGATCATTGTGAAAGAGACTCTATCTCTCTTCCCCACCAAAGTGGAAAATATTTACTATTTAGTTTTTTATTAAAAAAAAAAAGTTGGGGCACCTGGGTGACTCAGTGGGTTAAGGCCTCTGCCTTTGGCTCAGGTCATGATCCCAGGGTCCTGGGATTGAGCCCCACAACAGGCTCTCTGCTCAGCAGGGAGCCTGCTTCCCCACACCCCGCCTGCCTCTCTGCCTATTTGTGATGTGTCTGTCAAATAAATAAATAAAATCTTAAAAAAAAATTTGGAACCCGTACTCTAAATTGAAAAATATCTTCTCTTCTGAAGCCAGTTTGAGTCATGGGTCGTTGTGTGGACTAATCAACATAGCTGGGGTCAGGGAGGTGCTATGATTGGCCAAGTTAAGGTCAGGTGCTTGCCCTTTGGCCCCTCAGTGCAGCCAGGAAGACAGTCCTGTACAAATATACATGGGGCACCTCGGTGGCTCAGGCGGTTAAAGTGTCTGACTTTGGCTTGGGTCATGGTCTCAAGGAGCTGGAATCGAGCCCCATGTCTGGCTTCCTGTTCAGCGGGGAGTCTGCTTGTCCCTCTGCTCCTGCTTCTGCCCCTCCCTTCAGCTAGTGTGCACTCTCTCTCTTTAATAAATAAATAAAATATTTTTTAAAAATGCTGGTGCCTGGGAGGCTCAGTCAGTTGAGTGTCTGCCTTGGGCTCGGGTGATCCCATGGTCTTGGGATTGGGCCCCGCATCAGGCTCCTTGCAAAAGCAGGGAGCTGGCTTCTCCCTCTCCCTCTGCTATTCCCCCTGCTTGTGCTCTCTCTCTTCCTCACCCTCTCTCTCTGTTAAATAAATAAATAAAATATTTTTTAAAATATTTAAAAAAATATATAGAGCCAGAACAAAAGGAGAATGTTATAGACTGAATTGTGCCCCGTTAAAATTCTTGGGTTGAAACTCTAACCCCCAATATGACTACATTTGGAGATAGGGCTTTTGAGGACGTGATTAAATAATAAGGTTATAAGGTCATATAAGGTCACCAGAGTCTTTATAAGAAGAGGATGAGACAGCAGAATTTACTCTGTCCATGTGCACACAGAGATGAGGCTGTGTGCAGAGAATGAGAAAGTGCTGTCTGCAAGCTGAGTAGAGGGTCCTTGCCAGGAACCAACCCTTCCTGGCCCCTTGACTTTGGACTTTTAGCTTCCAGAGCATGAGAAAATAAATTTTTGCTCTTTAAGCCACCCAGTCTGTAGTGTGAGTAGATGAAGACAGGAGGGCTGACTATCCAAATGGTGTGTGTTGGTTGAGGGCATGGGGAACACAGACATGATGAATTCAAACCGAAACAACCTCTATGAGCCCCGTAATGCCCACCCTATTCTCCAATCTGTGCTGCTGTGCCATTATCAAATACGATTAACATAGTATCTGGTGGGGAGTGGCAGCCAAAACCCAAAATAGGTCCCAGATTTGCTCTCTCCTGTTCCAATATCCTTGGCAAGACCCCACACATGGACCGTAAGGAGGGGTCCCCTGGATCATTCTCCTGGTACTCATCTACATATTGGTATACAGACACATAAACTGGTGTGTGTTATACATTTTGGCACACACCAGAAAGCAAGGAAGTGCTCAAAGAATGATGGGGGCATATCAAAAGACACAGGACCTAACTTAAAGAGGCTCCCCCAGGCCAAATATGGCACAATCTGAAAGTCAAAATAATAAATGATAATAGTGGATTATAACCTGTTGAATAAAATAATCCATGAGTCTGTACGGAAGGATGTAAGGAGTCTGTAAGAAGGATGGAAGGGAAGAAAGGATGGAAGGAAGGAAGAAAGATGCTTTTTCCTTGTGGTTGTATGTCATCTACTAAATATAGAAGGAAAGAGAATTGGAAAATCACAGCGACTGACTCCTCTGGGGTGAAGCCCCCCACCAGAAGCATGGAGGCAAGGAGGCCCCAAAATGCAGAATAAAAATGCTAAATTCGGATTATCATCAGAGGTTGGTAGAACTAGTGGGTAAAGTCCCAGGAAGGACAGCATATTAGCGTGGTCTCAGAGTATCTCTCCCATGCTACTTGTAAGTTACAAAGTGAAACATGGGAACTTTACTCGGGCTTCTACTCTCACGGAGCAATCAAAGCAAACGCCCCCAGCACTGGGAAGAGTTCACCAGTGTGCTTCCTGACTCAATGGGCTGCACTAGTGGCCTACCACAGGTGTGGCTGTGTGGTGGGGAGTCCCTGCCCTGGGTGCAGCCAGTGAGGCGGCAAATTGTGTTCTAAAATTTTAAAATAGTGGAACAAACTAAAATCGATTTCTTTTTTATTATCACCACGTGCCAGCAATTGGGGGGTGAAGCAATCCCCTTTGAAATCATCCAAGCGATCGCTGCCATGACTTTGAGTTTTAACTGTATATCTAATCATGTATTTGGTATATATTTAATTATGTGTGTGTCTATGTAAACATATACATGCGTATGCATTTCAAGGGAGCATATTTTAATCACTTCTCATCCGATAAACGTTGGGTTTGAAGTGGAGTTTGTTTGGCGAATTCCCAGTTACACAGCTGGCCCTGGTGGATGTGGGCTCTGCAGAATGTGTTTCTTTTTTCAGAGGGAGATAATTTCAGTTTGCAACCGTTCAAGCTAACTTTGGTGTGGTTTGTGCTTCCAAGCCCTGTGGAGCTGCCCATCCCGTGTTTAAATGGTAGATTCAAAATAAGCAATGGCAGCAGAGGGATGGCAAAGAAACGAAACGTGAGTCAGTTTAATTCCGACATTCGGTGTGATTAGCTAGAGTCTTTTTCCCATGTGTGACATTTTGGGGGGAACTTTAGAAAAAAATGGAGTCGTTCTTTTCAGCCTGGCTTCATTGATGGGAAATGCCGCAGAAGGAAGCACAGGGAAAAGGCTTTCCCGGACAAAATGATTGCACCGCATGAAGTCCTGTGTGCAGGGCAGATGATCTGGAAAGTGAACCTCAGCCTTTGAAGAACTGTGGGGTCCAAAGGGGGATCCGTTCAGATGTTGCTCTCTGCTGTATGTGTCTATTTTTTCCCGAGTTATCTTTTATCAGGTGTGAAGTTTTAGGTGAGGTCAATCAGACACAGAAATATTTGAATCCTCCAGGACCAGCCTTGATCACGGAACAGTAAAGCATCCAGACAGAAATGGCGGAGAAGTTCATTAACTATGCAACAACACATGTAAGGAAGTGGACATTCACTGAGAAAAAATAATCAAATTCCCAAGAAGAGAGCGGGGAGGAGCCACAGAAGATGCTGGTCTTACTTTGCCAGAAGAAATAAAAGGGAAATGCTTGGATGCTGCAATCGTTTTCAGCAAGAATTGGATACACTTGAAAGACAATGGATCAAACAATGTTAGTTTTCAGCCATTTTGTCTGTTTTTGCAAAAGAAGAAAAACTTTGGAAGTTTTTTTTTTTTTAACCAAGTATAATAGAAATATTTGATGAATTTTCTGGTGAATATGTTCTAGTGGAAATTTTTTTGATGGTAGAGATGTTTGAATCAGTATCAATCCCAAACAAACAAAGCCATGAGCTGCATGGCAATTTCTGGGTTTTATTATGAAAGAGATTTTTATGAGTCTCTTCCAAACTTACTTCTGTGTTTAATACTTTTTTATAACTATCTGTGTATCTGTTGATTTGTGTGAAATAAACTTTTTTTTTTTAAAAAGATTTTATTTATTTATTTATTTGACAGAGAGAAATTACAAGTACACTGAGAGGCAGGCAGAGAGAGAGAGAAGGAAGCAGGCTCCCTGCTGAGCAGAGAGCCCGATGCGGGACTCGATCCCAGGACCCTGAGATCATGACCTGAGTCGAAGGCAGCAGCTTAACCCACTGAGCCACCCAGGCGCCCTGAAATAAACTTTTTTTAAAAAAAGATTTATTTATTCATCTTAGGGAGAGAGGGCAGGTGGGAGGAGCAGAATGGGAGACAGAATCCCCCAAGCAGACCCCCCACCAAGTGTGAAGCCCAACTTGGAAATTGATCCTAAGACTTTGAGATCATGACCTGAGCAGAAATCAAGACCTGGTCGCTTACAAGACTGAGCCACCCAGGCGCCCCTGAAAGAAACTTTTCTAAATAATTAAAATTAATTAAAAGTATTTGATCAACTGTGAATAGACAGATTTACAAACCTGGCTACATTTTCTATTGGACATGAACATATGAATCAGATCAATTCTGATGAAGTCATGAGAAATTTACAGCAGTTAAAGCACAAAAACCAACTGTACGGCTGTTATGCATTTCTGGGACGGATCCGTATGTAGTATATATTTTTCCTCCCTTCTTCTAAAATTTCATTAATGTAACTAAATATCATTAAGCCATTAATGTTTTCTTTTTGTGTTTTATAATATTTTTTAATATTTTATGTTCTCATAAAAGTGGCATTTCTGTGTTTCTTTTCTGGGCCATTATTCTCATTCATATCATTTCATGATTATTTCTGAAAATAATTGAGTCATATGGAAGAGGGGAGTGTTCATTAAAAAAAAAAAAAAAAAGATCTGTTCTGGTGGTCAAATGCCCTAGGTCAGATGCTGGGATGGGTACAACCTTCAATGGAATTCCTACCAAAAATATATGATCTGATTCTGGTCGTGAGGAAACACCAGGCAAACCAAAACTGGAAGACATCTTACAAAATAACTTAGCCATGGACTGTTCAAAAATGTCAAGGACAAAAAGACAAAGGCCCAGGAATTGTTTCACATGAAGGGAAACTAAAGAGCTAGGGAAGGGGCGTTTGGGTGTCTCAGTGGGTTAAAGCCTCTCTGCCTTCAGCTTGGGTCATGATCTCAGTGTTCTGGGATCGAGCCCCCCATCAGGCTCTCTGCTCAGCGGGGAGCCTGCTCCACACCTTCCCCCCTCCGCCTGACTCTCTGCCTACTTGTGACATTTATCTGTCAAATAAATAAAACCTTTAAAAGAAAGAAAGAAAACAAACGAACGAATGAACTAGGGAAGTTAAATGCAATGTGTCATCTTTGATTGGATCCTGATTAGGAAAAAAAATAATTATACAGACTATTATTGGAATAATTGACAAAAATTTGAACATGGATTGTGGGTTAGACGAGATGATTTTATTAATGCTAAATTTCCTATGCTTGATGATTGTATTACTGCTCTTTAAGAGACCACTTTTGTTCTTAGGAAATATACTCTGAAACATTTAGTGGAAAGAAGCAGGATGTCTTCATATGAATGTGTATTGTGTATATGTGAAGATACATATACAGGTACAGTTAGAAAAACAGTGAATGAGGCAAAATGTATACAAATGGTGAACTTGAGTAAAGGATATTTGGGAGTTCTTTTGTGCTATTACTGTAACTTTTCTGTAAATTTGAAATTATTGCGAAATGGAAATTTACAAAAAAAAAAAAAAAATCCAGGCAGGTGAAGCTGGACCCAGTGGTATGTGGGGTAAAGGCAAGGGAAGAGCTGAGAACTACAATTAGTCACTGATTGTGGGTGAATGGGCGAGAGAGGGAGGGGAGAGAAGGAGAGACACTGAGAAAGACAGAGAGAATGAGAATATACCAGCCTAGCAAGATGAGGAGGCTGTGGACAAGTGGAATCTCAGATTCCTGAGGGATGATCAGGAGAGGATCCAGCACGCCACTAGGTATGTGGTCCTGGTGTTCGAAGGACAGATCAGGGAGGGAGAACTAACCTTGTACACATCATAGGAGGGATGGAAGAAATTACACAAAGAAGAGAGAACCAAGGATGAACCCTAGGGAGACTAAGATTTAAGAGCTACCCAGGGGGCCTGAGTGGCTGATCAGTGAAGCTTCCAAATCTTAATTTCAGCTCAGGTCATGATCTCAGGGCTGTGAGATGGAACCCCATGTCCAGCTCTGTGCTCAGGGGGGAGTCTGCTTCTCTCTTTCTTTTTTCGCCTCTCCCTCTGCCTCTCCTCTGGCTTGTGTTCTCTCGCTCTCTAAAATAAATAAATAAATCTTTAAAAAAAAAAAAGATTTTATTTATTTTACAGAGAGAGACACAGCAGGAGAGGGAATACAAGTGGGGGCAGTGGGAGAGGGAGAAGCAGGTTTCCTGCTGAGCAGGGAGTCGATCATGTGGGGCTCCATCCCAGGACCCTGGGATCATGACCTGAGCCGAAGGCAGATGCTTAACGACTGAGCCACCCAGGCACCCCTAAATAAATAAAACTTAAAAAACAAAAACAAACAAACAAAAAAACTAGTGAAGGAGTGCCTGGCTGGCTCAGTTGGTAGAGCATGTGACTCTTGATCTCAGACTGTGAGTTTTCCAGCCCCACATTGGGTGTAGAGATTACTTAAAAATAAAATATTGGAATAAACAGAAAAAAAAAAAAAAAGAGCTAGCCGAGGAAGAGAAGTCAGCAAAACCAACAGGAGGAATCAGAGAGGCAAAAGGATGGTTAGGGACGCCTGGGTGGCTCAGTTGGTTGGGCAGCTGCCTTCGGCTCAGGTCATGATCCCAGCGTCGTGGGATCGAGTCCCACATCGGGCTCCTTGCTCTGTGGGGAGCCTGCTTCTCCCTCTGACTCTGCCTGCCACTCTGTCTGCCTGTGCTCTCTGTGTCTCTCTCTGACAAATAAATAAATAAAATCTTTAAAAAAAAAAAAAAAGGATGGTTAAATGACAGTGGTGTCACAGAAGTCTGGGGAGGTGAGAATTTCCCCAGAAGGACATGGTCAGTGGGGACAAATGCCATGAAAACTCAAAGAGGATAAGGATAAGACTTTAAAAATTGGATTCTGTGAGCAGCTAGAGGTATACCCCCAAACATACCTACAAAGACTTGGAAAAAGACAAAAATTCATTAGACATGGAAAATCAGCCCATGCTTATATAATCAGGGCTTCCCACTGATCAGAAGGTGATGGAGGTAGATTGAGAAGTGGAATTGGCAAAGCACCTGTGATATTTGATAAGAAAGTGCAAGATGTAAATAGTCCATTTTCCCTACTCTCTGCCCCTGATCAGAAACAGAAGGATGTCGCAACCAGAAAAATGACAGCCGTGTTTGTAAGACACGGTCGCTGTTTGGAGGAAGCCGGAGTGTTGTCTCCCTTCTTCCACATCAGTCCTTTAAAAAAAAAAAAAAAATCCACACAGGGGCCCTTGGCTGGCTCAGTCAGTTTAGTGTCCGACTCTTGATCTCGGCTCAGGTCCCAGTGTCAGGGTCCTAAGTTCGAGCCCCAAATTGGGCTCTACACTGGGCATGGAGGCTACTTAAAAAAAAAAAAAAAATCCACATGAAAACTGCAGATCCTGGAAAACAACTGAGAAAGACGTGGAGGGATGGACCTGGGGGTACATCCTGGTTTGGGGGGTGGGGGATTCTGGTTAATACGCTTCCCCTCCCCTCTTTCTTTATGTACTAAGTTTATTCATATATTGTAATATGAGAGATATTAAAAACAATTATGTATAAGTTTGTGCATTACCAAATGATCACATTTGGTTAAAAAAAAATGCGTTGGTGAAAATACCTGACCAAAAAAAAAAGATTGGAAGGGATTACATCAAAATATTAGTTATCTCTGGGTGATGGGCCCAGAGGACAGCTTTTCCTCCTCTTCCTTCAACCTTTTGGTATTTTCAACTGGTTCTATCATGAGCATGCACTGGAAAAAATAAAGGTAATTTTTTTAAAAAGGAAAAGGGAGATGAAAAAGAGTCCCTCGGCTTGGAGATTAGAGCAAGAACTGTCCGCAGAGGGCTGGGATGGGGGAGGCAGGATTGCAACTCCCTTGATCATCGCTAACATTTATAGAGCACTTTCTTGTTTTGCAAAGTGCTTTTACAAACATTGTCTCCTCTTGCAGACTTGGCCAGCTGGACCAGACCCAGGGTCATGAACTCCAACTCTGCAGCACCTGGGAGACCTCTGCACTCCATTGGGCTCCAAGCCTCAGCAAGGCCTGCCTCCGGGCACCCCACCCCCACCCCCGGTCCCCAGCGGCCCCAGCCCCTCCCAACCTGCTCCACTCCCTGTCTGGGCAGTGGTGGCCCGGAGGCGGTGTCAGGTATGTCTGCCTAGACAAACCTGGAGGTATTTCCTCCTCCCGCGTGTGCAGAGCACCAGGTACTCGGCTGCACACGTGCCTCAGTTCTCAGATCCCAAGACCCACCTGGGGCTCCCATCTCTGGCGCCCTTGAACATTCCAAGCTTTGTTCTTGCCTCCTCTGCGATGCTCCTTTTGCCTTGCCTATTCCCCGGGGCGATGGGTGGGAAGGGGTGTCCTCTCCACGTCACAGGGATTATCACGTCTTCTCCTAAGTCTTTGGTCTTATGTCTGGGTGTAGGGTTTTGACAGGAGAAAGTGTGGGATGTGAGCCCTTTGTTATCTGGGCGGTCCGTCATCCGCTCCCAGGAACGCTAATTGCAGGAACGCCCTCACTACCTGAATTAGTCTTTCCAGCACGTATTTATGGAGTGTCATCTATGTGCCTGGGCACTGTTGTAGCCACAAGGGGTACAGCTGTGCCTCAGATAGTCTGATGGAGGAACAATGGCAGGTATAGGGCATTTTGTGGGAGGGGGACTTCTCAGATAAATGTTATCTCACTGGGCTTCTAAATACCCTGATGTCACTGCCCACAGGGAGGAGACACTCAGGGGTAGTTAGCTTTTGCTGTAGTGAGTAGTGATTATTTTGCCTCCCCTACCTCTTCGGGGCCTTTTTCTCATTCCTCCATCCCAACAGTCCCATGCGGGTATGGATGATGGACCCTGTGCTCCTAGCTGTTAGTGTGGCTGTTGGTGCACTCTGTAACAAGGCAGGGAAAGAATGAAGTTGGTATTTGAGGGAGGGAGGGAGGAAGGAGACCTGACATGTCCGGGTCCCCGGCTCAGTTGTTCCCCAGACCTCTGCTTCTTAGCACAGCTTGAGTTCCGTGAGCCGCGACTAGCCCTGTTTTTTCTGCTGATTTGCGACTATGAGATGGATTTCTGTCTCTTGCAGCCCGAAGACTGCAAAAAGAACGCCTCGGTATTTTTTTTTTTAAAGATGTATTGATTTTAGAGAATGAGAGAGTGAGAAAGGGGATAGGGGCAGAGAGAGAGAGAGAGAATGTCAAGCAGACTCCATCCGGAGCTTGATCCCAAGACCCTGAGATCACATCCTGAGCTGAAACCAAGAGTCTGGGGCTTAACGGACTGCGCCCCCCAGGTGCCACAAGAATTCCTCAGTATTATATATGAATGGAGTAAAGCCCAGAACAATAGGCTTATGTCAGGTCAAGTGTTGGTTCCATCTCATTTTACATGAGGGAAAACAGAAGCCTGGCACCTGGAAAGGAACCACCCACAGCCACACAGCTTGTGAGTAATGGGGCTAGGACCCCAAAACACAGGCCCCCAGTTGTCTGCCTCTCCGAGTCACCGCTTTAAGGACCTTTCATCACCCTGACACCCTGACTGGCATATGACAGAGGGTGGCTGGCCTTTTTTCTCTCTTTGCCTCAATTTCCCCATCCTGTCCCTGTGGGCACACAATTCCTGGCAGAAGGGAAGGGAACCAGATGTTATCCATGTGGGCTGTTTTGAGTTCTCAGGGCCTACAAAAGGCTATTATTATTTAATTACTGCAAATGGTAATTATAAGGGAAGGTAATTGTCTGCCCTTTCATTATGGCACTTTTGCCCTTTTCCTCTGGCAGCCCCGGGCCAGTCGTAAAAGACAACTGGGTCCAGATCTGCTGTGAAGCCCCCTCACTGGAGGATTGTTGAGAGCCGTGGGGGTTGGGGGGAGCTGTAAATAGTTACTGCCGTCATTTTCTGAAGGTGATTTGTGGATAATACAGCCTTTCCATACCCACAGACTCCTTAGTTCCTATAGGAAATGGGGAATTAACACTCCCTGAGAAGTGGCCAGGTCTTGGGCACTGTGCCTTCCCTAAGTGAGATCATGCCCGTAAAAAGCCCAGCAAGATGCCTCACTTCGAGCGAATGCTTGGTAAATGGTGGTGTATACAGTCTCTAATCCCGACACACTGCCCTGTGAAATAAGGATTATTATTTTTCTTTTCTAAATGAAAAGACTTGAGATGCCCTCAGGTCCTCTAGCTAGTGAGAGTGAGTATTTGAAATGTGTGTGTCCAATCTGAAAGCACTCACGCTTTTCACCTACAATTTGCCACAGATACTACTAGCCCATTTCACAGCTGAAGAAATGGAGGCCCAGTCTTGCGAGGTGGCTTGCTTCAGCTCACTGAGGGATTTGCCAGAGTCAGGACCTGGATCCGCACGTCCTGCCCCGCCGAGCTGGGGCTCAGACTTGCTGCTGGCTCTGCCGTACCCCCTACCCTTCCCCTGTCACCTGGCCACATCCCACAAGCCCCAGCTCACAACTAATGGTAGAGACACAAATAATGAGTAAGATATAGTCTTCACCCACTTGCTGAGCAAATGCTAAGCCGAATGGTAGATCTGGGGACTCCAGCATAAGACTGGTCTAGGTAACCGGCTGTCACTGCCCATGATGGACATTGCTAATCAGTCACAACATTCTCCGTGTTGAGAGCCCAGATTTTGAGTCTTTTGAGATTTAAATAAAAATTTGCTAGAATTGTCTCCCTTACATTTTGTGGAAATCTGATGATGTCCCCAAGATTTCTTCAAGTTCCAGTGACTTATGAAGTTCTGGTCACTTACTGCTCCTTCTACTTCCAGGGCACCTTCAGTGTCTCCTCTGCCTGTCTGTCCTCTCTGCTTAGGACCAATCTGGGCATCCCAGTCCCAAGGAAACATTCATCATGCAGCTCATTTTACTGAAGGTTTGAGGAAACCAAGTTGGGGGGGGGGCGGTGTCATGGCAACGCAAAGGGCAGAGAGTAGAGTAATAATATCGGTTTGACAAGTTCTGCAGCCACCTGTCCACTGGCACCCCTCTCCTTCAGCTAACCCATGTCACTGATCACCTCCACATTTCAGGACAATGCTCACATATTTCAGCTTGTTGGCTTTTGGAGCCCCCTCACCTTCAAAAATTCAACCCTTGTCATTTTTTTTTATTCGGGTGAATGAATCAACAAAGAAGTATTGAGCTTACAGTCTGATGTCAAATCACGAGATTAGAAATCTGAATGCAGGGGGTGCCTGGGTGACTCAGAAGGTTAAGCCTCTGCCTTCAGCTCAGGTCATGATCTCAGGGTCCTGGGATCAAGTCCCACATTGGGCTCTCTGCTCAGCAGGGAACCTGCTCCCCACCCCCCTGCCCTGCTAGCCTCTCTGCCTACTTGTGATCTCTCTCTCCGAGTCAAATAAATAAAATCTTAAAAAAAAAAAAAGAAAGAAAGAAATCTGAATGCAGAATTACAGCTGGGATAAGTGTGCCAGAAAGGGAGACGTCCATGGAGTTATGAGGGCATCCTGAAGATAACAGAAGGCCACCCTCAGCATGTGGCTATGATCTATGGTGTGCTGGGTGAGTAGGCGTCCATTAGGTGAGGGGGGACATGGTGGGTGTGGTTAGGTAGGGAGCACCCGCTAAGAGAAGGATACTGCAAAGGCCGTGTGACAACAGGAATGAGAATGCCTTCCATGAGCTCACAAGAGGCCTGCATGGCCTTTTGTGCACAGTGGCCAAGGGCGAAAATAGTCCTGATTGAGCATGGAGGCTTTTGGAGGGGTCAGACCATGAACACTTGGGGACCACAGTCACTGTCATTTCATCATGTAGAGCAATTTAGGTCTCCCTCTCTCTCTCTCAGCTCCTGGACAACGTTGGTGTATCTGAACCTTCATTAATAGCTCTGCTCATTAATAACCTCCAAATACTCTGAGTCTCTCTGGAGGGAGCAGAAGTTTTTCCTTCCTCATTCCACATCCTCCCACCCCAAATGGAATGGACGGCACAGAGAAATGTGGCTTCACAGCAGTGTGAGTTATAATACGACCTTAACAAGGCGGAGGGGCCCGTTTGGGATTTAAACAACCCTTTTCCTTGTGATACCTTGGACAGTACAGACCGAAGGTCTTGAGAAGTGTGGGCTCGTGTTCTCAGGGAAGATTTCCCAGGGAAGGTGGGGTCAGGGTGGGTCCCCAATGTACAGGTAGCCACAATGCCATGGTCTCACCCGTGATCTCCTATATACTTGGCCTGTGAAGTAGGTGTCATCACGCTGTTTGCACAGGAGAAAAGGGAGGCTCAGAGAGAGGAAGAAACTTGCCTGAAATTAGCAGCTGGTAAGTGACAAGCCGAGGTTCAACCCTGCTCCGACTGGACTCTAGAACCTAACCTATAGTCTCAAACTCCATAGCCTCCTGAGGGAGGCAAAATGAACAAAGATGAAGAGGGTGAATAAGCAGATTGCTCACATACTTACTCAATCAGTCTCTCAGCTAACAGCCCATAGCACTCACCATGCACCAGGGGCTCTGGACCCTGGGTTGGAAGATCTCAGCCTAGGCCAGGCCCCAAGACCTAGCCAAAGATTTTCCTTCCCGTGCCTCAGTTTTCCCCCCCCTGTGAAATGGGGGATAACATCTCTGTTGGCCTCCCAGGGCTCCTATTAGAGAGTGCTTGTGTTGATGTTTGAGGTTGGTTTCGTTTTGATGGGAGGTATACCCCATGGGGAGGATGAGGACGTGACTAGCTTGAGTAGAGGGCAAAGAGAGAAAGATGGAAATCTCTTGGCATTAAGATCCCACTGTGAGCAAGCTGGGGATGTAATGTTAGGAAACCTGTCTTGTGCTTCGTGTGACAGGGGTTACGGGGCCCGGGAGTTGCCTGGACATCCCCTGCTTTGTAACTCCCTACATCAGCCACCAAGTCCTTAACATGTCCCACACTTGTTCACTTCTTTCCACTTCTGCAAAGGCCACCACCACTGTTTACCTGGGAGACCCTGAAAATCTCCCTGCTGGCCTCCCTGGTATTCTGCTTTGCCCATTCGAGCCCATTCTTTCCCCAGCAGCACATGAATGCTTTGAAATGAAATGTGGTCACATCACCTCTCTGCCTAATGCCTGTCTCCTCATGACCTCCTCTTGTTCTCAAGCTAAATTCTTGCCAAGGAGCCCCTGGGACATCCAGCCCAGAGGGTCACTTCACAAGTTCCCCCCTATTTCAATCCCATTCCATGGTCCTTTATGGCCCTTCAATATGGTCCCAGAACCTCCACACACAGTTCTCTCCACCAGAAATGCTCTTGTCCCATCTCTTCCCTGGTCTGGGCTTCCACGTCCTTTCCTCTGAGAAGCTCCTCGCCGATCTTCTCTTACCCACTCCCCAGACATCTCAAAGCTCTCTTTTGTAGTTCTTGTGAGACCAATTATTATCTGAGTGCCTATTTGTTAAATTCTGTCTCCTGAAATTAACACCCACATCTCTTCTTTCAGAGAATGCTGCCCTTCCCCGCCTCCCTTGTGGTTGGGCAGGACCACGTGACTCGTCTTGGCCAATAGTGAGGAGAGGTGGTACTCTGTCCCCTTCACCGCTGAAGCGGCCTAATACGGTGCCAGGATTTTGCAGTCTCTGTTCTGCGGTGGGAACTAAAAAGGGCACGCATTTCCTTCGGTGGGTGCAGCTTCAAGATGGTAGGAACTCCTCAGCCAAGCTCTTTAAGCCACTAGAGTAGAGGACCCAGGATGGGCATGTGGCACAAGAGAGAAAGAAACGGTAAGACTCCTGTGTTATGTATCTGAGGTTCCAGAGCTTTTTGTTTCTGCAGCAGAATCTGATTTATGTTGACTAATTCACAGTCCTAACATGCTCCATCAGAGTGGGGACTGGATCTAATTCACTGCCTCTCTGGTGTCTGTGACGCAGAAGATGCGCTTTGTAAATACTTGTTGAATGAGTGAATGAGTGAAAATACAGAACATGGAAGACATGGTTTCTTCCTCAAAGAATTTATTCTCATTCAAGGGACAGATACTTACACATACAACAGTTAGAGTATAACCAGGGGCTAAACTGTAGAAGTTAAAGAAGATGGAGGGAGCTTATTGGTTGGAGCAGTCAGAGGGCTTCCTGGAAAAGAATGAGGACTTGAAAAATTGGAGAGGATGAGCACGGACTCGTAGTCTACACCATTATTTGTCCATCCATTCAGCAAACATTTACTCTAATGCATCATGATATGTGCTTTACCAGCAGTATGGCCAGAGGACCATGGTGTTTTGGGAACCTGCAGAAAGTGCCTCTTGTAGAGGCATTCGTGTAGAGGATCTAAAACAGCTTCAGGGAGGAAGTGATGTTTGAGCCAAGCCTTGACAAGTGGGTGTTCTACAGAGACTTAAGAGATGGGGAGCAAAGGACCGAAGGTCCCAGGCAGACATGAATAGCAGCATGTGCAAAGTCCTTAGAAGGGAGATGGCCAGGTCCATGATGGCACCCCACCTTGATTGACTGGAGCATAGCTTTCCACCTGGTTAGACAGGAGGTTAGTGAGGCAGAGATGGACCACACTGTGGTACCTTCTGCCCATAATCCCTTATAAAGACCCCAGCTCAGCAATCAAAGCCTTCAGGATTCTGTCTCCCATCACCCTCTCCACTCTAAACTCCAGTGCTTTTACATGTGTTATTCCAAGCACCTATAATTACAGTGATGGTGATAGTAGTAACATAATAACATTTGTTGGGCCCTTAGAATGTGCTAGATGCTGAGTCAAGCATCATTTCATTGTACAACAACATCAACAATGATGTGGGTTAGTATACTTTTTAAGGATTTTTTTTCTTAGTAGTAGACTTTATTGGAACAGTTTTAGATTGACAGAAAAAAGGAGTAGATACTACAGAGAATCCCCAAATATCCCTCCCCCAGTTTTCCCTATTGGTAACATCTTAAGTTAGTGCATTTGTTATATTTTGTTATAATTACTGATGAATATTTTATTGATGCATTAACTAAAATCTGTAGTTTATTAAGATTTCCTTAGTTTTTACCTAATGTCTTTTTTTCTGATCCAAGATCCTACCTAGGCTACCACAGTATATTTAGCTGGTCTGTCTCTGTAGGCTCCTCTGGGCTTTCACAGGGTCTCAGACTTACTTTGTGATGACCTCAACCGTTTTGATGAGTATTGGTTGAACATCCTTTAAGTTGTTCCACCATATGAGTTGGTCTGATGTTTTTCTCATGACAAGACTGGTGTTGTAGATTATTGGGAGAAAGACAGTAGAGGTAAAGTGCCACTTTTATCACATAATATCAATTCACATAATATCAATATCACATAATATCAGGTACCTACTGAAAATGTGGTTTGTGACTGTTGGTGTTAGCCTTGATCCCCCAGCTAAGGTAGTAGCTGTCAGGTTCCCGCCTGTGAAGTTACTCTTTTTGCCCTCCCTTTCTGTACTGTACACTTGGGAAGAAAGTCATTAGGTGCAGCCCATGCCTAAAGAGCCTAGAGTTTGCTCCCCCTCCTTGAATATCTCCATAAATTATTTTGAATTCTTTTGCAAGAAAGATTTGTCTCCTTTCCCATTTATTTTTATCTCAGTGAGCTCCTCAACAGGGGGTTAATACTTTTCCCATCCCCTAGAAACTGGAGGGGAAACTTCCTCCCCTGGCTCACCCCAGATCCAATTTCCAAAGCCCTTCTCCACCCCCAGAGAAGAGTGGCCTCCTCTGTGTCCTCCCCGCCCCAGCCCTTCCCTGCCCCTTCTCCGTACTTTGTAATGCCAACTAATTCCGGCCACACTACGATTTGTGCCCTGCTCTGTGCTGGCGCTGTGCTTGGGGCTTGAAAGCAAATGGCCTAAGTAGGCCCTTTCTTCCAGTTGCTCTTAGTCTCGACGTCCTGTGCAAGACTGGACTCCCCTTGGGGGCAGGAACTTCGTGCAACTTGTTCATAGCTGGGTTTTCAGCCAATCAGCACAGCGTGGGATCGTAGGTCCTCGATCACTATTTACCCAATTGGGGAATGCTTCCGGGAGGACCAGCAAACACTGGCAGGTGATTGTGTGTGTGTGTGTGTGTGTGTGTGTGTGTGTGTGTGTGTGTGTGTGTGTGCCTGTGTGTGTGTGTGTGTGTCTCCTTCCCTGGGGACTGGGAACTCCCTGAGGGTAAGGCCAGCTTGGATTCTTCTGGCCTAGAGGCTGGGTGGCAGTAAGTGACACAGAAGTCTGAGTCGGTGAAAGGACCCAGGGACCGGCCGTCTCCTCAGGTAGAAGTGAAGTTTGGAAGCGGACACAGCCCGGGAGGCCGAAACCGAAGGACTTGGTGACTGATTGGCTGGGGAGGGTGAGGCGGGAGGAGGAGTCACACGCAGATGGCTCTGAGGTCTGGAGCTGGGGACAGCCGGTGCCACCTCTGATAGACTCTGTGAGAGGAGCCGCTGACAGTCTTAGGCGGCTCCACCCTTTAGGGGCTCGGGCCTAGGGCCAGGGACGCCCGGAGCCTACAGAGGGAGGGGTGGCCTGGCCTGTACAAACTTCTGCCCCCATCTCCATGTCCTCGCCTTAACAACAACAACAAAAATCTCAGCCTGGATTTTGAGCACGGTCGTTGGTTACCAGGTGTGGGGACCCATTCCGGGGGTCCCCTCCTGTCTGCCATCTGCGCAGGAGACCCCCCCACCCCAAGGGCAGCCTGGTCCCGCCGGACCCGGGTCCCCAGCCCGCCATCGCCGCGAGGAGGGGGCGGCGAGGCGGTGGCCCGACCTGGGCGGGACAATGGCCGCGGCCGCCGGGGCCCCGGGAGCCCCCGCGCTGGGGAAGGGGCTGGCCTAGGGCCCGGCGCCGGTGCCCTCCCCACGCGGCTCGGGCGGGCGGAGGGGGGCGAGGAGTTCCTTTGTGGCTCTTCCTCGGGCGCGGCGCGGGCGGGGGGCGCGGCGCAACTTTGCCAGGCGGCGGCGGCGGCGGCGGCGGCGGCGGCGGCGAGCGCGAGACGAGGCCCCGGGGCCCAAGCGGGGCCCCCAGCGCGCGGCCCGCCCCCGCCCCCCGCCCCGCGCCCGGCCCCCTCCCCTCGCGCGCCGTCGCCCGCGCCCGGCGCTGCCCACTCGCGGGAGCCCCCGGGGCCGGACGGGCTGCGCAGCCGGAGAGGCGGGGGCCCGACGCGGCCCCCCCTCCCCCCCGGAGCCGGGCGCCTGGCGCGGGGGCTCGCCGAGCGCACGGGGGGCCGCGCGGCGCTGCAGACCCAGCCTCCCGCCGCCGCCGCCGCCGCCGCCGCCTCGGCGCTTGCAGAACCCAGAAGTGAACAGCAGGCGACCCGGAAGGTTTGCGCGCGGCTCCGCACCGAGCCGGAGCCCGAGCCGGAGCCCGGAGCCGGAGCCCCAGCCCGGCCCTGCAAGGGCCGCCGGGCGCGGGGCTGCGGCCGCGTCCCGGAGCCGCCGCCAGCACAGCCAGGTCCGTGCGGGCCCGGGGCGCGCGGGGAGCGGGCCCGGCGGCGGCGGCGGGCGCCCGCCCGAGCGCCCGCCCGCGGGAAAGTTGCGCCGAGTTTCGGGCGGGGGCGCGGGCCGGGCGCGGGCGCTGTCAGCGCGGGCCGGGGCGCTCCGAGGGCCCGGGGCCGCCTGCGCCTCGGGCCCGGCCCGGAGCAGCAGCGGCGGCGGCGGCGGCGGCGGCGGCGGCGACGGCGCGCGGGTAGGAAGTGTCTCCGGCGGCGTGTCTAGGTCTGCTCTCCGAGTGTGTGCGTGTGCGTGTGTGTGTGTGTCTGTGTGCGTGTGTGTGTCTCTCTGTGTGTTTTCTTAAGCCGGGCTATTCAAACCTGCTGCAATTCTCCGGTAAACAATGATTCATGGGGCTTAATGCAAATAAACGGATTGCAAACGGCGCGGTTCGCGCACTTTGCAGCCGGCCCGGTGGAGCGGCCAGTGCCGGATTTCTCCCCTTTTTTGCAGATCTGCAGAATATGGCGTCCCTGTCCTGTTTTAAAAATAAGCCAGGCTGCCATTTTTGTTTTTCTTTTGTCTGAAAATTTTAATAAAACTGTCTGAGAATGTGGGAGAGGCGGCTGGAAGCAGAGGGGGCACCCGAAGGGTTGGCTTTTTTTCCTTTTCTTTGGCGAGAGCCGCGAGCCTTTCGGGGAGGTGAGACACAATGCAATTGCACTTTAAAGAAAAAAAAAAAAAGGAAGCCGCTGGGTGATTTGGGGGGGAGGGTTGGGAATTTAAAGTTAACTCCAAAAGTTTTCTTTTCTTTTTTTTTTTAAAGCTCTTTTTTTTTTCTTTTTTCTTTTTCTTTTTTTCTTTTTTTTTTTTTTTTTTGGAAGGCGGTGAAATGCCGCGAAAGGATCTCGGGGCCCATTTCTCCCCCCAGCCAGCCGCCTTTGCAGGATTTTTGGGAAAAGTTAACTGCCGGTTTCCTCAGAGCTGCGGGGGGCACGTGGAGGGCTGGCGATGGGGACTTGGGGGGACCAGGAAATGTCTTTTGGAAAAGGCTCTATAAAAATGGCATTGTAAGGAACTAGATCCTCAGATTTGGGAGAGAGGGCTGGCAGTAGGGGCTCTGAGCGGGCCCATGGTTTTCAGCTCAGACCCCGGGCATGAGGAAATAATTCTGCTCTCCCCTGCCCTGCCCTGGAGCAGTGTGTGTGTGGGGAGAGGGGGTGCTGTTTCCTTCATGGGTGGCCGGGGTAGGGGGGTGGCCCCTGTAGGCGGGAATCATGCCCTGGGCCTTGGGGTGGCTTCTAGAGCCCTCAGGCAAATGTGTGTGTGTGTTTGGCGGTTGGTAGTTGGAGAGCCCCTTCTTTGATCTGGTGGGCCTCCTGCCCTCTGGAGGTGGCATCTGGTGGCAGATGCCCCTGGGTGGTGGGCTTTTGTCAGGGTGCAGGCTGGGGGCCCCAGTGGGTCTTGTCTGAGGGGAGGGGTAAGAGAAGGTTGGGGGGAGGTGCGGGTTTGCTAGTCTGAGCCTCTCCCTAGTGGTGCCCTTCTACCCGTTTTTACTACTCCTGCCGGCATCCTGAAGGTTCCTCTGTTGGAGGCAGTTTGTACTTGGGTGAAGTTATTGACCTATCTTGCGGACGGGTCAGAGCCTGCTGGCTTTGAAGGCTGCAGGAGGGTCTTAAGACCAGGCCCAAAGGTCTGGAGTGGCAGGCGCTGTCCAAGGCACCAGGCAGTTGGGCCTGGTCTTTACCTCTTTGGGAAGGTTTGTTCTGGGAGGACCCTGAGCCCTTCTAGCCCCTGTCCCAGCATCTCCTGGAAGGGAGACCCTCTTGTCTCACTCCTGGTTTGTATCCTGGCTCCAAAGGACAATGTGAGCTTCCTGAGAGCAGAGTCAGGGATTGAAGGGTGGGCTGTAGGGGTTCAGGGCTGCAGAACTTGGCGTGCCTGGGCCAGAGGGTACCAAGCTAGGTATTTTTCAGATGCAGAAACAGGTCCAGAGAGGGGAAGTGATTTGCCTAAAGTCACACTGCTCGTTAGAAGGAGAGCTAAGCTAGGGACTCTGATGTTCAGACTCCTACTTCTGGGCTCTCTCCACTGTTCTCTGTGGAGGCCCTGACTCCTAGAAGAGTCTTTCTGGACAGAAGTGGACTGGAATGGGATAGCATGTCCCCCTTCACTGCTCCCACCCCGACCAGCATAATCCTTCCTTGTGAATGGAATACAGTTTGCCTGTTGGAGTGTGTGCTTATTACCCCGTTAGCCTCCCCCAGACACTTGCTTGTGGTGAAATTGTTGAGGTGGGGATATCTAACCCCATTTCAAAATTTAGGAAACTGAGGTTTGGAGAGGTTAAGCAGTGGCAGAGGAAGACTTAAACACAAGCCCCCCAACTTCTTGTCCAGGCCTTTCTCTAGGTGGACTTTGATGCTTGTAGATAGGGCTTTTCCCCACCTTCGGGTGTTTGGTCTCTCTAATTCTTCTGCTGACCCAGGCACTGTGTAAAAATCTAGAGGCCCCAAACCCTGTAGAATGCCTGAACTGAAAAGGCCCTGAGAGGTCATCTGGGCTCAGAGAGGGGAAGCCACTGGCTTGAAGTCACCCAGCAGTTTGGGTCCCAGCTAGGACCAGAGCCCTGGTCTCCTGTGTCCCTTCCGCTACAAGAAACTCAGAGGTCTGAGAGTGAACCACTCTGCCCTCCGCTAGGCTCCACTGGACCCTGGGGAGCAGTGATTGCTGCTGCTGCTGGTGATTGGTGATGGCTTAGTGGGTGCTACAGTGACCAACACCTCACAGAGACATGAGTTTGTCTGAGACACTGAGAAATAGGCTATCTGCAGGCTTGGGATATGGAGGCAAGATGGCCCTAGGTGGAGAGGAAGCTGGTGTGTGGGTGAGGTCTGAAGCCGTCCTGGCCCATCCTTCTCTGGGCAGACACTTCCTTGCCCTGCCTCTCTATAAAGCAGAGTCCTTCCCCCACCCCTTTCTTTCCTTCCTTCCTTCCTTTCTTCTTCTAACTAGCCATCAGTTATTCATTCATTGGCTTTCTAGATCATTCCCTTATTCTTTTCATTGTCCATTTGTTAGTTGAGTGGTTAGCCATTTCAGTCATCCATCCCTCTGTCCTTGAATCCATCCAGTCTCCAGCTCACCCAGCACGGGCTGGACAGCCACGCGAGATCCAAGGACAGTCCTCCTGGGCTCTGAAGCCAGCAGGGAAAAAGACTGCAGGTAGGAGGAACACAGCCAGGGCAGTATTTGTGGGTGCCTGCATGAGTCACAGGGGAGGTCTCTTGGTTTGAAAATACTAGAGAGTTAGTTCCACAGACAGTCATGGTGGTAGATCTGGGTCCCGGGACTAAGTCGCATTTGTGGATCGGACTTCACAGTTTGCACCGGGTGGTACATGGCTTATATCACTTTGGGCACGTTCTTCCCTTTTTTGAACCTCAGTTTCTTGATCTTTAAAATGGGCACACTGCAAATCTCTTGTGGGCTCTGGGGTTCATAACAAGAGTACGTGGGATAACAAGAGCCCTGGCCAGGCTTGTGGTAGGAGCTCAGAATATACCAACTGAATGATAAGGAATGTTGGTCACCGCCCCAACCCCCACCTTGAGTTTTGAAAACCATCATAATATTTTCAGGGTGAGCCAAGTGATCCGGGGAGCCTAGAAGCCCTGCCCTTGCTTGTCATTCCCCTGCTAAAATTCTTCAGATGTTTCCAGGACATTTCGAGGAACAAAAGCCCGAAGTCCTTTGTGGAGCCTACAGGGGCCCCTCATGGTCCAGCTGGGCCTACCTGCCCCTCCGCTCCCCTGCCTGTGCCCCCAGGCTCACCCCCTCCAGCTCCAGCAACCGCTTTCTGCACCTTGAATGTACGGATTGTTGGGGGGCCCTTGCATATCCCCTACCTGGAGCTCTCTCCCTCTAGATATGTGCATGGCTGGCACATTCTTGTTTCACCAGTTTCCACTCAGGTCGCCTCCACCGGCGGTGGGTGGTGGCGGGGGACTTCCCTGACCACTTGCCCTGGGATAGCTTCCCGCTCTTGTGACCTGGTCACGTCAGTGCCCTTTCTACTTTGCCTTGCGGCTCTTCTCGGTATCCGGAGCTTTCTCATCGATTTGTTTATTTGCATTTCGTGCCTTTCTACACTGCTGAACCCGCTTCCACCTCACGTGGGCAAGAGGGCAGGTAGTTCCGGCTCTGCCTGGCGAGGGCTTTCGTGGAACTGGGGTGGCACTGACCCTGGCTGCAGGGCAGTGCCTGGGAGATGAAGGGACCGTGAGCTCTGTCCTCTCCTCCTCTGGGAGGCTCTGGGCTATCGTTAGGAAATAACGAGATGTTTAAATCATGGCCTTTAAGAATCACAGTCTCTTCCAATCTCAGACCCTTAGCATCTGAAGGGCTTTCTACCTCAGGACCTTTGACGCTTGGAGTCTTCGTGTGGTCTGATCTAGGATTTAGAAGCTTACAGAGGGACCAGCACTGAGTACTTTGTGTCAAGCCATGTTCCAAAAGACTTTATAAACGTTAACATACTGAATTCTCATTGTTTTCATCCCCCTTCCATTTTGCAGATGAGGAAATTGAGGCACAGGGGGATTAGGTAACTTGCCTCAGTTCACAGAGCTCATCAGGGGCATTGCAGGACTCGAACCCGGCACTCTGGGACGCCTTCTTAGAATCCCACAGCCTCGGAGGGGAAGCCCAACCTCAACCGACTCCTGCACAGAGAAGGAATCCCCTTCCCACATCCTTGACAAAAGGGGCCTCTGATCTCAGCCAGGGTGGTGGGGAGTTCCCTCCTCCCAGGCTCCCCGCCTGTCTTCTTGTCAGACAGTTGTCATTGTCAGAAAGATTTTCTTCACAAAGTGTAAAGTGCCGCACTTGCCCTGTGAATAACATTTAGGGAATGATGTTCGTAGATTCCCGGTGCTTTTGACCTTGTGGTTTCATGGCTTCCGTAGCCTTTTTCTCCCCACTGGGTCATGAGCCGCTCGAAGGGCAGGCAGCCTTGGTGCGTGGCGCCGAACGTGTGAGTCAGTCAGTGAATATGTGTGTGTCCAGAGCACGATCCCTGCTCCTCCAGTCCCCCGAGCCCTGTGCTGGGTGCTTGCTCGGTGCCGGAGCACTTGGGGACAGAGGACCGTCCTCCCTCCATGGAGCCCCGGGAAAGCCTGTCTCTGTTGGTAGGGCTCAGAGATGATCTAGGCAAACCTCAGTCTGTCCACTGGGGGAATAAAGCAGGAGGGGAGAGGAGCAGGGCTTGTCCAAGGCCACACACACCTTACAGTGCCCATGTCCATGCACACTCACCGTGCACGCCTGCTTTCTTGTCTGCATGCAGGTACACGTGTGCACATGCGTGCCTTACACGGGAGTTACAACTTACATACACACATTCGTTTCCACCCACGAGGACGTAGCCTCCCATCCCGGGCCTCACGCATGATCCCTCACGTCTGCCCTTGCACTCGTGTGTGTGTCCACACCCGGCCGGAGCTCTGCTTCTCGCCTGCTTTCGATGGTATTTCCAGAGCATTTACTCTGTATCGGGCCGCAGGCTTGGGGCTGCAGACAGAGGTGAGAAAGTTGATGTAGCCCCTACCCTCATCCCGGAGACAGACGTTCCACAGGGGAGCCCACGAATGATGACTGATTGCAGGTTTGGGTCAGTGCGAGGAAGGAGAAACTTTTCTGTGATGAGGGCTTCCATACAGCTTCTTGGTGTTGGGTTTACCCTAACAAGTAAGGATCGAGGTGCATGTAGGGCTGGGGTGCTTCTGGGAGGAACTGATGACGACGAACTGTGACATTTTCCAGGTGAAGGACCATCTGGGCAGAGGGTATGGCCCGGGCAAAGACAGTGAGGCAGGAAATCAAGGAACATGGACAAAGTGATAACCCTGAGACCTGGGGGAGAGGAAGGTGGGTCTGGTCTGGCCAGCCCAGGCCACTGGTAGGTCTTCTGTGACCTGTTTTTACTCCTCCCCACATGTGCACCCCAGGCCCTCCCCACTCCTCTCTCTGACCAGCCCAACCTTCCTGTTGCTGACTTGCCCTGCTCAGGGCCCACTCTGTCTGCCAGCCTCCACCCCAGTCCTCAGCTCTGTCTGACCTACCCTGCAGGCTGCCTGCCTGCTCCCCTCACTCACCCCCGCCAGGGTTCTGAGGTGCATACAGCGTGAGAACCAGCTATGACCACCTGCCAGGGGTTCCCAGCCCCGGACCTTTAGGACCTGTCTAGAAAGCTCCTGGGGGCCAGGCCAGAGCCGGAGTTTGACAGTTGGCTCTCCCTTTTGGACTTATCCCAGACTTGGCTCTCTAGCAGTCAGGGAGCAGCCCCTGTGGGTCCTGAAAGCTTCCCGGAGCTGCTGAGTCCCCCCCCCCGCCCCCCACCGCACCGCCCCAGCCCAGTTAACCTCCCTGTTGGCCGGATTTCCCTGTGGATCATTGGAATGTTGGGAAGGGCTCCCTCATGCCTGAGAGAACCTTCTAACAGAACAGCAGCTAAGGCTTCCAGAGTCTTTCCTACATCAGGCACTGCTCTCCAGACTTGACTTATTTACTCCAAAAGGCAGTGCTGTGGGGACAGCATTGCTGTCCTCTGTTGGGGAACAGTCCCAAGGGCCTGAATTGGGGCTTTGACCTGGACTCTCTTTTACAGAAACTGTACTTTTAACCCCTGATTTGCCACTTTGTTCCTCAGAGGGTCCAGGAGCCCAGGCTGTGTTTGAGCTGCATCTGTTTTTTGTTTGTTTGTTTGTTTCCTTCTTTTCTTTTTTTTAAAGGTTTTATTTATTTATTTGACAGAGAGTGTGCGTGAGCACAAGCAGGGGGAGTGGCAGACGGAGAGGGAGAAGGGGAGAAGCAGACTACTGGCTCGGGAGCCCATCATGGGGCTCAGTCCCCATGACCTGAGCCAGAGGCAGATGCTTAACCCACTGAGCCACCCAGGTGCCCTAGTTGCAGCTGGTTTAGGGGAAGAAGCAGGTGCCTGGGTGGCTCAGTCGGTTAAACATCTGGCTCTTGGTCTCACCTCGGGTCTTGATCTCAGGGTCATGAGTTCAAGCCCCGCCTTGGGGGGAGCTCTGCACTAGGCGTGGAGCCTGCCTTAAAAAAAAAAAAAGAAAGCTACTGTTATGCTGAAAATAAAAAATAAATTAAAAAAAAAAAAAAAAAAAAAAAAGAAAGAAAAAGAAAGAAAGTATAGAGGAAGGAGCAATGGCCCAGAGAGGAAATGGACTTGCTAAAGGTCACACAGCAAGCTGGTGGCAGTGGGTTTGAGTTTCCTCTGCCCTCACCAGCTGCCATGACTGGGCGTGAGCCTCTTTCCTGACTCCAAACAAGGAAGAGATTAGGGAAGAAACCAGGAGAGTGGGACCCTCAGGGGCTGGCAGAAGGGGCATCGGGTAAGGGCTTCTTGGGTTCCTGGATCTGTATTTCCTAAGTCATTAAGCTGTTTGTTTATGTTCTTAGCATCTTTCTGAATGTGTTCTGTATTTGGAAATGCTCCCCACGGTGCCTGGCATGAACCGAGTACTCTGTTCCTCTTCTTGTCCGTTCATGCCGGCAGAAGGACTTGCCTGTGAGGATGGGAGCTGGGGGTCCCCAGGGGAAATGGAAGTAGAGAAGTAGAGAAGGGCTTGTGTTCAAAGCCTGCAGAACATTCTCTCAGTCTGAAAAGGGTAACCCGGCCCATTCTCTAAATGAGAGCCCTGTGGCTCTCGGAGAGGGTGGTGTCTCTGGGTGGCTGGTGTGGGGGAAAGGGAGGGACAGAGAGGCGAATGGCAGCATCCTAGCTTCCACTGACCAGGGTACGGGTAGCAGCCCTGCTCTTTGCAATTAGTCCCTCCCTCACAACGAGAACTGCCCTTCCAACTCAGCCAGGCTGCGGAAACCCAGCCTAATTGGATCCAGGACCCTCGGGAGGCTCTGTCCTCACAGGAAGTTCCCAGGAGCAAGCTCCCGAGACTGGCCTGGGTCCTGGGGATGGGGTGGGGCCCAGCAGCTGGGGCTCGGCCCTCTGGGCCGCGTGGAGTAGGGACATGTGGAGGGCAGAGGGATCGTGGGAGGCAGACTTGGAGCACATGGGTGTCTTACAAGCTGGGAAGATGGGGAACCTCAGCTTCTCCCCTTCAGACCGTCTCTTGCCCGTCACTTCCAGGCTGCCCTTCTGGTCACATAGTGTCCTGTCTACTGAAAACCTTGACTGTGGCCTTCCCGTGCTCAGAGACCTTCCATGGCCCCCCATGGCCTTTTATCCAAGCACCATAGCCTGGAACTCTGGCCCTTTGTCAACTGCCCCAGCCACCCTTCCCTCCATCTTCTGCAAATCCCTGCACTATATCCACACCCGACCAAACGTGATGCTTTGTGCATTCCTGCCACTGGACCTTGGCACATGAACTTTTACCCCCTGGCCTGCCCTTCTCTGGCATCTCTTGACCTCTCTGCTTTCCTCATTAGTAAGTCCCACCTTTGTGAAAGCTTCATGCATTCCTCAGTGGGATGAGCTCATCTTTCCAGGAACGCCCCTACCCCATAGCTCAGCTGAGCCCCAGCAGCAATTTGTCACTCTGGGGCAGGGACCATGGTTGAGAACCCTCAGCTACCCTAGGAAGCTAGCAGTTTGCTGTGTCTTTGCACACACTGCCCCTCTGCTGGGGATGTTGTCCCTCTACCCTTGGCTCTCCTGGCAAACTTCTCAGTCTGTAAGGTGCACGTGGACAGACCCCCTCCTCTCTCAGGGACAGCCCTTCCCTCTTAGTGAATGTTTATTGAGCACCTGGCACGAAGTAGGCATCTGAGCACTTACTACCTGACCAGAGCTTGGCCCTGGGGCCGCATTGGTGGCCCTGTCCTTGTGGGTCACGACTGGAGGGATTATCTGGAGGCATGATAGAGAGGCAGCAGAGAAAGCAGGAGGCCGTGGGTGTGCACGACAGGGCAGTCCATTGCATGCTGGAAGAGAATTCGAAGGTGCCCTTTAGCTGAAAGAAGAGCCAGGTGAGCTGTGGGGCCAAGTCGGGGTGTGGGGTTGTCACTAAGAACCAGACCCAAGCCCTGGTCTCAGGGTGCTCACAGCTACGTGGGGGACTGGGTGGACAAGGAAGCGGGCAGTCCTAGCAGAGTGGAATCAGGGCTGGGGTGGAGGAGATCCAGGAAGCTGGGGGTGCTCAGGGGAAGAGGCCGCAAATACAGCTGTGGAGGGGCTGGTGAGCAAGGAGGCCTCCCCAGGGCTGTGACGCCTGTGCATGGTGGCATGAAAGTGCAACTTGTTTTTGGGGACCTGTGGGGGATAGGGTGGGGGAGGCTGTGGGGATGTACTTGCTGGGGATACATGTGGCCTGCAGAGCCTCATTGGCAGAGGCCTCTGGGTGCTGTGCTGGGGATTTGGAACTGTACCCCCAAACTGATGCGAACCCAAGAGAGATTTCAAGGAGGCATGAGTGACCTGGGCAGGCTTTGACCTGGTGCTCCCCTCTGAAGCCCCTTCCTGACTCTGTGCTCCTGGCTGGAGTCTGGGGTGGGGCTGGAGGGCTCATGGTGGGACCTAGCAAGCCCCCCACTCTCTCCGAGCTCTTCTCTCCTCCTGGTAAAACTGCAGGGCCTGAGACCAGATTCCTCGTGGATCTGTGGGCAGGGGCTGGGCTGTCCTGCTTGGCTTAAGCTTGCTGAACCTTTAGTTTCATGAAAAATATGCCTTAAGGAAGTCACATAACTACCCTGCAGAAAAGTCAGAGACTAGGGAAGTGAGGTAAACCCAAACCTGCCATTTCTGCTCTCACCCCAAGCCTGAGGCACCATCACTGCTAGCCTTCCGGTTTTTCCTTCCCTCCTCTCAGTAAATGATGTTTATATAGATGTCATTGCCCTGTCTACACATACAGTTTTTAAAAATCTGCTCCCCTCCCCCATCTCCCTGACAACTGCTATATCATGAGTATTTTCTTTTTTTAAGATTTTATTTATTTATTTGACAGAGAGGGAGATCACAAGTAGGCAGAGAGGCAGGCAGAGAGAGAGGGGGAAGCAGGCTCCACCCCAAGTAGAGAACCCTATGTTGGGGTTGATCCCAGGACCCTGAGATCATGACCTGAGCCGAAGGCAGAGGCCCACTGAGCCACCCAGGCGCCCCTCACGAGTATTTTCTACGTGACTTCAGGGTTGTTCCAATCCTTCCTTCTAACAGATCCAGTGTCAGGTGGAAAGCATGGGCTCTGGAGCCTCACTTTCTGGGTTCCCATTGTACATGCTTGGCTTTGGGCAAGTTATCGAATTTCTCCTTGCTTCAGTTCCGGGTAAGGTTGATATGAGTGTTGAATGAGTCATGACAGTGCCAGTAAACATTGGCTATTAATGATTGCAGACCACGTCTTTGTGTACCATGACTTACAGAGCCATCCTCCTATTTAAAATTTTGGCTCTTGCGTTTTTCGTTATTGTAAAAAAAACAAAAAACAAAACAAAAAAACCCCCAAAAAGACAAAAACAAAAAACCTCACTGAAGCAAACCACTCTGTACATAAAACTCTGTCTATATTTGGGTTATTTTCTAGGGATAGATGACCAAGAATGGGATCACGAGGCCAGGAGGTCTGAACATTTTTTTTTTTTTTTTTTTTGAGTTCTTGACACATTACTACCAGACTGTTTTCAGAAGTGATTGTGTGGTGCCTGGCTGGTGCAGAAGGTAGAGCATGTGACTCTTGATCTCAGGGCTGTGGGTTCAAGCCCCGTATTGGGTGGAGAGGTTACTTAGAAATAAAATCTTGGTGGGGGGCGGGGGAAGAAACGTTTGTTCCAGCTTACAGTCCTACCAATGGCTAGCAGTGCCAGTTTCATCTTACATTCACTAGCATTGGGTATTGTCATTTTCTTCTTTCTTTTTGCTATTTTAAGAGGTGAAGCTCATTTAATTTTCACTGCTTGGGAAGCACAGCCATTTTCTGTGTTGATTAGCAGTTAACCTCCTTTTTGGTCTGCTTGTCCTTATGGAGCACATATAGCCCCTTCTCAGCTCACTTAGGAAGGTAGGGCTTAGATCTAGGAAATAAGGAACAGAGCGACACCGGGGACAGTATAGTGCCAGGATGAGGGAGAGGACTTTCCTCTATCCAGGCCATGACCCTTTCAGTTCCCTCCATCTAGTGCATTCATTCATTCATTCATTCAAACATTTATCAGGTACTGGTGCATTCATTCATTCATTCATTCAAACATTTATCAGGTACTGTGCAGGGCTTAAAAGACAAAATTACTCAGCCGTGAGTGTGCCTGACAATAGAGATGGGCAAGAAAACAGACAGAAAGTAGGGGGATCCGTGCTCTGATGATGGATATGCAGGGCACAAAGGGAACAAAGGAGAGGCAACTGACACAGCCTAGGAGGGTGGAGGTGGAGCAGCCCTGGAAGGCTTTCAGGAGGAAGTGGTTCATACGCTGGAGCTTGAAGATAATTTGGCGTCAGTCAGTGAAGTGGGGAGGATAGAGGGTTCCAGGGAGAGGAGGTAGTCTGAGTGAAGTTTAGGAAATAAAGGAAGTAAAACCCTGGGGGAGCTCTCTGGCTGGCTGGGCAGAGTGTAAGGTGGGAAGAATCACTGACGCCACAGAGGTCAGTGAGGGCCTGATACATAAGGCCCAAGGAGTCCGGGCCTTGTCTGGAGAGAAGTAGGGAGCCATGGAAGGTTTTAAGGAGGTGAATATCGTGATCTGCTTTTGTATTTTTAGAAATCTCACAGCAACTGCAATAGGAGAATGAAACGGGGGCTGTGGGTAGAGGCAGGGAAACCAGTAAAGGGACTCTTGGAGTAGCCAAAGGGGGCTTGGACCAGGGCAGAGGAGGTGGTGGAGACCTTTCCCCACCTTCAAACAGCTCCAAAGTGCACGCCGAATGTTCCATCTGCCAGGTAGCCTTTGCTGACACCCCCTGCCGCCTAGCTGGGTTGTACGAACCCAGAGGATGGGGGGCGTGCGGGGCCTGGCAGCCAGCGGTCAGTTGAGTGCCCACCGTCAGCTGACCCTGGCTTCCACCTGCGCCGCCATGCCTCCAAGACCCTCCATCTGTTCCCCCTCTGCCCTTGGGCTACCAGCAATTTTCTGTCTTTTCTTTGAGAATAAATTTATTGTTTTCATTATAAAAGCAACCGAACGACATTACAGAGAATCGAAATCAGACAAACAAAGACAAAAACCGGATCAGCTCCGGCCACCTCTCCCAGCCCTCCCCCTGGGTGTGGTTCCCTGCAGCTTGCTTTTTCTGACGCAGGTTTTTATTTTTGCCTCCTCGTAATCATAGTGTCCAGACAGTTTTGGGTCCTGCTCTCTCCCATTTGCTTCGTTGGGAGCTCATTCCTCTGTGGCCATGGGGTCTGGGCAAATCTCAGTTTTTAATGCCTGTGAGATGGTCTGGGGACGGGGGTGGGAAAGAGTTGCTGACCTGCATCCTGCCGTCCTCCCCCTGGGCTGCCTGTCCTCTTTGTGTCTGTCTGTTTGTACTGTACCTGGACCTCCCAGGGGCCAGGGCCTGCCACCTGCTGTGCACCTTCCTCGGTGCCCCCTCTCGTACCCTTCCGTGGAGCTTACAAGGCTGCCCTCGGGCCATCTTCCTGGGAAAGGGTCATGGGCAGATCTGGGTTCAAATCTAGACTTGGCTTTGGGACCTCAGGCACATTACTTAACCTCTCTGGGCCTCAGTTTCCTCATATGTATCATAGGTCTATTGCAGTAGTAAAGTAATGGCTGTAAAATCGCCTTAGACAGTTCCTGGCCCGCTGTGAGTGCTCAAGAAAAGGGAGTCGATATTATTTTATTTTTTTATTCTCCAGAGAGTTTCTGAGACCATGTTGGGCTAGGTGCTGGAATGGCAAAGGTGAACGAGCACTAGTTGTAACTGTGAGGAACTCACAGTCTCTCGGGGAAGTCACCCAGGGAAACAGATAGCCACACCAGGTGTGACGGCTCTGTAGTGCTGCACCAGATCTGGGTGGTGTCCTAACTCCATTACTTGCTAGCTGTGTGACTTTGGGCAAGTTGGTCAACCTCTCTGAGCTGCAGTTTCCTCTTCTGTTAAATGCACGTCTCACAGAGGCATCGGAAAGACTCAGTGACGTGATGCATATGACATACTCAGCACAGTGTCTGGCACGTAGTGAGTGTTGAAATTGACGGTAGCTGCCATTTTATTATTATTGTTATTGTTATTCCCATATACAAGGTGCTGTTGGGAACACAGAGGAAGTGACTGACTGGGGGTTCAGGGAAAGCTCCGTAGAAGAGGGAACACTTGAGCTGGGTCTTGAAGGATGAGTAGAAGTTCACCAAGTGGGAAAGGACACTCTAGGTAAGGAGCCTGTGATTCCAGGTTGAAATCTGTCAATGAGGGGTTTGTTCTTTGGGGGGGACTAAGGCATTATGTTCATCCCAACTTCCTCACGTGCCCTCCCTGCTTCCTTCTGGGTCTGTCCCTGAGGACTCACCCTCCTGCAACAGCGCCCACCTGTGACTCTGTGTCCTGGTGGCTGTGGGTTCCTGCTCTATGTCCCCATCTGTCCATGTTTGGGACCATAAGTCTGTGTCTGTCACGTGTGTCCGAGTGTGGGGCCGTCTGCATGTTCCTGTGACTGTGTCTGCGGGGGGATTCCGAGGTCCTCCTGGGCCACACGGTGTGGGGGGTGGGGTGGGGGTGAGATGCATGCTTCCTTGGCCTCCAGCTCCAACTGGATAGCCAGGCCTCTTTGATCACTTTCCTCCGAGTCCCAGCTCAGGTCCTCCCTGCCTCTCCCCTCCGTCCCCTTCTCCAGGGGCCTCCTAATGGGTGTCTCCTGCCTCTTCCCCTGGTCTCTCCGGTCCTGTCCACACTCATTAGTCAGTGGAGTCTTTCTAAACCACAGATTCTGCCCCATCACCCACCGCTTTGAGTCCAGACTCCAGGCCTAGGATGTTGTCAGCTTTCCCTGGCTGCTGGCTCCAGCCCCATGTCTCCTCTCCCAGTCCACACGGGAACGCTTAGCTCCTTGCACACGGCGTGTTGCTTCTCACCTCTGGGCCTTTGCTCAGGCTCCTGCTTGTGCCAGCCATGCTCCCCCCTCCTTTGTTACCTGGCTCACTCCCGCTCATCCTTTAAGACCCAAAGCAGGCATCACCTCCACTGGGAAGTCCCCCCCGATCCTTTTCTCCATCCTGGGTCAGGCCCCTGGCTCTGGGTTGCTCATCCCTTAACTTGGGGGGCAGGAGCAACTGATTTGCCCCAGATCACACAGCTGGTGAGTTGGAGCCGAGATTTGAACCCAGGTGCATTGGGCTCTAAACAAAGCAGTCTGTTCCATGGTCCAGGTGAGGTGATCATAGCTAGGACTCGTGGAGAGGAGTGGGTGGATTTGAGGGAGAATTTGGAAATCCAGTCCCGGGGCAGTGGCTGGTGGTGGATCTGAGCTGGGTAGGGAGGGTTGGGAGGTATAGGGACACGTGTGTCTGTGGCAGGAGCATCTGGCAGATGGGGGTACCCACTCACAGTCAGGAATGGCTCCAGGGGGCACATGTCTTGGGGGAAGACCCAGTGCAGCTTAGGCTTGCTGAGTCCAAGCGGCCCACCAGACAGGCAAAGGGAGGTAGCTGGAAGGTGGGCCTGGAGCTCCAAGGACAGGCCCCGACTGAGGGCGGGGACTTGGGACTTGGACTGTATTTAGAGTCCTAGAGCGGGTGGGCCAGCCACGGATGAGGTGGGTGGGACACAGGAGCGTAGCTTGTGGAGGGGGGGGGGGAGTTCTGAGAGACACCAAGATAAGGAGCCAGGGTCACAGTTTCACGGAGGGTCCAGGCAGCACGAGGCCATGAGGAGGTGGTCTGGAGGGTCCTCGGTGGCATGTAGCAGGGCTCAGGCGAAAGTTCTTTCATGCAGAAGCTTGTGGGCCACAAGTCTGTTTCCTCCACTTAGCTGGGAGCTCCTGGACAGCAGGGTGCCCCCTTTTGCCTCAGGTTCCCCAGCTCCCAACCCCGTACGGCCCAGAGGATGTATCCAGAGCGAATGGATGGGCGGATGGTGGATGGGCCCACCGTTTTCAGAAGCAGCACTAGGTGTTTCGTTCATCCACCTTTCTGACTTTCTTCACCTTGTGGGGCAAGAAAAACGAAACGGTAGTGTGCTTGCCCTGCCGTGAGCGTCCGGGCTGTGTGTCTCTCGGCTCACAGCAGTCTCGCCTTCCCTCGGGGGCTTGAAGACCAGTGGACACATCCCGCCCAGCCAGCAGCCTGTCCTGCCTGTCCCCACAGGACCTTACAGGCACAGCCCACTTTGCTCCTCCGCCCCTGCCTCGGCCTGGCCCTCAGGCTGCTGCTCCCTTTGACCTCAGTCCCCCTTGACTCCAGAGCTTCTGATGCCTTCTCCCCACCAGCATTCCAGCCCAGCCCTTTGGCAGGCCTTTAGCACCCTGCTGGCTGGCCAGTCCCTCACTACCTCCCCTCTCTGGCTCTCTTTTTGGTGCCTGAAGGTGACGGGCTCATGGACCCAAACCTGCCTCGTACTTGCACACATCCGCGCCTCTGCTCGGGCTGTGGCCTCCTGCCCTGTCCACCTGTCCCAAACACACACCTGACCAGTCTCCTGCTTCAGACCCCTCCTTTCTGACAAGGTCGGAGCAGCTTCACCCAGTCCTCACCACCCTAACTGCTCACCTCTGGCGATGGCCCGTCACGTCGTGCAGGCCCCCAGGTTGCCCAAGGGGCCCCCACCCTACGAGCTGGCTGGGAGCCTCCCTGCAGATCCTCCCGAGCTATACCTGGCAGTGGGCCTGACACCCAACAAATGGTCAACCCTCGCCCACCTTCCTCACCTTTGACGCACAGGAGGTATGTGCCAAGGCCAGGGGCACAGACTGAATCATGAAATTGCGACCAGCCAGAGAAGGACATGGAGAAATTAGGCAGAGACCGTGGGGATCAGGTTAAGTGGCCCAGGGCAGACCATTGGCTTCTGTGAGCCTGTTTGTCCAGCCGGGGCGAGGGGCCATCCCTGCCCGCCCAGGGGCCTGACGAGTGGCAGAGAGGATGCTTGACCCCATCCATGGGACCCTAGGCCGGCCACCTTCCCGGTATCTCCCTGACCGGGCTGGGCCTTTGGGAAGCCTGAACTTGGCATTGAGCTGAAGAGGAGGAGGAGAGGGTAGCCTCCGCAGAACTCCGAGGAACAGCTGGAGCAGTAGGCAGAGCCCTGGGCTGGGTCAGGCCTGAGGCAGAGTGGCCTGTTTCACCCCATTTCACAGATGAGGAGCACTGAGTCTCTGAGAGCTGAGGCTCAGCATCGCAGTGCGGTGCTCCCTTTGGTCTCCCCTATCCTTGTGGCCTGGAGCAGAATGCTTCCCTCTGCAAAATGGGGGTGAAACTATTCCCTGCTTCCTGGGGCCTCTGGGGAGAATGCCAGTGGGCACAGAAGAGCTTTGTAAACTGCCACATTGTGTGTGGTTGTCCTGATTCTGATGATCATTCCTTCATTTATTCACTCTGTCATGCAACTCATGTTGTGGGTCACCTCTCGGCGTGGCTGCCGGGGATACTGAGATGGGTGAGACAGGTGTATCCAGTTCCCGGCTTCCCTTCCCCCCAGCCTGGAGTCTCTTCTCCCTGGCTCTCCAGCTTCGTTCCCTTCACACTTTCCCTGATGGACAGCAGGTCCTGAGGCCGCTGGATGAGTGGATGCCTGCCCCTGGACAGTGCCCTTTGTATCCTAAGACAAGGCATGTTCACGAGCCTGCGGTCAGGATGCCTTGCCTTTCCCCTGAACAGCTAAGGGACCAATCAGCTGGACTTTGGAGTTAGGCAGATTAGAGCAGGGATCTCAGCTCTGCTTCCATGCCGTGTGACCTTGACCAAGTCACTCTACCTCTCTGAACTTGAATTTCAGTTATAAAATGGGATGACGAGAGTACCTGACTTTGAGTGTTGATGTGCCTGGCACAAGGGAGGCAGCTGATAAGTGGCAGCCTCCTCCCTGTCATTATTGTTTTGAGGTCTTTCTGAGAAAGGGGTCTGGAACAGTCAGGGAGAACTCTAGGCAGGAAGGGCTTATTTAGCGTTGGGCTGTAAGGAAAGGACAGCTTGATGTCTGTGGGTAGAGGGAGCAGGAGAGCCCTTAGAGGCCAGGGGCTGTCTGACCCTCAGCCTGGCCAGGCTCAGACCTCAAGCGGCCCCCAGGCTGGGAGGGAAAGGCAGAGATGGTTTTGCATGTGGTTTATTGGCTCAACCAGGGACTGGGGTTTGCAAAGCAAATTCCCCAGAGGAAAAGCCTTGAGCAAATCCGATTTCTAGTTTGACTCTGGCACCCAGCCCTGTCGTCTTGGACGGGTCCTTCCCCCTCTCTCCAAGCCTCAGTTTCTTCACTTATAAAATGGCATAATAATACCTCCTGTGCCTATTTCTCAAGTAAAGATTATAAGGGTAATCTGTATCAAAAGTCTTTATTAAGAGTGTTGAGATTAGATTGTATTGAGAGTTTTCTCCTAAAACTCTCTGCCTGCAATCCCACTAGGAGCTCCTTGGGCTTCTAGGACCAGGAAAAGAGGTCGAAGGCACTTCACTTTGGCCTTTCTTGTCAAAATAAACAGTTTCACTTAAGCACCAATACTGGTAGGTATTGAGGCTAGTAATTTCTGTTTAGGGAGAGAGCGATAGGAGAATTTTGGTGGAGAACAGGTTGGTTCAGAATGGTCCTGTAAGTCACTTTTCTTTTTTTTTTTTAAAGATTTTGTTTATTTATCAGAGAGAGAGAGCACGCGCACAAGCAGGGGGAGTGGCAGGCAAAGCAGGGAGAGGGAGAAGCAGGCTCCCCGCTGAGCAAGGAGCCCCATGCGGGACTTAAGCCCAGGACTCGGGGATCATGACCTGAGCCAAAGGTAGAGGCTTAACTGGCTGAGCCACCCAGGTATCCCTGTAAGTCACTTCTTGACTTACTCTCGGGTTGCAGGAAGATTGGAACCTTCTGGAAGAGTAAAATAGCTCTGAAGGCCCATCCTTCACGCTGCCCTGGTTGAATGGCCTAATTGCCCGGGCCTGCCATGGAACTTGGAGAGGTGAGGGTCATCAGTAGACTGTCACGTAATTCTAGTGAAGAGCCCCAAACTGTCCTAGCTGCAGGCCTCCCCAAGTCGCTCCTTTAGCAGAGTGTGCTGACACATCCTTGTAGGTAAAATGTTGCACGCATCCATGTGTGTTTTTCTTAGAGGCAGCTTTCCAGAGGTAACAATTTTTGGGGTCAAAGGGCAGTAATCACTTGGGTCTCTGTAACCATAGTACCAGATTGCCCTTCAGAGTGGCCATATCTGATGACCCAGGCTACCCTCTTGTTCTGATGAAGATGTCTGCCCTCAAGGGAACAGCTGTCAGAAGGGCCAGGATCTGGGTTGGGCAGTTGCCTCTGTCTGTGGCCGTTTACAAAGTTGCTCCAAGACTCCCCTGTGTGTCTCTGTCTGGTGGGAGTGGGGGTGGGGTGGGGTGGGGGCTTCTGTGTGAAATCCATGGGTCCATGGGGTGGGCTCTACAGCCTTGGGCCCTTTCCGGGGATGGGAATTGGTCCGCGGCATCAGGGTGATGGGGGGGCACTGGGAGCATAGCTGGTCTGTCTCTGACCTTTGCCCTCTGGGGCCCACGGAGGGAGACACTGAATTCTTGACTTTTCAGCCTAGGGACGTGGTTGCCTGGGCCTGGGAGGGGGCCTGCCCTGCTGCAGGGTGAGTGTCCCACGAGGGTGGGGGTCCCAGACACTGGGCCAGACTTGAGTGGGCATGGCTGATGGGAGCTCGCCCCAGGCGGGTGGGGAGGGTCCCCGTGACAGTCGCTCTCTCCCCGCAGGATGGCCGAGCCTCGATTTAACAACCCCTACTTCTGGCCCCCTCCTCCCACCATGCCCAGCCAGGTAAGACGAGTGCGTCGTCCTCTGGCGGCCCAACCCCTCTCGGAGCCGCTCTGCTTTGCCTGGGGCTTCGGTCTGGCCTGTGGGGTGGGTCTCGAGGCTCCCGGCTCGCGGGGGACCCGCGGCCTGGGGAAGGGGCCCGGATGCGGCCCCAGCCCCCTCAGGGCGTCTCCTCTCCCGCCCACAGCTAGACAACCTGGTCCTGATTAACAAGATCAAGGAGCAGCTGATGGCGGAGAAGATCCGGCCGCCCCACCTGCCGCCCACGTCGGCCTCCTCGCAGCAGCCGCTGCTGGTGCCGCCGGCCCCGGCCGAGAGCAGCCAGGCCGTCATGTCGCTGCCCAAGCTGCAGCAGGTGCCGGGGCTGCACCCGCAGGCTGTGCCGCAGCCCGACGTGGCGCTGCACGCGCGCCCGGCCACCAGCACCGTCACAGGTATGGCGGGCTGGGAGGGGGCGGGGCGAAGGCCAGGGGGAGGGGCGCTTGTCCTGGGAGGACCCCCGCCCCCTAAATCCACACAAGAGCCCTGACCAGACTTGTGGGTGAGGGAAGGGGCCGGTGTGCGGGGAAAGGTTGGCTGTTCATGAGGGAAGTGGATCAGGAGGAGGGAACAGCATATGCTAAGCGGGTGTGTGGGTGGGAAGCAGAAGGTCAGCGGGGGTGGGAGGGCCAAACCATGTTGAGGATGGTGTTTATGCTGGTAATATGGCAGCAGGTTCCAGGTGAGCACCTGTGTGTGCCCAGCAGTGGTCACTTACTACTCCCAGCAGCCTGTGCGGTGGGCACTGACAGTATTAGGCTGAACACTCGACCGTATTTGACTTAGGAAACAACCATTCAGTTCTCACCATGAGGTCTCCACTTAACAGATGAGGAAACCGAGGCAGAGTTGCAGGGTCAGTAGGAGGCAGAGGCAGGCAGTGTGGTTTGAGCCCGGGTGTTAATGACCCTTGGCTTTAGCTGGTCTCTAGAGAGGAAGCAGACCAGATGTGAAGGGCCCTGTGGGCCAGGCTGGGCAGTTTGGACTTGACCCTCGGGCAGTGCAGAGCCGTTGAAGATTTTTAAGTAGGGGAGGGAATTGCTCAGATTCGGGTTAGAAAGCTGGGTCTGGGTGCCAGGTGGGGGACTGGCTTGCTGGGAGAGGGAAGGAGTCAGGGAGATCTGTAGGAGAGTGGTGGCCTGGATCAGGCAGTGGCAGTGGGCACGGGGAGAAGGGGACAGATCTGAGAGTTGTGGAGGGGAATGGACAGGGCTCGGTGCTGGGCTGGCCGCAGGGGTAAAGAGAGGGAAGACCTGAGGGAAGAGCCCAGGCACGGTCGGGGGGCAGGAATCACAGGAGGAAGCACGGGGTAGGGAAGGAGGTGAGCTCAGTCCTGAGGGGTGTCACGAGGCCGGGGCTGCCTGACGTCTACCTCAGAGCCTGGTGGACAGGCTTTCTCTGGAGGCCACGGCAGCCGGGCCTTTGTTCCTCTGGCTCACCCCTGCCTTTGGTCGGGCGCCTCTGCCTTTCTCCTCATTCCCCGCTTCTCTCAGAGATGCCCAGGAATTATGGGACCCAGTGAGCCTCCCTGAGGCCCCAGCCACACTCTGCACATCCCCCCTTATTATGATTTTATTAAATTTATTTTTTTCATTATAAAAGTAATATTAAAAAAGTAATATAAGCATATTAAGGGAAATTTGGGGGAAAAAAAAAGAGAAACTAAGGGAAAAAACGCACTAATAATCCCCAGCTCCTAACCCAGCAGTTAAGGAAAGCCTTTTGGTTCATTTCCTTCCTTTTCCACCTTTTTTGTTTATTTTTTAATATACGTGTGTGTGTTTTGCTGAGCTTGTAGTAGGGCTATACCCATGACTTCAACTCACTTTTCCTACTCAACCATTCTACCGTGAGCATTTTTAATGCTTTTTTTGATTATAAGTCCTTATAGAAAATGTAAAGATTGCAGACAAGCTGAAAAGAGAGAAAATTAGCTTTCGTCCTACTATTGTTAGCGTTTTCATATGTTTTCTCTATAATTTATTTTGTTTTATCCTTTAATCACAGATCTAAAAAATGGATGAATTCACCAGGTAAAAATTCAAATAATATAGAAGCAGCTAGACACAGTATGAAAATCTCCTTTTACCAGAAAATTCTTTTCTCCCTAGAGCAAACCACAATTTAGACACAAATTTAGTTGGGTGTGTCTTCTCAGAGCTATTTCTGTGCATTAATGCACACATCTGTATTGCCTGTTACCTACTTAGGAAGCTTAGGTGTGTGTGGGTTTTTTTTAAATAGATGGGTTCCTACCGTCTGCGATTTGCTTTTTTTCTCCTGACGACGGCACATTTGGGCGTTCTCTCTCCATCACTGCACAGAACCTTTCTTGTTTTTGTGGCTGCTCAGTCCTTCATAGTGAAGATGGACCACATCTCTTTACAATGCCCCTGCTGAGGACAAATGGGTTGTGTCCAGTTTGGTTGTACAGAAGGTCCATATACACAGATCTTGTGCTCAGGGGCAGATATTTCTTTATGGGCAATTTCTAGAAGCCACGTTGCTTCATCAGAAGTCATGTACATTTGATGTATTAATGGCTTCTGCCAGTCAGCCCTCCATTGATGGTTATAAATGCAGCGGCGGACATGAATGCTTGTCCATCTCTGGATCTTACCTTTCTCAATGGTGAGATTTTTGGTTTTTTTTTTAAAGAAGTCTTCTTTTAGTCACATGAAAGGTACCATTTTCAGCTTTTTGTTGGCTTCACCTGATACTGTAAACGTTTCTAGTCACCTCATTTTTAAAAGAATGACTTTTATTACAAAAGTTTATTTTATTTTTGTTTCCTTTTCCCTTTTGTAAAGGCTTTCATTTATTTTCAGTAATCTCAACACCCAAGTGGAGCTTGAACCCACAGCCCCGAGATCAAGGGTCAAACACTGCCCCTCCAACTGAGCCAGCCAGGCGCCCCTATATTACAAAAGTTTTTTTTTAAAAGTTCGTTGCCAAAGAATCAAAGTACAGTTAAGTCGAAATGCTTTAAAAAAAATTACTTCTAGCTGTACTATCCACATTACATTAGGTATATTTTCTTCTCCTACTTACTTTTTCTATGCATACATGTGCTGGTTTTGTTTGTTTGTTTTGTGTGTGTGTGTTTTGTTTTACAAGCATAATTTTTTAGTCGGCAGTTAATGTTCAGTGGAGAAGACTGATCACGATGTATGGACCCCTTCCCTAATGTTCCATATTTAGTTCCTCTAGTTTTTTGCTATTGCAAATAACACAGTAGTGAACATCTTTGTGCTTTTTTCCTGTGGTTTGGAGTATTTCCAAAGTGCCTCTGTTACCAAACCAATTTAGTTCTTCGGTGTGTCAGGCCTCTTATACATACATGGGCCTCTCATGTAGTTACCCCGGGTAATTTACAAAGGGAAGGGGAGGCTTGGAAAGGCCTCTGCAGCTGCCTTCCCTCCATGTCTTCTGCAGGTCTGGGGCTCTCCTCCCGAACCCCGGCTGTGAGCACTTCGGAGTCGAGTGCGGGCACGGGTACCAGCACCCCGTCCACACCCACCACCACCAGCCAGAGCCGCCTCATCGCCTCGTCCCCCACCCTCATCTCAGGGATCACCAGCCCCCCCCTCCTGGACTCCATCAAGACAATCCAGGGCCACGGCCTGCTTGGCCCCCCTAAGTCCGAGCGCGGCCGCAAAAAGATCAAGGCAGAGAACCCAGGGGGGCCGCCTGTCCTCGTAGTTCCCTACCCCATCCTGGCCTCGGGCGAGACTGCCAAGGAGGGCAAGACATACAGGTGGGGGTCTTGGTGGAAAGGGGTCCACCAAGGGGTCCACCATGGGCTTGGGGGGGCTGCCCTTGGAGCCCAACAGCTGGGGCTGGAAGGGGACCCCAGGGGCTGAGGGCGGGTGGGTGCCAAGTCCTGAGGAGCGGGGTTCTCTGCCAAGGCCCAACCTCAGCCCCTTCACAAGTGGGTGGGGCGGTCCTCCCCCTGCTTATGCGGGGCTGCTGGGGGCCCAGCTCACCGCAGCCTGCAGCAGCGGGAATCCATTCGTTTTCCCTGCAAGCAGTGTCCTCAGCCCTCAAGTTAGAATCATCTGGGGAGCGCTCAGAAAATGCCAATCCCAGGAACGGACCTCCAGAAATTCTGATTTAATTTGTCAGGGGTGGGTGGGGAACATGCCGAGGGCCAGTCAGCCCTTTTTGAAAGCTCCCCAGATGCTTCTGATGGGCACCTAGGAGGAGAACTTCTTACTCTTGAGTGTTAAGGACTGTGGCCCCGGGCATACCTCCTCAAGATTGCTGGGCCTCTCTCCTCTGGGAAATGTCAAGCAGTCCCCTGCTGCTGTGACTAGAGTCCCCCTTGGGAAGAGCCTTGGCCTCTAGATTGGAGGTTTTCCAGGCTGGGAGCCTGCCCCCTGACTTTCCCTGGTGGGCCTGTGCCCCTGGGGCTCCTTGCTGTGCGGGGCACAAGGTCTATGGGTGCGGGAGGCCCCCTGTGCTTCTGGACAGAGGGTGGGGGTCTTCCCAGGTGTGAAAGTGCCTCTTGCCCCGCAGGTGTAAGGTGTGCCCGCTGACCTTTTTCACCAAGTCTGAGATGCAGATTCACTCCAAGTCGCACACCGAGGCCAAGCCCCACAAGTGCCCGCACTGCTCCAAGTCCTTTGCCAACGCCTCCTACCTGGCCCAGCACTTGCGCATTCACCTGGGCGTGAAGCCCTACCACTGCTCCTACTGTGATAAGTCCTTCCGACAGCTCTCCCACCTCCAGCAGCACACCAGGTAAGGGGCCTGCCTGCTGCTGCCCTCCCACCAACCCCCTTGCCCCTGGCAGTCAGTCTCGGCTCATGTGCTGGGTGCATGGACCTGGTGTGGGAGGGGCGAGGACCTGCTTGCTCTAGGTACCCACTGCCCCGGCAGTCAAGACCAAACTCCTTTACTTGGCATTTGAGGCCTTTGATGATATGACCTTTGTAGACCTCACTGGCCTCTGCTGTCACTACTGTGCCACCCTTCCCCCCATTTCTCATCTGCTGTGTCCTTTGCCTAAAACACTCTCCCTCTTCTTTATCTTGTTTCTCTGGCCCTCTCCTAGCCATCTCTCCTTTCAGCTTCCTCCCGGAAGTCCTCCTGGGGCCCACAGGCCCCGTGCGTCCCCATCAGATCAGTGGCAGGCTGCCTTGTATGTGTCACATTCTCTGTCTGCCACCTAAAATATATTGGGAGCTCTTGAAGACGAGGGCTTGGCCCCATATCCCCAGCGTGTGGCATGTAATAAGCATCTGGGCGTTTGTGGGATATCTGTGGCATAAGTAAAACTGTCTTTTATAGAACATATGATTCATCCGTTTAACAAATATTTACAGAGCCTCTGCTCCAAGACAGGCATGGTTCTAGGTGCTGGGAACACAGCAATGAACAAAACACAAAAATCCCTGTTTTTTCAAAAATCCCTATAGAATAGGCATTCTATCTAGTGGAGTGCGTGAAAGAGAGATTCAGAAACACAAATGCTTTAACAAAAGACAGATTTTTGCAGGGGAGTATAGACATCAGAAAGGCTGACTCGCCACTTGCCAAATAAAAATACCACAGGTATTTAAAGAAGCAAACCAAAGGTTACCACGATTACTGTAGTTCAGCTCCTCAGAGGGGAAGGAACACAGCCCTCCCTGCCCCCGCCCCCAACGACGATCATGTATATCTGCAGGCGTTGCTGTGTGTTGGCCAGTACCAGTTTGGGAAAGTCAGGGGTGCAGTAGGTTTTGCTACAGAGCTTGTAACTTGAAGGAAGTGATCAAGTTTTCTCTCTTTGGGGCTCTGATGCGAGACAGACCCTCATTTTTGCTTTTAGCGTTTTTTAAAATTGTCGTTACTGTTGTGATTTATTCGGCTATGTCCGCTGTCTTTGTAGGCTTTATCACGGGGCTCAGAAACGCCTTGTTGGTCTAGTTCTTGGACTTGGACGTGTACTGTGTAGGATTGGTAGTAAGATAGCAACGGGGGAGTGCCAGCAGGACGAGGCCTCTGTCCGTTCCTGCTGCTCCTGTGCCTCCTAAGGCATAAGGATTGGACCACAGTGGTTTGTCCTGGTAATTTTCTCATGTTTGTCATTACTTTGATTTTTTTAAAAGTTTGGTCAGTTTTCTGGACATAGGCCATTGTAACGAGGTGATGATTAATAAGCAAAGTCTCGCTGGGTGTATGGCTGTTAAGATCAGAGCATATGATGCCAAGGCTTTAGAGCTAACTTCTGTCAGGAGGCTTCGTGGAACCTCTGGGTCATTATTTGAATCGGTGGGTGTGAAAAAATTTCTCAGGGTATTATCTAAGATCAGAAACCTCGAACCATGCTCGTCAGCCTTGTCGGGTAGTGCCTGTACAGCCGGTAACGATAGGGGTGACTTCCTTTTGCAGAATCCCCGTTTGTCAGTGTTTTGGGCTGATAGGAGTAACTTTTTCTGTAACCTTAAATGCTGGATGGGAATCCGCAAGCCAGGAAGCAGATCCTGGGCAGCTTCCCGGGGAGGCCACATCCCACATGGGAAGGACGGTCCATGTGTTTTACTCTCAGGCTTGTCATGCCTACTATAATGAAATTTGTCATTAAATGTGACATTTCTGGCACGGTCATGGTTACAAATTTGATTTACCCAATTATATTCTGTTGGGAAGGAGGATAGATTCTTACTGACCTTGCATACCGAACTAATGGCCATGAAGAGAAAGTGGTCCCAGGGAAGACACTGTGGGCAATTATTCTGAGCAGTTTTATAGTTTGGGGCCTATAACATGCTGTTTTCAACAGAACTGTTATTTTATTTTATTATTATTTTTTTTAGAGATTTATTGATTTATTTTAGAGAGAGGGAAAGAGTATGGAGGCAGGGGAGGGAGGGGCAGAGGGGGAAAGAATCCTCAAGCAGACAAGCAGACTCGTCGCTGAGCGCACAGCCTGAGGTGGGGCCCACGACCCCAAGATCATGGCCTGAGCCGAAATCAAAGAGTTGGACATTTATCTGATTGAGCCGTCCAGGCGCCCCAGTAGAACTATTATTTTAAAATTTCCTTGATAAGTCATGAGTTTATATCTAATGTTAAATTTTTATGGTTTCCCTCCTCCCCCAGAATTCTGAAGGATTAGTTAAAAAGGCACCACTGAAGGAATATTTTATTCCTGGTTCAAATATAACCTCCTAAATCAAGGGTTAGAGGTATAGATCAAAGAAGAAAAGGGTCTTCTCGTATCGCCTTTCGGAAATAGGAATGAACCCCACTTAAATCACTTTCATTCAGCTCGAAGTCATAGTACCCGTCCTGCTGATCTTGGGTGGTCCATCTGCTTTGCCAGGTTGTCTGCTTCTGGACTGCAGACTCTGATCCTGCCTTGGCCTCGGGCAGTGTCTGGTCAAGGCGATGGTATCAGCGTGGCTGGAGGCTGTGCCCATTCATCTGTTCTCTGGAGCCTAGAGAGCCAAGTGTGTGTGCTACAGCCCTCTACTGAGGCCATAATCTCTTGATGTCTTCTTCAGAAGACTCCACTTCTGACCGGAAGGAGAGGCCTCTAGGCAGGTGGGACTGGGAACTGCAGATTAGCTGGAATGACTGGTCCCTTTATTGTAACAATAAACATTTATTGTAACAATCAATGTCAGAATGGAGGAGAATGGAGTCCTCTATTAAGATAGAATGCATGATCCATTCTTTCAGATTAGGAACATATTTTGGGCAGCAAGCTTCTATTAAGATAGAATGCATGATCCATTTTTTCAGATTAGGAACATATTTTGGGTAGCAAGGATATTGACCCATCTTTGCTCTTTAATTATCTCATAAAGCATATGTTAGGACTATCGCTAATTGAGAAGTATAGTTAAATGTAGAAAACACTTTTTTAAGGACATTTCTTTTTGATTTTTATTGTACATGAAAATAAATTACTGGGTTTTTTGGTCTTCACTTTAAAAAAGTGCACAAATTGGGACCGCTAGGTGGCTCAGTTGGTTAAGTGTTTGCTTTCAGCTCAGCTCATGATCCCACTGTCTTAGGATTGAGTCCCATAGGGTCTCCTTGCTCAGCAGGGAGCCTGCTTCTCCCTCTGCCTGTCACTCCTCTCCCCTGCTTGTGTTCTTTCTTTTTCTCTGACGAATAAATGAAATATTTTTTAGGGGCACCATGAGGGAACAAGCCCCACATCAGGCTCCGTGCTCAGCGGGATGCCTGCTTCTCCCTCTCCCACTCCCCCTGCTTGTGTTCCCTCTCTAGCTGTCTCTCTCTCTCAGTCAATTAAATAATAAAATCTTAAAAAAAAAATCTTAAAAAAAAAGAATTTTTTTAAAAAGGTACACAAATAACATATATTATATAGCATATATAATTGTATATGATATACTATATATTTGTATATAAATTACATATAATCATATGTAATATAAATATGTTTTCTGTGTATATATATGTACACATAAAATATAAATGAATACACGGAGATTGAGTTATCTCTTCTTTTTTTTTTTTTTTTAAGAGAGGGAGGGCAGGAGAGGGGCAGAGAGAGAGGAAGAGAGAAAATCCCACACCCTACTCCATGCCCAGCTTGGAGCCTGACGTGGGGCTCGGTCTCACAACCTTGAGATGATGACCCGAGCCAAGATCAAGAGTTGGACACTTAACGGACTGAGCCACCCAGGCCCTCCTCTGAGTGTCTCTTCTTTTGATTGCCAATGTTCTTAAACTTGTATCTTCATAGGACAGCTCTCATTCTAGTGTTTTTCCTAATTAGAAATACAGAAAATACAAAAGGCTCGGTTATTTGGAGCATCACTCTTCTTATAAAGCAATGGTGGCCATCTAGAAAATCCAAGAGCGTTTGGGTGTAAAAGATACTTTGATAACTTTATTATTCTGATGTGGGGCCTGGGTTTGAGAAGGTTAAGGGCACAAAGTTGATAGCCTAGGCGAGATCTGAGCATCGGTCTGGTAGAAAATAAACACGGTAGCAAGTAGTGATAAGTATGAAGAATCCTAGTTTTGGGGCACCTGGGTGGCTCAGTTGATTAAGTGTCTGCCTTCACCTTGGGTCATGATCCCAGGGTCCTGGGATCGAGCCCTGTGTCGGGCTTCTTGCTCTCTGGGGAGTCTGCTTCTCCCTCTGCCCCTCCCCCTGTCTGTGCTCTCTCTCTCACACAAATAAATAAAATCTTAGGAAAAAAATAATCTTTTTTTTTTTTCCAGAAGTAAACTTTAGTTCTAAAATATTAATCAAAACCATGACCAGAACAGCAATAAAAATTTAACAGGCTCATGAAGGAGGGTATTTTGCCAATGTTTCCTGATCCAGGGTTTTGCTCTTTGTTCTTTAGGACACACTTTTTTTTCCCCCCTGAGTGATTTGAGTGCGTAATAGTGGGAAACCAAACAAGCCACGTAAGAGGGTCCTGTTAACATTAGAGACAAATTACTAGTCAGTAGACAGGGGCACCTATAATTAAACCAATGTGTCCTAACCCAGTGACAAAGAGGTGGGTGTCCCAAATGCCCAGAAGCCCCAGAATCCATTAGACAAACAAACAGAAAAAGCCAAGCATAAAGAAGCAACCAGATTCCAAGTTCCTTTTTTAGCCCATTCCACGGAGACTCCTTCCTGCTTTTCGCTCCTCCATGGAGAACCAGTCAAATCCATCATCCAAAGGTGACTGCCAGTAATGACGGGAATAAAAGAAGGTCATGTCCAAGGCTGACCCAGCCCTGGTCTTGTAATAGAAATGGACATAGAAACGGGTTGTGCAAGATTACTCTGGTTGTTGAGAAAGACGGGCCTGGGAGCATTTTTGGGGTAACGTTGTTCAGAGGAGCTGGAGCTCCTGCTGGGACCTCCTTCTGGGAAAGGAAGACACAGCAAGTAAAGAAAAGTGGGGGATGGGCAAAGTGTTCCAGAAGTCCAGAGTTCAGGGTTGGCTTGGTAAATAATAAAGACCCCATGTGTTTCAAAAGGAAGCGAGCAGACCTCTGTAGTGAGACTGGTGGTCGTGCGAAAACAGCACATGTCCCACATACGGCAGCCGTTAGCACACGTGTGAGATCACAGCTCTGCAGTGTCGCGACACGAGGGCATGGCAGGGATGGCGCCGGTTTGTCAGCGGGTTACAGAGCTAGAGTTCGGCTCGGGTGGCTGGATTTGCTTACTCAGGCTGCAGACTGTTTCTCACGTTTGCTTTTCTTCTCTTGGCTCTGTGACATGTACGTTGTGTACATGTGGCCCGATGCCGATGGCGCAGGGAGGTGTCGTTTGGCTTCCTCAAGTCCGATGACAGTCGTGGTAATAAACTCCTAACAACCACCAGTCCTTGTCAAAGGCTCCTCGGCACCTGGCCTTGCAGGAGGTGATTCCGTACCCCATAGAGTCTGCCCACACGAATGTGACTTTGTGTTTTTAAATAAGAGACAGCCAATCTGAAAAATGCCACAGGGTGGGGGTCATCTTGAGGAAGGTTGTTACCGAACCTGCCCTTGTGTGAGTTAACAAGCACAGTGCGCCTGAGGTCAGTCCCCCTGGGGTGCTGTTTATTACCTGCAAAATGAAAGAACAGATGAGAACTAAGGAATCTTCAGTGATTTTATGTAAACATTGAATAAATTCTTTGTTGATTTTCATCAGTTGTCTTAATTAGAAAGGAATGTATTAAAAAGCTATCACTATGAAAATATCTTAGAAATCTTTAGAATAGGTCACTGAATCCTTCCAGTCCTTTCGATCCTTATCTCTGTTTTTGGGCTGAGGGAACTGGGCTCAGGGAGGCTGAGTCACTTTCCCAAGGTCACTCCACAAAAAGGAGGTGGAAGTGAGGTTCGAACCCAGACCCCCCAGGAGCCTGCGCCTCAGAGGGAGGAAGGGGCTGCGGCGGTCAGGCTACAGGAGAAGCTTGGCTGGGCAAGGGTGCTGGGCATTGTAGGGCAAGTCTCTGGGGTAGTCCAGGGGCCCCAATTTCAACTTGGCTTTCCTGTGTTCCCTGGGGTCCGTGGTGAGCTCCCCTTCACTGCACTTTTGGGAGCCTGGGCTGGGCGCTCCCCTGCTGAGAAGATGCTCTGCAGGGACAGGACTCTGATGTGGGAATTGAGGGCTTGGTCCTAACTTGCAGCTCAGGGACAGAAGGGCTTTGGGGCTGTTTCACTGGGAGCATGCAGCCCAGCCCCCCATTCACCCAGCTGGCAGGCCCTGATGCCCCTTCGGAGCCAGCCCAGTGCTGGGGGGCACACACAAGGGCGGATCGGTGGTCACAGGTAGGCTCTGGCCCAGAGGAACCCCACTGTGACCTGGGAGGCTGGTGGGTATGGAAACTTCTGTGAAAGAGTGAAGTACGTGGGGGCCGTAGGGGAGGACCATCTGGGTCATGCGTTGAAGGGTCCATAGCCCTCCCTAGGGACAGGGACAGCAGCATGAGCAAAGGCTCGGAGGCGTCCTGGGGGAGGCATGCCCATTGTGGGGAAGTTGGAAGGATGCCATGTCGGGGAGAGCAGTGGTGGAGGGGGAGGCTTTAGAAACCAAGGCCTTGAATGCCGGGGCACAGGGTTTGGACTCTGTCCTGGAAAAGGGAGAGACCGTGGAGGTTGCCAGGCAGGGTCCTGGCAAGGTCAGATCCCCGTGCTGCTGCTGTGGTGGAGGCCAGGAGGGGAGAGGCTGAGGCTGGGAGTCTAGGGAGGAGGCCAGGGAGCCATGACACTTGGACTGGATGAGGCCGAAGGGCAGTTTCCCATTCAGGAGGGCTTGGCTGGTCCCTGAGGAAGGACCTAGAGTCCTTTGGAGGGTGCTCGGTCAGACAGTCAACAAATGCTTGTGCGGTGTGGAGCGCGTTGGTTACATTGAGCAGACGACTGACCTCACAGAGAAAGAACTCTTTCCTTCATTCAGTCCGCGACTCTGTATTGGGTCCTCTTTGGCCACGCCGGGCCCTGGCGTGATGATGGTGAACGGGACCCGGGGAGCACCTGCTCTCAGGAGGCAGCCCAGGAAACAGGGATCAGATGGGGACACAATCAGTATCCCTGCTTAGGGGCTTGAGAGGGCCTGCAAGGGCCAGGCCTGGTCCAGGGGGTCAGGAAAGGCTGCCCAATCAAGGGGCTTTTATGCTGAGAACAGGAGTGTGGGTTTTTGCTGGGTGTTCACTGAGGGAAAAGTGTGCCTGGAAGAGGGAATAGCCTGGGTCAAGGAAGGAGCTTGGAAGCTAGCAGAGCTTGCAGGGAGGCCAACAGGGACGGGGGCTGAGGGTGGCAGGGGAGAGGCCCAGTGGGTACTGGGGGGGTTTAAAGCAAAATCAGTGCATGTCTGGGGGTCCCTCAATCTCCCCTGGTACCCAACCTCAGCTGAATGAATTCCCCAGCCCCGGAGGGGAATGAGAATGGAATGAAATGGAGGGGGTTGTGGCCTCAGGCGGAGTCACTCCAAATGGCCGTGAAGGTCCTGTGTTGTAGAGACAGGGTGCTGTGGCTGGGGTGATGTCCCCAGAAACGTGCGGGTAGAATACGGGCTCTCAACGCCAGGCCAGCCCAGCTCCCCTTGGCAGGTGTCAGAGCAGCCTGTGGCCGGGCCCTGGCCTTGCACCTGAGCCTGGGCCCTGGGCTTGCCCTCGGCTCCCCGGCTGGTAGAGGAGACAGGTGGGGCAGCCTCCCCTGCCCAGGGTGCAGTGGGGGCCCAGCTGTGGCGGGCAAGATCATCAGTCAGGCAGGGTTGCCCGATGAGAAATGGATCTCCGAGCAGGATGGAGGGTGCGGAGGAGCAGGGAGGGGAGCCCAGAGCCCCTGGCGAAGGGCCTTGAATGACACACTCGGGAATCTGGACTCTACCCGTGTTCATAACCGGCAGCCAGTGACTTCCTGGTGGTGGGGAGGGGTCTTTATTCCAGCCTGTCCTGCAGGAGGTCTGCTGTTCCAGGGACCTTAGTTTGTTTGAGGAGTGTGTTGTCGGGCAGAGCAGCCCAGTCAGCGGGGTGAGCCAGGGCGTTAGGGGAAGGAACCGAAACTGAGTGGCCGGGGCCGGCTTCTCCCTCCACCCGATCCTCAGAGGCAAAGGAGACCAACAAGGTTCAGGCTAGCCAGCCTTCCGCTGCACCCCTGCTTGGCAGAGAGGATTTGCCAGAACAGGTGACGGAAGACAAGCGCAGGCCGAAGGTGGGGGGCTTGCGTGGAGGACGGGGCTCCCCGACGTGGGCACCTCATCTGGGCCCAGCTCCGTCTGTCCTCACCTGGCCTGTCAGACGAGCATGAGCCACACCACAGACCTGAACAGAAAATACAGCCATCGGCCCTGAAGTCGTCACTCTGGAGTCACCCTCTCAGGGAGGACCGCCCTAACCACCCTGTTTAAAATTGCACATACCTTTCCGCCCAGGGTATTCGTGCCCCACCCCACCTTATATTTTTCTTCTCACTGCACTTAGGACATTCTGCATGGGATTTACTCGGTTCGTGTTTGTTGTTTGTTTCCACGAGGCAATGGTTTTGTCTGTGTTGTTCATTCCAAGTGCCAAGCGTGGTGCCTGGCACACGGGTGCCCTGTGGGATAAACGTCGCAGGTGTTTCGTGAGTGCCGACTTTGTGCCAACACTCCGCGAAGCCCCTTAGCGTGTATTACCTAACATTAGCTTCACAAGTGAAGTGAGAGCATATTCTGATGCCCATTTTGCAGATGGGCAAACTGAGGCTCAGTGATTTCCCCCCACCCACCCACCCATGGTCACTGAGCTAGTAGATAGATGGTGGAGCCAGGATGAGAGAACCCAGGAGTGGGAGGGGACAGAGGGGCTGAACTGCAGGGCCTCCCCGTCCCGCATTCTCTCAGTAGCTGGAGTGACCAGGTTGCCATTACACAGACATGTCTCTGATGTGGAGACAGGGCACGAGGCAGAAACTGGGCACCAGAGAGAGAGAGAGAGGGAGGCTTCCTTCTGGGGGGAGGAGGCAGAGTGGACGGGGAAGTTCCTGGCAAAGCTGTGGGTTTGTGTTCTTGGCAACAGTGGTCTGCAGGTGGGTTTTGAAGAAGAGGAGGGAGCAGAGTGGTCAGAGCAAGTGGCCGCTATTTAGCTGGAGGGTTGGGCGGGGTGTCTGAGTGGGTGCAGGTGGTGGGTTGGGTTCGGCAGGGACCTGTGGGGAGCAGGAGGGCTCTGGTCACACACTGGCAGACTGGGAGACCAGAGGTCGAAGGAGAAGTGGCAGCTCTTGCCTGGTGCTCTCTGGAGAGTGTGGGGAGGGGAGACTGGGAGGCTTGGGGACTGGATATACAGTGCAGGCCCTCCAAGGCCTTGGGGGCTGGAGCTGGACAGGTTATCGGTCAGGGACTGTGCCTCACTGGGTTTCCCATTGCAGAATCCACACAGGCGACAGACCCTACAAGTGCCCACATCCTGGCTGCGAAAAGGCTTTCACTCAGCTCTCCAACCTCCAGGTGAGTGCCCATCCGCTTGCCTCTTACCTGCAGATGCTCAGCCGCCCACCCCCTCCCATAGGGAGCAGCAGAAGGGGGTGGGACTGGGCAGTCCCCCTTCCCCACTCCAGGGGGCCTAGCTCCTGACCCCCCACTGTGCTCCCCACAGTCTCACCAGCGCCAGCACAACAAGGACAAGCCCTACAAGTGTCCCAACTGCTACCGGGCCTACTCAGACTCCGCCTCCCTGCAGATCCACCTCTCGGCCCACGCCATCAAGCACGCCAAGGCCTACTGCTGCAGCATGTGCGGGCGGGCCTACACCTCGGTGAGTGCCTGGGGTCCCTGATTCTCCCCACTTACCAGGCAGGGAAACTGAGGCCCACAGAGGGGACGGGACTCCACCAGATCACAATGAGTGGCCGAGCCAGGACTTCGGCTTCCCAGCTCTGTTTTTGGCTGCCCTGGGCCGAGCTGCTAGCCGCCTGGGCCTTTAGCCTGGCTTTCCCAGGCGTGGTTTCCTCCAGGTCCCCGGAACACTCAAGGCAGTGGTGGGGGGCCAGGAACCCTACTCTCCAGAGCCAGGAGGGGGAGGGGCCTCGCCACTGGGGAAGCTGCAACCCCCATTGTGGCCACAAGGAGGCACAGTGGCCCGGCCTGGATCCACCTCACCTCAGGAAAGGCCTGAACAGTAGATCACCTCATCCAGCCCCCTGTCCTGGGTGGGAATTTCCCCGAACAGAGGCCTTTCAGCACCCATGAGAGGAGCTTGGCCCGTCACTGGGGTGTATGTGTTCAGTTAATGAAATATCCTGGTTAGCAGAGCCCCAGGTAAACCCACACAGGATCACTGAGCCTGTTTCCTATCTGTGAAGTGGACGAGGTAACTATTCTTACCTCACAGGGCTGTTTGCCGGCCCAGTCTGTGTCCAATAAATGTCCGCTAACGCCATTATTTATTCACTCAGTGTTTAGTGAACATTTGTGCCAGGCGCTTGGGCATGGGGATGAATCCAACAGACTCATTCTGTGTCCCCAGGGAGGTTGGAGACTATTGTTGGAAACAGATATTAAACAAGTAACCACCAAATAAACACAAAATGATAGGTTGTGGTAACAGCCCTGAGGAGTCTGTCAGCCTCAGTGCATGGTAACCTGTGGGCAGGGTCGCTTTCTGCTGGGGGGCTGTCCGGTGAGTTGTAGGATGTTAGCAACGTCCTTGGCCCCTGCTCCCCAGCAAGCCCCTCGCCAAGCTCTCACAACCCAAAGTGCCTCCAGAAGTTGCCAGATGTCCTGGGACAGGGGTCAGCTGCCTCTGGTGGAGAACCACCGGTCTGAAGGACGACAGGTTAACGAAGCAGAAGGGAGGCTGGAATGGATTTGGGAAGGGGACACTGGTCTGGGTAGGCTGGCTGAGGGGGTCACATTTCATTGGAGCCCTGAAGGGTAAGGAGGGTAAGAACCCTCCAAGCAGGGAAAGGTGAATGCAAAGACCCTGAGGTGGAACAAACATGGCGCGTTCCAGGAACTGAAAGGAAATTAGGTCACACGAGGCTGTGGTGGGCCCTGTTAGTGAGTTTAGATATGTGCCAGGTGGAGTGGAAGACACTGGGGGACGGGGACTGCCTGGGAGGGTATTTTGAAAGGTCACTGACAGGCAGGGGCCACACCTGGGGTGTTAGGAGTATGTTAGGTGCTAGCCTGGCCTGCAGTTTGCTGGGTGCTGGGTTCCTCACACTGCTCCTTCCCTGGAGTTCAAAGGGCAGAGGAGAGGTGAAAGAGGGCAGAACCTGCGGGGAAAGGGCCCCAAGGGGCGAGGTGGGGCACCACAGAGACCTAGGAGCCCCACTCAGCTGGCTGACCTTTGGTTGGTGTTGGCCTCAAGTTCTCCACATCCACGTCCTCACACCTGCCTCGAGGTAACTGTTCTTACTTCACAGGGCTGTTGGCCGGCCCAGTCTGTGTCCAATAAATGTCCGCTAACGCCATTTACAGGCTGCTGGCATTTACAGGCTGTAGCTCTAGATGGAGTCCGTCTGAACTCTGGGGGTAGGGGGTGTCCCTAGGCCCCATCCTGAACTGGGCCTGACTGGACTCTCTAGAACAAGCATACTTACCTTTATTTTAAATTTATTTTTGTTTTTAATTAAAGTAAGTTGACTTATCTTTTAAAGTAGGGTCCATGCCCAGGGTGGGGCTTGAACTTATGACCCCATGATCAAGAGTCACAGGCTCCACTGACTGAGCCAGCTAGGCATCCCAAGGTACCTTTTATTTAAAACAAAACAAACAAAACAAAACAAAAACTTTAATGGACTGAATTTTCAGCTACTTTAATTTATTTTAGAGTAGCAAACCTTCATGTTCCCATTAGCCCCCAGAACCATCAACCAGTCTTGCCTCACCCATATCCCTATTTTTTGAGGTAAAATAGACATTATAGTGTTTATCTGAAAATGTTCACTGTGTCTCTAAATACAAAGACTCCTCTTTTTGAACATACCCACAATATCTTTACAACTCACCGTTAAGTCCTTGATATCATCAAATCCCCAGTCGGCATTCACATTTTTGTTTCCGGAAGGCCAGAATTTAATTTACTTACAATTTGATTTTGTAATCAAGATGCAAATAAGAGCCCTACCTTGCACCCAATCAGTATATCTCTTAATCTGTTGATCCCCACACCCTGTACCCCGACTCAGGCCTTTCTGTCCTTTGCAAAGTATTCATTGACAAGTGGTTTCCTGCTTTGGACATTGCTGATGGCTTCTCTCTGGTGTTGATAGCACATTGCCGCCACGTTTGAGGGCTTCCTGTACCAGATTCTGAGCAAAGTGACATTTGAGCCTGGGGCCTGGGGGGCGAGTAGTGGCTCCCTGGGTGCTCTGCCTCCTCCCAGCTAAGTGTGAGGGCCTCTGGGCCTGCAGGTGAGCCTTTGGGTCACCTCACCCACCCAGCCGTAGGTGCCTCAGGTCAGACTTAGCAGAGCCTGTGGGGCCACTCAAGGGATGAGCTGAGCATGCCCCATTTATGCTTCCGAAAGTCACTAGTCCCATCAGGTCCAGCTGCTTCTCTAGGGAGCATCAAGTTGTGGGGGCGGGGGGGTTGCTGCAGTGGCAGGGACTCCCACCACCACCCGGAATGCAGTGTAGAGACCGGGGAAGGAGAAGTCCCCTCAACCCGTACTGCATGCTGGGAGCTCTGTCCACCAAAGCAACCCTTAAAGGTTGTGTCTTCAGGAGGAGGAAACTAGTTTGGACACTGGAGATGATATGTCTGAGATTCCACTGCTAAGAGATGGCAGAAGCCAGCTCAGACCAAGGGCTCCTGCTGCTTCCGTCTTGCTGGAGCGCCGACCAGAAGGGGGCAGCCATGCTTGATCCCTGCTGCATACCCCACTACTGCCTGTTGGCTTGGCCCTAGGAAAGTCTGGGTGGGCACTACTGAGGGATGACCCTGGTACCAGGCAGTTTTCCAGGCTCAGAGTAGGCTCAGAGTCTGGGAAAAGTACCAGCATCCACACCGGGTGACGATGCTGCATCACTAGAACTCATGCCCAGTGCCCATCTGATGCCCTAGAGCCATGGGGACTGCTCACCAGGAACTGGCCCCCTCCCCCAGCAAGGAGCCCTCCAGTGGCCACTTGTGGGAACTGCAGCCTCCCCTGCGTGTCTTGCCCATGGTTGGTTGGTCATATGTTGTGAATCTCACCCCTGCCCACAGGAGACCTACCTGATGAAGCACATGTCCAAACACACGGTGGTGGAGCACCTGGTGAGCCACCACTCGCCCCAGAGGACGGAGTCCCCCGGCATCCCGGTGCGAATCTCCCTCATCTGAGCCGACCCAAGGCGCCGCCCCACCCTGCCCACTGGCAGACACAGACCCAGGCAGCACCAGGCCCCAACTTCCTCCAGGGGCCCTCCAGGAACAGCCGAGCTCTCTCATGACCTTCCTGACCTTCCAGAAAGCCTGGGCTGCAGAAGCCCTGCCCGGTCCAGCTCTGGGGGCGGCCAGGCCAACTGCAAGATTCTGGACTGTTTTGGTGGCATCCAAAGACGATCTCAGAGCACTTTGAACCTCTCTGTTGGGTTTCTTTTTGTTCCCCACCCTCCACTTGCTTCACTGTTTTTTTTTTTTAAGTTTGTTTTGGAAATAACAAAAAAGATATTTATTGGCCAAGAAGTTGGTGCTGCTAAGACCGAGAAATTAAAAGAATCGGACAGATGGACACAGAGAACCAGAGGGCAACGTGGGACCTTCTCTTGCCACAGCCTCAGGTCTTGAGAGAAGGCTCAGGCCTGGGTTTCTGGACTGCAAAGGGGACCCTCAGGTGGGAGGGGACAGGAGGCAGCTGGAGTGAGCCACTCACCCCTGGGTGCCCCACTCACACCTCTCGAGCTACGCCCTGGGCATTACTGAGCGGAGGGATGCGGCAGCTCCCAACGCTGCCCAAGCTTCAGGAGGCAAAATGAGAGAGGGGCCGGGAGATCTGCAGGACCAAAGGGTGCAGCGTTGGGCTGGGCTGGGCGCAGGCCCAGGGAAATGGGGTGAGGGTGGGCTGGGTAAGACCCGGCCCTCCACTGCCCTGAAGACCACCCCAGTCTACCTCGGTGCTGGCCAGGAAACCTATTGGCTACCTCTCCCACCAACCCAGACTGTGGGCAGGGGGGTGGGGAGGGAGTGGGCCTGGGCTTAGGACCACCCCCCTCCAGAATTTCCTCCAGATGGGGCAGTGCCCAGGGAGGGGTTATTTGTCTTCCCTGTTACGGAGGGGGAATCCCCAGTCCAGGCCCTAGGCCCCTCAGCAGGGAAGGGATCCTCGGGGAGGAGGGTCCCAGGAGCAGACCCTGCCCTCAGCCCCCACAGACACACCCCAATCTGAAAGCCATGCGTGTCCGTGTAAATAGGAACTATGTACAGAGCCCGGAGAAGCCCCCCTTCATCCCCCGGGGAAAAAAAAAAAAAAAAAGAAAACTAGACAGAAACTCATCTATATATTCTGTATCTGGAGTTCCGTTTTGAATATTAACTGTGTTATTTTTATACACTTTTTAAGCCTTAACTCGCCATTGATTTACCAGTTTAACGTTTCCTGGGTTTTTTTTCCCCCCACGGGGTTCTCTGCCCCCTTGTTTGACTTGCGTCGTCTGATAACTCAGTATTGTAGCTTTTTGTCCGCATGTTACTACCCTGTAAATACGCTGTTATACATACTGTTAACACCCCATTTGCTTTTTTCTATGGGACCTCCAGGCCACCATATTTAGAACTAGTTACCTTATTAAAAAAGAGAAAACAGTCTGTTGGCTTCTCAGTCTGCATCTTGGTGGCAGGGAGGCAAGGGCAGGTGCCCCTCAGTGCTTCAGGAAACAAGTTTGCATTAGATTTAAGAAAGGGGGTGGGGAGCAAAATAAAAATCGAATGTGGGGGAAGACACTAAACGGGGCAAGAAACAAAGGAATTCCAAACCCTCTGCTCTTTGTATTTCTCTGTTGTGAAGAATAAACTGTACCCGCACCCGGGCGGCAGTGGCGTGTGGCGTGCTCTGTGCGAGGGCAGGGCTGGGGGGCACCTTTCCATTGCTCCTCTCCCCTCCCCCGCCCCCCAGACTTGGGGAGGAAGGGACATGGCCCCTTACAGTGGGCTAGCCTCACCCCAGCTGCTGAGCCAAGTGCTTGGTGTTGGTTACCTTATAGCCCACTGTGTGTGGGCAGTGGGGGGGTGTCAGCAAACCAAGAGGGGTTTTTTGCTGAGGCTCAAGTTTCAATTAAGTGGCAGGAACACAAATTTCACCCATTTCACCCACAAATTTCATCTCATCCTGAGAAGCCTTTTGGGATGGATGGGGTCTACTGGTGAGGTTCACAGCTCCCACTCCCAGAGGGGCAGCCAAATCCCATTACCCTGCCTACCTTTGGGGGTCCATTATGAGTGTCCGGACTTGTGGGAGCAATTCCAATGATTGAGGGAATAAAGAAGTCCCCTTTGCATACAGCTTAGCCATGTGGGTCAGTGTTTTGATTGTCTGAGAGGGAAATGTGGGAATTAATTCCCCCAAAGTTTACCAAGGCTGGCCCTCCGCTGGGCATCCTTAGACAGAAGTGATTCTACCAAGAGTCACCATGGAGCTCACCTTCAGGAATTCACCCTGAGCCCTCATAGACATTGGGTGTCAAGACTTGGCTCCAAGTGATAGAAAGCCCAATCCAAACACGGATTTATTGGCTTACATAACAGAACAGTGCGGGTGTGAGGCCAGCCTCAGGGCCCAGTGGTGTCTCCAGCTCTCCACTTGCCTTTGTTCTCAGAGTCGGTTTCATCACCGAGCTCCTGTGGAGTCAGCAGCTCCAGCCTCCGGGCTCGATTTCTCGCAGTCTTTCTCCCAGAAGCCCCAGGAAAAGTCTGACTGGGGTCTTCCTTAAAGGAGATGTGATTGGGACTGGTTTACGTACAATCCCCGAACCAATCACTGTGACCAGAATGTTTGTACTTGATTGGCTGAGACCTAGAGCCCCTTTTTCTAAGTCTGGAACAGAGGGTGAAATCTCAATCTGTAGTACATCTCCCCAAAAGGAAACCAGACATATTAATATCTGGAGGGGGAAATAGGTGTGGAGTTGCCAGGAACTTGTTTTGGATAACTTCACAGGCCTCATTGTCTTCTCTGAAATCGACCTCCCACGGCCTTCTATGCTGTGAAGGGCAGCCATGTTTGTATCACATGACCCGATCCCCGCCACAACTGATTGGCCAGCGGTGGACACCTGACTCCACTGCGGGAGCCTTAGACCAGAGCTACCTAGTGGGGCCGGTGGTGTGTACTGACAATTACTGTTTATGAGAGTGGACTGGGCATACCTCTTCCCAACTCTACGTTCAGTGAATGTTGTACTTTGAAATCAGCCATGGTGGGATTCATGCAACAGAAACTGGCAAAGGCTGCAAATGGGGGCTTTCTTATTCCCGGAAGAGTCAGTTGCTTAACGCTTACCAGCACACCACTGGCTCTCCAACCAGCTTCGCCAGTCCATGGTTGCGAGTAAGTCAGGAGATGGTGGACTCCTGAACGCGAAGACCGTGTGGTCCAGGGGTTGGGATGGGTGTTTGGCCAGACACAAGCAGGACAGAGGCAGACAGAAGCAGACAGAGATGGAGGGAGTAGCCGGAGAGCTTGTGTCGGACTCAGTTCCTGACTTCCCTTCTCCATCCTCTGGCCAGGTTTAATTTCCTGCTTGTTCTCACATCAGTGAGTTTAAGTTATGGTGTGACATGGAGCAAGTTACATATGTAACCTCTCTGTACCTGATTTTCTGATATGTATGATGAGCGACATAATAGTAACCAATCTGTAGGGTGGATGTGAGGATTAAATGAATCCATATATGTCTAATGCCTAGAACTGTGCCTGGTATATCGTTAAGTACCAGTGAATGTAATCATGACTGTTACTATTTGATGTGGCCTTGGTTAATCTAAGTCCCTTATGATCAGTGAAGCCTGACTAGACAGCTGATGATGTTTGGCAATTTCAGGGTGTGGCCACCCCCACCGACCTGGCCTGGCAGGGTGGGGCAGCAGGGCCAGGTGAAAATTTGACATGTAGGAGCCACACTCTGAGGACTGGGAGTCTGCTTTTCACCTGCCCGCCTGGAAGCCCTCAGGAGCTTCCACTGCCTCTGAGGCCCCCAGCTGATGCTGAGGACAGTGCTGATTGACAGTGACATGGATGGAGGTGGCTGAAGAAAGAGCTTAGCCCTGCTGTGTGATTCCTGCTTCTGCCCCAAGTGCCTCTAATGCCACCACCCCCGGTGAGGGCCTCTGGGTAAGACAAAGGAGAGAGACACTCCCAAGAGGTCGTCTGTTCCACGGTGCAGCTTCCTTGACCCTTCCCTGTCCTCAGGAAGGTCTCCACCCACAGCACGAAGCTGCCCCAGCGTAGCACATGGAAACCCCTGCCTGTGCCATCATTTCCTCTTCAAGACAGGAAATGGCTGTTCTCTTGGCAGAGCCTTTGCCCTGTGAACTTGCTGGAGAAGAGGAAAGGAAGGAGAGGGAGAAGGCAAATTACGTTTTCTGGAGCACCACAACAGCCTCCACAAGGAGGGTGATCGACATCCCCACTTGACATAGGAGAAAACTGAGACTCAGCAAAGGTAAGGGACTTGTCCACAGTCACGCGAGAGTGAGAAGAGGAAGAGACCCCTTCCCTGCCCCCCCCCCCCGCCCAACCAGATCTTCCTAGCTCAGGTCTCTCATGGCCCAGGGGTGGTGAAGGTCGGTGGGGGTGGCCCTCGGTGAATATTACAGGGTAAGGTGGCGGACAAGTGCCCACCAGAGAAAGGGATGTTCCAGTTCAAAGTCATCAAGTGATAACCTGTTCTTAGGCACACCTAGCCTGTTCTTGTCTCTCATCCAGAATCCAAATGGCCTTCTGGGTTTTGCTAATCTAGTTTGGGGTGGGAGGCACTGGGGGACTTCAAACTGTTTTTGAGAGGGGAGAGATCTCTTAAGTCATACCATGAATAAGTGGAATTTGCTTGTAGAGATGATCAGATTGTGAAAACCATCAGGGGTGATTTATCCCGAAACTGCAGTCCTTTGGAGGAACAGTGGAGGCTGTTAAAAATGCAAGGTCTTTGAGAACACTAGGTAAAGGATTCAGGGGACCTGGGGTGAAATCCCACCCTCCCAGGGCCTTAGTTTTCCCAGCTGCTGCCTTCCCTGTCTCCTTGGCACTGTGACCACCGTTTCTGGAGGGCCTAATGATTTCACCTCCTGTTCAGAGCCTGTGTTTCTCCCCCACTGAGGATGAAGACTCTGGATAGCGGTCCTGGGTAAGGAAACGTATCCATCAGACAGCCCTATTGGCCCTGCATCAAGGAAATGCCCTATTTGTGGACAGTGCCCAGGAGAGAGGGCCATAAAGACACTTGGAATAATTTTATTACAATATTACTTAAATATGTACAAACTGTGTTTGAGGGCAGGGGAGGTGGAAGGGCAAAGCCAAGAACTCAGAGGCCACCACGTTTCTCCTGCAGCGGAAGCTTTCTCCTTTTGGCCCAGAAGCTATTGTCTTTTCAGAGCGAGAGCCAAGGCTGGCTGTGCAGCTGCTGCCCAGACTGACTCACAGATTCTCTGTGTCCTCGGGCAGCTATGTTCCCTTTTCGTGTCTCAGTCTCCTTATCAAAAAGGGGGTTGGGGATGGCGGTGGGTGAGGGGCTAAAAGAGCTCTCCTGGAGGCATCAGCCGAATCCAGTAAGCTCAGAGGGGAAAGGTGTAGAGGCAGCCTGGCCAAGGCGCTACTGCCCCATCGTCGTGTGCTTCGCTGCCGCTGGCCTAGCGTCGTCAGTCCCTGTAGAAAGTGGGGGAAAGGGGATCTTTCCCTCCCAGCGAGAAACTCCCCAAAGGCCACGGCCCTCCTCCCACCGCCACGATCCCACGGCCGGGCCCCTGGCCGAAGCGGTCAGGGCTGTTTGCGTCCAAGCTCTCGCCGCCCTGCGGGGCGCCCTCAGGCTTCCAGGGCTCCCATCCTGGCCGGGCGGGGCCGGGGCCTAGTCGCGCAGCGCGGCGTACTCCTTGGGCGCCCAGAGTAGGCGCGGCCGGCGGATCTCGGCCCGGCGACCGATCTCGGGGCTCCAGCAGAACTCGGGCGACAGCACCTTGGCGGGCTTGTGCAGCCAGAAGAACTTGTTGAGGTGGCTCTCGTCGTGCCAGCGCGCCTCCAGGCCGCGCTCGCGGTCCCGCTGCAGGCCCCGCGCGCAGTGCGCCGTCAGGCCGCGCAGCGCCGCCACGCTGCCCCCAAACACCGCCGCGTGGTAGTAGAAGTCGCCGTCGCCTGGCGCCAGCGCGGCGGCGGAGCGCGTGTCGCGCTCGTAGGGCAGCAGCCGCCGCGGCCAGTGGTAGTGCCAGGCGTGCAGCTGCGCCACCGACTCGGCCAGCACTTCGGGCCCGAAGGCGCCGCGGAAGTGCTGGTCCACGTCCATGCAGAGCACGAAGTGCGCCTCGCGGCCCAGCCGCCCGCCCAGCGCTTCGTGCAGCGTGTGCATACGCTGCATGGACACGTCCTGCCAGCGCCGCTCGCGGGCCACGCGCTCCACGCGCAGCCAGCGGCCAGGCGCCAGAGCCACGCGGGGCACGGCGGCCGGGCGCTCGGTGAACACGTAGTACACCACGCGCTGGCCCAGCATGAAGTGCCGCTCAGCTGTCTCCAGGAAGCGGGCCAGGTACTTCTCCAGGTACCTGCCGGACGGGCGGGGCGGGTCAGGCTGAGCGCGGCGCCCACCCAGGATCCGGCTCCCGGCGCCGGCCCCCGCTCACTCCGCAGTTCTCCAACCGCAGCTTTCCCGGCGGGCACAGATGAGTGCAGACTGCTCGCCTCTGCTGCCCAGAGAGGCCCTGGGTTCCTTCCCTTGAACGTGGGCTCCCACTACCTGCCTGTATCAACACGGTGTCGCAGCACAGAGGCTGTGCTGGCCCTTTGGTCGACTGGGGGCGTTAGCCCTTGCCTCGTTAGGGCTCCGAGCCTTCGCTTACCAAGTCAGAGCCTTGATGCCGCAGGGACCTGAGGGAGCCCAGCTAGCTGCGCAGAAGCCTGCGTGGAGACAGGTGCCCCACCGGTGTTCAGCGGTTGGCCATCCCAGGGGAGGCTCAGACCCTGGGGAGCAGCAAAGAGCCCTTCCTACGGAGCCCTGTGGGAATTCCTGCCCACAGAATCAGAAGCTATAAGAACAGCTGTTTTCAGTCCCTTACATAGATAACCAGGATCGTCCCTGGGTGGGGAAAGAACAAAGGGTCCTGCCCTCTTCCTGGGAGTCTGGGACAAGAGGTGCTGTCTTTGACTCCTTCACTTGAGGATCTTGTGGCCCACGGGATTCCCCACCCCTACCTCACATGCACACCTGTTCTACTCCCTGCCTGGACAGCATGGCACCCCTCCCCAGACCTTACCTGCCTACAGCAAAGACAGTCAGACCAATGGTGAGGTTCTGCTGTAGAGCCTTTTGCTGGGCTGCAGCTGGGTCGAAGGTGCCATCCCAAATAATGGGGGCCCCCCAGGAGGTACAGGTCAGAACATCAGGCCGGGCCCTGGCCAGGGCAGGGATTGAGAGATAGGTCCATTCGCCTACCCATTGGGTGCACGTTCACTTGCGCGCAAGTGACCCCAGCCCTGGGGACCCACAAATGGTTGTGTCCCAGCCCCTGTCCCTAGAGATCCCTAGCCTAGATTCGATAAGGAGGATAGGGAGATGTGTGACCTGATGGGGCCACCGGAAGGAGTACCTGGTCCCGCTGGGGTGAGGGATGTGAGGGCAGGGCCAGTGGGCCAGAGCTCTGGAGGGTGTGTGGGCGTTGGCTCCTTACCAGGGATTCAGGAGACCCGTGAAGTTGTCTCTCAGCAGGGCCATTCTGGCAGAAGGGCAGACGCCCATGGGGATGAGGGCTTCCAGATGCCTGTGGGGTGGGGGCGGCAGTGAGGGAGGGGCATGACAGCCAGCTCAGGGTCCCTCCACTTTGCTCTTTGCAAGGAGGGAGAGCCCACAAGGCCAAATGTGCAGCCAAGACAGGCACCACCCCCACCCCCACCTGGAAGGAGCCGCTTTAACCCTGACCCTGCAGGTTCCCACATTGAGCACTGGGGGAGGGGGATTGTACCTGACTATGGGGAGCCCATACTGGAGCAGCCCTAGGAGGCCCAGCGCAAGGAGGATCAGCCAACAGAAGATTCTCTTCCAGGTCCTGGGTGGTGGGGAAGGGCATTAGCAACTCATTTATATACACGCATACACATGAGAAATTGTTTATGTAATTTTAATGTTTCATGTTTATTTTTGAATACAGATCTACCCTATTCGCATGGCACAGACATTCAGAGGTACAAAAGAGTATACACAGTGCAGTCTTTCCTGGTCCCAGCCTCTCAGCCACTCTGCGTGGAGGCAAGCCAGTACCACTCTTTTCTTGGGCCTCCTTCCAGAAGTGGTCTGTGCATGTACGGGCAAATATAAACGTGGTAGCACAGCAGATAGGCTGTTCTGCTTCTCGCACTTTCCACTACCTCCACCGACCATTGTCTTTGAGGCTTTTCCCTCTCAGTATCCGAAGGGCTTCCTGACCCTTTTCCCCAGCTTCCCGATATGCCGTTGATTGCATGAAGCCAAGCAGTCGGAGCAAGGCCTCTCACATAGTGCCAGCTTGGTACACTCTGACTGTGTTCTTACTCTTCTTCTTCCGCAGTGGACCCGCACGATGCCCTGGACATCCTCCCAACTCCACTCACTGCCCTACAAATCCTTCCGGAGTCTGGCTCTCCCAGTCTCTTTCAAGAAGCCTGCCTGGTCAGACGCTCCTGCCTCCTGGCCGCCTCTGCTACCCCTCTTCGCTTTTCATCAGCAGGTGTCTCTAGTAGGTAGCTCGGAGAGGCACCTCGCGGTGGCGGTGGTGTGTGCGTGCCTGCATCCACCTGCCCACCATCTCAGCACATGGCCCCTCCTTCTGCTCGATCGGCCAAGCCAGAAACCTGGCTGCTCCCCACCCCTCCCTCTCCCTCACCCTCGTCTGCTGTCAGTCCCCAGCTTGGGTTGACCGGGCCTCCTTGATGCCCTCCCCAAACCTGCGCTCAGCTCCTGCTGTGCCCCCAGCCCCTCCAGCGACTCTGCCTGCACGCCTGTCCCCGGGATTATTGGGACACCAGTTTCTCTGCTCCCAGCAGCTCCCCACACGGCCCCCAAAGCCATTCTGGAAAATGCCCGCCTGCCTTAACAGTGTCCCCATCACACGACCAATCCTCCAAGAAGAAATGCATCCGGGAGGCAAATAAGTGCAGAAATGCTCATCCTCACCAGTAACCAAATACGTACAAGTTAGAGCAGGTTGGCGTGTTTTACCTGTAAAATGAGCTTTTTTTTTTTAAGATTTTATTTATTTATTTATTTGAGAGAGAGTGTGTATCAGAGAGAATAAGCATAAGAAGTGAGAGGGTCAGAGAGAGAAGCAGACTCCCTGCCAAGTGGGGAGCCCGATATGGGACTCCATCCCAGGACTCCAGGATCATGACCCGAGCCGAAGGCAGTCGCTTAGCCAACTGAGCCAGCCAGGCATCCCTAAAATGAGCTTTTTCGAAAGAAAGAAAAAGAGCAGCGCTGCAGGGATACAGTGAGGTAGACACTTTCACGCTGCCCGTGGGGGTGAAGGCTGCTAGGTCTTTTGTGGGGAGCTCCTTAGCTCTGGGAATTGAATCCCCTTTTATCCAATCTCCCCAACTTCTGGGAACCTGTTCAGTAGGGAAAAAGTTGGTGCATGAAGATGTTCATGAGTTTCTGCTTATTCCGGCATTCACTCTATATTTACTAGACACAAGCTCAGAATCAAGCACTTGCTAGGTCAAAGCTTCTGAGGTGAGCGAGGCACAGATCTCATCTTCAGGGAGTGGAGTCAGGAGGATGTGGGTGGTCAGGAAGAGAGGGAAGGGGTCAGATGACAGATGGCAAAGAGATGAACACAGCACAGTAAAGGCTGCAATTAGTATAAATACAAGATGCTCTGAGGGCAAATTGGAGGGTGGCAACTGAGCCTTGAAAAATGGGGAGGAAGTCAGGGAGGCTTCCTGGAAGAGGAGGTGGCCTCTCTCAAGAAGGCAGCAGAGCGGGGAGGGAGGCCTATGAGAAGAAAACGAACAATGTACAAAAGTGAGAGATGAGAGGAAGCTTGGGGTATGCACCACGCTGCGGGCCATTCTGCAGGGTGCAGTGCAGGGGGGAGTGGGGAGAGGGGAGGCGAGAGGTAAGCCAAGGCCAGATCACACCCCAACTTGCATTCCACGCAAAGGGGTATCATCTTGAGAACCACTGGGAGCCCTGAAAATACTTTCCCCAGGGAGTGGTGCAGTCAGATTTTTATCCACAGCTGAGCTCTTGAGCCTGGACGCTGGGGATGCAGGAGCAGGGCTGGAGGCCGGAGAGCCGGAGGGTCGGCTCCAAGCCATTGTCAGCCCTCGGGGCTAATGGCGATGTGAGCCAGGGTGTTGGTTGTGGGGGTGGGTGGAGGAGTCAGTGATGAAGGGCTGTCAAAGCAGTGGGCTGGGCAGGACTTGGTCATGGTTCCAGGGCCTGAGTGTCCCGTGGGGTGGGGAGAGGAGTGAGAGGAGTGAGCCGAGGTGCAGTGGTGGAGGCAGGGGGCCTGGGGCCTGGGCAGCTCCCAGAAATCCAACTGGAAAGAGGGAGGAGGACAGGAACCAAAGGGGCTCAGGGGCAGGGATCCATCATGGAGGACTGTGTGTTTCTTTTAGGAGAGGCACTTGGACTTGGCTGGATCCCCACGGAGGCCCCACGGAGAAGGCCTTGCATGGGCTGCTGCACAGGCCCCAGCAGTCAGTCCACAGACTGACTAAATCACCCTTTACTGGCAACTCTGTGGTCACATGGAAAAATGCTTACCCAGGAAGCTTCGAGGCCGGGAGGGAGGGGGGAAGCAGGTTCTAAAATTAATGGGCAGTATGATTATAATTTAGCAGGAATTAAAATATGCACCAGAAAATAAGGCTTAAAAAAAGGAAAACTTAAAAGTGTCAAGGCAGTAAGTTACAGTAGGGTTTTGTTTTCCTTTATATTTCCCTTCCAGTTGTTTGTAATGTGCTTATATTGCTTTTTTAATGAAGGAAAAATACAGAGTTCGCAATTTAGAAAAACAACCACCACAACAAAGCTGTGTTAAGGCTTCCTGCTGTGTGCAAGACCGAGTCTGCCCTCTTAGCCCTGTCCAGGGAAGCCTTCAGAGCCCAGCTCCCTCGCTACCCCATGTGAAGTGCTCTCACCTGACTTGGCTTTCCCACCTCTAGAAATGGAGACTCACAGCGGGCAGACCAAGGACAGTCTTGTAGCTCAAAGCAAATGGATGTCGGCAATCCCAGTGCTGAGCAGCAGGGAACTGGATGTTGAGTTAGGCACATCTATACCACGGAAAGACACGCAACCCCTAAAAGGATGAGGTGGAGGTATGTGTACTCTCTGGAAAAGAGGTCCTGATGTAGTAAATGGAAAAGGGAACAACAGTATATACAGAGGCTGAACCCACTTCTGGGAGGGGAAAGTTCCACACCTTAGTACCCAGGCACTTACAGACGTGCAGATCTGTAGTCTTTTATAAACATGTAGGGAAAGATCTAGATCAGCACTGTCCAGTAGAACAATGTCAAGGTGCCTGAGTGGCTCAGTCAGTTGGGCATCTGCCTTTGACTCAGGTCATGATCTGATCCCAGGTCTTAGGATCAAGCCCTACATTGGGCTCGCTGCTTGGCAGGTGGTCTGCTTCTCCCTCTCCCCCTCTGTGTGCTCTCTTTCTCTCAAATGAATAAATAAAATCTTAAAAGAAAAAAAGGAGAATGTGAGCCACATGTATGAATTGAAATTTTCTAGTAGTCGCATAAAAAAAATGTGAAACAGCTGACATGAATTTTAATAACCCAATAAATTTTAATTTAACCCAATATATCCAAAATATCATTTGAATGTATAATCGATACAAAATTGTGAAGATGTTTTATATTCTTGTGTTGCTCTAAGTCTAAATACCAAATTCAGTGTGTTTTTTAGATTTGTAGCACATTTCAGTTGGAATCAGCCACATTTCCGGTGCTTGGGAGCCACACAGCGCTGGTGGCTGCCGTGCAGGATGGCATGATTCCAGAAGACGGACCAGTTAGTGGGGGGCTGAGAGTGAAGGGAGGAGGGAATTTCTACTTAACATACGTCTACCACGTAGAACGTCTGCCACGTTCTACCGTACAATGAGCCGGTGTTCCTTTTGTTGTTGCTAAAGGAGCAATGGGGCCCAAATGGAGTCACTCCTGCTGAGCCCCCCACCAGCAAAACAAACCAATTAGCACCTAACTGCAGTTTCAACTTGTCCCAGAGATATGCCTTTAACCAGTCATCTGGAATTCCCTGGTCAGCCCTAGTGAGATTCTCCGCCTTCCCCCAGAGAAAAGTGACCCTGCTTGGATAGTCCACTCTTCGCTAGAAGCTTCCTTTCCCCCATCCCCTCCTGCTATAAAAGATTTCCATTTTGTATAGCTCCTCAGAGTTCTGTTCTGTCTGTCCAGATGAGATGCTGCCTGATTTATGAATCATTAAAGAAAGCCAATTTGAGGGCGCCTGGGTGGCTCAGTGGGTTAAGTCGCTGCCTTCGGCTCAGGTCATGATCTCAGGGTCCTGGGATCGAGTCCCATATCGGGCTCTCTGCTCAGTGGGGAGCCTGCTTCCCTCTCTCTCTCTTTGCCTGCCTCTCTGCCTACTTGTGATCTCTCTCTGTCAAATAAATAAATAAAATCTTTAAAAAAAAAAAAAAAAAGAAAGCCAATTTGATCTTCAAATGTACTCAGCTGAATCTTTTTTTTTTTTTTTTTTTTTTTAACAGATTGGGTGGCACCGACAGGATCAAAGGAGACTTCTGGTGGCTTTGGGGACAATGAGAAACACAGACATGGTACCCGTGAGCCTTTTGAATTCTCTTTCTCCGTGTTTCTGAGGGAGGGCCTCAGGTAAGTTCCCCTTGGTTCTGAGCTCCACCGTCTTTCCTAACATCAAACTCCTGATCTCATTGGCTTTCTGGTCTGGGGCTGGTCAGCTTTGAGCGAGCACAGGGTTCCACCCAGAACCCAAGCCCCACGTCCTCGGTTTAGTCTGCAGTCCCCCCTGCCCCCAACTTGATTGGAACTCCCAGCACTTTGGTTCTGTCCCCAGATTCTGCACTGGGGCCCGCTGGTGGTAGCTGCTGGTCCCCGATCTTTTGGGCTTGTGATTCAGGCCTTCCCCCAGTGCCCACTTTCATGCCGGGAATCGCTGGTGGCGCACACGAGGCCTTCTGTCCACCACTGCGGATGACTGCTGGCGTCCACAGTCCCACTTCTGTGGTCACTTGGTTTCTGTTAACACTTATGTAAGATAGAGGCTATCGCTAGTGGGAGTCGCAGAAGCCAGAAAGCTCCAAAAATTGGTGGGCATGGGTCGAGCATTTAAAAACTGTTACAGCACTTGCCACCTAACCTCAAAACTCATGTGTTAGGTTAGGCTGAGTTACTAGGTCTCCTGCCAGCCTTAAGAAAATTTCTATGCAATGAGGAACAGTGTAAAACATCTCGAAATACTCAGTCCAGCAGCACGTCCCTTTCAAGTATTAGTTTGGTTCTGAGAGACTCCAAGGCTTTATTATTATGAGACAAGAATAATGATAATGGGATCCTTAAATTCTAGAGTCAAGTGTGCCATCTTCCAGCACACTGACTCATTTTATGTCTAAGAACTACAGTACTAAAAGATTGATATCTATGAAGTGGCACAATTTTACTGAAGCAGCCTAGAACTACAGTTGCCATTATGGAGAACATTCCATGTAGACAAGATCACTCATGTAAGAAGTGCACTTAAAGGCAAGGGTTCCCATGGTTCCCAAGGGCACCTGTGAGGGTCAGTTGGTTAAGCGGCCCACTCTTGATTGCTACTCAGTTCATGATCTCGGGGTTGTGGGATTAAGCCCCGTGTTGGGCAACATGCTCAGCTTGTCTGCTTAAGGTTCATTCTCTCTCTCCTCCCTCCCCACTACCCACTCTCGCTCTTTCTCAAATAAATCTGAAAAAAAAGTGGGGTGGGGGGAGGTTTCCCAAATCAAACCAACTGAATGAGATAGATACCTATTTTATTTTATTTTTTTAAAAGATTTTGTTTAGGGCGCCTGAGTGGCTCAGTGGGTTAAGCCTCTGCCTTCGGCTCAGGTCATGATTTCAGGGTCCTGGGATTGAGTCCCACATCGGGCTCTCTGCTCAGCAGGGAGCCTGCTTCTTCCTCTCTCTCTCTCTCTGCCTGCCTCTCTGTGTACTTGTGATCTCTGTCTGTCAAATAAATAAATAAAATCTTTAAAAAAAAAAGATTTTGTTTATTTTTTTGACAGAGATCACAAGTAGGCAGTGAGGCAGGCAAAGATAGGGAAGCAGGCTCCCCGATGAGCAGAGAGCCCGATGTGGGGCTTCATCCCAGGACCCTGAGATCATGACCTGAGCCAAAGGCAGAGGCTTTAACCCACTGAGTCATCCAGGGATGACTGGGATACCTATTTTAACTGGTATACAGAAGCTTCTCAAAGGCTTCAAGATCCCAGGATAGCTTCATTAAAAAAAATTTTTTTTCATTGCAAAAGGCCAATGAAAATTTAGATACAAGATCATAAAAGTCTACTAAGCCATTTGTCTTCTAGCTGTAAGGGCTGCACGGCCAGAGACTTAAAAGGGCACCTGGGTCTCCCACACTGTACCTTCCAGGGGCCCATCATTAAAACACTGGCTCAGGGACTGATGTCGCCGTTGTCATCAGTGGAGGAGCTGGAAGAGACATTGTCCTCAAAGGCCCTGTGCAAAATTTCCAACATCAACCTGAATGTCCTTTATCTACCCCCAAAGGTGGGCCCCCTTACTGGCCCCTCCCGGACTTCACAGGTCTCCAAGGGATTCTCCCATACTTCTACCAGCAATTCCTTTAAACAGGAAAGGGGCAACTAAAGTTAAAACTAATTTTAACAACTGGCCAAATTCTGGTCGATGCTGGAACGACACCCTCTACTTTAAACCTCACTTGCAGGGTACAGTGGTGGCTCAGTTGGTTAAGCATGCAACTCTTGATCTCAGCTCAGGTCTTGACCTCAGGGTTGTTGAGTTCAAGCCCCATGTTGGGCTCCACACTGAGCATGAAGCCTACTTCAAAAAACAAACCTCACTCCAGGGGCCTGCAAGTGGGATCCTGGGAAAGACTGGAAGAAGGCAGCTAAAGATGAGAATATTCTTCTTTTTTTTTTTTTTAAAGATTTTATTTATTTATTTGTCAGAGAGACATCACAAGCAGGCAGAGAGGCAGGCAGAGAGAGAGGAGGAAGCAGGCTCCCTGCTGAGCAGAGTCCGATGCGGGGCTCGATCCCAGGACCCTGAGATCATGACCTGAGCCAAAGGCAGCGGCTTAACCCACTGAGCCACCCAGGCGCCACCAAGATGAGAATATTCTTACTAGAGCCAGCTCTCCTGGATCTCTTAGTACTTGGTAGAAAGAAAAAAGTAAGTTTTCACATTGTTCCTTCCTTTCTAAATCCAAGCCACTGGTTATTTATCTCTGGGAATGGCTCTAGATCTTGTGAAGATAATAACTTTTGTACCCTTGTTGAGGATACTTCTTGGGTTCATGCGGTTGTTGTGTGTGGGGCTTGATCCCAGGACCCTGGGATCATGACCTGAGCCACTGGCAAATGCTTAACTGACTGAGCCACGCAGGTGCCCCAATATTTGAAAGGATTTAGTAGTCTGTGGTCATAAATTTGGCCAATTTGGAAGCTGATATTCAGAGCCAGATGACTTTTTTTTTTTTTTTTTTAAGATCTCCTTCCTTAAGCTAATGTACTGGGGGGAAAGAAAATCTTTCCAGCATAGGTGAATGGTCATGTCAGTCCTTGGATGTCTTCCAGGCTACAACTCAATTCTCTGAGGAGTTAGAAGTAGCGGTCCTGGGGCGCCTGGGTGGCTCAGTAGGTTAAAGCTGCTGCCTTCTGCTCAGGTCATGATCCCAGGGTCCTGGGATGAAGCCCCGCATCGGGCTCTCTGCTCAGCAGGGAGCCTGCTTCCTCCTCTCTCTCTCTGCCTGCCCCTCTGCCTACTTGTGATCTCTGTCTGTCAAATAAATAAATAAAATCTTAAAAACAAAAAACAAAAATCAAGTAGCTATCCTTAGCCCACAAATCTTTCCAAGACCAGAAATTGCAGCTCCAGAAACAAGTCAAAGTCTACCCATTCTAGGGAGGGGCCTGACTTGCTTAGTTGGTAGAGCATGGGACTTGATCTCCAGGTCCCAAGTTCAAGTCCCAAACTGGGCATAGCATTTACTGAAAAATAAAATAAAACGGGTACCTGGCTGGCTCAGTTGGGAGAGCACATGACTCTTGATCTCTGGGGAGTGAGCCCCACATTGGGTGCAGCGATTATTTAAAAAAATCAAATCAAATCAAAATGCACCTTTTAACAATTAATCTCGCTCCTATTTGTCTCAGAAGGCCTATGAGTGCTGTAAAAATTCTGGCTTTAGGGAACACGCGTCCTTCCTGGAGCAGTTTGCTTTCTCTCCCTGTGCCTTTGAGATGTAAATGCTCTACCTGATCCTCACCAGGGACTGTCTTCCGGTTTAGGCCATCTCCTTGAAATGCAAACCGCAGGAAGTACCCTTGACCCTGAACTGGGCGTTAGGGGCCCTGATTCCCGGCCTGGCTGTAAAAATCTACATATAATTTTTGACTCTCCCCAAACTTAACTACTAATAGCCTACTAGTGACCAGAAGCCTTACTAATAGATAATATAAACAGTTAACACATATTTTATATGTTGTATGTATTATATATTGTATTCTTACAATAAAGTAAGTATTAGAGAAAAGAAAATGTTATTTAAAAAATCGTAAGAGGATATATTTACAGTATTGTATCGTGCTTACTGAAAAAAAAATCCATCCATTGTAAGTGGACCCTTGTGGTTCAAAGCCATGTTGTTCAAGGATCAACTGTAATTCTTTTTTTTTTTTTAAGATTTTATTTATTTATTTGACAGACAGAGATCACAAGTAGGCAGAGAAGCAGGCAGAGAGGGAGGAGGAAGCAGGCTCCCTGCTGAGCAGAGAGCCTGATGCGGGGCTCCATGCGGGGCTCCATCCCAGGACCCTGGGATCATGACCTGAGCTGAAGGCAGAGGCTTTAACCCACTGAGCCACCCAGGCGCCCCCAACTGTAATTCTTAACAGAAGTGGGGAGAAAAGGAGGAGAGAGGTCTGTAAAACATAGAAACTGCTATGGACTTTCCCTTGCCCCAAATCTAGTCCACAGCTTCTATTAGATTACTTGTCAAGGACAAATCCTAATCTTCAGTGTCTTCTCCATGAAGACGAATAAAAAGCTGCAGCCATCTGAGCAGGTAAGCTTAACTTGTTCCAACTCTTCCCTTATAACCTAGTGAGTTTTACATTACCATACTGGTTTCTTGGCTAAAATTTTTTTTTTTAATTTTTTATTTTTTTGAGCAAGGGAGAGAGAATCTTGAGTGACTCCATGCCCAGCATGGAGCCCAACCCAGGGCTCTATCTCATGACCCTGAGATTGTGACCTGAGTTGAAATCAAGGGTTGGGCACCTAGCCGACTGAGCCACCCAGGTGCCCCTTGTGGCTAAAATTAAAAAAACAAAAAGAAAAAGCTATAAGGTCTCTGCATCCGTCTATATGATCAAAGTGTTTAGATAGGTGTATTTTCTATTACAAACCATACCGACCACATTGATTTGTACAAGAGCTCGACTTAACTGGCTTTAAAAAAAAGTAAGCACTTACATGAATTAAGTATTCCTGAAATTCTCAGAAATATAATAGAAAATAACCCAAATACTTTTCAGCTTCATGTGATCTGGGAACATATACAGTATTAAAGCTAGTTTAAGTTTGGTTTAATTAAGTACGTCTTTAGAGTTATCAGCATTAAATACCAAACAGACATACAACTTTTATTCTGCTTGGGTTTCACTAATAAGCTTATATCTCGGTTACAAAAATTTGTCAGCCTGAAAAAAAACTTAGGATGATAACCAACTTTGATGTCTGTAATGATGTTTTTGTGGGTAATCTAACTGTTGGACTAAATTATTTAAACAGATATAAATGGGATAAGAATTTCTAGGTGAACTTTTCAGCAAATAGTTTCCCCCCCAATTTTTTTTTTTTTAGATTTTATTATTTATTTGTCAGAGAGAGAGAGTGTGCACAAGCAGGGGGAACAGCAGAGGAAGAAGCGGGCTTCCTGCACAGCAAGGACCCTGATGCAGGGCTTGATCCCAGGTCTCTGGGATCATGACCTGAGCCAAAGGTAGATACTTAACTGACTGAGTCACCCAGGCTTCCCAGTCTCCACAATCTTTTGACTCCTCAACATTTTAAAGTTTTGCTAAGGTACGTGATGAGTTCAGTCAAACTCACTGAATATCTAGACCATCTCAAAACAAAATAATGTGTGCCACATTGGAAAATTTACTATGAAGAACATAATACTTTTAGGAATATGAAACATATTCATAAGATTGCCAGTAACAGCCCATTCACAATTGTTTAAAGCTACAAGAAATAATACAGTTCTCTGTACGAAACGAAAGCAGCATGTACATTTTCGGGAAGAAAAGGTATGAGGGAGTGGAAATGCATTTTTGTTGAGGGAAAAGAAAGTAATTTTGTCCTACAAGTAAGGCTGGTTATTTGGAATGGGAAAAACAGGACGAGATCTGACTGTAAAAAACAAGGTGGCAGATGGTGTGTACAAAAGGAATCTTGGGAAAAGGATTTCATGTGTGGTCAAGATAGCTAAGATTGGAATGGATATGCATTTTAAAAAATGAATTAATGAATGTTAATCCCCAAAGTGCACAGGTACAAAATGAAAATTGGTTTCCTCTCTGTTAAAAGGATGGAGTTTTCTAAGCTTATAGGTCTGCCGCTGATAAGAGATTGTACAGGTTTTCCTTTACCTTCAAGTGATCTGCCTGGAAATGAAAGATTTTGTCCTCTCAAAATAATTTCCCGTGTCTCATATCAGATCTCTGGTTACTTAAGAAAACCCAGACTTCTCTGTTAGGAAAGCTTGGGGCTTGTTTTTGTTTTAGGACTCCTTAACTCTCAGTAAATCTCTGCAGACCCTGTAATCGTCATTATGGGTAAGCAGATAACCAAATTATGCTTCACAACGACCTATGATCTTATTTGATCAAGTTTTGAAAAACTTCTTTATAGCTTTGGGGGTGCCTGGGTGGCTCGGTTGGTTAAATGTCTGATTGTTTCGGCTCAGGTCATGACCTCAGGGTCCCGGAGACCGAGCCCCACATCAGGCTCTGCGCTCAGCGTGGAGTCTGCTTACAAACCTCTCTCCCCCTACCTCTCCCCCTCTAAAAAAAAACCACCAAAATGCCCCCCAAACCCTTTGATATCTTCTACAAATTCTGGGTCCCCCTTCCCCCTTAATATAATTCTAAAAGAAGTCTTTTTTTTTTTTAAGATTTTATTTATTTATTTGACAGACAGAGATCACAAGTAGGCAGAGAGGCAGGCAGAGAGAGAGAGGGAAGCAGGCTTCCAGTTGAGCAGAGAGCCCGATGTGGGGCTTAATCCCAGGAGGACCTTGGGATCATCCTGAACTGAAGGCAGAGGCTTAACCCACTGAGCCACCCTGGCGGCCCTGTCCACAGCCATTTTTAAGTCTTTTGTCATTTACAGATGGTTCAGTTTTACTGTGATGCTTTTGCAAACATGTTTCAGCTTTGAGGAGATTCAGTATAGATTTCTAATAACTTTAAGACCATAAAACTGAAATGGGTAAAAAAATTTCAGAACTAATAGGGAAACTGGATTCAAACAGAATATGTATTAATGACATGGGACAGAATAACCAAGGAGTATGATTATTTTTTTATGACTTTTTATCTGAAACATTGCTGGTTCCTTAATATTTTGTTTTTCCATATTTAAGGAAACCTTTTCTCTTCAACTGTATGATTTGCAGCAATTCAGTAAAGTATACTTTTGTAGACAAAGATGAAACATGTACTTTTTTCTCCTACCTGATCCCCTCCCGAATTCAGAAACTCTTGAGTGTTCTTTTCATGGCTCTATAGTTAGTTATTTGCCTAAGTTCTATGAGAATCTGTTCTTGTAATAAGACACAATTGGAAGCACTAGTTATATTACCAAGGTTTTGACTGATAGGAATTCATCTGAACTATAGGTATATCAGGTAGAATTTAATGGTGAGTCTTTGGCTTGGCTTCCTGCCTGAGAGACTTTAAAAAATTCAATCTGAGATCCCTTATGAAAAATTTCAGCGGTTGTTGGGTGTCTGCCTTCAGCTCAAGTCATGATCACAGGGTCCTGGGATCGAGGCCCCCGTGGGGCTCCCTGCTCAGCAGGAAGCCTGCTTCTCCCTCTCCCACTCCCCCTTGCTTGAGTTCCCTCTCTCAGTGTTTGTCTCTCTGTCAAATAAATAAGTAAAATCTTTTCTTAAAAAAAAAAAAAAAGAAAATTTTCGGCAAAGCAGTCTTAAGACGGGCTTGAATGGTCAACCACTATTCTTACTGCACCTACATAAATAATCAGGTCAACTTAATGCAAACAGATTAGTTTAACTGTGATTATATTTGGCAAATAGGGGTAATGGTAGAGGGAAAAATTGTGTTTGCTCTTTGTAGATCTTGGATTCTGAACCTGTTTATTGTCTTTGACATCTTGTTAAATGCCTGTAAACAGAATTAGGTCCTCAGTTCTTCTACTTTCTTCAAATATAGGACTATGACTTTCCAAACGAATGTTTCCAAGTTTCTCCTGCCCTTCTGACTTGGGAGTTACCGCGCCCAGAGATGGCCCTGAATCTCCTTGGAAGGGATTATACCAGGTCCTCCTCACTACCCCGATGGCAGCCAAACTTCAGGGACTTGAACCTTGGGTACACAGCTCACAGCTAAAGAAGGCTCCACCTGGCCGCTGGGTCTGCACAGATGCTGGGGACCCTCCAAATCACATGGACAAGGAAAAGTAGCCTACATCCAGGCAGACTGCTCCCACCCGAGGCACCAGATCAAGACTCCCTACTTTCAGGACAAAAACCCTTACTTCTTTTCTTTCCTCCCTTTATTCTAGCATTGGTCTGGAAAGATAACACCTTCATCTGTATCTCCTGGGCCATTGCAAAAGGGAGGTAACCTTTCAGATTTCTGGACTTGTCTTTAAAAACCCTGGTCTGGCCATAAAGGCAGAATCCGTTGACAATGCCACCGTCATGGAAGTGGACTGTGCTCCCACGGAGTCTGTCTTTGTGGCAGCTTTCATCCCCTTTGGGCCTTTGAATGCCTACAGGGGCAAGCACCCTCTCTAAGGCCCTTCACAGTTAGCTAACTGTGCCCCTAACTGTCACAAGCAAACCCAGACACCCCATTGGTCAGCTCCCCTACATTTACATCATTAAGTTAGAAAGGACCAACCGGGCGGCTTTTGTGATTCAGGATTTCCTTCCTTTGGCAGGTCCCTAACTCCCTGGTTAGGAGTGAATACAAATGAGGCTGTGATCAGGTCATTCTCCTTAACTCTTGAAAGTGTGGCAAACATCCAGGGCTGGAGCACTAGCTGCACAGTGAAAATCCTTAGACTCTCTGGCCAGAGTTGTTTTCGTTTCTAAGTTTTTATTCATTTATTTGCCAGAGAGTGAGAAAGAATAGAGCAAGAGAGGAAGCATGGGGGGTGGCGGGGGCAGAGACAGAGGCAGAAGCAGATTCTCCGCTGAGCAAGGAACCCGATGTGGGGCTCCACCCCAGGACCCTGGGATCATGACCTGAGCCCAAGGCAGAGATGCTCTATCAACTGAGCCACCCAGGCGCCCCTTGGGAGCTGTTTCTGATAATAGGGCAGCCTTTGATGAACTTTGAGCTGAACACAGAGTCAGGGCTGTGCCCAGCACCTCCCGCTGCCCTGGGATGTACACTTCTGGGGAAGCCAAAACTGACTTCTGGAAGGGCGCCAAGCGAGCCATTTGGCTTACAAAGGTAACCCCTTGTGGCTCAGATGGTTAAGCCTCTGCCTTTGCTCGGGTCATGATCACAGGGTCCTGGGATCGAGCCCCACATCGGGCTCTCTGCTCAGCGGGGAGCCTGCTTCCCACCCCCCTCTCAGCCTGCTTCTCTGCCTACTTGTGGTCTCTCTCTGTCAAATAAATTAATAAAATCTTAAAAAAAAAAAAAAAGGTAACCCCTTCCTTGGGGTCTTACTTTGCCTTACTTGATTTTGATGGATTTGGGTCTTGGGGCCTATGCCTCCTGCATGTTCTCTAGACGAGAGAAGTGTCCCGCAGATGATAATCACAGTAGTAATCCTGGGGCACTGTCCTCTCTCAGAAGCTTTACAGGCACGTTCGAAGGCCTGACCCCCAAGCAAATGATCTCCCTGAGACCGGGGCATTAAGAATGTTGTGAACGTCTAACTTAAACAGTGTGAGCCTGACGTCATGACCTGCGAGTTCACACAGAGCAACAGCAAGCGGCGGGAGAGCTTCGCAGGGACGGCTGGGAAGGGCACCCACGCCTTACGGTTTCATCTCCATTAAACCAAGAATCCGATCAAAAGGAGGGAACTGTTGTAAAAGAAACAGCGGGCCCCAAATGGAGCCACAGACACTCAGCCCCCGTCAGCCAACCAACATTCAGGATCTAACGTAACTTCAGTTCCAATTTCTCACAGGAATCTATCTTTTAACCAGTCAGTCTGGAATTACCTGGTCAGCCCTAGCGAGGTCATCTGCCTGACAGACCTCGAGCCTTCCCCCAGAAGAAAGTGACCCTGCTGGAAATAATCCATTCTTTGCTAGAAGCTTCCTCCCCCCCCCCATCCCCTCCTGCCTCTATAAAAGCCTTCCATTTTGTAAGGCTCCTCAGAGCTCCTTTCTGTCTGCTGAGATGAGATGCTGCCCAGTTCATGAATCATTAAAGAAAGCCAATTGGATCTTCAAATTTCCTCAGTGGAATTTTTTTTTTTTAATGTTGTCTAACAGAAGAAATGAATGTCTGTTTCTTCACACTCATCTCTTGTCCGGCTTTACCACCTCGTGTTCTAGTCACCCTGAGGGCTGCCTCTCCTTCTCTGGCTCACTTCACCTCCGGCGTTCCTACAACCCCCTCCTCATGTTCCATAATTTGCTCAAAGAACAGGTCACATGTCTCAGGGGGGCACTTCACTCGCATTTCCTGGTTTATTTATGAATAACCCGACGAAGGGCTACATAGAAGGACGTCCAGAATGGTCTAGAGCTTGGGAGCGTCTGTCCCCTCACAGCTGGAAGACGCCACCCTTGGAGCATTTGGACCCCTTCATGAACCCGGAAACTTTCTAAACACTGCTGTTCAGGGCTTTTTATGACCCAGTGTTCAGCCCCACCTTGCCTCCCTTCAAGGTGAGGGTGAGGCCGAAAGTTCCAAGCCTCTAATGCCTGGGTCTCTCTGGCGACTGGGCCCATCCTGAGGCTATGGAGGGGCCTACCTTAAGTCACCTTATTAGCATAAACTCAGCTGTGACGTGGTGACATGGCTTATTAGGAAGAGCAAAACACGTTCCAGTCACTCAGGAAATGCCAGGGTTGAAGGACTCCCTTCCGGGCTGGGAGCACAGGGAAAAGACCGAAAGTCGTCTTAAACCACACCCTTGATCAGAGTTCCCTCCCGGACCTGGCAAGGGGCCGAATCACTGTTGGGACTGTTCTGGGCATCATGGGTCCAGTGACAGAGGACACTTGGGGGGACTCGTACCACATGCTCTTTCCACCTGGGTGTCTCCCAGGGCGCCTCAGATTTAATGGCCAAAAGGGAACTCTCGATTTTCCTCAGAACCCTGCTCTCCATTCACATCTCCTCCATCTTGGTCAATGACATCATGACGTCCTGTGTTCTCTGTGACTGGTCCCAGTTACCTGAGTGGGGCCCCTTACCCTCCCCTCACAGCTGTCAGTTACCGAGTCCTCCGGCTTCTGCCTCCTTGCCAGAGCCACAAGCTCCCTTGTCCCCACCCCACAGAGACATTCCCGCCTCACTGCTTCTCATTGGGATTCCTGTGTCTGACTTGCCTTTGTGTCTTCCCCACCTCTGTGGTGTTTGCTCTTATTTTCCTACCAATCACCACAAAGTTCCAGAGGATACTTCCAACACCCACCTTCCTTGTGACGCCTTCCTCAATGCCCCCACCAACACCTGCCACCAGGTGCCTCTCAGACCCAGGCAGACCTCTCCTCCAGCACATGCCCAGCCAGACTCTGTACCTCTGCCCCATCAGCCTGTGCGTGCCTCTTTTCTTGGACTTCATATTCTCGGTGCCAGACCTGAGAGCCTGCCTGGTGGCTGGTGGTAGTGATGACTGTTTAGCAAAGGAATAAAGCAACGAATGGTTTTCTCATTCTCTTTCCCAGCTTTCTTAAGACTCCCAGTCTTTCTTAAGACTGTGTGCTTCTGTGTTAAGTCTACACTCTTTACAAATAATCCCGGACATTGTTTAGGAGGCAGACCTTCTGCCTGCTGAGTGTTTTCTGTCCCTATCTCATGGGGGTCTTCCCCCAGGCCCTTGAAGGAGATGCTGTTGACTGTCTCCACCTTATGAGGAAACTGAGGCTCAGAAGCATTCAAGTACTTGCTCAGGCTTACCCAGCTGGTTAAGCCGCAGAGCTGAGGTTTGAACCGAGGTCTGATTCCAAAGCCAGAACATAGCATCTGGGGCTCCTTAAGACCAGGCCCCGCTCAGCCCTGAGGCTTATCTCCCAGGGGTCTCTGGCTGTGTTGTTATCCCCCCAAGGCACCTCACATTCCCGCTGGTGTCCCCTGCAGAAAACTTTCTCTCCCCTCCCGTGCTCACACCTCACCGGGCCGCTGGAGGGAGGACGGCAGTACTACCCCCAGAACAGACCCCCAGAGGGCAAAGTCAGCTACTGGGACAGGAAAAGACTGGAATCAACCTCTCTCGGCCCCCAGGTGTCTTGAACTTTTAGCCAGCCCATTCCCAACCTGGGTGGGGAAAGCTGATGCTTATCTTGGGCGCTGGGCTTCGGCCAGGGCAGCCAGGTGGAGCCGGCCCCAACTGGCGCGGGTGAGGGCTCAGAGGGTGCCCGGATCTAGCCCTGTGGTAGGCACCTGCCAGCTCCCACTGCCCCCTCCCAGGCCCCGGCTCAGCAGCCCTTAGTCCATAGGGGCCTCTGCCTGTCCCATACTCCCACACACCTTGCTCAGCTGTTTTCAGAGGCACCCCCTTCACCCCACCTTTCCCACCTGCACAAGGTGGTCCCTCAAGCCTGCCCTGTGCTCTGCCCTCTACAGCCTCCTGGCTTTCAAGAAGGGGCTGAAGATCAACCATTAGTTCTTAAGTGGGAACAAGTTTCAATCGTGGACGGTCAGTCCCAATAGGACCAGAGAGAGCTCTTGGCTATGGTGAGGGACACAGCCCTAGGTCTTCCTCCTTTCGCTCACCAAGGGGGCTCGGAGTTAGGGAAAGCAAGAGGAGCTACCCAGCTCTCCTGACAAGATCCACGAGATCTCTCATGATGCAGTGTCGTCCCCCACCCCGCACCCTGCCTCATTGACTGTCTCGACCCCTTGAACAAGGTCCTCTTTCAGAGTCCCCTTCTCCCAGGAGCACCATGGCTCAGCTGGTACTCAGCAGGCCGGCCTTTGTGCCTCTTCCTTCACTGTTCTGGCCACCAGGCTGGGCTCCTCTCAGGTCTGCTGTCCTGCCCCATCTTCCCCCCCAAACAGGCAGTGTCTCCAACTCACCTGAGTCTCTCCCTGAGAGCCATGTTCGAGAAGCTGGGAAGACAGCTGGCCAAGAAGAACCCTCCAGCTCGGAGCCAGGGTAGAAATGACCTGTTCCTGGTGACTGGGACAAAGCAGCTCCAAGCCAGCTGTCAGAAACCACACCCACAGGAGCGGGCAGAGAGAACTGCCTGGAGAGGGACTCCCTTGGGGGGGGCGGTGCCTGCTGGAGGAAGCTGGCCCCAGGATGGGGTGGGGGCCTGGAGCCCCTCTGGCGCCAATCACCTGGAAGAAGGTGGATCTGAGTAAGGCCAGCGCTGGTTGGCCCGAGGTTCTGAGCTAATTTGTATTGACTTCTCTTACCTGCCCGAGGGTCCCTGTCGTGGCGGGTCAGTGTCTTGGAGCCCTGGGAAAGGTCTGTGGGTCGGGCTCTGGTATTTCCCATCCAGGGAAAATCCTGTTCTGCACGGAGCTTCAGCCAGATCTCAAGGGCACTGGTCGCCTGAGTATGACCTTGGAGAACTCACCATAAAATGGGGTGCATATGCCAGTCACCCAGGGCAGGATAAGAGCCGCACAAGATAGAGGATATGAAACCGTTCCGTAAGGTTTACACTGGGCAGGATTTTTTTAAAAAGTGCAGATTGTGAGCCCTTCAGAAATCAGTTGTGCAGATCATGGATCGTGACCAAGATTTAAAAGATATGAACAGGAAGGGAATTGAAAGGAAAATATCAGAATGTACATAAGGGTAGGTATTGTTTTGTGAAGTTGTTGCTTCGGATACCTATACTCAAGTGTGCGTATGAGAGTGGGAAACGTTTTTCTAAACCGTGGCTCGTGACCAAAAAAGGTCTGCACAATTCTATGCAAAGTGTAAGCAACAGGAGTAAATGCAGGTTTTCCTGCCCTCTGAAAGAAGTGTTCTTTCTGGAAACTTCCATAAGCAGAAAGGACGTAAAGTGACGACGGTTTAATTTCATCATTAATTTATACGGAGAGTGCTTTCAGGGTTCTCAGACCCAGAAGGTAACCCGTCCTGGGCTTTTCTGCTATGTTAGGACACACCCTGCTAACAGACACAGGAACAAGGGGAGGCAGAGTCCTGGGGGCTGGGATGCCGAGCGCCCCGGGGAAGGAGCGTAGGCTTCCATCTGCGGCTCGCTGCTGAACAGACGCTGAACTAGCTATTTTCACTTTTTGCCTTTTTTTTCCCCCAGAACAGCAAAAACCTTGGGATTTGTTTTGGTCCATGAAAATAGGGACTCGTGTAGGTCTTTTGTAAAAGTAAAGTGGCCTAACAATGAGCTTTCGCAAGTGGGGAGATCTGCCTGGATTTAGAGCATCACCCTTCACACGCAGAGAAGGAATGGCACCGGTGTTTGCCTGTGTCAGTCCCCTCGACTGCACCACAGCCTCTTTTTGGAGGAGTTGGTGCCCTCGTCCCTCACCAAAGGTGTTCGAACAAACTCAGGAGAGGCCTGGCTTTGACTTTCCCCAGAAGGGAAAAGGGGGTTCCAGGGTGCAGAGACTTGCCCTCACCCGCGGGGACCTCGGGGCGCCTGCCCAGCAGTACCCCGCACCCTCCCACTTTCCCTGGGGCTTGGCCCCCCCGGGCCCTGGCCCAGAAACCCCTCCAGTCCCGGCTCTGCCCTCTGGGTCATCACAATCACCCGCAGGTTTTTCTCCTCCTCCTCCTCCTTCAGGTACTAGTTACAATTTAACTGGCTTTCCACAGAGGTGTTATCAAATCCTAAAAGTGATTGTGCCTAATCTTCCTGGGCCCCGCCCTTGGAGACTGATTCAGTGGGGCCTCAAACCCACATTTTAAACTGGCAGAACCACAGCCTTAAGGAAAAACCCAGAGAAGGGAAGGCGCAAGAGGCCAGGTTGCCTCCCTCTTCCCCTCCCCAGGGGTATGAACAGGAGTGTAAGGGGCTTTCACGCAGGGCAGAGGCTGCTTTGCTCACCATGTGGCACAGGGTGACACAAGCCACTGTTGGCCGTACCCATCTGGGCCACCCCACCCAATTTCTCGTCCCACATCTGCAACCGTCCCCCCTGCCCACCTCTGCCTTGGCGTGGCTGCCTACGTCTGCAGTGCCCCCTTCTTCCTTTATTCAAGGCTTAGCGTCAGCTCAGTGAGGACAGTGACTCGAACAATGAGCTATCCCAGCATCCAAAAAGTGCTCAGCAAGTGTAGAGTGAACCAGAGCCATCCCCAGGGTGCTGATCCCAGACCGGGAGCTGCCGACAGCAACAACCGAGGGGGTGTACTTGCCGATGGAAGAGTCTGGGCTCTGCCTTCTCTGCTGCAGACATCCCCGGCCCAGCAGCATTACGGCTCCCCTGCGGGAAGTGGGTGGGGCACAGGGGCTCAGAGCTGAGGGGCTCTAGAGGCTACCATTCCAAGGGCCACCTGTGAAAATGAGCTGTGTCTGCGTTTCTCGATGGGGTTGAGGGCACCCTCAGATGACCTGGTCCCTGCAAAGTGTGGAGGGCACGCGGTCTAGTTAAGGAGATTGTCCCTCCCCCAGCCCAGGGAACCATCCCTCTCCTGGATCAGAAGGAGCCAGCGGAGAAAAGCAAAGAAACAGATTTTACAGATTTATTTTTAAAAAACAAAAACAAAAGGTTAAAAAAGTCCTTCATTTCCAACCCTGCCTGGGGGTGTGAGTGGGGAATAGAACAAGCTGAGAACGGTGCCCCCCCCCCCTTCTGGGGAGAGCCCTGCTCTTCCCCCAGGAGCCTCCGAGGACAGGGCAAGTCAGAGGCAGGCCCTCGCCCTTCCTGCCCTGCCTCCTCCGCAGGTAGCTCAAACTGCTAGCAAGTTCAAGAGACCAAGAAGTGTGGAAGCGGGAGGCCCAAGGCTGCCTTCTTCACGGGAACGTCACCCCAGCTCTTCTCTGCCCTCAGACGTTCTCTGGGCCCCCACTCTGGGGCTCCCAGGGCGGCGGGCGGGTGGGCAGGCAGGCCAGGAGGCCCAGCCCGCAGCAGCTCCCATAATGCCATCTGCGGCACAGCAGGCCAGTCGGGGGCACTTCACAGTGTGGGAAGGACTTCGGAGACAGCATGCCCACTCTGGAAAGGAAAACCTCCTGATCTTCGTCGCTTTCTGATCTCGCCTCTCTGCACGGAGGCTGCCCTTCTTTTCTATTCCCCATCCTGAGGCTGAGTGGAGTCCAGGACAAAGCACTAAGTGGCTGTTTGCTACAGAACACCTGGAGATGCCAGAGGGTGGCTCTCGGCCCATCTGCCAGTCCAGGCTCCTACACAGTCATCCAGTCACACACACAGCGTTAAGGCGTCTGTGCCAGCAGGCGTGGCCAAACCGGGCCCAGCTTCTCTCTCTCCACCTGTGGAGGGTGAAGGGGGAGAACCCCTGGCTGCTTCAGAAACGGGCTGAAGGGGGAGAAGCCGGCCACGGAAGAGTTAGCCAGGCCCGGAGAGAGAAGTGGGAGAAAGGCAGGCAAGGGCTTGCAAGGCCTCGATCTAGGCCCGACAGCTGCCCTTGAAAGTAACCCAACTCAGGTTGGGAGCCCTGACCATATACCCCCTGGAAAATGGGGGACAGAGAGAGGGGAAGAGAGCGGGGCTAGAGTATTGGGACTTTGGAGGAAGCCAGTGCTATCAATATTTACAAGCATAAAGCCCCATCTTCCATGCCACCTACCTCTCTGCCCCTCCCACAGAAAGAAAGGCCCCTGAGAGCCATTGAGGGGGTGCCAAGACCTCCTCACCAGCCACGCCCCATAGGGAGAGCCCTTCCCTCCGACTGGCCCCATATCTGGGCCCCTCAGGAATGTCTGTCTGGCTCTGCTCAGTCGGGAGGAGGAGCCCCGGGCCAGAACCCTGGCTGCGCTGGCGGCCCTAGGAGTCCTTGAGCATGCTGATGCGGGCGTAGATCTTCAGGGCAGGCCCCAGCTTGATGTTCATAGCGCTCATCAGGTGGTCCTCCTTGAGCAGCAGCAGGGCCTGCCCGTCGATCTCCTGGGCACGGAACTCCTCTGCTATCTCCTGGCAGCCTGAGGGGAAACGAGCACAGACAGCGTCAGTCAGAGCTACTGGTGTTCACACTTGGCACTTGCGCGCATGAGACACAGGATCTCCTCGAACCCTCCTAACCATGCCCTGAGGAAGGCTGTCTCGTTTGATAGCTCAAGACAGGCTAAGTGACTTACCCAAGTGATCCACGCCTCTTAGTCACTCATTTCCTGGTTAGAGCCCCACTTAATGAATGGGCCCGACCCGGCAAAGCAACGAGGTGCTGTGGGAGTGACAGCTTGTGATTTCTGAGGCCCAGGTTGCAGAGGGCACGGCAGCTGCCACCTTGCTCTTCCAGGGAGTTTACTTTGGGGGAAGCCAGAGACTATGTCATGAGGACACTCAAGCAGCACTCAGAAGAGTCCCACACAGAGAGGAACAGAGGCCGCTTGGCACTCTGTGCCACCTGAATGGGGCACCCCAGAACTGGGTCCTCCGGCTCCAAACCTTCAGACAACCCCAATTCTGGCTGCCATCTTGACTGAGGAGATCTCATGAGATCCCAAGCCAGCGCTGCGCAGCATTCCTGACCCACAGAACCTGAGGTAAAGCCACGATACTCTAGGGTGACAAGTGCAGATTCTGGTTTCTGGAAGAGGGGCGCTGCCGTGACCTGGGGAGCGGTAGTGGGCAGGAGCTGGAAGGACCCTGAGGTGTGTGTCAGTGACGTGTCTGAGATACTCTGAGGGACTGGACAGAAGTCTGATGGCCTGTGAGGAGACTGGGTGAGGCTTCAGGGAAAGGAAACTATTTCTGGAAATTGGGAGAAATGGATCCTTGCTGGGAAACAGAGAAAATGTCACGACCCCGCTGCAGGTGTAACACAGCAAGTGTAATGTGCCTCATGGATGGCACTATCTAGCGGAGGAAGTTTCTAGCAGAACAGTGATGGTGCCACCTGGCTTCTGACTGCTGCTCGCAGGAAAACGAGGACAGATGACGTAAAGGCGAAACTGATAGATGACAAGGAGCCAGGATTTGCTCAACTGAAAATCCCTGGCCTCCCCAGATAGCAAGTAATGTCAAAACTAAGAAGTCACTTCTAGGCAAAGATCAAATCCAGGACACAGATGAGAAATCTTGGCCTAGAGAGGGACTGAGGGGACAACAGATCTTGCACCAAGACCTTAGAAGCTCAAAGGTGCAGCCTCAGAGAACTCTAAGGATTTTATGGGTGTGCCTCACGGATCCTGGCCACCTGACAGTAGAGCTTTAAAGACATTAAGGGCGCTGTCCCTCAGCTTCAGAAGAAACCAACATAGAGAAAGGCTTCTCCTGGAGCAATTCAGGGTATGGTTTTTGTCTAATGGAGTAAACCCCACAAGAAGCATTGGAAGCCCACGGCAATTTTAAGACAATTGTACTGTCATAAACGCTGCTTGAACCGAAAGGGTCTGAGGTCACAGAAAATGAAGAGCAGCAGGAACAGGCTGAGAAAACTGGTCCACTCAAGGCTCAGGTTACCTTTCATGGGAAAAAAAGGAGGATTCAGAGCCTGGAAGCAAGAACGAAAGAGGATCACTCCCAGGCATGGAGTCCTGATCAGGGAAACACCAACACGTGCCTGACTAGATTTCAGAACGGGGACGATGGGTGACTCCTGTATCCTCCTGCACTGTTCTCCCCTTTTTGAAGAGCATGCCTACCATAGTGATCCTACACCCATCCCACACCTTGGGTGTGTGGACGGAATGGCTAATGTCTATGCAGCTTGAGGAGCTCATCCACGCCCAGACCAGAGTGCTCTGGTGAGATCCCAGGCTTTGAATTACTGCTGCAATGGGCTGAGACTTGTGGGGTCTATGGTAGGGGGTGAGGGTGGTCTGCTCGAGGGAGGAACATGAATCATGGGAGCCAGTGCCTGGCGAACTATGGTAACCAGCTCCAAATAAACCCGGCTTCCTTTTCATGTCCTTGTGGGCATGAACTGTGTGATACAGTAACAACATGTAGTTTCTGATTTAGATCAAAAGGACCACAGTGACTTCCACCATGCTCTCCTGGATCGCCCCATTGTGGGGACAAGTGCCCACTATGTCCTAAGAACATGCAAACACAAGTGTCCTGAAAAGGCCCGTATGGGGAGGAAGGGAGGCCTCCCATGGACAGCCACGCCCTCCTTGAGAATCAGGGGCATGGGGCACCTTACAACAGGATCCTACAGCCCCAGGGAAGCCCTGGGCCACATCTTCATCATCAAAACCTTGTAAGAGACCCTGTGGCAGAAATGTCCAGCCAAGCCACTCCCACATTCCTGAACAACGGTTAACTGTGTGGTGATTAATTGCGGAATGTGGCAAGAGATGACTAACACCCTGAAGTGAGGGGCAGAGCCAGGATGTGAGCCCAGTTGTGTCAGACAGAGCTCTGACCTCTGCTCCTACTCTGGTCTCTGAATAACAGTTGTGCGCTGCCGTCCACACCCGACGTGGCCAGCAGCGGGGTGCCACCGGCAGAAACAAGAGCCGAGAAGCTCTGGGATCCCCTGAAAGCACCTGTGAATCGTGGGAGGTAGGTCTTTCAAGGTTCACTTCTAAATTCTAGGCCTCAGAACCATGTGTGCCGCCTGGCAGGGTCTGGGTGGTTCCCTCCATCGTGTCCTTCCACACTGGTGAGCCTCTGCTCCAGCCTCTCCGGGGGATTGTGTCTCCGACTGGCTGAGCCCTGCCTGCCTTACCTCTCCCAACTCTGACGTCCTCCTTGACTGACCCCCTATACTCCCACCAGACTCCTCTGGCACCCCGTCCCAGGAGAGCGCCAGGCTGGACACAAGGTCACCCCTGCAGCTCACGCAGACCCCTGCTGTGCCAGGAACCGCCACGCATCACGGCCATGGGTATTTTTTACAGCTGCGTCCTGTAGCAGCACATATGCTCTTCTAGGCAGGGATCTCACTGAGTCATGTCTACAGGGCTATTCCCAAACCCGAGTCACTAACTGAGTCATTTCCTGGTGGTGGCAGAGTGGGCTCTCCCTCTGTCCCGGGTGGAGGTCGCTCTCCCAGTCTGGCACGGGACCCCGGGGCCTTACCTGGCAGGGAGCGGATGAATTCGTAGACGTCTTCCACATTCCACTTGGTGGGCTCGCTTGGCAGGAAGTGGTGTCCCATGCCCACCAGGTCCCGCACGTGCATATCCGGGAGCTCCAGGTCCCGCTGGCCTTGTCGCCGGCGGGAAGTGGACGAGCTGGCTGAGATGGGCGACAAGGGCTCCTCGTAGCTTGAGTTATCCGAACATCGGCTGGAGTCCTCCTGGCTGTGCGTCAGCTGCAGTGCAGCTGTGACCGAGAGGGGCACGGCGCCCGTTGGCTGCGAGCAGAGAAATTGCTGGCTTCAGGAGGAGGAATAAACCCACCAGCAGCAGGAAGACGAGCAAAGGCAGGTAGTCTCCCCCTCCTTCCTGGTCTATGACCACCCACCTCTGAATGCTTAGATCAAAACGCGTCCTCTGGGCTGTCCCCTCTGGCGTGATGCAGAGCGAGCCCCTCCCAGCACCCGTGCAAGCCCTGCACCATTCTGATCTGATTCTATCTACACCTATTGTTTCTTCTACATGTGGGGTTTTACACCAGGACTCTGGAGGTTTCAGGGTTAGGTGCTATGAAACAGCACGTGAAATTTCTGTGCACGTACGCGCTGGGTCTCAGCCTTGGTCAAATTCTTAAAGAGCTTTACAACCCAAGTGATGACAAGCAGCCAAAGCCATCAGGCTCTGACACGTCCCATGAGACTGTGGGTTCCCACCGTGCAACTTAGAGCTGGGCTACAGCATCTGTAAGGACCGCCCGTGTTCCCGGGAGAGGCTGCAAGAACTCAGTGCTCAGGATTTGAGGAGGCAGCGGGGAGCAGGGCGTGAAGGGGATGGGGCTGCCTCCTCACCTGGCACTCCGTATAAGACCCAAGGGAACGGGGACAGTCTGTCTCTTCACGGGACCAGGCGGCAGAGGTTCCACGGCCATTTCCACAGCCCCAGAAGGACGGAGGCAAACCGGAAGGGGAGGGGTGAGGAAGGGGCAAGGTCACTGATGGAGATCATCACCTCACAGGCACCCGTGGGTCTAAATGCAGGGCCCTATTGTGGGGTCTGGGAAGGGCTTGTGAGAAATGAGAACATGATGGAGCAGACTTAAGTCAGTCACAGAAAAGGAACGTGGGTATCCCTGGTCTGTTAGGGAGGGAAGCTGGTGGGGACTTGTGACAATGGAGCTTCGGGCCCTGCCAGCCGCTCACCTGCTTCTTGGTGTCCTTTGTAAGTGTCGGCAGGCTGGCTTTGCTGGCCCGACGGCGGTTGTGGGTTGTGGCTCCTGCCTTCTGCAGCTTGCTTCGGTCCGAGTGGAAAAGCCCCACTCGCTTGGTGCACCCCACGTTGTACCTGCCAGAATCAGGGAGATGGGGGAGTCAGAACAGTCACGGAGTGTGCGGGTCCCCGGCAGCATGAGGGCAGCAGCGGAGTCTGTCCGCCTGCTCTGTTCCCGGGTCCATCACTTACTACTAGCTGGGTGACTTTGGGCAAGCCACTGGACCTCTGAGCCTCAGTTTCCTCATCTGGAGCTAGGGATGACACGGCTCACTTTCCAAACCTGGTCTGACAAGTGTATGAGCTAATGTGTGTAGAGTGCTGGACACAAGGATTTGGGAGCACAGTAAGAACTCATGGCTGACACGTTCTACACTAAACATGACCTGTGCCAGAAAACAACTGTCCTGCTGGCAAGGACAGGTGCACCTCAGAGACACCGCGGGTTTCATTCCAGGTCAAAGCTTGTTTCCCGGTTCACATAAAAGTAATGTTTACGTGACACTGCAGCTCATTAAGACGACAGTGGGGGTGCCTGGGTGGCTCAGTCGGTTAGGCTCTGACTCTCGATTTCAGCTCAGGTCACGATCTTAGGGTCGTGGGATTGAGCTCTGCAGCAAGTTCCGCGCTCAGTGGAGAGTCTGCTTCTCTCCCTCTCCTTTTGCCTCTCCCCTGCATGTGTGCACACCCACGTGCATGCCCTCTCAGTAAATAAAACTTTTAAAAAAAATTATAAGAAAAAAAGACAATGAAGTTTGCTGCTCATTGGGCTCTTCTTTTAATGAAAGATTTCTCTGAAGCCTGTGATGCTGTTTGATAGCTTTGGGCCCACAGGAGAACTTCTCTCAAGCTCTGCTTCATCAGCTCAGTTCATTTGATTTCTAAATCCTTTGTTGTCATTTCAACAGTCTTCACCAGGAGGAGATGCCTCCTTAAGAAACCACATGTCGGGGCGCCTGGGTGGCTCAGTGGGTTGGGCCGTTGCTTTCGGCTCGGGTCATGGTGTCGGGGTCCTGGGGTTGGGTCCCGTGTCAGGCTCTCTGCTCTTCGGGGAGCCTGCTTCCCTCTCTCTCTCTCTGCCTACTTGTGATCTCTGTCAAATAAATAAAATCTTAAAAAAAGAAATCACATGTCTTACTCATTCCTAAGAAGAAACTGCTCATCCATTACGGCTTTATCAGGAGACTGCAGCCATTCAGCCACACCTTCAGGCTCCACTTCGAATTCCAGGTCTTTGGCTGTTTCCACCGCATCTACAGCTACTCCCTGCCCCGCCCCCGCCCAAGTCTTGAACCCCTCACAGTCATCAACTTCTCCCAAACTCCTACTAATGCTGGCATTTTGAGCACTCTCCCTGAATCCTGAATGTTCCTAGTAGCATCTAGAATGGTGAAGCCTTTCTAGAAAGTTTCTAATGGACTCAGAACCATGTGCTCCCCGGGCAAGGTCTGTGCAGTTCCCTCCATCGCGTCCTTCCACATCAGTCTGCCCAGATCCACCAGTGGAATCTCTATTTACGGCAACGTTACAAAATGCATTTTTTGAAAAAGACTCGAAAGTCAAAACTACTCCTTGATCCATGGGCTGCACAATGGATGACGTGTTAGCAGCACGAACGCAGCATGACCGTCATCCAGCGTCTCGACCAGAGCTCGTGGGCAGCCAGGTGCACGGTCAGTGAGCAGTAATATTCTGAAAGAAAGCTTTTTTTCCTGAGCAGTAGGTCTCAACACTGGACATAAAATACTTACTAAACCATGTTACAATGGCTGTGCAGTCACCCAGGCTTCGTGGTTCCACTGTCAGAGCACAGGTAGCGCAGACTTTGCACAACTCTTAAGGGCCCTAGGATTTTCAGAACAGTAGATGAGCACTGGCTTCAACCTGAGTCACCAGCTGCGCCAGCCCCTAAAGAGAGCGTCAGTCTGTACTCCGAAGCCAGGTACTGACTTCTCCTCTCTGGCTATGAAAGTCCTGGATGGCATCTTCTTTCTAGAAGGCTGTTTCGTCTGCACTAAAAATCTGTTGCTTAGCATAGCCACCTTCATCAGTGATCTGAGCCGGATGTTCTGGAGGGCTCCCTGCGGCCTCTCCATCAGCCCCTGCTGCTTCCCCTTCCGCTTTCACGCTACGGACACGGCTTCTTTCCTTAAACTTCACGATCCACCACTGCTGGCTTCACTCTTCTTCCAGCAGCTTCCTCCCCTCTCTCCGCGTTCAGAGAACCGAAGAGAGTTAGGTCTTGCTCTGGACTGGGCTTTGGCTTAAGGGAACGCCGTGGCCAGCTGGATCACCGATCCAGACCAAACTCCATATCAACAATGAGGCTATTTTTGCTTTCTTACCACTGCTGTGTTTGCTGGAGTAGCAGTTTTTATTTCCTTCAATAACTTTTCCTTTGCAGTCACAACTTGGCTGTTTGGTGCAAGAGGCCTCGCTTTCAGGCTGTCTCGGCTTTCAATGAGTGTTCCTCACAAAGCCTCATCATTTCTAGCTTTTGATTTAAAGTGAGAGGCGTAACACACTTTCACTTGCAACACTTAGAGGTCACCGTAGGGTTATTAATGGGCTGAATTTCAATCCTGTTGTGTCTCCAGGAACCGGGAGGCCGGAGGAGAGGGAGAGAGATCGGGGAAGAGTCTGCTGGTGGAGCCGTCAGGACACAGATGACGTTTACTGATTAAATTCACTATTTTATGTAGGTGTAGTTTGTGGCACCCAAAATAATTACTATAGCAACATCAAAGACCACTGATCACAGATCACATAATATAGTAATAATGAAAAAGACTGAAATGCTATGAGAGAATGACCAAAATGTGACACAGAGACACAAAATGAGCCATTGCCTTTGGAGAATGGGGGCCAAAAGACTCGCCTGACACCTTTGACCTGTAAAAACAGCGCCATCTGCGAAGCCCAGTAACACGAGGGCCGCCCGGAGCTCGGCACAGATTCAGAGGCACCAATGCCCTCCAGCACAGGGCTGAAAGGGGCTTGATTCTGGCCGAGGCAGAGCACCTCTGTGTGGGGCTCAAGAGGTTGATATTCTCCTGAGAGCTCAGGGCTTTGGCATCCATGCCTCTTCACCCTGGTACGAAGAGCACTCGGGGCTTTACAGTCCCATGAGTCTAACTCCCCAACCTTATGACGCTGGGCACATTTATCTACCCTTTGTGCCTCAGTTTCCCAGTGGGTGTGAAGGGGCTGGTGGTAATCCCTGCCTCGAAGTTACTCGGAAGACTAGATGACACCAGGCACACCCTCTCCCTGGTGCACAGCCTGGAAAGCGGCAGGCACTGAGGACCTGATGCTGCGCCTGACCTGGGCCTCTGGCCTACGCTGGATGAAAGTTCATAGACGGGACATCTGTACCCAGAGCAGGGGCTCTGGACGAAGCTTCTGGTGGAGGGCTTCCCCCAAGGCAATAGCTGCTAAGGGCAGGACCAGAGTACGGGTTCAGTGGGTGGGGCCCAGGAGGGACAGCCACACTAAAGCCTGCTTCCCTTCCTGCTCCCTTGAGTTCTGGGTGCCAGGACCAGGCAGATTAGGGACGCAGTGCAGCTTCCAGGCAGGTGGAGGGGACCAGAACACTGCTAAGCTACACCTGGGTGCTCCTGAGATGGACTGTCACCAAAGGGGGTAGGCCCCGAGGTGCAATCCTGAGGAGAGGGAGGGGCTGGCAGAGCCGTGGGACCAAGGCCACTTACCTCTTGGCACACGCCATGGAACAGAAGCGCTTGGAACGCTTGAACTTGTAGGCAAAGTCCACCCGGCCACAGAGCTCACACTTGAGCTTGAGGGGAGTACCCTCCTCTTTGGATTCTGGAAAGTATGGAAATTGAAGGAAGTGTAAAGAGAAGAAATTTCCACGAGACCCTGGACAGCCCCCCATGAGGCCTGCCTTTTCTGCTCATGGCCCCGTAGCGGTGGCCCGCAGTGGCGGACAAGCTTGGAAAATGCCCACCCGCTTTTGCCACTGGTTTGGGAAGGGCCGTTCCCCCCACCCTAGAAAGTACCCAGGGGTGTCTGCTGGTGACCCCTGGACACCTGACAGGATTTTTTTCCAAAGCGCTAAGAGACCGAGGCAAACGCAGTGGTCAAGAATCAACAGCCCTCTTTATGACCCTGGGAGGCTCACAGGGAACACTCCGGGTGTGCTCACATCTGGGTTTGGAATACCTTGATCTGCCTAGTGGGCTGAGGACCTGGATCAGGAACCCAGGAATTCTGTACCCTCCACAGCGACCACTGGTCAGTGGCTCAGGCTGCAAGGGCCGTCCTGGCCTGGTCACTGGGCTGCCTGAGAGCTGGGCCCTTAGGCAGCGAGAGGACCACACTCTTGCCTACGCCACTCCCACAGGAAAAGTGACTCTTGGGATCCTGTGGCTGGCTGGCGTGGGGCTGGAGGAGAGGCCGGGGACAAACAGCTCCCCAAAGGAAGCGACCTTTCCCCTTCCCTGTTTCCTAGGGATAGCGGCTGAGATGCGACCCGGAGGAACGTTTAGCAGATGGACACGTTCCTCCATGGACATCAAGAGAGGAAGGGTGTGTGGCCAGCCTGCACAGCCCTGGCTCCTCCGTGGTCAGGTGCGGCCATGCAGGAGGCCTCGGTGCTCGGGCTGGGGGATGCCTACCCTGCAGATAGGGCTCCTCCATCTCAGAGTCAGTGGTGGTGGTATGATCCTGCTGGGGAAGTTTCTCAGGCAAGAACCCCTGTGCATACTTCTTCTTGAGATTCCCCACCAGCAGGGACGAGCGTCCCACCTAGAGGACAAAGTGACACGGAGGCCGTGAGGGTTAGGTGGGGGGATGCTTCCTTGTTCTCCAGCCTCATCAAAATCACACATACAAAGCAGCGAGGCACAGATGCCAGCCTCTACATTGTCATCCCAAGCGTAGCAATGGCTTCAACCCAGGACCACTGGGCGGCTTAGGAAGTTGGGAAAATAGCTACTCTTCCAAATGACTAAGGGGCAGAGATGGAAGCGGCAATCAGGTCTCCCACTGGACCAGAAGGCAGCCAGGGCCTGGGGCTCACACACCACCAGCGGGAATATAGCTGAGGCCCCGCGGGAGGCAGGAGACTCAGCAACCATATGTGATTTCCTACTGTCCTCCACCGTATCGCTGCTCTACCCAAGCCAGAGGGGCAGACAGCCCCAGAGGAGTGCAGGAAAACGGGACTCCGGGCCACACAGCAAATGTCCTCCGAGGTTTCCAGGACCCTAGACTGGCTTATTCACTCTTCTGGTCCTTCCTTTGCTGCCTCTGCTCAGGCGGCTGGTGGCTATTTCTCTAGGGTGATGTGGGGGCGGTTACTCAGTCCGCAGCCGCCCTGTGGGAGGGGGGGTTTCTGGTGTTGCTCTAGGCGGCCACGCGGAAGACCCAGTCTGAGGAGGGAAGGGATGTGGCCGGGCGGGAGTTACGTCTAGCTAAGGGGTTCCAGAGAGAATTCCTCTGCCATGGGCCCTGAACCACCTTCAGAGGGCAAGTGGACAAGAACCTATTTGTGTCCTGGCATTCTGGAAAGGCAGTTCACCCGGCTCGGTTCATCAAGCTTAGAGTCTGCCACTGACTAGTCAAACTGCTCATGGACCCAAAGAGTGAGCAAAAGGCAGATAGTGTCCCATGAAGATGGTTTCTCTCACAGATGACTTCATCACGAGAGGCCAGTGTGCCCCTGGCTTTGGGCTCCTCCCAGCCACAGAGCAGCGCCCCCTGTCCTCACCAACTCACACTGCATGGGATCAGCTTGGGGTGCTTTGTTCTAACAAGCTATTTTCTTGATTCTTTTATATTTCTCTTTGGTCTTGCGCTTTCCCTGGAGACATCTGATGTGCCCTTTCTAAAGGGCCCCTCACCCTCATTCACTCTTTTCAAGGCTCTGATTCCAGAAAAGCAGCTCAAGCCACAAATTTGTTCTCTTATCTTCATTTCAGACACATCTTGAAAATTCTACGCTATACACTTTCCTTTTGTTCTCTAACTGGTTAAAGTTTTGCCACGCAGAGGTTCTGGCATTCAAAACTGAACAAGGTCTCATTTCCCAAAACCCATCGTCTTGCCCCAAACACCCAATGTGAACTCTCTTCTAACTAAGGCCGGGGGGAGGTGTCACACAATACAGGGACACAGCTGAGTCTGTGTGTACACCCTTCTAACCAAGGGGCCTTGCCAATTACTCCTACTAATCACTGGTCCTTTCTGGACAATAGGAAGACACTCGATCCTAGAAAGAAAATGGCTCTGACATTCTTTTGGGAGGAAAATTAGCAAGGAAAGAGCAAACTTTACATTTTTTGGAAATTTTACATGGAAATGTAAAAATATTCTAATACACATCCAAAATATACTTCAAAAAAAAAGAAAGAAAGAAAAAAAGAGGGGAAAAGAAGTAGTCCGTACCGGGAAAGGCTCCGCCCCCTCCTGGATCACAAACCCTTCGATAACATGCGTCAGGATTTGGGGTTTCACAATGGCCTGTGGTGGTTTATTCTCACCATTCTGGGGGGCAGTGCCGGTGATGCTGGAGGCAGAATTTCCGTTCCCTGAGGTCATGCCGGGGCTGCTGAGGTCGGTCAGTGCATGAACAATGCCCTGCCCTGTCTCTGCACAAGGGAGAGTAGGAAAACACAAGCAGGGGAGGTCAGAACCGGGGCGGGACCAGCAGCAGAAAGAGGGCGGGGACTCAGCACGTGCCTGGTTTTTTCCGTGGAGCCAAGCGACAATGCAAACCAAGCAGTCCCCTCCCTCAATGACCTATTTAAAAGTGGTGGGGTGGAAGGACACGCCAGCAAGGGTGACTATAATCAGCTCTGCAGCGAGGCAGCCTGTCAGCTAGCAGTATTTCTTAATTTCCCAACTGTGCTAAGAACAGTACGACCAAGTTCCACGGACAAGAATTCTCTTTGGGGAGTTAAGACCTTGGTCGATACCGATCTGGACAAACAAGGTCACCTTCAGTTCAAGGGTATTTAAGGCGGTATCTACAACCAGGATGAAAAGGGGCACTAGGTATAGGGGCTTGGGGTGTGACAGGGTTTTGAGGGGGGAGATGTTACACCATCTATGAAGGTCCATGGAGAATGCTTTGATTTTAAGCATCCCGTGAAATGTCAAAGTACTGAAACCCAGAGATGAATCCAAAGGGAACAAGAGGGCCGGGCCCCAAGTGAACACAGAGCTTTCCGGAGGCTGGTTATCTGGGGTCAAACGTTGCGATAAACCCAAGTTCAACTTCTCCCCCAAAAGGGTCGCCAAAGGCTGTGGGGCTGCTGCTGCTGGCCCTGTGCTCTTGATCAGGCCCCTTGTCCTGTTCTCAGCTCCACACAATCTGGTCCTCAGCCAACCATGGAGTCCTTGCCTCTGTGGACAACCCTTCCTGAGGTCTCCACGCCTCTGTGGGCCTGTTGGCCTTCCTCTGAAGGACCCGATAGAGTGCTCTAAAAATCGTGCTAAGGGGCGCGTGGGTGGCTCAGTCGGCTGAGTGCGCGACTCTTGATTTTAGCTCAGGTCATGATCTTGGGGTCGTGGGATCAAGCCCGGACTGGGCTCCACACTGGGCAGGGAGTCTCCCTGAGATACTCTCCCTCTCCCTCTGCTCCTCCCCCAACTCACGTGTGTTCTCTCTCTCTCAAATAAACAAACAAACCAAAAAACCAAAAAACCAAAAACCCAGGTGTGCTGAGGGGCTCAGCACAGGGAACCTCCTCTTCTCCACTTGGCTGGCCCCTCTCCTGAGCTGCTCCAGGATTTAGAGGTATAAAACTTTACCTCACTTCTGCCACCCCCTCCCTGCCCCCTTCCAGGACCATTCTCTACCACCACCAACTGTGGGAGCGAGGTTGCCTGTAACCTGGAACTTCCTAAAAAAGAAAAAAGAGAAAGAAAAAGCCATTTCTTTATTGCAACAAGCCTATTAATATTAAGCATAACCCTGTGTGTGTGTTACATATTTGAAAAGTGATTTCAGTACACAAGTTAAGTGGTTTTTGCACAAGACTTCTTATGTCGATGCTCCTATTTTCCTGTTAAAAACTGAAAATGTGGGGAGCCTGGGTGGCTCAGCGGGTTAAGCATCTCTGCCTTCAGCTCAGTTCATGATCTCAGGGTGCTGGGATGGAGCCTCACGTCAGGTTCTCTGCTCAGCAGGGAGCCTGCTTCCCCCCTCTCTCTCTGCCTACTTGTGATCTCTGTCAAATAAATAAATAAACTCTTAAAAAAAAAAACCATACAAAAAAAACTCCCCAAAAAACCATTTTCTTAAAAAAAAAAAAAAAGAAAGAAAAACAGAACAAAACTGAAAATCCCACCAAGGAACAGGAATTCAGTGTCTGATATGGAGCATGGAGAAATAACAATAAATTAATTTTAGAAAAGGTTATAACTGGCTTGTTTTCTTACTAGTGGGTCCTAATGCTTGATAAACCAGAATAAATCTGGTTTGATGAGAAAGAATGTATGGTGATCCATGCAGTCACTCCGCAGACTTCCGTAATCCAACGGTAACTTAGAGCTGAGCAGTAGGGGAGTTAGCCAAGAGACACCAATGATGAGATTGCTTTAAATTAGTTTTTGTTTGAGACAGAGTCACACTGGCAAGTTAGAAAGATTCCTTTTGGTGTTCATAGTAATTTGGAAAAAAATTTTTGACAGCTTTGACTTTACTGTAGAGACGGAAATTTTCCTCTTTGGAATTAATCTTTCTAAACTATAAAGGTGTTTGGCAACAAGAACAACAAAATCTTTCCTTAACTGTTCATGAATAACTAGCAGGACTGAGTCAATCAAACTGAACCAATCAAGTTAAATTTCCCTGCTTTTAAATGTTAAACATTTAAGACTGCATTTTCATGGTTACATTTTCTTTAATATTTTAACTATGCAAAGAAATACATATATTACTTAAAATGATAAGTAAATGTTAAAAAACAAAACTGAATATATAAGTTAACATTTTATTTTTAGGTGGTGCTTATTTCCTTCTGGTAAAATATCCCCTGATTTCTCTAATGAACTATAGATTATAGAATCACAAGACTGGAAAGCCTGGTTCAACCCCTTACCAATGCTTGAACCTTCTCTATAATAATCCCACCGAGTGATTTCTGGGCATTTGTTTGAATACCTGCAATGACAAAGGAACTTAACTACCTCTCGAGTAGCTCCCTCTGTGGACCGTTCAATTAAAAAGTTCTTCTTTATTAGGAGCCAAAAACCTATCTCCTGTTCATTTCTGCCCACCCATCCCGGTCCTGTTCCTTAAGACCACGCAGAACAAGGCTAATCATATTTGTATAATGGGCAAAAGCACAGGCTTAGACCTGGCTTAAGAGACTCCTCTTTATCACTCAAGTGAATTAGGGGCAAGTCCTAGACTCTCTCTGAGCCTCGGTTTTACTAGCCGTAAAATAAGGACGATTACTATACCTCCCATACGGTGCTGGGTCCCTCCGCAGACCACAAGACAGAATCACCAGCACAGCAGTGCTAGCACACCAGGAAATGCTCAAGAAACACTCTCGGTGCCAGAAAGCACAATGCTCACGGCCACCGCACATCTTCTCCTCTCTGGGCCAAGCTCCCTCTGCTGCTTCAACTATTCCTTGCACAAAAGCCTCCAAGTTCCTCATCTCCTACGTGTCCTGTTTATGTCTTTTCAAGTCCGGGACCTGGTCCTTAACTAACAGAAAAATCAAGTGCATTGATCTAAGAGACTGTGTTGGTAAGATTTTGGCTTTGTTTCCTTTAAACGCTGTCACATTCCTGACTGAGAGCACAGGAGGAGGAAATAAGTGACTCCCTTGTGTCAGTACAGAGTACCTCGGTGGAATTAATCCATTCTCCTTGAATTCTGGGATCACTCCCACCTCCGGCTTTTCATGGATATTCATCACCAAACTGCTTCTGATATCTTGTCTCCTTTTATGGGATCTCTGCATCCTGGCTTGACTCTTCTCCCTCCCCCGCACCCCCCTTCCCTCCTGTCTCAGAGCGGTGTCTATTATGTGCACTGGGGCACTGCAAGACGGGGAGACGCAGGCATAACTCTTGAGGTCAGATTCTTTCCTTGTGCCAAACACAGGAGTGAACAGATACATTCAGTAGCTCAGAGTTGACAGAGTCGATGCTTAACTCTGGGAAGCAAGATTTTGGAATCTAAGTTTTTCAAAAAAGGATATTATTAAGCAGGAGAACAAACAAATCAATCCTTTCACCCGAACATTAGAAATTAGCACTCTCCATTCTAACTGTGGGGCAGGCTGCAGAAGAAACAGAAGCCAGGGGACAGGAGGAGGGCATTTTATGAATATACAAAGGTTCGCAGTCCTCTTGGAAGCCAAGGCCCCCTCATCTGCTTTAAGAACAAAGGAGTTTGGGCTATTTCTGGAATGACCAAACACAATCTCACCCCCTGCCAAGCCCAGCATGCTGAGATTAATTTAATCTACTTCCCTGCTCTACCAGACTGCTCCGCAGCCTGCTTGAGGGAAAGCAGCTTAACAGGGAAACTTGCACAAACCTGTCCTGCCGGCTCTGAGGCCAGATAAAAGATAAAGAAAGACTTGTCTTCCGGAATTCTTCCTTTTTGAATTCTCTGGACCAGTCCCTGAGGCTGGCGCGGCTGCTGGAGATTCCCACAGGTCTCAGAAGCCGTTACACACAGCTAGGTACTGGCATCTGAACGCTGGAGGCCAGGACGCCGGGAGCACGAGGGGCTCTGGGAGGGAAGGCAGGCCAAGCTTCGGTGGTGGTGGAGGTGCGGGGAGGAAGAATTTAGTCCTTCATGAAGCTGCCCACAAGGGGCTGAGGATTCAGATGAACAGGACAGTATGTTCTGGGGAAGCTATTATACTATATATGTCTCAGGCTCTAGGCTGCTTCTCAATTCTGGTCTCATTCATTGGCTCTGGCAGCAACAGAGCAACTGGCTCTGGCTGGGTAAAACAGGAAGAACCACCCAGCAGCCTGTTTGTGAGATGATCTGCTTCAGGGTAGGGTCCTTCCGCTAGGCCGAGCAAATTTCTTTAGACAAGGGTTATGTCCTGTCACCTCTGTATCCTCAGAGGCTAAACCCCATGTCCCCTACAAGATACGTACTTAATGTCTGTTATACTGGATGGTCTAGAACCCACGGTCTCCATCTGAGCAGGTTTCCTTAGTCTCAAACAGGGAACCTGGCACCATCTGAGGTTTGTAAATTATCTCTAGAGGCTGTAATGATTAGAGAGCAGTCGGGCCAGCGCCTTCTACAGCACTGGCATTTCTGGGCAACTAGTTATAAAGAACAAGAGCTATTCCTTGGCCCGTTTCTTCTCGTTAGGGTGGGGATTTCTTCAGTAAGGAGCATTAAGTTGCCCTGCAGGCTGGAGTTCTGGATTCCCTGGCCCCTTTGAAATATGTATGCGGACTCCAGGCATCAAGAAAGGTATGATGACCGCTAGAGTCAGAGGCCGGGAGGCTCCTACAAAGACGGCTTCGCCCGCAGGACCAGCCACTAGGTGTCCAGAGAGGCTGAGCTCTCCTGCCCATTTAAGAGAGAGGCCTGGTTGGCTACAGCTCTGCAAAACCTGGGCCATTTTAGAACCAGTTCTCATGTCCTTTACATGAGCAGACAGAACAAAAATCAGGGAAAAAAAAAAAGTAAAGAGAACAGTAAAAACAAAACAAAACAAAACAAACATCAGTTATGCTGGAATCGTGTTCAGGATGAACACTTATGATGGTGTTTCAGATGGCCTGGCCAGTCACTGTGTCTGCTCCTAAAATAAGTCTTCCTGAAGCCCTTAGAGCAAACGGAGCTGCTCCTAGCCCCTCAGCCTGCACCACGGATTTCTTCTGTATTTTCACCAGACGAGGAGCATTTTAATTTACAAGACTTCTAACCACCCTTCCTTGACTGTAGTGGGAGTGAGACAGAGCTAATGAAGTTAATCAAGAATTTAAGGAAGCAAAGTAGGTGATAACACGGATCATTTGCCTTGCTGCGAATCCTGCCCGACAAATGGCAGGACAAGGCTGCTTACCCAAAACAGGGCATTCTCCCCAGGCCCCAGGCTATGCAATCGCGCTCTGTGCGCCTCGGCTTAGCAGGTCCAGTCATGGGGCCAGGAGGGGGGCCAGCAGGACTCCCACAGAACCGTGCGCTCTGGAGGGAGCCCATGGGGAGCACCTGCAGCGTGCCAGCCGCTGCTGGGAAACCATGCCGGGGAGGCGGAGAGCAGCAGGCCTGTGGGGGGAGCCGAGAGAGCGGAGGGCGGGGAGGCTGCCGGTGCTCTTACACTCTCCTGGTTATATTTGGGCGCCTGAAGAAACCGGTGCCATTCTGAAAGTGAGGGAGGTAAGATATGTCATCAACGCCCGTTTGTTGGCATCCCTCCACCGCCCCAGGGGGAGGTGGGAAAGTGAAGGGGTGGTGGCGAGGAGAGAGAAAGGGGTGGGTAGAAATAGGTAGAGGGGGGACAGGGGACGAGGGAGCGAGGGAAGGAGGAGCGAAGGCTCTACCCTGGGACCCTGACTGAGTCCATCCATCAAAGAGAATCATTTGGTTTACAACCTTCTTTAAAATGCAAATAGACACCTGCGGTCGTTCACACCTGGCTGTGACCCACCCGACAGAGGAGCAGACAGCTTTCCTTCCAATCTGGGGACAGCGGGCTTGGTGGGAGGGGTGGCAGGGGTGGGAGGGGAGAGTGATTATTCTGGATCGCAGGCACGAGGGCACACAGGGCCGGGAGTCTAGTGATTTTCCAGATGAGGAAAAGAGTGCATTTTAGAACCAAGGCAAGAGTGGATGCCACATATTTGGAAGGCAGGACCTTCTAAAACATGCGCAGAAGGAGCTCTTAGTCAGGAAATAACCCGTCCCTTCCCACCCCGGGGATGTCCCCCGCGCACCAGAAGGCAGGAGGCACCAATGCCCAATGTTTTAACTTTTTCACTTCTGCTACGGAGCGAGCTGTTGGACACGGCAGAAATCCTTACCTCAAGGACACACAGCAGGTTATGGCCGTCACCATCCTGCTCCAGCAAGAGCAGCCCACTGTGACCCACCTCTCTCAGGAGGGGAAGAGCTGGCAGTGACAGGAGGGGCCCTCAGGGCACCGGGCTGAGCAGGCACAGGGGGATGAGGCTCGGGGTCCCCGCCCGGGTCCCTGTGGGGAGAGCTGGCCAGCAGAATGAAAGCCAGGCCGAGCCAGGCAGCCGCAGACCTGCTCGCCGTGTCACAGCAAAATGACCTTGTTGAGTCTGGGTTAAGAGGCTTGCAGGGCAGTCCTGCTCCTCGGCTCTCAAGCGTCTGAGCTGAGACACTCTGGGGAGGGCTTCTGGGAGGGGGCGCTGCTCCTCCTCCTCCCCAGCAGCCATTACCATACAGCTGACTTCCCTGCCAGCTCTGAGGACACAGGCCGAGAGAGCGGCCCTTCTGACTCACCCACAGGCCCCGGCTACAGTGTACATAAGCTGAATTGTAAACAGCTGAATGTTCTCCAAGCTGCCACCCCCAGCTCTGAAGGAAGGACTCAATGGAGCGAACAGCCACCCTCCCCCCACGCAGGTCCAGACAACGGGAGCACTGGGGGATTTCCAAACAGCTGCAGGCACTGCTGCCCAGCCCGCAGAGGGACGCCCTCGATAGCCAGGGTCCTCGCACAATGGGACCAAGCGCAGCAGCAGCACCTGCAGGACCAAGGGGTGACTGCCCACGGGGACAAGTCGAGGCACCAGGGAACAGTGGCTAACTCTGACTACTGGGAGTCAGGAAGGGGTTCCAGACTTCTACTTGGATGGAGCCAGGCCCGTGGGATCCGCTGCTGAGGTCGGGGACTCCCAGATATTCTCCCACCATAGTTCTCTAGTAGGTGCTGGGACTTCAAAAGACAACGCGTCTGGGAACTCGCAGGAGACACCCTATACCTGAGACCTCGAGATCACAGAAGATGGAAGTCAGAGCGGCAGAGCGGAAGGAGTGCTGGCTCTGGGTCGGGGCCAGTGCCTCTGGGATCATCTTCTGCGTTCTGGTTCCACCTTTGATTTATCTGTGCTCTGAGCCTTAGTCTCCCCATCTGTAAAAATGAGGATCATCCTGCCTCTGCTGCAAGGTTATGGTGAATATTAGAATTTTTATATGGAAGATGCCCGGCACTGATCTCATTTAGAAGCTGTGCAACATGGCCATTAGGATTCTGGGACCAGAAAGACCTGAGGCTTAAATCCCAGTTTGTAATCGTGGATAAGTTACCTGAGGCCTAAGTTTCCTTAGATGTAAAACGAGTATTTAGACCTGTCTCACTCGGCCACAGTAAGGATTAAGTAAGATAATGTAGGAATGGCACAGTGGAACAGGCCGGACTTGGCCCTAGGAGGGCTAATATCACAGACACCTGAAATATTTGGAAGCCTGCCTTAATCTCTCAGTCTCTCTCTCACAGAGCCTGGCTTCTCGTGGCTCCAGGACAGAGCAATTCTTCCATCTGCCCAAATTCAGGTACCAAGTCTGCTCCTCAGACACCCTGGTCTACTCAGGGTGTCCTGTTCTCATCCTCTCGAGGTCAGGCTTCAGAAAGAAATGCTCCTTCCACTTTGACCGTGGCAGCTGCGACACAGGAGAAATGTACCTGCCTCCAGGGCACACCAAATGTCTCAATTCACCTTCAACACTCATTAATCAAAACGATGAGGCAACCACCACACTCCCTTTCTAGATAGTTCTTTCGTCAAGAGTCTCAGGGTACCACACAGTGCAGAACCCCAGCAGCCAGACAAGGTGACGTGGAGCAATTTAAGAACCACTTTACCTGCAGAGCAGTATACTCATGGAACCTGCACAGCCAGGAGATAGTGCAGCCCATGAAAAGGATAGTTTAAAAGGCTGAAGATAAAATCATGGAAGATGGCTAACAGTTAAGAAAGTTAAGAAGAAAAAAAAAAAAAAAAAAGACAACTAGAAATGTTCAGTAAATTCCGTAATTATTTTCAGGTTGATGATAAGGAAAGGCCATTACAACAGGGTTGCCTGATAGGCCGCCTTGTTTTTTTTTTATCAACTGCAGGAGCACTGATATTCTCAGATAAATGGGAGGAGAAGGGGGGAGGGAAGAGGAAGGAGACAGAGAAAGTGGGGGAAAAGCTAAGCCTCAGCTGTCTCACCCAAATAATGGGACAGATGATACCTATCTGGCAAACCAATCCTCCCGACCATTTCTGCTTCCAGCAAACATTACCTTCCTCCTTCCTAAAACTGTTGTCTAAGTCTGCAACGATTCTGCTACTAATCAGCTGATAGAACAGATTAATACTGACCACTGGAGGCCTGAAAACACAAACTTCACTGATTTTTGTAGAAACAGTATGTGACTGGCAATAAAATTGTTTCAATTTAAAGTGTCCTTTGCTTTGATCGTTTAGATGTGTCTTACCATATAGACGGCATAAATACAGATTAAGATAGATTTAGATTGTATGGATTTAGGCCCCATATGGATGGTTGCAAACGTGCTGAAGACATCAGTAACTAGGGATAATTATATGCTATTTGAGACATAACAGCCATACAAGCAAAGCCTTAACAATAACCCCCAGTGGTCAAGAGCTCTCACTTTCTTGCCAATGGTCTCAAGCCTGGTCCTCCTAACCTACTGGAGAAGAGCTGCCTATGACATAGCATCTGACAGGCATCTCCTTTTAAGAGATAAATTTCACTGCTGAGAAGAAAATCATCCAGGAACCAGATATTTGCTTTAAAGGCAGCCTTAAGGGGTGACTGGGTGGCCCAGTGGGTTAATGCTTCTGCCTTCAGCTCAGGTCATGATCCCAGGGTCCTGGGATTGAGCCCCGCATATGGCTCTCTGCTCAGTGGGGAGCCTTCTTCCTCCTCTCTCTCTCTGCCTGCCTCTCTGCCTACTTGTGATCTCTATCAAATAAATAAATAAAATCTTAAAAAAAAAAATGGCAGCTTTATTAGCAACCCGGGACTGTCTTCAGCATCTGGATTTATCTCAAAACTGGAAATGCCTGTTTAATAATCCTTTCTTTGGGCGCCTGGGTGGCTCAGTGGGTTAAGCTGCTGCCTTCGGCTCAGGTCATGATCTCAGGGTCCTGGGATCGAGGCCCGCATTGGGCTCTCTGCTCAGCAGGGAGCCTGCTTCCCTCTCTCTCTCTCTGCCTGCCTCTCCATCTACTTGTGATTTCTCTCTGTCAAATAAATAAATAAAATCTTTAAAAAAAAATAATCCTTTCTTTGATGAGTCAAAAGAAGGTGCTCTTATTTTGGACTTATCTAAACTAAAAAAAAAAAAAAAAACTATTTGGAAATTGAAAGAAAAGGAAAGCACATCCTTTTTCACTAACTATAAATAATCTGGAAGGGGAAGGGAAAAAAAAACCCTATTAAGTTTATCATGCTGGCTGAGATGGGTCTTACGATGAATCACACAATTTACCAAATTATGTGCTATGTTTCTTACTACACTTTCTTTCTCCAAAAACTAACATTCTTAACTGTATAACTCTAGATTAACTATAAAACAGGCCATTTCTTGACTATCAATCACATTCTACTTTGTTATTGACAGGAAAAAGTTCAGAATCTGTAAGATTTTTGTCTTGGTTAAACAAATGGTTGATTATTTTCCTAACAATTCCCCAAGTGTCATAAAGTTGAACTAGGGGTGCCCTCCCTCTGGGTTTCTCGAATCAGTGGTCTGAGGCAGCTGGTAATTCAAACTGAAATTCTGAAATAAGTTAATGCTCAAAATGAAACCTACATCTGAGATTAAGTACTCTTAAACAGGCACACTTCTTTTTTAAGAGAAAACATACTCAGAATCAATCTTTAAGTGGTGACTCACATTATAGTTTAAACTATACCATAAAAACGTTTAAAATACAAATCTACATATGTTCATATATCTACCTTGCGGGGTAGGCCAGCTTTGCTTTCCACCAAACAAGGTGCCAAGTCACTCCGGGAGTGTCATTCCTGTTACTGGTACAAAGGCCTCCTGGGGGCAGATTGCATAAGGCAGCCAGTCCTCACCCTGCTTTTCCAGGGAGGGTGTGTGTGTATGGAAAACACAATAGCATCTACAACCACTTTGGTGAGATTCCTCCCAACCACACAGAGTCATCATCTTCATCTTCTAGTTGCAAAATGGCACAAAACAAGGGGGATAAATGAGAAAATATCACTTATGAAGACTCCTTATTCTCATTACCCTACTCTCCTCTCTAGTGAATGTATATTTTCAGAAGAGAACCCTTTTTAGGATGGGACCAAATCTACTTGGAGATTATATGACACTGAACAGCGAGGAGAACTTTACTATAAACTTGGAATAACACAAGAAAGATGCGGGGGGGGGGGGATTGGGAAATATCATACTGATGTGCAACAGTATTACCAGAACTGGAACCACCATCCTGGTCCCTAGTTTTTGTAATTTAAATTTTATTTTGGCTTACTGATCCACCCTAGCTGAAGGTGAAGGACTGTGATAGGAAGTGGCTGAACTTTATTGGGCAAATAGTTACCAAATGTCTCGTATGAGGTCCACAGCCCAAAGGGGGACAGAGACTTAGAGGAAGAGTTTAATAAGACTCTAAATTATCCTCTTTACACATTCATAAAAGGAAAAAAAAAAAAAGACAAAAAGACATGGACTCACAGGTGGAAGTTCTTAATTCTGAGACAGTCATCATGTCTCTTTCTCTTAAACAAAAAAACCTAGGGAGGGGAAAGCCTGTGTAAGAGTGAGAAAGAACACTTCAGTTTTGTAAGATCATCTATCCACTTATTCCTCTTCTCTTAGTTTATTCTCTTCCCCTTGGAAAGATCAGAATTAAAGGATCCAAAGTATCTGAGACAGGAAATGAGTAAGGCAGGAAAAAGGATGTGGTCTGAAAAAGAGTGGATTCTGGGGCTGAGCCAGAGCAAGTTAACAGGCACAGGGTCACAGATGGGGGAGGGGGCCTGGTGGCAGGAAGAGAAGTCTCAGGATCAATCAGTTTAGACTAGTAAGTCAGTGACAGAGGAGACAGGTCTGGAGAAGCATAACAACACCTTCCTAAAAGCTTATCCTCCACTGAAATGGAGAGAGACAATGGCTGATGAGTCCTACAGCTAAGAGAATCAGTATTGGGACAGAAAGAAGAAGAGCCAGAGTTTCCGCCTTACTTTGAGGGAAGTGGAAGTAATATACATTGAGTATGCCTGACAAAGGTAAATTAGAAATTAAGTCAAGACGTGGAAGAGAGGTGGAAAAGGCTGGGAGGTGAGAACATGATGGAACACCAATATTCTTTAAGCATCTATGTACCACATCTCAGTAAAACAATAGCTTTAAAAATAAGGAGTGATAACAGGAGAGACTGCTCAAGCGAACACAGTTGGGTAACAGAAACCAACCAAGACCAACAGAAATGTACACCAAGAAACTACCTACTTTCTCAAGATCAAGGCTGGAGAAAAAAGGGCATCTATTCTTCCAGGGTGTACAGACAAGCTGGGAAACAGATCCTGGGTGGGCAGGGCACACGTGATAATGCAGAGCGCCTGGAAAGGGCAGGTGCCAAGAGAGCACCATTACCCATCTGCTGGACCCTCTGTAAAACAAGCCAGCCCCTGTGAATGAGCCAAACCAGAAACTCTGGTTCCTGCCCTGCAGGGACTAGAATTCAGGTACAGAAATAGTGGGAAACACAGTTTATCAGCTGACTCAAAAGTGTGGGTACTTCCAAATACAGATCTCCAGATACTGGGGGCTATGTGGGAAAAGCACTTTTATAGTCTCCACAATGCCTAGCGCAGTGCTTTATATGAAGCAGGAGCCTAATAAAAGTGTGTTGATGCCAAAGTGTGTGAGACCAAAACTATTTTGCTGTGCAGGTACCTTAAGATTTCCAAACAGAATCTCCTACCCTATAACCAACATGGTAAGTTACTTTCTTCCTATTTTACAGGCGAAATCATACGAAGCCCTACCTCCCTGTGACCTAAACCTAAGCCCTAATTATCAGACACTGCCACAGGTCTGCTGCCTGCGCTAGAATCAGCGATGGGGAGGGCAGAAGCAGGGGAGAAATACAGGAGCAAGAAGGCATTTCCTTGCTTCATTAGCCTGTAATTTTCAGACTCACCTAGAGATCCTGGCAGTTCCAACATTTGGGTTGACTCAGGAGGGGAAGAAAAATCCCAGGTGAATGATAATTGGATTACCCAGCTATGCCTCAGAGCCAAATGGCTGGAAAAGGCCAGGACAGCAGGGTCTGATACACTTAAAGTGACATTATATTCTAAACCAAAAATCAAGACACTCGGGCAGACAATGGGATGGAATATTTCAAATTGGGGCTGTCCTAGAAAAATCGGGGACATATGGCGGATTTAGGTCGGTTGCTTATTTCACAACAAGGGATCCTCTGGGCCCAATATGCTAATGGAGGGGATTAGAGCCCTAGGATGGGAGATGTCTGAGGGGAAAGCTGTCACTGATCTGTAAACCAGGAAAAAAAAATAGAAGAGACTCTGTCTGTAGACCACACTAGAGGAAGGGGAACATTCTGGGTATGGAGTAGGGAGGAAAGGAAAGTTGATCAGAACTGAAAGTATGTCAGTGAAATCGGTTTAAGTACTGTAGGCAGGGGTGGGGAAAGGACGCAGAGGGTTGGGATGGTGGGGGTATGGCCGGTACGGACTGGGGGTATCCCCGCATACAGGAGGAGTCAGGGGCCAGGAGTTCGGACTGTGGCTTCACCATTAGTTTGCAACCTGACCTTGGGGAAATTATTTCCATCTCTGCGGACTTCAATCTAAACAGAGAAATCTCACAAATCCGATTTTTATGTAAGGAATCCGCATTTCAGCATACCTTCATTTGGCATGGGAAAGAGAGAAAATGCTCTTCTAAAAATGGAAGACAGGACAGACACAGAACAGCTTGTCCTTCCCATCCAATTAAAAACCTCGTGAGACTGAACTAGATTAAAAACAAAACTCTCAGGCGAAGCCGCAGGCCCTCCAAGCTAGGTAGTCCCCTACCAACAGAGCGCAGCGGATGCCAGCAGCCCTGCCCCTAAACGGCCCGTCCATCCCCGGGTAAACCGCCGTCCCGGGAGGACGGGGGTGGGGTGGGGGTGGGGTTGCGGGGACCGGGGGCAAGGGCGCGGACACACACGGAAGCGTCTGGCACGCCGAGGTTGACACAGCGGCTTCCGGGGGAGTGCGGGGCAGACAGGGTCCCCGCGAGGGGGGGAGGCGCAGACACCTCCCAGGCGCCGAGAGGCCGAGAGTCGCGGGCTGGCACGGCCTGGCAGCCGAGCAGGCCGGGGCCGGGAGTGGCACCGGAGGGCGGTGCCCGGCTTCGCGCGCGACGAGCGCCGGCCGCGGGCCCCCTCCTGGCGAGAACCCCTCCCCCGCCACGGGCACTGACCTGTCCAGGGCCCGGCTGGGCCTGGCCGGGCGGGGCCTACGCAGCCCCTCGGCCGGGCGCCGCCTCGCGCGGGGTCCCGGGCCCGAGCGGGCCGCCTCCTCTCCGCCGGGAGCCTCCGAGCCGGGGCCCGGGGCTGCCGCGGCGCATCCGACCGCACCGGCCTGGCCGGCGTCAACAAAGGGCGGCGGGGGCGCGAGGCCGGGGCGGGGGCGCGGGCGGCGGCCGGATTGCGCGCGCGCGGCGGGCGCTCGAGGGCTGCAGCCGCCGCGGAGACAATGCGGCGCGTCCCGGCAGGGCTCCCGCGGCCGCCTCCGCCGGGGGCGGGGCGCGGGGGCGGGGCGGGGCCTGGCCGCGCGGGGCGGGGCCTCCGGGAGGCGGGGCGCCGGCGCGGAAGCCGGGCCGCGGGCTTCCTTTGTGCGGCCGCGCCGACTCCGCCCCTCGCCCTCCGGAAGGCGCCCAGAACGGGGCGGCGGGTTAGGGACGTAAGTTTAGGGAGGCCGGCGCCGCGCGGCGAGGCCATCTGCCCGCCGCCCGTCAGAAGTCCCCAGTGGCGTGGCGGACTGTTGACTCCCGCCCGGCCAATTCGGAGGCAATAATAATAACGACTAGCGGTAATCGAGTGCTTAGTATGTGTCAAGCCCTCCGCGCACGCATTCCCACTTAGGCTTCACAATAACCCTACAAGTAGTCATTATTCTCCCCACTGGGAACTGAGGATCAGAGAAGTTAAGTAATGACCAAAGTGACCCAGTTACACCTCCATAAACCGGGATAATGCCTACTCTTCGGGCTTACTGTGAAGGTTAACTGAGGACATTTACACAAATTGCCTGCAGTGCCTGGCACACAGTTGGAGCCCAATAAATGCTACTTCTTTTCCTAAACCACACTGATTTAAACTGAATCGTCATGGCGAAGCACACTCATTCACTAGATATGCTAGGAGCTGTGGGAGATACAAGAGATGTGCAAGGTGACTCGCCCATTTCACGCCCCACCCCCAGCTATACCAGGAATAGACGGCATGGACTTCTCCCTTCATGCGTGACGTCTCCTTTTTTTTCCAAATATTTTCCAATTTTCTTGCCTTTTTAAGCATTCTTCTTCTCCCTCTGCCCCCACCGCTCCGCTTTCCCCCTTCAGGTCTCATCCCTTTTTCTTGGTTTCTGCGTCTTACATTTATTTTATATGCCGATTGCTTACTTCCCCCCCTCTTCTCCCTTTCCTCTTCCCTCCCCTCTACTATCTTTCGAATTCTCGAAACTTTCAAAGTCTTCGTTCGTTAACATTCCCATTTCCTTTGGGAAACATGGCATTTCTTATACTTACAAACAAAGATAACATGCGATAGAACACTCAACTTCTCTAGTTCCCAAACAGGCCCACGCTTTCCTGCCTCCCTACCTTTACTTCTTTTAGTCCCTCCTAGATTGACTTTTTCCCAACTGTACATATCTAGGTCCAACTTATCCTTCAAGTTCTAGTCTCAGGAACAGAGGTCGGCAAACTTTTTCCTGTAAGGAACCAGAGAGCAAATATTTTAGACTTTGCAGCAGAAAGTATATCCAGGGCTTGACACTTACTATTCAGCTCTGCGATGGTAGCTAGACAGCAGTCACAGGCAATACACACATGAATAAGTGCGGCTGCGTTCCAATAAAACTTCAGTTATGGACACTGAAATTTAGATTTCACATAATTTTCACATATCATGAAGCATTCTTTTGATTCTTAAAAAATTTTTTTAATGTAAAAACCATTATTTAATAGTTTTCAAAAACTGGCATGTGATGGATTTGACCCTTGGGATGTAGTTTGCCAGCCCCTGCTCTCAACAATGCCACTTCCTCTCGGCAATCTATCTTGAAAATCTCTACTTGGTGCTAACTCTTCCCTCTCAGCTTTTAAAGCACTTACCTATAATCCTTCTATGGCATTTATCATATTTTGGTTTATTGTGTTTGCTTCCTGTGCATTTCTTGTCTTTCCCGGTAGACCTTAAGCTCCTGGAAGGTAGGGCACGGACCTTATTTCTCTATGTCTATTACCTCCCAGCCCACAGTGCTTTGCATGGAGCAGGTATTTGAACATGAATAGAATGGATAATATTTAAGTCTTGGGTGGCTCACAGTTGTTTCCGCTGTGCAAAGCTTACTTCTCTCATTAGATAGTACCTCAAGAACAGGATGCTGTTGTAAGTATAGATTTCAAAAAGAGATTTTTGAGAGGTTTAGAGAGAAGAGAGAGAAAGGTGAGTGTCAGTTCAGTAAGAGTCACTGGATAACAAGTACTTGATCAAGGAATGTATATTACCACCAACCTGCAGACAAAGCATGTGTCCTCAGTCGGGTCCTATTCAACATTTCTATCAGCATGTTGGTTAAAGACAAAGAGAACACGCTATATGATTTACAGATGGCAAAGTCAAGCAGAGGAGCTAATAGAAAGAATCACAAAATCCAGATCAAAACCATTTCTCTCCCCTCACTGATTCTGTGTCTCTGTTCTCCTATCTTTAAAGTGGGGATGATAAAAGCCCTTCCTACCTCATAGGATCACTGTCAGGACTAAACGAGGAAATACACATGAAGCCTCCGCAGAGAGGGCTTAATAAATATCAGCTATTAACTATGTTCTTGCTGGGCAGGAACTACAGGCTGAATTCACAAGATAACATTTAATAGACATAATTAACTATATTTTGGCTCAAGATACAAATTGTACAAGTTTGAGACTGTGGAGACCTGGAATGATAGCAGTCTGCGTAAAAAGAAACCTTAAAAACAAAAATAAACCCCAAACCCAGCCCTCAGGGATTCAGGTGACACGGTGCATTCCTCTGGATGGGAGGAGCTACTGCGCACGAGCAGGAAGGTGAGGGAGTTATGCTTCCAGCCAGTCAGGACTCTGCCCTTTCATAGCAGTGTGACCTGGACCCTCTACAGGCTTTTATATCCTCCTCCGAATCATGGGGACAATAATATTTATCTCTCAGGGTTATCATGAGTGAGGGAAGGAAAACTTAGAACAGTACTTGGCACCTAGTGGATGTGCAAACAAATCTCAGCTCCTCCTTACCATACCAAGCAGATCTGCGAAACAGTCCTGCCCCTTGAAGTGCGTAGAAAGCTAGGACCAGGTGCCAACCAATGGTGGCTAGTGGCTTCTTCTATTTGGAATTACTGTGCTTCATTCAGGGACTCACACTTTGGGATAATTAATGCAAAGGTGGAATGTGGCTAAACAAGAATGACCAGATGGTGGTGGGAATGGGAGGTCTTAACATGGGATGGGCTGGGGGGTGGGGAGGTCTCAGATTTGCAGTCTGGAGATTATCCCTTTTTTAATGGGAAAGAGAGGAAAGAGACCTGGTAACTATCTACAAACACTGCAGGAGATGGACCCTATTACAATTCACCAGACATTCATGGCCAGTGGTGGAAGTTCCAGGAGATCTGGTTTTGGCTTAATTTGAAGAGCAACTTTCTGACAATTAGAGAAACTCCACAATGGAATGGGCTGCTTTTCAAACTGGTAAAGCCCTTATTATTGTAAGTGTGCCAAGAGAACGGATGGTCTCGTTCCTGTCCTTTAATTTTCCTGATGTTCTTTCTCCATATTCTTTTGCTTTCCTTTTCCTTGATCCCATCTCTATTCCTTACAGGACACTGATAGCCCTTTTCCTCTAACAGGACACTGATAGCCCTTTTCCTCTACTTTGTCCCCAAGTGCTTTTCTTCTCATTTCTCCTTCTTGAGTTTCCAAACACTTTGTCTCTTGGCTCTCCCCATACTGACTCCCAGCACACATGAAGACCGATGACTGGAACTGCCTCCCTGAGTTGGAGGTGGCCTTTGAATGTCAGAGAATGTCAAAATGTCACAGATCTGGGCCAAGATTGCACACCAGCAGAGAGGGGGCCCAGAGGTCATGCTGTGACTCTCCCATCGGGGTAGAGGGATCCAGCAGAGTGTCCTGAAGCCCAGGCATGGAGAAGGCCATTTGTCACTGGGCACTCACAGAGAGATGGGATCCCGGAGCTGAGCAGTTCTTTCCAAGAGGCTTTCCATGAGCTGAACTCATGCTGAATCCCCTTCTGGCTCCCCCTAGGCATTTGCCATATCTTTTGTTCCATGGTAGCCATTTGTCATATTTCCAATTTCAAAAACTCCTTCTCCGAGCAAGTGAAGCAGAGAATTGAGACAACTGGAAACCTGCCTGAACTTTCAACTTGCCATATGGATATGCAGATACACCTGACAGCAAAAGACATGTAGGCCTCAGAGTCTGGATCTAGATCCTTCGACTCTCCTTTGCTTTCTGTCTCCTTTTATATCTTCTGAGTCCCCTTTCTTACCTTTTGGTTCGTCTTCCCATTTCCCTCCACTCCCTCTGTTTCCACCCACCCAACTTCCTTGTTGACTTCCGGGCTGGCCGTGGTTTACCCGCCCAGGCTAGATGCCCAAGTGAAATGTGCCAGGGGATGGCCAGGAAGGCCAACTGACTCCCCTCCCTCGAGGGCCCCACTGCACTTCATACCGTGAGCTGGGGACTGCTGGATGTTAGGGCTCTTGGGGACGGGCAGGCCTCCAGGCATGGCAGTGATGATGGCCTGTTGATGGGGCGATGGGCCAGACTGAGTCTCGGGCACACTCTTCTCCCCGGGTACTGCTTCCTTCCAGTCATCCGTGGCGCATTGCTGGGGCTGTGAAGGGACATGACAGAGATCATCTGCTCACACGTGGCCTCTACATCCTCAGATACTTCCCCTGTTTCCAAGTCTGGAGAGCAGGCAAGGATGTTAAGGTTCAACCAGCCCCCAATGAGGGAGGGGTCCCGGGCTTTCTTGGACCACCCAGAGGGGACTTTGAGCAAAACGCATGCATGCGGGCGCTATGGCATTGCCTGAGATGCGTCTTCCCGCCTGTTCCCGGGATGCTGGCACTGGCTCACTCACCACTGGTGAGGCAGGCTGCAGTTGTAAGATGACAGCTGAAGCATGCTGGAACCTGCGCTGAGGGGTGTGGGCCAGGCCCTCGGGGTATCCGTTGTGAGGCCCAGCGTCCGGCGTGGGAGGGTGACACTGCTGGGTGCCGCCAGCCTTGTGCAGATTGGTCGTGGGGCACTGGAGAGGCAGGGCGGGAGTAACTGGGCCTAGTGGCCGGGCGTGGGCTTCGGGGCTGGGCTGCAGGGTCAGGCTGGGAGGGACAGAGGCGAGCTGGGGATGGGACTGGGCCTGGAGTGCTGGCCGGGACTGCTGTGGCGGTGGCGGCGCTGGCTGCTGGGGCTGCGGCTGGAGCACAAACTGCGGCTGCAGGTGCTTTGAGGGCGGCTGCGAAAGGAGCTGGTGCGGTTGCAGCTGAGCATAAGCTGAAGGGGGGACAGACCAGGTCAGGGGGCACAGCTCGACCTCCTCTTCTGCCAAGGCTCCCACTCTGCCCCTCCCACCTCCACAACAGAACAGCTTCCCAGACTCAAGGTCTCGGCCTTTGATCTCTTTCAGCTTTCACTTTAACTTTCTCTGTTTCCTTGCCTTCCTCCAGGGCTGAAGTCTTGTTCCCTCAGGCAGCCCGTCAGAGCCCAGTGCAAAACTCACCTCTTCTGGGAAGCTTTCTTGGACCAGGCCAGCGGATCGGAGGAGCCCTGGATTCAACAGTGTGCCATGTTCTCTGTCCCTTCCTTGCCCTTCCCTTGCTTTTCTCTAAGCCTGCAATCGCTGTGGCCTTCTATTGCCCAACCCAACCCTAGCTCTGCTCAGGCTAGGCCTCCTCCAGGAAGAGGCTTGCGCTCGGGGTCCTGGACTCTGTTACATACACAGGGGCCTTGAGCTAGCTGCTCAACCTCTGTAGGCCTCCGCTTCCTCTTCCGAAAGTCGGAAATAAAACCAGTTCCCGCCCAGAAAGTTGTTGTAGGGATGAAATGAGAAAAAACTTTGTGAATAAAATGAGAAAAAAGAAAAGAAAAGAAAAGAAAAGAAAGACACAATGTGCATAGCACAGTGCCTGGCAGACAGTCATGCTTGATCATTTCTAGCTATAATTAAAGTGATGATTTCAGTGTTGGTTTAGGTTCTCAAAGTATGCTGGACTTAGGTCTACCATAAGAACGTGTATCACAGTGCACTCTAATTGTTTCTTAGCTGCCTGCCCTTCAAGATCATGAACCCGTTGTTGTCAGAAACTATCCTGGATCTCTTTTTCCAGAATCTGGCCTAATGCCTGATGTCAGATGGAGGGTGCTAAAGAAATAAACTTCTTGTCCTGAACTGGAATTAATTTGTTGCTATGTGCCGCTAGCCTTTTCTTCTCCCATTTTAACCAGACTCTTTGAGATGGGGATTCTTACACTTTTTTAGTAATCCATTCAGTGTCTAGCTCATTTCTTATATATAATAGGGATTCGGAGAGTCAGCTCAGAGACGGATTGTCCTTACTCCTCACCCTGCTTAGTAGCCTCCAGGCCAGCCTAGCCTGAGGGCAGCTCCTCTGAATCTGTCTTCCCTGACAGAGGCCCTCCACCAAGATTCCCCCAGCTGGGGAGCCACTGCAAGAGACACTGTACCTTGCAAATGCAGAGAGGGTCACAGCAGGAAGCACACAAATGGATTTTTACAACCAAAGCCGCCCAGCCAATAGTATAAAGGCATATTTTGGATCCTGAGCTAACATTTTAAAAGAATCCTGTGATCCTGACAGGTGGAAAGCAAGCAGATTTCAAACTGAATTGGGGACAGGGGCTTCTTTCTTAAATTTTGTCTGTCGACCCATAACGTTTCCAACAATCTCGTCACAGCCCAATACAGAGTTCCAAGCAGAAGGCCCATCGGAGTGGAAAGGGAAGGAAAGAAAGTTAAGAAGAGGTGTGAAGGGGAAACGACACGTGGCCCCTGGTGACTGACCACTGTAGGAAGAGACAGGGCACAGGGGTTTTAGAGAAATGCGCAGGGTTTGAGGTGATTGGTGGCACATAGAAATGGAAATGGCCAGTAGGCATTTGGTGATTATAAATTGCCCCTGCCTCCAATGGAAGCCTTGCCTCCCAGTTCCACATTAAAGAGCTCAGAGCCTCAGTAGGCAAAGACTGTTAATCAGGCAATATAGACAATCAGGACTTTCTGAGATGACTGTTGATAAGGCGTCCGGGAGGTCCGGCAGATGCCACGCAGGGCCCCATTAGGCTTGAGCGGCCACAAAGACCTGCAGGAGGATGGGCGCCATCCCTGAGAACTCAGGCAGACCTTTCTGCCTCTCAGTACAGAGTCACGAAGTCCTGCCCCGGGACCAGTCTCCGCTGCAGGGGCTGCCCACCTGAGGCAAGCATGGGTGCGGGTGTGGGTGTGGGGCAGGGAGCAGAGTGTCGGAGGCATGTCCTGCCACTCCCCAGCTGTGTGGGACCCACAGAAGCGGGTCCTCCTCCTTCGCAGGGATTCAGAGTTTTCTCTGAAGCGGAGGTTTGGGTGAGGTGAGCACAGGAGTAGCTCCCAGCTCTAATCTGATGGGGGTGGCTATCATAGAAAGGTAGTTTAAAATTCTGGATGTATAAGGTGGTGAAAAGGTTAGAGAGGAAAAGGGTTCTAAATGTCCAGTGCACAGAGTACAGTTAGGAACAGTACACGTTTGATTGCCAGGATTGGGAAAGCAACCGCTGGCCCGCTCTCCCAGGGCTTACCGTCTATCCCACTAGCCCACTCTCTCCCCTCTGTGCTGCTCATGGAAAACCAGAGGCATTGTTTCAGAAGAGATGATGCTAGTGTATGCCATGCTGGAAACAAAGCTCCCGAAGACTTAGGTAAGTTCATAGATCAAAGACTCAAGGTATTTGGGTCGGGGGCGGGGGGAGTGTACACCCGTAACCTTTTGAGGTTAATAAAAAGCAAAGACCACGATTTACCTCCGGCATTATCCTGGGTCAAAAGTTCTTTTATTTAAAATATTTCAATGACTTTCTAATTGGTCTTTTCTGATTCTAGTTTCTTCTCTCTATAATCCATCTTATAGACTGCAAATTAATCTTTCTTTTGCAAGTTAATCTTCCCAGCGCACAGATCTGACCCCTGATAAAAAGCTGTCAGGGATCCTCCTCTGTCTGCTGTCTAAAGCCCCTGGCATTCAAGATTTCTTTACAACCTTTTAATTTTTATTATTTCTTTGATCTGAGCAATCTCCGCTCACTGTCTCCTGTACAGAGTTTATGCCTTGTCTCATCCTGCCCCGAGTGCCACACAAATCAAATCCTTTCTCTGCCCTTAGGGCCAAGGACACTCTTCCCCTTAAGCTACACCAAAGTCTCTCTGCTTTGCGCGGCCCTCAGAGATGCAGCGTGTCCTGTGGTCAAGTGTAAGCTCCAGAGTCAAAGTGCTTCGTGCTTAGCTCTGCCACTTACCAGCAGTGTGATGCTGGGCAATATATGACCTCTCCGTACTTCTGTCATCATCTTTAAAAGGGGTAAAGAGGGGCACCTGGGTGGCTCAGTGGGTTAAAGCCTCTGCCTTTGGCGATGGTCCCAGGGTCCTGGGATCGAGCCCCATGTTGGGCTCTCTGCTCCACAGGGAGCCTGCTTCTCCCTCCCCTCTCTGCCTGCCTCTCTGTCTACTTGTGACCTCTGTCTGTCAAATAAATAAATAAAATCTTAAAAAAAAAAGGGGGGGGGTAAAGATGATACCTATTTCATGTTATTTCAGTAAAAGACTTTTCTCCTTTAGGAGGCAGAATTTATGGGATTCATTTATTTCATCCAAAGAACCTTGAATTTAGTGGATCCTCAGTCAGTATTGGGGAGTGAATGAATGAAGAATGAATGACAACATGGTAGGACTCCAGCTTGTTTGTCCCACAAAACCTTTGCGCGTTAGAGCCAGAATGAAGATGAGAAGGATATCAGCCCACAGGTCATTTTGGATTAACCAGCATTCTGGTTTATGGAAGGCCCTCCTCCCGTTCACTCCCTGTTCACCACCTTCCTGCACTCACTTTCAACCCACCCCAACCGCTCTACTCGCTCTACTCGCTGTGCATAACACATCATATCCCATTGTGCCTGTCTGGCTTTGATTTCGGTGCTTCCATTTTCTGGAATGCCCTCCTTCTGCTTCAGTGATCTGAGGCTTAAGCTTCTTTAGCTCAGGCTCAGCTCCTGTTGTCTCCCTCTTTGCCTTAACTCTCAATTATGGGTTTTCCCGCAGAATTCCTGAAGGTTTCTGTTTGTTTGACTTATTTGTGATTTAACATGTGCTATCTTGTATACAGATTGCACGGATTCTTAAAAACGGATTCTTATTCTCCCCCCAACCCCCGTTTTAACGTAACGTCCTCTGAACGGGCATGCACATCCCAGTTGCTGTCGGTGCAAGGGGTGGTGCTCGTCCTCCTTAGATTTTAATAAAATAGTGGTGTCCTAGATGGACTCAAATGGGGATATTTTTGTTCTTGTGCACGTTTCCCATCTATCCAGCTATCCTTTTTTAGTCAAAGGCATGTTCTGGATGGCTTTTTAATTTTTTCTTAATTTAAAAGATACGCTTTAATTTAGCTGGAAGGTTTTTATGTCTCTTTAACCTTCTGCATTGTCCAATAGGATACTCTACATGCTTGCAGATGCTTAGTAAATGTCTGCTGCTGATCATGGTGAGATCCAAGAATGCTTCTCCCCCTGCCATGCCCTCCAGCTCAGTTTCGGGTGCTAAGAAGTATTTCTGATGGCAGCCATGATACCAGAGCAGGCCATATCTCTCTTCCCCACAGCGGTAATTGGGCATATCCGTCTATACAACGTTAACGCACAGAAATCTCTTTTTTCTTTTTCTTAGTTTTTTTTTTTTTTTTTTTCCTAATGCCCAGTAGCTTCATTTTTGCCCCTGCACCCACTTTGGCTCCCCCATCCCCTCCAGCTATAGAGTCCATTGCTTCTATAGAACAGAGGGTTGCCTCTGTGGGATCTCAGCCACAACTCGGAAGGCTCCATCATGATGCCCTTTCTGTTATGGAGCAGGGGAGGGGCAGGCCCAGGACCTCCATGAATTAGAGCCTAGAAAGGAAGAGAGACTCTAGGCAATGGTCATCTTCCTGTCTGGTGCTCTAACCTTGAACCGCCTCCTCAGAATCTCAAGAGGCCAATCCACTGCTCCCAAACCAGTTGGTTGTTAGCAACAAGAGGATTAAGGTCCCCTAGGCAGAAGGGATTACCAGCTCGCCCCCTTCATTGCATCCACTGTCAGAAGTTATCAATAATTAATCTCTATTGATCTCAAGGCTTCAAGGATGCAGGAGACAGCTCACTGCCCCAGACAGGCTGGGACTCTTGTCCCAAAATACACCGGAGTTGCCAGCATCTCCCTAATGGGTCCAGGCTTGCTCGTACACTTATTTTTCTAGACTCTGCTATAATGGACTAGTTTCCTGGTCTCCGGGTGGGGAGGGATGCCTGCGAGAGAGGATGGTGTAACTCTTTACTGCCCACTACACTTCAAGGTTTAGAAAGTGAAGAGATGCTTTGAACCATTCATTCACTCAACAAACATTAGCTAGCAAGCACTCACTATAAACCGAGTACTATGTCTGGTGCTGGCTAAAACATGATGCCTAGGACAGATTATAGTCCAACAAAGGAGACATTTACTCTTGGCCTATCTCGGTGAACCTTGTAATAGGAGATAAGCCCCAAACACAGAGAACTCACAAAAGGGGATTGATTCAGCTTGAGGAGAGCAGAGAAGGCTTCCTGGAGGAAGCGTTTAACAGGACGCAGAGTTAGGAGAATGACAGAAGGAACAGTGCATGGGAGGAGCCGGAGACATGAAATGCCAAGGTGCATTCAGAAAGCTGTAGGGCACCAGGTGCAGCCGAACCTGGTGTGTCTGTAGCAGAGCACACAGTTTTAGGAAGGGTCTAAATTATGCTAGCATCCACAAGAGGCTGCTCTTCTCAGAAGAGGGTTCATGGGATCTGGCCTTGGGACTGACTGAGATTGAGGCTGACTAGAGAGGTCAGCCCCCCTCCCCAAACAGACAGGGAAGGACCTTCTGGAAAAAACTAAAGCAATAGCCACATGAATTTTCCATGAGGCAGTTCCTCTGTGCTGAGGGCTAAGGGTTTGAGGGGGAAGTGGAGCTAAGGGAGGTTTCCCTGCGACAAGATACTAGGTCATAATAACAAGCTTGTAACGGCAGGGGCACGCCATGGCGTTCTGTCCCTGTCTTCATGTCTTTAGGCCTGCGCTGCAGCCATCTGGCAAAACTAGCCAACCTCCTCTGTGAGGCAGAATTCCTCATAAGACAGCCTGGAGCATTAAAAAAAGAAACTGGCTTCTGCATCTCTGCCGCCTCCCCACCTTGGCAGAGAGACGGTGGTGCAGCGTAAGTGACCTAAAGCATGGGGTTCGGAGCCAGATCTGGGTTTGGAGCTTGGTTCTGCCACCGATAGACTGTGTAACCGTAGACAAACTGCTTACCCTCCCTGAATCTTGATTTCCTGATCTAGAAATGGTAATATGCCCCACATAGGGTAGCTGATAGCATCCCATGGAATATTGAGTTTTCAATCACGAAAAGGTTCACTGCCTTTGCTCATAACTAGATGCCCAGCAAAGGAAGCTCTTCTTAAAATACTATCAGCTATTTGCATGTGGCTTTGAACTTCTCAAAGCATTTTTATAATGTGAATCTCATTTATGCATAACAATAACCCGATGAGGCAAATGGGTGGTGCTTCCATTTTTATAAGCAAGAGCTGAGCAGGATTCATGGGACATGTGGCACTAAAGGAAGGTCGTTTTTTGCTTGACAGATGAAACACAGTGCCTTGCACATCACAAACCCTCAAAAAAATGCTGATGGGCGGGTGCCTGGGTGGCTCAGTGGGTTAAGCCTCTGCCTTCAGCTCAGGTCATGATCCCAGGATCCTGGGATCAAGCCCCGCATGGGGCTCTCTCTGCTCAGCAGGGAGCCTGCTTCCTCCTTTCTCCCTGCCTCTCTGCCTATTTGTGATCTCTGTCTGTCAAATAAATAAATAAAATCTTAAAAAAAAAAAAAAAGCGCCTCTGCCTTCAGCTTGGGTCATGATCTCAGGGTCCTGGGATTGAGTGCCGCATTGGGCTCTCTGCTTTTGGCGGGGAGCCTGCTTCCTCCCTCCCCCCGCTGCCCCCCTCCCCCGCCCCGCCTGCCTCTCTGCCTACTTGTGATCTCTGTCTGTCAAATAAATAAATGAAATCTTAAAAAAAAAATGCTGATGGACAAGTGACTAATACAAACCAGTAAACACAGTAAAATGGCAGGCCTTGGAATAGGAGCTGGGAGCTGCTCAGACCTTTGCTGGTCATCTTGGAGCTAAGGCCAATGAGGAGTGAGTGCTTTGCCAGAAGGCAGGGAGGTATGTGACAGGTCAAGTAAGTCACAAAGGGATGCGCAAGGCGGGGGGTGGGGGGGTGGGGGGGTGGGGAGAGTGGGGGTGGGAGGACAGAAGATTGGTCCCAGGAAGCCATGGGCAATTCCAGTGGCTCCGTGGGCAATCTGGGGAGGGTCTTGAAGGCTCCCCACGAAGTCAGAGTCATTCTTACCAGAAGTCATGAACATGCTATTTATTGAAACCCTCCTACAGGCTAGGCCTTGCAGCCGGTAAAGTAGGAAATAAAGACACAGTGACGGTTTCTAAACAAGAAAGAAATCACAGTCTTTGAGGAAGAGGGTTCTAGCAGCTGTGAGTGGGAATTCCTGGCCATCAGTTAAGCCTCTTACAGTCAGCAGGCCTGGAGGAAAGGCAAAGAGCCAACACAGAGGGCGTTTCATCAGAGCCTGGTGATGAGCTGGGGGGTGGTGGAAGGTGGGACTCAGGAGGGAAAGGGAGCTGGTGGCTGTCTCGAGCCTACTCTGTGCCGGGTGCCTCTGCAGGCCACTGCGCTCATCTTTACAGCCTGTGGGAAGTACAATCATCGGAGTTTTATAGGTGAGGAAATTGAGGTTTACAGAGATTAAGTAACTTGATGATGGTCATAAAACTAGTAAGTAGGGAAGCTGGGGTCTGAAACCAGATCTAACTCTGAAGCCCATGCTTTTCCCATTATAATACTGCCTCTGTGGGAAAGGAAAATGAAGGCAGAATAACACTGAGACTGAGAGCCTGGGCTATAAGAGTAGCTCACGACTGTGGACCGTGGCCAGGAAACTGGGAACGGGGATTCTTCTGTAGAGGAACACAGCCAGGTTTTTGTTTTTATTTTATGAATTCTGTAAATTTTAAAGATGTGTATACAGGGCGCCTGGGTGGCTCAGTCGGTTAAGCATCTGCCTTCAGCTCAAATCATGCTTTCAGGGTCCTGGTACGGAGCCCTGTGTTGGGCTCCCTGCTCAGCGGGGAGTCTGCTTCTCCCTCTCCCTCTGACCTTCCCTCCTACTGGTGCTCTCGCTGGCTCTCTTGCTCTCTCAAACAAATAAATAAAAGATCTTAAAAAAAAAAAAATCTTTAAAAAGTGTGTATAGCAGGTGGGGTGATATCCAAGGCAGAAAATATCCTGTAGACAGGAACTGTCTAGGGAAGGGAGATGAAGACAGGGATGGACACATATTGAGAACTCTTCTGCTGACAGGTGGTAGGTGTCTGAAAATGTAAGAACAGATAAGCTCCTTTAGGGGTGAGTGTTGGAGTACACTGCCAGGAGGACAGGACTGAGTCTTTTGGGAGTCCCATAGCGAATGGCAGTGGGGCGAGGGGAAAGGAGGGGGGAGCAGGTCCCACCTACACGCACAGATGGTCACAAGCACACATGGCCATTCTGGGCGTCGGTACTTCCCAGTGCCAGCTGAGATCATCCTCCTTCTGTTCTGTTCTCGAAACTTACTCATTTTTCAGGCACAACTCCGATTTCCTCAACCCCAATTAGAATTTAAACTCTTGATCATCTCTGTTACTCCCATATGGTTAGCGTTATGTTTGGCACATAATAGGTGCTAAATGAGTATTTATTGAGCTGAACTAAACAATTAAAGAGACAGAGAAAAACTATTTGGGAACGACAGTTAATTAGTCTTCCTGAGCCATATCTTCCTCATTTGGGGGAATGGAATAATCATTGTTAGGGTTAAATGAGATATGTAGGTAAGATAGGTGGGTATTTAGTACAGTGCCTGGGACATGTTTGTACGGTGACTGGATTGTTCATTAACTGGTAATTATTATTATTGGCTGGCAATGGCCCATGGAGGTAATGTAATAGGAGCCTAGGGGGAAGGATTTCAGGAAAGAAGGCTCAACAGTTCCAAGGCTCTCTGTGTATCACAGTTGTACCCTCTTCCTCTGTCTCTGTCATACACACACACACACACACACACACACACACACACGTACACACCCATGATGTGTTAAGCAAAATATAAAATGCCTCCACTGATATCCCCTAGACCTTTTCCCCCTGCTATAAAGAGGAACTTCTTAGTAATCTAAATTCGGTCCTACAGTGGATAGTTGAAATGACCTTCATGGCTGGTTGCACGAAGCTAACATCAGAATTGTTGGGAATTTTGACTCCAGAGAGATAACAAGCCCACTTGTATGTTTTGTTTTTATTGGATTCTCCAAGTAAAAGCATCTATCTCACAGCTTGGAAGCTGCTCTGGGAGAGAAATGTGGTACCCGAGAGTCCTAGAATCAGCCAGTACCATGTTGTCAGGCCTATCACAGACAGAAATCACTATTCCCCTGACACAAACCCCTCTCTGTGATAAAACAAAGCTGCTATGTGGCAGGCCTTTCCAGCAGTTTTCGCTCCTCTGATGAGACCTGAGGAGGGATGAGGAGACAGAACAAAGACTTGGCATCTGGAGCACAATTGTGTGGAAAGGGCCTAGAATTTTCAATGACCTGAGAGTTTCCTTTTTTCACAGCATCAACTTCCTGGTCAGCAACTTGCTGCTCACCTTTGGTCCTGAGTGTGCAGCCAAGGCCCTGAGTTTATCCCCTAGAATGAGGACTCCAAGAACCAAGCCTGTGTGGAGCTGCGGCCCAGCTCCCTTTCAGGACTCGGTTTCCCTGCAGGCGGGGCCCATGGGACCTTGCCCCCTGCTCCTCTTAAGCCCTCCCTTGTTCTGTCCTCGAATTTCTGAGAAGCCCAACCTCTTAGGCTCTGCTCTCCGCCCCTTACTCCCCTCCCCCACCTACCAACCCACCCCTTTTCAGGGCATAAGGGACCTTTTCTATTTGCAGATCTTAAAGAAGCTGGTTGCCAAGGTGACAGGAGCAGGAACAGCAGGGAGCTCGCCATGGGGGAGGGGCTTTGCCCCCAAACAGCTGTCAGTGGGAGCAGTCCCAGCTGGGACTACAGCGTTTGCCTGTTCTGGGAGTACATAGCCCCCAGGGGGACACATTCCTCTCCACTATGATCCCCCACTGCCCCCCACCGCAGGTCTCTACTGGTTACTCTCCCTGGGGGCAACCAGCCAGCCAGCTTGAAAATGCTCCAATAACCAACAAAACCCGCCACCCCCGCTTCTCCCTCCCTCCCTCCCTCTCTCTCTCCCTCAATCTCTCTCTCTCTCTCTCTCTCACACACACACACACACACACACACACACACACTCCCGTGCGCATGCCCACATGCTCTGATTCCTCTGTTCATTCGCAGTGGGTTGGCTGGGCAGGAGGCCAGAAGTTACCTCTGCCTGAGGACCCCGAGCCCAGCGCCAGGTGCTGTTCCAGGCCACCCCCACTAGGGCATAAGGATTATTTCCCTCTCTTTTTGTTCCAGAGGACTGAGAGGATCTGCAGCATCATAACCCTCCCATGGCCTTCCATCTGGGAGGTAGGGGTGGGGGAGTGGAACCGCTGCCTTACAGAGAGGAAGGGGGAGAAGAAGGAAGCAAGACTGGGAGAGGATGGTAGGAGCCAGCAACCATGCAAAGCCCACTGGCTTGTATGATCTAGATGCGGCTCACAGCTGCTCCACAGAAAGTTCTGGGGAGCCACTGGTCTCTGTATTGTATATAGCCACAAATTACTAGTCCCAGGCCATGCCTGGGCCCCACTTTTATAAGATTCAAGAGAAGAGAGCCCTCCGCTGGATTCCATAAGCTGCAGAATTTAGAACCATCAGGCTCTTTGACTATTTCGGTCATGAACAGGAAAAGCCTAGGAAAGACCCAAATTACTGCAAGAAATGGGAGAGGCAAATACAGCTAAAGGACTAAGAATATAGAATCTGACTCGGCCAGGCCCAGAACTGGTTCCCAGTTCTGCCACTTAGGACTTAGGTGACCTTGAGCAACATATGTAGTAAGTTCTGGGGTAACCTCTCTGAGCTTTCATCCTCTCGTCTGCAAAATGGATAAACACACCTACCTTAACAGGGTTCTTTCGAAGGTTAAACGGTGGTGTGGCATAAAGCTGCCTAGCGTATCATCTAGGTCACAGGAGATGTTTTCTCAGCACCCAGTTTTCTCAAGACTCTAGGGTTCCCTTGTACATTTAGAAAGAACTCAAGAACTGGTCTTTCTGTGGAAGGATCCTTAGAATCTGGGGGGCTGGGGCGCCTGGGTGGCTCAGTGGTTTGGGCTGCTGCCTTCGGCTCGGGTCATGATCTCAGGGTTCTGGGATCGAGCCCCGCATCGGGCTCCCTGCTCCGCAGGAAGCCTGCTTCCCTCTCTCTCTCTCTCTGCCTGCCTCTCTGCCTACTTGTGATCTCTGTCTGTCAAATAAATAAATAAAATCTTTAAAAAAAAAAAAAAAAAAAAAAGAATCTGGGGGGCTGGCTTCAATCTAGGCAGAGGCTATATTTTGGCTTGGATGGGAATGGTTCTCAGGAAGTAGGGCTTGTAGGGTTTGTAGCTTGAATGAGAAAGTAGAAGTGCTAATTTGGGGTCTCACTCTCATCCAAGCTGCTGTCAACTCGCTGTAAGATGCCCAGCCTTGACCCTTTTGAGTCCAGTCAGGAAGAGGCTGGACTAGTGTCTGATGAAAGCAATGCCAGCCGGTGAGAAACATCTGGAACCACAGGGCAGTGAGGCGTGTGTCGGGAGCTGTCTGCCTTCCTTAGCTCAGCAGTGACCGTCCAAAGGCAGAGAATCACCAACACTTTGCCCTTGAAACCTCAGGAGAGTAAATAAAGGACTGGAGTGTAGATTCTTCTTCCTCAATATCATGACACTTGACTTGTGCTTTCCCCTGTCTTGACTATCTTCCCCTGCTTTGTCTGGTGGGGAAACTACTCATGCTTTAAGACTCACAGGCCATTTCCTCTGAGGGACAGTATCTCTGACCCATGATCTGGCAGTGAGTTGGCAGCCTGTGCCCACACTTACCTTGGACTTACTCCTATAATAAGATCTTTGAAGTTGAATGGATTTGCTTATATATCTGGCCCCCTCTTTTTGACGCATACTATTTAGGTAAGGCATTGTATTTTGGCCCTCTTGGTTAATCTAGTAACTGGCATATATAGGCTCTCAAGAAAAAAAATGCAGGTTAGATGGTCTGGATGAAGACAGAGGGTCAGTGGTGATCCCCGGTATGTGACCAGGGTGACGATCTCTTTCACGTAAAGCCCTACTGTCTATAGCTATATTTATTTGGGTGGTCTAACAGTGTGGTCTCATTCCTTAGATGGATAAGCTGGCTTCTAGGGTTGTTTTTTCTTTTAAGATTTTATTTATCTATTTGTCAGAGAGAGAGGGATGGCAAGAGAGAAAACAAGCAGGGCGAGTGGCAGGCAGAGAGAGACGTGGGACTCAAACCTAGGACCCTGGGATCATTACCAGAGCTGAAGGCAGATGCTTAACTGACTGAGACACCCAGGCGCTCCTTCTGAGACTTTTCTAAGGAAAGACTGACTGCCTACAACAGGCAGTGGCGCTGGGACAATGCTAGCAGGCAGGGAAAGAGGTCCAGCCTCAGGGAATGCTGAGTCAGTCCCCTCACAGAACCTGCCTCACAGGTAATCTGGGTATTATTACTATTTTTTAATCCGCTAGATTTTTTTTCTCAAGTGTCACCCTCCTTGGCAAGGCTTTCTGGCCCTCCTCCCCAGAGCGAGACAGCTCCCCGGTATCCCTGCAGTGCCTAGAGCTCACATTTATGAGTATCACACTGTACCTCACTGGACTTGTCTGTCTATCTCCCTAGACAACGCCCTCCCCGTAGGGCAGAGCCCAAGTCTCATTTATCTCTGCGCTTCCGGAACTAGCACCATAACTGGCAGACATTTGTCAACAAATGTCTGTTGCATGTTGAGAAAATCAACTTCCCGCTTCCTCATCTGCCTGTGTGGTTCTTGTGTGCATCGGGCTCATCCTTATCCCTATTGCCGACCCTTAGAGCATTTCAAAATAGCCCAACTGCCAGTCTCCACTCTCTCAGGGCTAGGAGCTCTGAGATTCACCATTGCACCTGTGGCTAAGGACTCCTTTATCCCAGATGATATGGCTTCTTCCTCTAAAGCTAGATGGAGACATGGTACAGAACAAGGAGCTGATGAGCGCCTCAAGATGGGAAGAGGGAAGAGGAGAGATGCAGGGCTGGGATCTTAGCATGTCCATGGGAAAAAGGAAAGTTTGAAAATTTCCCCTTCCCTTATAGTCCTCCTGGGTTTTCTGGGATAAGACCCTTGTCCCTGGAGTCCTTACCTGGTGCGACGAGGGGATGGGTGGCCACAGCGGGGGCCATCCGGCTGAGCCCAGCCCGGCCCTCCATGCTCCCCGGTGCGCTGCTGTTACCATCTCCTTTCTTGAGTGGCTCCAACACGCTGTCAGCTATGCCAGGCTTGGCACCTGCGGGGGAACCCTGAGCGGTGTTTCTGCCCTGTGATGGGGTAGGCAGAGGCTGGTTACCACCTGGCGTGGGTTTCAGGGCCAAGCTGGGCAGGACAGGCTGGGTGGGGGTAGAGCTCGAGGCTGCTGCAGTTGGTGGCTGCTGTGTTCGAAGGGTCAAGTTCTGTACCTGGAAAAGAGGGGTCTATAGGAGTCCCGAGAATGCGGGTAGCGCAGTGGTAACACACAGCTAAGACAGGGAAGGAGGTAGGGACGGACCTAGAAATGGCTAACTGGGACAGCAGGTTGTAAAGTCAAGAGAGAAAAGAGAGAAAATGAGTTAGAGGCCGAAAGAGGAACCAGGAGCAGGTAGAGTTTCTAAAGGGGACAAGAAAGAATACTAGTGCTTGGATCCGTGAGCAGAAGAAACTGAATTCTGAGAAGGGCTGCCCACCCAGGCTGGGGCGGGTTCTCTCTCCCTTCCGTTACCTCTTCTCCTCCCCCAAACTATCAGGATGGGATGCATTCCATTTAGAAAGAATTCCCAGCTACAGCGGGGCCCAGGGCTTCCCACACTCAAAAGGGCCAGGGCAAAAGTGAAAGTTAATTGACCAGCGTGGACACCAGGCAAAGGATCTTTTTTTTTTTTTTTTTGTTCTCAGGCTCTCAGGATGAGGTTTACACCAGAATCAGCGCGCTTACTCAGCCTGGCCCCTGGTGCCCTCTGCTGGACGCGCAGAGGCTGTGCCCGACTCGCTTCTGACCAATCTGATTTCTCTGTCTCCCAAGTGCTCTCCCCGACTGTAGCTGGGGTGAGGAGGGAGTTGGGGTGGGGGGGGAGGTGTTGCCCCGCTGCCCTTAGAATCTTTACAGCCAAAGCGGTATCCGTGTGCTCCCAGCGGAAGGTGGGGACCCAGGACTGACCTTGCTCCCTCTTCTGTGCCATTTTTCCTGAACTAGAGGGGCTAGTGTGTGTAGCCAGAGTGGGATTTTCCCACTTGAAAAGCAACACAGAAGTTATACTGGGAAAATGCTAGTAATGGCCACCCATTATTGGCAACAGCGTTTACCCCAGCCTGTTGTTCTCTGACTCCTGATCTACGTTTGAGGGACTGGAGCGGAGTCGAGAGTGGCTGAGGTCTTCTCAATGGGGGAATTAATGAAGGAGTCAGTCTGGGAGCAGTGGGATGTCCTGTCTCCCCCCGGCTTTCCTAGAAGATCCCAACCTTTCAAGAGAGTCAAAGAGCCTCCAGGCTTGTGCCCATACCCGGTATCAGTACCCCTCTACGGAGGTGCCCACCCCCCTGCCCTCCCAGCAGCATGGAATCCTCACCTGGGCGGGGGTGGGGGGCCGGGCGGGGGAGCCAGTGCCGAGCTCAGGCTGCACAGTAGCGACGGTGGCCGTGGGCGTGAAGATGAGCTGAGGGGACAAAGGAACAGTGCCGCCTAGGCTCCTAGCTACCTGCACCAGGTTACCTGGCTGGGCCTGGAATCACAGGAAACGAGGCGCCTTTTACCTGCCCAATGTGGGCTCAGCCACAGGACAGGCCAGTTCAGCCAAGGAGCAGATATGGGGAAAGAGGGAGGCAAGAGAGGGAAAGAGTCCAGGGGGACCACCTGAAAGTCTCAAGAGGTTTGTAGCGCCCTGATCCAGGCTGGCTAGTGAAGGGGATGGCGGAGGAGCGCGCATCTGGGGATGCACATTGGGTTTACTTCAGAAGCCTCTGTGAGGAGCTCATCCCAGAGGGCCAATCTTCCTGGGACACCCTAAAGTCACTCTCTCCACAGCAGGGGAGCAGGGACCTTGGGTTCAGACAGATGTCGTAGGATTTCTTTCCAGGTCTAACCCACTCCTGACTCCAGGTCTGGGCCAGAACGGGACTCCCCTGCACCAGGGATCCAGGTAGATGTATTCTTTTCTTGGTTCTTAGTCAAATTTAGATTCAGGTGGGGGGCGGTGTGCAGAGACAATGGTGGCGGAAGACCCAGGTGCCTGGAGCCATACTCGGACCTGCCTCTCCTTCGGTGGGTGCCGGCTACATGCGGGTCTCTGCATGACACTTCCAACCCTGTGAGCCTCGTTTGGTGCCCCGTGGGTGTGCAGATATCTCATAGGCAGCTTTCCCGAAACTCTGAGGTACATCTATGTCTACTCTGGGCCTGTGTGCCCTACACTGGGGAGGGAGGCAGACAGGCTGAAGGACCCCGACTAGGGCAGCTGAGTAGGACAAGGGAACGAGTAAACCGAAGACAAAGGCAAGTTTGGGCAGGGTCACGCTGTGGCCTCCCGTTCCCTAGGGAAGTGCAAGTCTATTCCATACTGTGTGTCCCAGAGGCTATTCCCAGGGAATGGAACACCACAAACAATGAACTCAGAGTCAAGAAAGGAAGTGCTGGAGCAAGACCGGAAAATCCCCAAGTGTCAAGTTCTGGCCATAGAAGCAAAGGGAGGGTAGGACTGTATTGTCTTCAGGACAGCGTGTCAAGGAGCCAGAGGGAGACATCTTCAGGAGGGGAGACATGAGATCAGACTCAGTGAGCTGAGCCTGACAGAGAGCTACATGTTATTTGCCTCCTGGGAAGTATGCTGCTGTTTTCCCTGGAAATCCTTCTAAATCTTAAGGACCCAGACCTCAGGACCTTTGCATCCCTTAGGGACAGGTGTAGAGGAGGGATTCTAGGTAAGCAGGTCTGGGGCTGATCCCATCCTGAGCACATTTGGCATATTCAAATAAGCTGAATTAACAGGTGACAGAGGGACCCTGATTTGGATGGGGACCCAGTTGGGAGAGCAGTGGAGACAGCAGTGTGTCGTGAAATGGAATGTCACCTGTACCCCCTGGGCTGGAATTCTCCTTTGGCCCTGGAACTACTGGTGGCTGGTCCCTGTAAGGCCTGCCACAGGGGGTTAAGACCCCATTTTTGTAAAATACATGGATGTCTGTGTGTTTGCTTAAGGATCTGCGTATACTGACCATCTGGGCATGGGCCCCTGCATTTTCTACCCTAATGAATTCAGGGGAGTGGTTTCTGATAAGAAGAGGACTATTAGGGAAGGAAAGGAGGCCTCATCAGCAACCTTCTCCATTTCAGCCGGGAACCCCACATGTCCTTGGGTCACTGAGCCTGTACCCAAGCTCCCATTCAACCTTCCAGACGCCCTCTTCTTTATGCCACCCCTTACCTCTTGCCGCCTGTCCCTGGGTGCTCCCCCTCCCCCACTTCTCTAATCCTTACCCTCTTTAACCTCCCAGCCCCAACCTGTCTGTCTTTGTACTCCTCCCAGGCCATCTGAGCTGAGGCCCAGGCTGGGTACTCACCATCTGTGCCCTTAGATACATCTGTGCTTGGCTTGCCGTCAGGGCCGGAGATGACGTGTTGCCCAAGAGCACAGCCTGCTGGGCGATGCCCGAGGCTGTCGCCGAGTTGACGCTCTGCGCCCGGTTGATGAGCTGGGCTGCTGCTGGGGAGGCTGCCAGATTGATCTGATGAGAGAGAAACGCGCAGTAGGAAGCAGGAGGTTCTGTTGGTTAACTCTGTGCCCCCCCATCCACTTCCTTCTCTCCCCCTCCTCTGTTCCTTGGTGGATTCAGCCTTCTTTAGGACCATCTCTGACACATGGGTCTTGGAGCATCCCTCAGCCCTGCCCCATCTCTGGCCCATCTCTGGCCCATCTCTGGCCTACGTGTGGAGCTGCAGGGAGGGTTCAGTGGCCAAGAGAACTGAATTCTACACAGAGAGTCTGGCCGTTGGAGGGAAGGGTGACAGGGAGTTATTAAAGTAAGGGTTAAGAAGAGCCACGTGTTTGTTTGCTTGTTTGTTTGTTTTTTCCCCTCCCCTGGCAAGAGTGATAGATTCCCTGACTGGGTCTGGGAGCCTGTGAGCACCTGGGCCAAGGAGGGAGGAGCTGGACACAGTGCTGTGGGTCCTGCTTGCTGCTCTCCAACCTACTCACCGAGGATGACTGGGCTGGGGCCTGTGCAGACACGTTGCTGCCTGACGAGCTCCCTTGTCTGTTGGCCACCAGGCTTGCCTAGAAAAGAACAATGCTTGTCACAAGGGCCCCAGATCTCCCCCAGCTGTTCCCCAAGCTCTCTAAGGAAGCGCTAGAGGACGATGGTTAGGAGTCCAAAGCCTACAGTCAAACCCTCATTCTGCTTCATCTGTGTGGCCTCAAGCACGTGCTTCAGTTTCCTCTTTATAAAAAACAGAACCCACCTTGTAGCACCGCGGAAAGGATGAAGCAAGGCAAAGCATCTACACATAAGAGCTCAGATGATTAGCGATGATTATTACCTATCTTTCCGGGTTTCTGTAGCCCCCGCCACCGTGCTCTGTCACACTGGGTTCACAGACCCCATGAGAGATTTTGCACAGGCTGTCTGGCATGTTCTGTCTGCCCGCCTCCCCATGGCCGGCTTCTTCTCATCCTTCACATGTCAGCGCCACGTCCCTCCAGCAGACAGACGGTCCTCGGCTGCCCAACCCAGGACAACCCACTTGTCTCTCAGGCCAAGCGAACTTTCTCTTTCAGACTGCTTACGGCAACTTAGAGATTTAGATATTTCACTTCCTCGTCTATCTGGGTTTCTGTTTGCTCGCTCTCACCTCATCTAAGCTCTGCGAAGGCAGGGTCCACAGCGGACTCAGTGTCTGACATGCCCTGTGGCACAGTGGGTGCATGGGACTTTTGGTGAATGAAGGAACGCATGAGGTCTTCTCAGCCATGGAGGACAGACAGGAAGCTAGGTGGGCAACGGCCTTCTCTTGAGGACACTCCCTCTGGCCCTCCTCTAGTGTGGTGTGGTGCCCTGGGGAGGAGGGGCTCCCCCCGTTCTTCCTGGGGCCAGCTGGGCAGAGAGTTCCACCACTCCACTCACAGGGCTGTGTGAACTTGGGCCCCGGGCTGAACTTCCCACAGACTCTTTCCTTATCTGGCAAAGGACCATGACCTTTGTGCCTGCGCCCAGGGATTCTGTGAGGGCGCCCCCACTCCCCTCCCCCTGCGCCCCTACCCTCTCGCCCCCAGCGGTGACGCGCATACAGGGCCCTGCTCCTTCCCCCTACCCCGCCCTGCTCCTCTCACCTGCTGTACCGCCGCCAGGCTCTGGAGCTGGGCACCGCTGAGGTGCTGCTGCTGGAGCGCCGCCGTCTGCAGCATGAGATGCTGCTGCTGGGCAGCGTACATCTGCTGCAGGTACTGGGCTGCCGTGCTGGGCTGCCTGTGCAGCGCCTGCTGGATCACCTAGGGGACCGGCGGGGGGACAGGGGGAGGCAGCGCTGTCACCCAGCTTGCAGGGACCCGCCCCTTCTTCCCTAACGCCTGGGCAGCCCCGTCTCCCCTTAACTGTTCAGGGCACCCCAGGCCAGTGACCACCCCTACAACGGGTCACCACGCCCTAGGGAGGCCTGGGGCCGGCGCTGTTTCACCCTGCCTACTTCTCCGCCCTCATCTGCCCCCGCAGAGCTTCGGCTCTTGGGCTCCTCTCCTCCCCAGCTGCATCAGCTCTGGGGGCAGCCGCCGGCGTGGCGTGGGGAAAATCAGAGTGGGACACCGCTGCTCTGAGCGGCTCTGGGCAGCGGGGAGGCTCAGGGCTACAGACAGCAGATAGCGAGGAGAAAGCCTCCAGGGACACTGTGTCCCCTGCCAGGCTTGTTCGCTACTCCCCCTCTGGCCATTCCCTGTGTTCAGATTGGGGGGCCGGAGCACTGGACGGTGAGGGCAGGGGGACTTAGGCCCATAAGGTGGACAGAAGGAAAGGGGTGGGAGAGAGAGGCAGGTCCGAAGGGGGGCCTAGTCCAGCCTGAGCAGCACAGCCAGCAGCCGCAACTTACCCAAGGGCTACACCCTCCAGGCTGGGGCTGCTTCCCAGGATCTGCCCCCAGCTGCTAGAGTCCCATCAGTCCCTTAGAAGAAAGTCCCGTTGGCCTCAGAGAGCAGGCCAGTGCCACAAGGATGATGCCTTTCTCTTGTATTCTTTCCCTCCCCGTCTCCGCCATTCCCTCTTTCTGGCCACCATCACTATCACCAGCCTTACTGCTACTCCTGTTTCCAGACTGGACTGGCTGAGCCATTGCTCACAGGAAGTGACAAAGGCTTCCTTTGATTCTCTGATCTCCCTCTCCCCCACCTTCATTCCCAGTGTCTCAAAACCTCCACTTATCCCCAGGAACAAATAAAAGTGAATACCTTTCACCCAGCCCTGAGATCTTCTGTCTTCTTCTCCTAAGCCTCACAGACATTTCTCTTCCCTTCTCCTTGCCTGGTCACCCTCCTGCCATCTTGCCTCCTGATGCTCCATGTGGGCCCTGGCCAGGCTTTGGCCCACTTGCTACTCTTAGCTCTGCTGCATCCCTGACCATGGGGCCACTCCCCACCCTGGCTCCTGTCCCCAATAAGCAAGCATCCAGTCTGGCTTTCTCTGTCTTAGCCTGACTTCTAGGGCTGGTGGTTCTCGAACAACACCATCTTTGGGCTCAGATTTGGAGTTCTGCAAAAACAGGCTAATATCTCAGATTCTTCATGGGCTCTGGAGTCTCCGGATTCCCTCACCCCAGCCCAACTCTTCAGATCCCACTCCCCTTCAGTGTTCTCTCTCCTCAAATGGTCCCAGTTTATACAAACACAGTGCTCTTTATTCCTTGTTCTCTCCCAGAATCTTTTCCTCTTACTCTCCTTACCTAGGCCTCTCTATTTTCCTTAGACTCCTGAACGAACATCCCCACAATCCGGACAGTAGTAGCGGAGATATGGTGGCTCTTCCTCACCCAGAAGGCTGGTGCCAACAAGTGGAAATGGCAGGAGCCATGAACCACTGTGCATTGGTGTGCAACGCAACCGTGGGGGGGGGCGTCCATCGCAGCACAGAAAACCCCCAATCCCTTGCATCTAGACTTGTGATGAGGGGCGGCTCATCCTGATGTGGGCTGTTAGAAGCTGTGCTCAAACCCTCATGTTCTGAGGGGCTGGGAAGAAGCCAGGTGTGGGGGTGGTAAGGATGGGTGCAGGAACCATGGCTTTACTCCACCTGACACAGAGGTAACCCGGAGAGGGAAGACTTCAGAGTACCTGATGGTGTCTTCAGACTCTCTTGCTGTCTACTGTGACCCATCCTCCACTCCCTAATCTGGGCCAGGGGCCAAAGCAGGATGAGGTCACATGTCTGGTAGCCCAGCTCCCTGGGGTGAACACTGCTCCCTAGGGGCAGTCTGTCTGTCTTATCTGGGGACCTCACACAGACTACAGGGCTGTGGGGGGCATGAGGTTCAGCCTTTTCTGTCTTCACCTGAATGGCCTGGATGAGTTATTACCTTCGCTGAGCCTTAGTCTTCTCTGTTATGGAAGAAGAATGTAATACCCACTTTCAGCAGGAGGATGAGATAAATCCGCAATGGTTTTCGTACCATTTGGGGCACAAAGCATATGGTGAAACATGGGCATGGGTGTGTGGGGGACCGTGTGTCATCACCCGGAAGGCCTCACAGAGATGACACTTAGCAGACCACTGCTTTGGGGAGATTGCTTTGAGGTTCCCTTTTGGTCCTCTAAGAAACTTAGTTTTATTACAGAGCAGTGGTTTTTCAGATAATAGGTCTAGGTGGTGGCTGAGTATTGCTATTTTTTTAATTTTATTTATTCCTATTGCTTTTTTCCTGCTTATTATTTTTGTTTCCCAGTCCCCTACCCCCTTCACACTTTCACATGCCTGTCCTCCCAAACAGCACTCTGGGATCTGAATCACCAGGTGAGATAGGAATTTTCCAGATCTGCAAAGTATTCTCTGTCTCCCCGAACCTCCCTGATCAGACCCATCTAGCATCACTTCTTCTCTAGCGGTGTCTAAGTATGTATCCATGAACACATTCCCTGATGCCCATTCTAGAGTCCGTAGCCCAGTTGCTCCCCAGACCATGCCAACACGTCCTCCTGGCTAGCCCGAACATGATCTAGGACTACGATCTCTAGATCAGCCGGAATCTTACCTGCACAGTCTGCCGGTCAGGAATGCCGCTGTACACAGAAATCTGGGGCCCCGTGGGGCGGCCACTCCCACTGCTGCTGCCACTGTTGCAGCCGCTGCTGGTGCTGCTGGACGTATGGGGGACTGGCAGCTCGTTCTCCATGGCCGGCGCAATGGCACAGTCAGGGCACTTTGACGGCAGAAGGGCAGGCAGGTGCTGGAAGCAAAGAGGCAGAAGTGAAATGTCACACAGGTGCTTCCTAGAGAACGCATCAGCTTTCCATCAGCCTGGGGTGGGACCGCTTCTGGACTGAGGCCTGAGATGTACTTGTCACGGAAGGACAAGGCCAGGTGTGACTCACAATCAGATCTGCCTGATTTTAAAGTCTAAGACCTGGGGGCACCTGGGTGGCTCAATCAGTGAAGCATCTGCCTTCAGCTCAGATCATATGGTCTCACGGTCCTGGGATGGAGTCTTGCGTTGGGGTCTCTGCTCGGTGGAGGGCCCGTTTCTCTCTCTGCTACTCCCTCCCCACTCTTGCTCTCTCTGATAAATTAAAAAAAAAATCTTTTTTTAAAAAAGATACTATTTATTTATTTGACAGAAAGAGAGAGCACGAGCAAGGGGAGCGGCAGGCAGAGAGAGAGGAGGAAGCAGGCTCCCCACTTAGCAGGGAACCTGACACGGGACTCGATCCCAGGACCTGGAGATCATGACCTGAGCTGAAGGCAGTTGCTTAACCAACTAAGTCACCCAGGTGCCCCATAAATAATCTTAAAAAAATATATAATGTCTATGACCTGGCACTCCTTGTTCTGCTGAAGGAGCTAAAAGCAGCAAAGGAGGCAGATTTCCTCCAGTGACCTTCCTGCCAGTGATCTTAGAGGTCAGCTCCCCCTCCATTGTCCCAGGTAGCACCCCCCCCACCAACAGTCTACCTCTTCACCTTCAGGATGGAGAAACGGGGCATCAGAGAACTTATTATTTGTCTGAATGTATATACCTCATTAGTGAAAGAGATGGGATCCGAAGTCTGGGGAGAACAGAATGAGGGAAAGAGATGAATAAGGTGATAAAATGAGCTGGAGGGTTTATTTGGTTGTGTTGGTCCAGGCCAGAAGAGCTGCCAGTGTGTTTGGAGTCTCTGTTTTCTCGAAGAAGTAGTTAGAGAGTGCCCTCTGATCTAACACTAAGCAGGGTGCTGCGTCAAACAGTGTGGTTAAAACTGCAGGTTTGGGGTTCCGAAAGTCTTGGGTTTGAGTCCTGGCTCTGCCGCTTACAAGCTGGGAAACCTTGGCAAGTCACACTTCCCCAACCTTCTGTCTCAATCTGTCAGATGTGAGAATCCATGAATTGGTGGGAGACGCAAGTCAAATAATGATACAGAGTGCTTAGTAGAGCATCAGGCAAATACGGAATGCTTCAGGCACTGGCTGTTGTTGTGGTTATTAAAATTGTCCCTAGTCCGGTTCCAAGAGAGCAATACTCTTCCTAGTTAGAGCTGGCCCAGCCTCCTGGAACCTTTGATCCCAGGCACTAAAGGGTGCCAGGAATTCCCTCAGGGACCAGCCTATGATCTGGATTCAGAACTGGAGATCACATGTCCCCTTGAGACATGTGTTGGGGTGTGAAGGGGCTGGGAGGGAAGGAAGGGTGGTGGGAAAGGCAGATCCAGGTCTGAGGTCAAGTTCCCCTTTCTTCTTTCATGCTATTCCCAAAATTCTCACTTCTACATATGAGCTTTTCCTTCTACCTGTTCTTTCCTGTATCTAGAAACGACACTTGTCATCCCATCATAAACATTGAATTCTCTTTGCACATTATGCCAGTTTAAGAAATGAAAAAAATATGATTTTTCACACTGCCAAGAGCATTGGTTAGTACCCAAAACTAAAACAGTCATTAATGTCCTATTGGCTTCTTCCCAACGCTGCTCGGTGTGGAGGCGCTCAACGTTTCTCAGGCTGCCTTTTTCTGACTGGATGGATTTCGCAGTGAGCTGAACAAAGTGGGCGTACAGGTTAAAGGACCGGGACCTGTGAGTCCTGGGTCCTGGAGGAGTGACTGCCCCTGATGTTTGAATGTCTCCTTTTCTGCCACAGGGCAAGGATCCTGTCACGAGTTCCCTTTGTGCGGAGCTGCGCTCCGTGCCTGCCTCGTGCCTGCCTCCTTACGGCCATCACTTGTCAAAGATTCTTATGATGGTAACAAAGACGCAGGAATCAATGAAACCAGCATCAACAAATACTTCCTGTGCTCTGCTCGGTTGAAACCTATCTTATCTTAAGTTCTAGGGAGGGACAGGTAGGCTGGGTAGGAAGGCATACAGGCGTTAATTCCAGTCTTGGAGGAACTGACACACTAGTTGCAGAGACGAGGCTCAGTTGAAATTTCAAGGATCCCCACCGACAAATCAGAGTCAAGTTCAAACATGGAAAATCCCATAGAATCCCAAAGTCTTCTTTTAGTTAAGTGCCTCGCTCTCCCTTTTGAGCAGGATGGGGTTTCCATTCTTGCTTTCATTCTGCCCTGGGAAATTTCAGTGGAAGTACTTGTAAACATAAAACATAAAATAGGAAAACGGCAGCAGTCACAGCAAATTAAGGACAGAGTGAGTAATCCACACTTCCTGAATGACGGAGCCTCAGCAGCAGTTCAGGCAGATCTCATGCACAGTATATACTCTGTTCTTGCTGAGAAATAAACCAGGGCAGAATCCTAAAGAGAGCATGTCACTCCTATATAGAAAACCTGCACAGGTAAGGACAGCAACTGACCCTCATGCTACGGTGGGAGACTTAGCAACACAGGGATAGACATAATGGTTTCCTGAATTCTCTTACCTGCTGGTCTCCTTCCTCCTGCTGCATTCTTAGCTCCTCCCCACCCAGCTTTGCCTAGTCTCATTAATTTTTGCTCCCAAACCCTGGTTTTCTGGTTTTCCTGTTCTTGTTCCTGTCCCCTGTCCCTGTCCTCAGTCCTACCTGTGCTTCCTTGCCCTGGCCCCATCCTCCTCCAAGGGGAAGATCATACTCACCTTGATGATGCTTTGGCTCGGGACTCTCCCTGGCTCTCTGTCTCTCTCTGGAACAGGCGCATGCATCTCTCCCTCTCCCTCCTCTCTCTCTCTTACCCAGGCCTCATTGATCCCAAGCGGTTGCTCTAGTATACAGCAATGAGCTCTGTCTCTCCATCCCTGAGCTCTGCTCTGTCCCCACACTGTGTCCTAGTCCTGCTTGCCTGCCCTGCCCATAATGGCCCTCCCTCGGCTGCTGGGTCACTCTGTGTCTGCTTTCCTTGCCTCCTGCGCTCTAGCTCTCTCTTCTTTCTTGTGCCTGAGGATCTCTCTCCCCTAGTCCTGATCCAGCATACCCTCTTACCTTCACTCTCTCTAGATTGTGCATGCGCCCTCTCCCTGCTACTCCCCTCTCCCTCCCTCTCCTTCCCTCTCTCTGGCCGGCACTCCCTGTTCTAGCTCAAGGTTTTGATAGCTACCGCGGTCTCTCAAGTGTACACTCCCTCTTGGGTTCTCTCTCACTCACACATGCAAAGCAGAGGAGGGAAGGACAGACTGCCTAGGAGATTAGGGAACATTTAAAAGGAGAAGTAACATTTGAGCTGCCTGAACCCACACTTTCTCGCTTTCACTGCATAGAGCTGCCTGTCCCATCTTCCATCACTCCTTGCCAGTCACTTTTAGAACCTTTTGCAAGCAATAAGTTCCTGGTTCCCCCCAGATCTGAACATCTGTTGAGCTTCTGCCACATGCAGGGTATTCTTGCTAAGTACTGGGAATGGACGAGGTCGAAGGCTTATTTGAAGGTTTTCACTTTTGTGGGCATATCAGAAATGGTGAAACTAAAGTCTTCTGCCCCAGAAAAAAAAAAATGCACAGAGTCAGACAAAAATGAACTTGTAATTATAGAGGTTAAATCCTTTAAAGCCTGTCTATTACCTCTGGACTAAGAAGCTCTGCTTCCTAGCCAGGTAGAAATTGGGCAGGAAGTACAAATATGAAGATAAAAATATTATTCACTATCATCTGCCAAGTTCCAGATGAATGATTGAGACATTTGGTAGTGTTGAGAAAAGGAACGTGTGCATTGTGATAGATGGACAGTAGAGGAAGCCCAGATTTATGCTGCTGCTGGGCAAACAGTCACTGCTGTAAGCGGGGCAGTGCTCAGCTCCTCCCTCTGGGCATTCTCCAGTGGCTCAATTTTCCTAGGAGAGGCAATGCACTCAAGGAGAAAGAGCATGGGATTAGAAGGTGGTAGTCCTAGCTTTGGGAACGCCAGTGCAATGTGGCTGCTGTATGGCCTTGGGCAAGGCAGGCTCTCTCTCTGGGTCTTGGTTCCCTAATCTGCAGCACTGGGTAGTAATAATACCTGCTGGGTGGGCGTGGGGGTGGTGTATGTGCCTGAGGATTCATCTCTGAGCCTCATTCCACTTTCCTAACCGTACACAGGCACTCCTGGAGGGACACTGGGGGTTTGGCTCCAGACCGCCACAACGAACCGGATATCACAACAAAGTGAGGCGGATGAATTTTTCTGGTTTCCCAGTGCGAGTAAAAGTTCTGTTTACACTATATTGGAGTCTATGAAGTATGCAACAGCAGTTTCTATTTCTATTTCTATTTTTATGTCTAAAAATAGAATGTACATACCTTACTTAAAAAATGCCTTATTGCTAAAAAATGCTCAGCATCATCTGAGCTTTCAATAAGTTGTAAACTTTTTGCTGGAGGAGGGTCTTGCCCAGATGCTGATGGCTGCTGGCTAATCAGGACCATGGTTGCTGAAGGTCAGGGTGGCTGTGGGAATTTCTTAAGATAAGACAACAGTGAGATTTGCTGCATCGATGGGCTCTTCCTTTCATAAACCATTTCCCTGCAGTGCAGGATGGTGTTTGATACCCACTGGAGATTACCCACTAGAGAACTTCTTTCTAAATTGGAGGCAATCCTCTAGAACCCTGCTGCTGCTTTATCAACTCAATGTCACACCCTAAATCCTTCGTTGTTGTTTCAACCATCTCCAGAGCATCTTCGACTGGAGTAGATTCCATTTCAAGAAACCGCTTTTTTTGTTCACCCACCAGAAGCAATTCTTCATCTGTTAAAGTTTTATCATGAGATTGCAGCCATTCAAACGTAATAAAGAAGAAGTCTGAAATATTGCAAGAATCACCAAAATGTGACACAGAAACACAAAGGGGGCAGGTGCTGTTGGAAAAATGGCACCAGTAGACTTGCTTGACACAGGGTTGCCACATACTTTGATTTGTAAGACACCCAGTGTCTGTGAAGTGTAACAGAAGAGGCTGTATTCCATGACGTAAGTCTACTGCCCTGGTCAGGGGAAAGTCGGCTTTCCTTCACCACGTACGGCATCCTCATGATTTCTCCTCTTTAATTTTGATGAAGTCCTGTTTACTTATTTTTTTCTTTGGTTGCTGCCATATTTAAGAAACCATTGCCTAATCCAAAGTTACAGAGATATACACCTAAATTTTCTTCAAAGAGTTTTATAGTTCTAGTTCTTACATTTTAAGGTTTTCAATTTGTTTTATTTATTTATTTTTAAAGATTTTATTTATTTATTTGTCAGAGTAAGAGAGAGAGCACAAGCAGGGGGAGTGGCAAGCAAAGGGAGAAGCAGGCTCCCTGCTGAGCAAGGAGCCTCATGTGGGGCTTGATCCCAGGACCCTGGAATCATGACCTGAGTTAAAGGCAGAGGCTTTAACTGACCTAGCCACTCAGGTGTCCCTTAAATTTATTTTAATAGTCTCTGCATCCAATGTGGGGCTTGAACTCACAATTCTGAGATCAGGAGTCTCGTAGTCTCCCGGCTGAGCCAGCCAGGTGCCTTTGGAGTTCTTACATTTACGCCTTAGATCCATTTTGAGTTAATTTTTGTGTATGGTGTGAGGTAAGGGGACATTATCTCATTTCATTTTCATTTTTTAAATTTTTAAATACATAATATAAAATTTGCCATTCACAATGTTGTAAAACCATTACCACTATCTGCTGCTGGAACTTTCTACCACCCCAAACAGAAACTCTATAATCCTTTAGCAGGAACTCCTCTTCTCTCCCTGCTCAGCTTCTGGCAACCTCTAATCTACTTCCTGTCTCTATGAATTTGTCTAGGTAACTCATGTAAATGGAATCATACAATATTTGTCCTTTGTGTCTGGCTCTTTCATCTAGCACAATGTTTTCAAGGTTCATCCATGTTGTAGCGTGTGTCCTTTTTTTGCTGAATTCTATTATAGGTATATGCCACGTTTTGTTTTTCTATTCGTCTGTAGATGGACACTTGGGTTGTTTCTCCATTTTAGCTGCTGTGAATAATGCTATGAACATTGGTGTACAAATATCTGCTTGAGTCCCTGCCTTTGATTCTTTGGAGTATTACTTAGGAGTGAAATTGCCGGATCATATGGTAATTCTATGTTTAGCTTGTTGAGGAGCCACCAAACTGGTTTTCCCAACTTCATTCTTTTGCATGTGGACATTGCTCTTATCCCCAAACCATTTGTTGAATAACTTCTGTCCTTGGGCCCACACAATTCCCCTACCAAGTTCTCAGTATGGCATATCAACCCTCCACGAATTGACCCTCCCTGCCTTCCTGGCCTCATTTCCCATGATTTCTCCACCCTATACTCTCACCCAGCATATTCCAAACAAGCTGAAGTTTTGGATGCCTCGCTGTTCCTCACCTCTGCAATTTCCTGATGTTGTTGTACTCATGCTCTTCCCTTCCCCTGGGATATTTCCCTTCCATTTTTCACCTAACTGACTTGATCTTCAAAACAACTTCAGTCTCTCCTGTGAAACATGTACTCAGTGCAACCCCCTCTAACACTTCTCTTGCTTCTGTCAAATTAGCTTCTAACATCTTCTGTCCCCACAACACTTTGTGTGCTTATCTCTTTCCTAGCATTCATAATGTAGTAGTGCAAGAAAGTGATTTGCTTACGCGTCTGTCTTTCCCACTGGACTCTGAACTCCTGGAGAAGAGGACAATGTCATATTTTCCCATATATACCTGGTGCTTCATTCCACAAATGTTTGTTGAACAGAACTGTTGGAAAGGCACCACACTTGGTCCTGCTTCTCATGTGAAAGCTCAGCTTTCTACCTCATCTGACAAATTCTCCTGAACTACTTTAAAACATATACTACTGGTGATTTAATTTTTGTACCTTCCATCAAGAGTGTTTATACTATGATAATGATTATTTATTGAGCACCTACTACATGTCAGCACTGTAATAGATGCTTTACATGTACTCATAACCTCCCTTATGATGTAGGTGTTATTATCCCAGTCTGTCAATGAGGAACTTATTTATGGAACTCATCTAAGGTCATCAGTGAAGTGGGTTCAAAACCAGGTCTGATTCCAAAGCCAGAGCTCTTCGCACCACACCCTCTGAGAATTCACCCATAATCTCACCTTGAGCCATTATTCAGTGATATTGGGCAAAGCCAAGGTCAGAGCATACTGGGTTTTCAGAAGTGCAAAGGAATTGAGACCACTGAATTTGATCTCTTTGTTAGTAAAATCTCTTAAATATATTTTTTAAAGATTCTATCTATTTATTTATTTATTTATAGTGCGAGTGGGGGGTAGGGACAGAGAGAGAGGGGAAGAGAGAACCCCAAGCAGACTCCATGCTGAGTGCAGAGCCCAACACAACCTTGATCTCACAACCCTGAGATCATGACTTGAACCAAAATCAAGACACAGATGCTTAATCTATTGGGCCACCCAGACACCCCAGTGTCTATTAAATGTTTTGTACTTACACACTAATCTCCCTATATATAATATATACATAAAAGATAATATACATGAGTATCCACTGACCAGTTTAAGAAATCCAACACCACCATAATTTCCCTCGTTTTTCCTGTGTAGAAACTGAGGACCAGTTTTTGGGGAAGTGGCTCACTCAAGGAGATATGGCTCCTTTGACTCTCCTCCAGTATCATGGACATGGAAGGCACCCCAGTAGACCTACTGGACTGATCGTGTTGGGGATTTACTCAACCAGAGGGTTGAGTTTGCCCTGAGGTGAGCCCAGAAGCTAGGGTCCTGCCATACGTCACTTTCTCGATGGTCTCCCAGTAGAAGGGAGCTTGGGATGGAGAGAAACAGAATTAGAAATGATGAAAAACAAATAAACAAACAAACCATGGACTGGGATGGTGGCACTCAAACTTTTTCTGCTATAGTTCCTCTCTTTGAACCCAAGCTTTCAGTGTTTACCCACTCCTGACTTCTTTTTACCCCAAAGCTCTGGTCTTTAGGATGCAAAGTAGGTGTTCTGGAGTCTCAGTAAGAGATCTGTGGACTCTCCTCATATTAGAAAATCCAGACCTTTAAACTTTCAAAGCATCGAAGCTTCCAGCACTACACCACTATTCAATTTCCTTTTAATTCCTGCTCTTATGTCCTCCCTTCTCCTCCTAACTAGTTTCTTATTCCTTCCCCAGGCCACCTATCCCTGTGGACTCCCAGTGTGAACCACAGCCAAATTTGATTAACAGCCACCATCCGGAACTGGAAGCATGTTTTTCTCTGCGTTCCAGCTCGCTTTGTGGCTTTGTGCGGCCAGCCCAGGCTCTGAAGGCTGTGATTCCCACTTTAGTTAATTCTCCTTTCCCAACCGCAAGGGGCCGCTTTGAACGACATGCCCACTGTACTCTGCTGGGATAGTGATCTTATTACAGGTCCCTGCTGCCCACAGGGCCTGAGACCAGCGGCCAGGGAAATGCTGAGGTTCTGCCCTCCCAGGAGCCACCAAGTCTAGGGAACACTAGGCCTTTGTCCCGGGGGTCAGGGAAATCCATTTGCAGCGGATTACAGCCGTGGCAGAGGTTCTAGGGAAGCGGAGGGGAAAGATACTAAAACCAGAGCTCTCCAAATCCTGAGCCTAAAGCCCTTGGGGTAAAGTGGGGTGGAGCCTTTCCTAATGGAATCGGAGACTGACAGGAAATGAGAGGTCTCGTCTGCCCCACAAAGGCTGCTGGTACTATCATTCCTGTAGGGGCTTGTGCCTGGAGAGTCTGAAAGGGTGATGCGGTGACTGTGTTCCTTTGCTCTGGCTCTGCCTCTCTTTGGTTGCTTCTCTGTTGGAGGTGTAAGTCAATAACAGCAAAGCGTTCAGGCTCTCTAGATGTAGGGGACCTGAGGGAGCCTGCCTTACACCTCTGAGCTGCTGCATTAACATAAATATTCTGATTTACACCAGCCTCATTATGCCTCTGGCAGCTGTCTCACCCTACTGATATGTTGGAAGCAATCCAAATGGATTCAGCTCAAATCGCTTCAAAAAGTTCCCTCTCTCTCCCCAGTCCTCTGCGGGATGCCTCCTTCAGAGTCTCTAGAAACCCAAGGAAATAAATGAAGGGTAACAAACACAGAAATGAAGGATGAGAAAATAAAACGGGACCTATAGCCCTAGCCATCAAAATAAAAGGATTTCATTGGTAAAGAGAACCACATAATTTAAATAAACTTTTTTGAAATCTCATTGTTTTCTTCATATGTTCTAGAAAGGAAACTATAGAAAATGCTTCTCTAACAGGCGGGTGCTCCTTGGCTGAAGCACGTTAAGGGGAAAAGGAAGGATTTGATCTCTTTTAGAAGGAATGTGTGGGTAAGCCACGTTACGCAGATGGGACTCAGGTACAAGCATGAGCGTGTCTGGCCCCAGGCAGCTTTGGGCCCATTGCTTGAAGGCAGGGCAATCTCACAGCCCGCACCTCTGCACCTCCAGAAGGCAGGGGTTGGCACTTCTGTGAAAGGGCCGGATAGCAAGTATTTTTGGCTTCGCAGGCCTACAGTTTTTGCCATGACAACTCAACTCTGCTATGCAAAAGCAGCCCTAGACAAGTCATAAGGGGTGTGTGGCTGTGTTCCAACAAACTGTTAGTCACCAGGAAAGGTGGTGGGCCACGATTGGGACGCAGGCTATAGTTTATAGGACCCCTGTTCTGCAGCAAACTCATTTTTATCCACCAGCCACATGGCTGGCAAGGTGCCTGTGGCATACTGGTTAACAGCACAGGCTTTCGTGTTCCTAAGACCTGGGTTTGAATTCCAACCCAGCCACACACCAGCTGTGTATCCTTGAGCAAGTTGGGTCATCTTTTGGGCCTCAATTTCCTCAGCAGTAAAATGAGATCAAATGTCCCTATGGGACCGTTACATGGATTACGGGAAGCATCCGTACGGTCCTGAGGACAATACTTAGCAAATAGGAAGCATGTGATACATGGCAAGGGTGCAAAACTGACTTGGAATTTGGAAGCAACTCCTTTCACCTCAGATAGTGAGGATCCCATAAGTTATTTCCCACCATTGGTCACAGGTCAGAGTTACACTTAAAAATCTCTTTATAAAGAACCATGGTCCATTTTACTTGTCTAAATCTTTCTCTCTCGCTCTCTTTTTTTTTTTTTTTAAAGATTTTATTTATTTATTTGACAGAGAGAGATCACAAGTAGGCAGAGACGTTGGCAGAGAGGGAGGGAGAGACAGGCTCCCCAAAGAGCAGAAAGCCCGATGCGGGACTCGATCCCAGGACCCTGGGATCATGACCTGAGCCGAAGGCAGAGGCTCCAACCCACTGAGCCACCCAGGGGCCTCTCTTTTTTAAAGACATTTTAAAAGACACATTTCTTTTTTACTTGACAGACAGAGAGATCACAAGTAGGCAGAGAGGCAGGCAGAGAGAGAGGGGGAAGCAGGCTCCCTGCTTAGCAGAGAGCCTGATGTGGGGCTCGATCCCAGGACCCTGAGATCATGACCTGAGCCGAAGGCAGAGGCTTAACCCACTGAGCCACCCAGGCGCCCCACATTTCTTTTTTAAAGGGTAGATTTTCCAGAAGGCTCTTGAGGAACATAAGATGTAAAGAAAGTCACTCTCTATATTGTGTCTCAAAATGTATGCCCTAGAATTTCAGCTTCCTAATTGTGTGACTGAGCAAGTTACAGGACGTCAGGCTTCAGTCTCAACCATAAATTGGGACAATAAGACCATCCTGAGGGGTGCCTGGGTGGCTCAGTGGGTTAAGAATCTGCCTTTGGCTCAGGTCATGATCCCAGGGTCCTGCGATCAGCCCCAGGTTGGGTGCCCTGAACAGCGGGGAGTCTGCTTCCCTCTCTCCCTCTAACTGCTGCTCACTTTGTTTCTGTTCTCTCTCTGTCAAATAAATGAATAAAATCTTTAAAAAAAAAAATCCATCCCAGAGGGCTGTTGTATTGGATGAGCTAATCCATGTAAAGCAGTTAGAACCATGTCTGGCACTTAGCAAACACTTAATAAATGTGAGCTGTGATTATCATCCTCGTTATTATTGATATTTTTATTACGATTGACACTGCTAAAGGTTCTTCAAAAAAACCTTTTATTCCAGGGCCAAACAGAAATGCTATTCTACTGGCTGCCCAAAAGATGAACACGTACACAAACCTGGATCCCGTCATTCTGTTCACTTGGCACCTAGCTTTAAGACATTCATCTCTTTAATTTCCTACGTAGCTGTGACACGCAGGGTCCATGTCCTTTTGTCTCCAACTTAAATACTGCTTGTTATGCTGAACCGTGTCTCCTCAGAAAGCTAAGTCAGAGTTCTAACATCCAGTGTGTCCGAATATGAGCTCACTTGCAAAGAGGGTCGCTGTCAATGTGAGCGAGGTCAGAGTGGAGTAGAGAGGGCCCCTGCACCAATGTGACAGGTGTTCTTAGATGAGAATGACATGCAAAGAGACAGACATACACGGGGAATAGACAGCCATGTGAAGACGGGGGCAGAGACTGGAGTTAGGCTTTCTCAAGCCAAGGAAGGTCTTCAGAGGGGGCGTGGGCCTATGTACTCTGTGATCTCAGACTTCTGATCTCAACAGCTGTGAGACGATACATTTCTGTCATTTCTGGAAAGAGAGTAGGTTGGGGTAGGATTGAAGACTTCATTTCCAAAGGAAAAGATACTTTTATTTCCATCAATAACCTCAAAGTTCAATTTTTTTGGGGGGGGTATCTAGTGACAGCGTAAATTCTTCTTTAGTAAATTCTTCCTTGTTTTTTCTTTTTTCTTTAAGATTTTATTTGACAGACAGAGATCACAAGCAGGCAGAGAGGCAGGCAGAGAGAGGGCAGCAGGCTCCCCGATGAGCAGAGAGCCCGATGCAGGGCTTGATCCCAGGACCCTGGGATCATGACCTGAGCCGAAGGCAGAGGCTTTAACCCACTGAGCCACCCAGGGGCCCCTCTTCCTTGTTTTTTCTAAGTAGAGCTATGGATGCCTGGGATTTGTGCACAGAAATCTCAGGAGCCAAGGCTATAAAAGAAGACCTCTACAAAAATCTCTTCAAAGTTACAAACTTCTAGTTACAAAATAAATAAGATCTGGGGATACACTTCACAGCATGGTGACTACGGTTTATAATACTACACTGCCTATTTGAAAGTTGATAAGAGAGTGGACCTTAACATTTCTCACCATAAGAAAAAGAATTCTGTAACTGTGTGATGATGGGTGTTAACTAGACTTCCTGTGATCATTTCGCGGTAGATATAAATGTCAAATCACTCTGCTGTACACCTGAAACTAATATAATGATGTTAATTATACCTCGGTAAGAACAAAACCTCTCCATCCTAAGCCTCTCCACAAAGCAGGCCTGAGTGTAAGCACACGCGCGCGCGCGCACACGTACACACACACACACACACACCCTTTCCCTTTCTAGGACTCGCCATTCTCTGCCATCCCTCTTAGCCTTGAACTGGCCTGCTGTTTGGGTAAGCCAGCGTAGGCCAGTCTTTCCGCCACTGCTACTTCCCGACAAGCACAACTAAGTCAGGACAGGGATTATAGACAGCAGCCAGGCTTTCAAAATCATTGCTCAAGGGCATGGACGTTTGTCTATAAATCCTTAACTAGCCTTCTTTTCTCTTTCTCTTCTTGTTCTGCTCCTCCAACCTGGGACATGGTTCAGACCTACGGGGGCTGGTAGGTCTCACTTTATCAGTGGGGTGGGGTTCTTGGGGTTGGGAGTTTGCTCATTGTTAGGAACACCCGCTGAGAGCACCTTGGAAAAGCAGGGACTGCCCGGTTTTCCTGCTTCTACCTGGGTATGCTCCTCCCAGAACTTATTCCAAGAGTGTAGGCTTCTTCCTTAGAGTTTCCCTTTGTATGCTCTATATGGGTTTTGGGAATGGGGTTTTATAGACTTTGAGGGATTATAAAGAGATAGACTGCCTGGGATAAAAGTCTTCGGTTACGAATACTTTTGTCCTATTTGTAAGTGATCTTTTACCACTAGGAGGCTAGTGGTCTCTGGCCTGGTCCTGGGAAAAAATTCTTGCCATTTATTGCTTAGGGCCAAGGGCTTTGTCTCATGTAGTCCTCACAATAACCCTAGAACACAGGGATTATTTCCTCATTTTTTCCCACAAGAAAAAACTGAGGTTCAGAAGGGTCCAGTAACTTCTCTGAGGCCGCAGAGCTAGCAGATGGCAGGTGTAGGAAACCAGGGCTGCGAGTCCCTGCATAAGAGGCAGAATTACTCGTGTTCACTCCGGTCTAGGCCCAGCTGGGCCAGTGAGTTCTTAGGAAGTTAACTTGGCTCCTGTTGCCTTGTGTCTGGTCTCACCAGAGCCTCTCAAGCAGGGAGGACAGTCCATGGCAAACCTGTCAACTCGGACTCTCCCGGGGCCTGCCCTGTCCCCTGGCAATCACATGTGGAGCAGTCACTGGGGCGTGTCTCATATCTGTAGGCCTTTCCTTTCAGAGGTATATTCGGGTATCTTACCTTCATATATGGCTGGTTCTGTCAGCAGTGTTTATAAAGTCATCTTCAAGTGTTTAATTGAAAAGGAATACCAAAGAAAAAGAAACACCCCACGGTCCTTTGGAGAGAAGGGGCAAAGGATGCCCAACTTTCCTGATTGCCCCCCCATCCGCCCCTTATGCTGGGTGCGGTGTCAGGGAGGTGGCAGGATGTAGAAGAAGCAGGAGGGATTTGTAATCAGAGAAGGCTGTTTTGATTCCCGACTCTGCCCCCATTGGGAGGATCTCAGGCAGGTTACTTTACCTCCCTTCGCCTCAGTTTCCTCATTTGCAAACAGTGAAAGGGACACAGATTTCTCAGAGTTATTGGGGAAAGCAAATAAGTGTGCAGCACAGACTAGGCCTTTTAAGAACGATCAGCCTCTCTAGGCCTGCTTGCAGCGCTGTTTTAAAGGAGACTGATGGGGAAGCAGGCTCTGAGCTGTAATCCATCCAAGACCAAGTCCCAGTAACAGGGGAGTGCTGTGCAAGCGGAGCGGGGCAGACGAAAAATGGGGGCTTTGAATCCTTTGCAATTACATAATAAACTCTTAGTCCAGGCTCGATTGGAAGCTTTTCTCCTGAGTCCAAAAAGCCTTGTTCTCAAATCTCAGGAAGTTTCTTCCTAAGAAAAAAAAAATAAGGGGGGGGGGGGGAAGCCCACCTCCAGGTGAATCTGAAGGAAGCGAAAACCAGAGCAGACGTCGCCTTGCAGTGTACACGCGTGTGTGAGAGGGGTGTTCACACGTGTGTGCACTCGGGTACGTAGTGGGAGGGAGAGAGGGGAAAGCGAGACCTATTCCCAGACTGAGCTCCTCTCACAACACCAGGCTCTGTGCAGTAAAAGTGCTTTAGAAATCTGGAGAGTAAACGATCACTAAACATTGTTCTTGAAGCTGTTTTTCACACAATGATTGATTTACCGGTTCCTGAGGTGTTTGGGCCGACTACAGTACACTGTCCACTGGCATACAGCTTGAGATTTAAGCTTCCTTTCTCCACTCCCTCCTCCCACCCTCCCGTCCTCTCTTGGGGACAGTTCCCTCCTTGGGCCCTCCCTGCTTTGGCCCAGCCCACCATTTAGAAGACTCGGCCATTCCTAAGAGGCTTTCCCTTGCTCGCCTTCTGCCCTAGCAACTCGGCCTTGCAGCTGCTTCAGAGCTCTGGAATTACAAAGCAATTCCTGAGTCCCGCAGGCCCAGCTCTGGGGCCTTCTTTCCCTCATTTGTCCCAAATAATGGCCTCTAATTGCTATTAACATTCCTCTCTAGCAGAAACATACTGCACGTCTGTGGTCAGCCTATGATCTACTGTGACCACCAGCCCTCTGCTTCCTATTGCACTGGGAATGTTGTGCTCTCTTCCATTTTATACCCAGAGGTTTGCTTTTCCTCTCGTGGCATGCCAGTTGGCTTGCAGCTTCTTATATTTCTAACCTGTTCTGTCACTGGTTGCAGGGAAACAATCTCAGTGGGGTAGATCGCCCTCCATCTTCCATTCTTTCCAGCCAAAGAGAACTTTGCCTTACTTCTTTGCTGATATTTACAAAACGTAGGTAACTAATTTTGATAGCCAGAAGAGGCAGAGGTAGGACTGCAGAGTGGAAATCGTAAGGAGATAGATTTCAACTCCACCGAGAAAAGAACTCACTAACAACTGGAGCTGGGAACAAGTGCAGCAGGCCATGCCAGGTGTGGGTATGCGACGTGGAAGGAGAGCTGTGCACAGCCGCTCCCCAGGAGGTGGAGGCGAGGGGTCAGAGGCGGAGCCACCACGTGGCAGGTGTGCTGAACGCAGTCTTGCCTCTAGGGCCTCTTTTAACACTGCTACCATCTAATTCCATGAAAATCTTTTACTGGATGCCAGAAATCCACCTGAAAGTTTAGGTTTTTTGCCTATTTTTGAACTTTTCCCATTTATGAATGTTCTAAATGCTAATCTTGTTTGTCAAGCCACAGGACAGTGTCTAGATGGTTTTCACCATTCTGGTTACTAATGGAAAGAATAAACTCCATTCGTATGAACTTCCTGATTCTTATCATCTACTCGGATGGAGGAAACCACTGTTCTTATCTCATGGATGGGACAGCCACAGAATGGCTAAGTAGGAAAGCTGATCTCTTTCGGATTCCCAGAACGCTTAACTACCCAACTTGCTCACCCAACCACCATCCATCTCTCTGTCCTCTCCATGTTTATTGAACAATTATTATGTGCCTGGTACTGCGTGGAATAAAAAAATGACTCAGATACTGACTTCTTAAGGAGCTAATGGTTTAAGAGGAGAAATAAGAAAGATACATAAATAAATATAACAGGACTAGGGAAACTTTTTCTATGAAAGGCCAGATAGTAAATAGTTCAGACTTTGCAGATCACATATGGCCTCTGTTGCATATTCTTATTTGATCCTTAACCATTACCCTACCCCACCCCGCAATATGTAAAAATGTAAGAGCCATTCTTGGTTCTGGGACCGTACATAAATGGCCTGTGTGCTGGATTTGGCTTGTGGACCCTCGTTTGCTGGCCTTTAAGCATGTAATAAGGTATAAAGTGATAACCTTTTGTTGAGCCAGAAGTTTCATTTGAAGTAGGTTTTTAAAGATGGGTTTGATTGACACTTTGGAAATGGGGAAGGGGTAAGCTAGGTGGAAGGAGCGCAATTACAAGTGAGCCCGTTTTCTCTTTTTAGAGCAGAGGTTTTCAAAGCATGGGCAGTATCACCTGGGAACTTATTACAAAGGCAAGTTTTCAGGTCCACAGTGGTTCTCAAACTTTGGCATCTGTGAGAATCACCTGGAGGGTTTGGAAAACAGATTCCTGGGCCCCACCCCCAGATTTCTGATGCTGCTAGTCCAGGGACCGTACTCTGAGAACAATAGTCTCAAGGAATATCTTGTTCTGTCTGCATAGAGGGCACAGATGCTTTGCAGAGCACCTGGTTCATTCCACTTAGTGCCTGGACTCAGAAAGGGGCTCAGAGCCACTGGAGATCGGGTGACAGCTCTTTCCCCCCCATAGCAGGAGCCCTGAGTCTTGTTAGGCTCACGCACTGGAGGCAGCAAGTGCTTGTGGGGGGCTGTGCGGTTAGGTTATTTCTGTCTGGATCTTGGTTATTGGCATACATTCTCGTTTGCTCCTGATACATTTCTGTATTTTTGCCACTGCTATAAAATGGTCCTCTTGGCATTATTTTGGGGACTACCTCCTTTGACCAGTTTTAAAAAAAAAAGAAGAGGAAGAGGGTGTTTCTATTTTAGCATTTAGATTAAATGACTTCTATAAAGTCAGATGTGGGGCTCAGAGAGGCTGGGCTGAGGAGGGGGAAGCCAGAGAGTACACAGAGGAATCTCAGAGGAGGCTACGGGAAAGCAGACACGGGAGGAGTCATTAATCTGGGAGACAATGAATGGCAAAAGGCAATTAGCTTGCCTGGGGTTGTAGCAAGCCAATGAAGTATGCAGTATGGCAACTGAGGGTCTAGTGTAAGGGCAGGGTCATTGCTAGGGAACTCAAAAGGAGGATAAGATAAGGGAGGTCAGGGGGTGGGAAAGCCATCTGGGGCTGGCGGGAAGGGAAAGGAAATCCCTCACGGTCTCCATGGATATTATTAACCAGTGGAAGTGTCCAGGTGTAGCCATATACTTGTCAGGGTACCACATGCTGTTACGCTGGGAAACAACCTTGAAAATGAACCAGGTGCTTCAGTGCATGTGCACACACACCAATGCACACGCACCACACACCTGCGTGCACACACGTGTGCACAGACACACAGACACAAATGCTCTCTTTACATTCCTCTTCAGCCACCTGCCCCGTCTAGCGGGGTGGAACGGTAGGCTGAGGACCGCCCGGCTGAATAACGGGAGGACCACACGCCTGAACGCTGACGGAGTTTCAGCAGACACAATTGTGAACTTCATTCAGTTTATGGGGCTTCCTTCCACATTGTAAAGCATGCTCGCTTTTTTCTCCGTCCCACGCCTCATTCACATGCGCATTCTCACGCTCTGCTCCTTGCGGGCGCTCAATAGCCACGCTAATGGATTCTTCTCTGCCTACACACGTTCTCGAGACACATTCATTTATTCATCCTCACTTGGAGTCATTTTCATATATTAAACACTACATCCTGCTTCTAAAAATCACTTCAAATGTCAAAGTTGCTTCCATAGCTTCTGCTCCTGCTGTCTGCAGAAACTGCTAGCTTTGTCATTCTTATAAAAAAAAAAGAAGAGGAACCAATATTGGCCTGACTGAGTAAAGAGCCCAACCCAAAGCAGATTGTCCTACCGTGGGATGCAGGTTTGTGGCTGTGGTGTCCCCGCCTTCAAGACCATCCCATTTATCTCTCTTTGTTTCACTCCCTCTCTCTTCCTGCACAATGCTGCAATCACACACATACTCCGGGTTGGAAAAAAAAAAGGACAGCCTAATTTCCTGATGATTATGTTGTTACCTAGCAACAGCCAATCAGGGGCTGGGCTTTTTGCCTGCAGTATTTCATGCAAATAGTTTGGAGAAATTGCAGGGTAACCCAGCCTGCTTAGTCTGTCTTCTCAGGGGACACATTACAGAATAAAACCAACCCAAAAGGGGACTATTGAAGTCAGGCACATGCTGCAGATAGCAGGCCATCTGATCTCTTTCCTTCATCCCCTCTCTGTTGTACCCCCTAACAAAAGCCTGCAGGTTCCACAGACAGACACTCAGGGAGGCCAAAAAGTTGAAAAGAGGCTCATGAGCCACCATCCTTTACCCTGGATTTCTGTCCTTAATAACTACAACTCAGAGCAACCTCTAATATTCTGGAAACTATACCGTCCTGGGAAGGTGAGGAATACCACATTCTCAGTAGCTCAGTCAGGGGAGGGCATGAAGGAGAATCCTGCACAGCCCTCCTGTCCAGAAAAGAGCTAAAACCTAGCACTTCTAGCCTGATTTAAGAGCCTCATCTACATCCACGCTGGCTGATCTATCAGGAGAAAACCCATTGTTTACAATAGCACTCTCCCTGGTGCCAACTGGCAAATCCTCATCCAAATGTTTGAACAATGAGAGAAGCCACATCACTCGTAAGACCCCTTCAAGAGATGTTTCTATGCTTGTTTTCCCAACAAGTACCGAGCATTTGATGTAAAATGCTATCAGGAGCCATGATACTGACTTTGGGTAAGGTCCAGGGGCTGGATCACGCAGATCTGGACTGGAATAAAAAGTGTAGTCGGAAGACAGTGTCCAGGTCTGTCCCCTCTGGGAGAGTGGGCCAGGCTTCAGATGGTAGGAATCAGATTTCAGTAGTTCGTTTCGTTGTTGTTGACTCAATGCTCAGTAATCCAGCGTGAAGGCAAGAAAAGACTGTGACCTCAGCTGCTGGATAGCTCCTCACGGTGCCCCTATTGCGGACTTTAGCAGGCCGTCTTGGGAAGGTGTGTTGTTGGCTATACAGGGACAGTGCATAGAAATTTCGATCAGCCCGTCACCACAAGGATGGAAAAAGAGTTCAAATTCCCTATCTCGTTGAGTTGTAGCTTCTACATATTTGCTAAGATGGAGATGATTATACTCCAATCATTATACAAAGGTGGTGACAGCTCTCCAATATTTGACACTCACAGCCTTACCACTGAAAGCCATATTACAGAACACGCCCCCCAAACAAACAATGCCCCCCCAAAACCTGTCAATGTGCCTTTGTTCAGAAAGGCAGAGTTAAAGAACTCCATGCATCTGTAGGGTTGGATAACTCTTCCCACCTTGGTTTATAGTAATTTCAGAAAATTCTTTGAGTCAGGCACTTTTATCCCTATAACCTTGGAATACATATCATAAACCCCATTTTACAGAAGAGGAAACTGATGAGTGACTTGCTCAAGCTGTATAGTTATAAAGTGGCAAAGCTGGGATTAAAAAGCAATGTCCAAATCATGCCTGATCATGCCCAGGTCTTTATAGCAAAAACATAGAGGGAAAAAGGTCAGCAACAGAAAGATACCTTTCAAAATTTAAAAAAAAAAAAAAGGATTTTTTTTGCATTTATTATAGGTACCCAAAGTTATTTCAAATTGTGTTTACTGCTAAACCTTCAGTGACTCCTATCTCTTTTTTGCACATTTGAACCACCAGATAAGCATGTCAGAAATAGGTATGCCTGAGTCCCACTCCATACCAATAAATTAAGAATTTCTGGGGGTTACAGAAGAGGCAGTGTTTTTTTTTGTTTTTGTTTTTTTTTAAGAGAGAGCAAGCAAGAGGTGGAGAGAAGCAGAGGGTGAGAGAGAGAACCATAAGCAGGCTCCTCACCCAGTGTGGAGCCCAATGCAGACTCGATCTTATAAGCCTGCGATCATGACCTGAGCCCAAATCAAGAGTTGGATACTTAATGGACTGAGCCACCCAGATGCACTGGCAGTGTTTTTATTTTTATTTTATTTTTCTAAAAGATTTTATTTATTTACTTATTTATTTGACAGACAGAGATCACAAGTAGGCAAAGAGGCAGGCAGAGAGAGAGAGGGAAGCAGGCTCCCTGCTAAGCAGAGAGCCTGATGTGGGTCTTGATCTCAGTATCATGGGATCATGACCTGAGCTGAAGGCAGAGGCTTCAACCCACTGAGCCACCCAGGCGCCCCGCTGGCAGTGTTTTTAAAGAGCTTCCTAGGAATAGCATGGCACTTTGGAAAATGGTCTGGTAGTTTCTTATGTAACTAAATATACATCTACCTCCATTCCTAGGAATTTTTTGAAGCAAAATAAAAACACATGTCCACAAAAAGACTTGTACAAACATGTTGCTCGCAGCTTTATTCATACTAGCTAAAAAAATTGTGGTATATTCATACTATAGACTACTATGCAGCAATAAAAAGGAATAAACAATTGATGTTGGCAACAAAAACAGACAAATCTCAAAAATAATATGCTGATGTCCACAATAGCCAAACTACGTTAAGAACCTAGATGTCCATCAACAGATGAATGGATAAAGATGTGGTATATATATATACAATGGAATATTATGCAGCCATCAAGAAAACAAAATCTTGGGGCGCCTGGGTGGCTCAGAGGGTTAAGCCTCTGCCTTCGGCTCAGGTCATGATCTCGGGTCCTGGGATCGAGCCCCGCATTGGGCTCTCTGCTCAGTGGGGAGCCTGCTTCCTCCTCTCTCTCTGCCTGTCTCTCTGCTTACCTGTGATCTCTGTCTGTCAAATAAATAAAATCTTTAAAAAAAAAGAAAGAAAATGAAATCTTGCCATTTGCAACGATGTGGATGAAACTAGGGGGTATTATGCTGAGCGAAATAAGTTAATCAGAGAAAGACAAATATCATATGATCTCCCTGATAGGAGGAATTTGAGAGGCAGGATAGGGAAGTTGTGAGGGGAAGGGAGGAAAAAAATGGAACAAGATGGAACTGGGGAGGGAGACAAGCCATAAGAGACTCTTAATCTCAGGAAACAAACTGAGGGTTGCTGGGGGTGAGGGGAAGGGATAGGGTGGCTAGGTGATGAACACTGGGGAGGGTATGTGATATGGAGTGCTGTGAAATGTGTAAGCCTGGTGATTCACAGACCTGTACCCCTGAAGCAAATAGTACACTATATGTTAATAAAAAAAAAAGATCAAAAAATGGTATGCTGGATGACAAAACAAAAAAACAAACCCTTATGCAAGAGTACAATCGGAGCAGTTCCACTTATATGATGTTCTAGGAACAGGAAAAATTAATCTATGGTGGGAAAAATCAGAGTGATGGTTGTCTCTGCAAGTAGGGGGTGGGAGTGGGGGTAGGGAGTGACTGGAGAGGGGGCGTGAGGAAACTCCTGGTGAGGGCAGTGTTCCAGAGACCGAGAGTTGTTTTATATGGCTGTGCTCATTTGTCAAAACTCACAAATGGTGTACTTCAGATTTGTGCCTTTCACTGTTAGTCAGTTTTACCTCAAAAAAAAAAAAAAAAAAAAAAAAGAAAAGAAAAGAAACAAATACTGAACTCTAATGACATGCATGCTAAAGTACTTAGGGGTGAAATATACTGATGCTTGCAACCACTCTGAAATGTGTGACAAGACGTAAGATGGACTGAGGAGTGGACAGATGGATGGCGAGTTGGACAGATATATGATAAGGCACGTATGGCCCACTATTAATTATAGAATCTAAATACATGTAATGTGCACTGGGTAATTTTTTTCAACTTTTTGGTATATTTAAAATTTTTCAGAATGAAATTTGGGGGGAAGCTCCCCATGTGATTCCAATGAGCAGACATGGGGATAAAAGATAAATTTCAATTCTCTTAGTTGACAAGGATGAATGAATAATGAATGATGTGCCCCGAATTTCCAGAGTTGATTGTAATCATAACCTCCCACCCCCAACACACACATGAAAGAAAAGAAAAACAGTCAGAATTCCTGGAATAAATATCCAGGTTGCAACAAGATGTCTAGGGTCAGGCAAAACCTTGCAGAGACACTAGGCCCACTTCCCACTGGACTCACGTAGGACACCTCACTCAACGTACGGTCTGATGGGACAAAATACTTGTAATCAGGACAGGTCTGGAAAATCTGGGCAATGTTATATTTATGCTCTAGAACTAAAAACTGCAAACCAGCCTCAGCCAGTATGAGGGGAAAGTGCTACTTACCACTCTGTCTATGGCTTAAAAGCTCTTAGTTAGCCCCTGACCCCCCTCCAGGGCTTACACCTCTGATCTTCTCAGACTCTGTAATTTCTGTAGCTCCACTTCCCCCTGGCGGCCCGCAGATCCACAGGGAGAGCGGGGTCAGGTATTTAGGGAGGAAGAAGCTGGTGTGGGGTGTCCCAAGGGAACTGAGTGGACAGCTGACTCCAGCAGGGTGGGGAGAGAGCGACGGAGGACAGAAGGGAAATAGTGCTGTCAAGTGTAATATGGAGGGAGCCCCTAGTCCCTGAGCTGCCCCATTTATTCTGCATAATTGCTTCATTTCCACTGGCAGTGTATCTCAAAATGAATTTCATTACTGGTGCCTTGGATATCATATTGATTACCAGTTTCATCGATTCTTATCTTGCTAATTAGCATATAAATTAGCCATTTGGGGGAAGCATTAGGCAAAATTGAATTTTCTCCTTAATCTTCTTTCAGAAGGTAAATGAAAATGGATGTGGCCTGTGAAGGCCCATGGCCTTCCTATGACACAATCTACGTGTTTTCACAGCCGAGGAACCCTCTTGTTGAGGGATGGAGGAGATTCATGGAAGAAGCCGTCCTACCCCATCTTACTGCAGTCAGAGCCCCTTAAGAGTTATCAAGAGAATCTGAGACTGAGGATAGGTCTCTAAGTGGAGATGTGTTTCTCTGAGCTGATAGCCAGCAGCGTCTGTCTCCCACATACACACAAGAGAAGGTTCCGTGATGCAGTAATCCCTGTGGTGTCCTCTCCCAAGCCTGGAACCCAAAACACCATTCTGCTCTCTGGTTGGGCGGCAAGACGAGGGCTCTGGGGCCAGATGGTCTGGATCTGGCTGGGAATGCCTCCTCTGCCAGCTGTGTAATCTTAACCTCTCTAAGGCTTAGCGCCCTAATCTGTAAAATGGGGACAATCACTGCACTGACTTCACTGGGTAGCTGTGAGGAGTGAGAGAGAGAGGCTCAGCCTGGCACGTGGCACACAGGAGAGCCCACAGAATGTTAGCATTCTCCAGCAGAGAAGAATCTTGGGAAACTGGACATCAAGCGTTCTCCAGAGGGAGCTGCTCAGCATCAAAGTAATCCTTACTCCAAACTCCCAGGTGCTCAGTCCCTAGAACAGTCCTTTGTCCCGTAGTCACAGACCATTAGTCATGCCATCTCAGTCCTTAGGATCTTGGTAGGCTCACATCACCAGAGCAGGTTGAAAAGGAAGAATCCTGGGCCCATCCTGAGGCGGGATACAACTGGCATCTTTATTGTAACAAGATTCCCAGGTGTTTCATATGCATATTCCAGGCAATTCTTATCATATCAAAATTTGAAAAGCCCTGTTTCAAGTCATCCCAGCTGGGGACTGAAAGTCTGCATCCCTCCCCACATTCCTAAGCTGCAACCCTACCCCCCAGTGTGTTGGCCTTAGGAGGTGGGGCCTGGAGACAGTGAGTAGGGTTACATGGTTGTGCGGGTGCGGTCTTGAGAAACAGGATTAGTGCCCTTCTAAGAGCTAGCAAGAGCTTGCCTCCCCTGCTTGGCTCCCTGCCTTGGAAGGATGCCACCCAGTTGGCTGCCTGTAATCCAGAGAGGGCTCTCATCAGCCCTGAAGACCCCCTGGCACCTTGACTTCAGACTTCCAGCCTCCAAAACTCTAAGAAATAAATTCTGGTCCTTTCTAAGCCACCAGTTTATGCCATTTTGTTGGAGTGGCCCAGGCTAAGACATCCCCTTCGTTAAAGTCTTGCACAGTCAGAGAAGAAAGGGCCTTGGAGATTAGCTGCTCAAATACGGCAGCTCAGGGAGTTAAGGTAAGTCACCTAGACTCACTCAGTCCATGGTAGAGCCTGGATGAAGCTTTCGGTTCCCCCATGCTAAGGCTAGCCCAGGTTCTGCAGGGCCTTCCTGAGGCTGGGGGGTTCTGCTCCCTCCCCTTGCAGTGGCCTCAGTGGTGGGCTTTTCCCCCCAGCCTGAGCTGCATCCATAATGAGCTCTGGAAGGAGGAACTCTGTTGGACTTCGTTGGGAGCTGTGAGGCCTGGTTACTCAGATGACCTCACTGGAGGAAACCGATATGATGGAGGGGTATACGGAAGAGCATTCTTCTCACCCTTGATAACCTCTGCAGACTCCTGCCCTCGGAACTGCAGATGCCTCAGGTAAGGACCCACGGGAGCCACTTGCCCTGACGCCCCACAGAGGGTACCTAGGTGGCCCGGGGCAGGGGTGGGCAGCTGGGAGATGGGGTGGGAGGAGGCCCGTTTTCCACTCGATACTCTTTTCTTTACCATTTTGTTCCCTATGCATGTAAAACATATTCAGAAATTGGTTAGTTAATAATAATTTTAAAAAAGAATGCCTCAGATAGAAAAGCCATGAAAAACAATAGCCCATCTGGCCCTGCCATTACGTCATCTACCCCACTTACAACTGTCCTGCTTTCTCTCTCTCTCTCCTCCTGGAACCTGCAAGGTTCAGCCTCGGGGAGAGCTGGAACACAGAGCGGTGCACGGATTCTGAGGCCAGCCTGGAGACAGGCACTCTGATCTCGCCTCGGGGCTGTGAGCAAGATTACCTTTTATCCCCATTAGCTTGTGAAGTGATTTGCCCACTATTAAATGCTACTAAGTAAGTGTAATTACACTTTAAACCCACCTCTGCCCCGCTAAGTCTTGGCAAGAGGAAGGAGAGGACTTGCCTCCAACGGGGTTTTCACTAGATTTGTATTAACCAGGCAAAATGAAGGGGACAAAGCTTTTTATGAACGTAATACACACAGTTTCGTCCCGTTGTTGTGAATTACGTGTTACTGGATGTAGAACTAGATAGGAGGATATGTACCAAAATGTTAATAATAATGGCTGCTTGGGTGGTCTGGTCACTGCTAATGTTTATTTTCTTGTTCGTGCTTTATTTTCCAAATTGTCTGTATTTTTTAAATTATCTGGGCTGAGACATCACAATATTCTCAGCATAAAAGAGAAGTGAAAAATGAAAACCTCAGGGAAAGGGTGCTCATTCTCCATCTGAACAAGTCCCGGTCATTCAGAAGCTGGTGGTGTAGGTCTGTCCGCATTGGCCCACAGCATCCAGACACCTGCTGAACTGGGGCTTGGCCATTCCTGGTGCCCTCAATACATATTCCAATGGGTCCGGGGAATATTTGGTATTTTACAGAGCTAGAAAGCATACAAAGGTGGGAGGCATCAGACTCCTAGGATCAATTCCAGCAGAGTACAACCCCTGACCCAGATAGTGACCACAGAGTGTTCCTGGGGCAAGTCACTCAGTACAGTTCACTTCACTTAGTGCTGCTGGGAAGGTAGGTGGAAAAGATGTGGTTTCTGTCTTCAAGGACTTTGACGATCTTGTAAGGATGACAGACATAGGTATAAGGAACTAGTTCTGCCACAGATGTACAAAGGGAACAGTTGGAGCCAAGCAGTGTAGGGCAGTGACTTTGGGGTTACCCAGACCTGGATGGGACACACCTCTGCCATCCACTGTCCACGTGACCTAGGACCGTGTGCTGTACCTTGCTGAGTCACTGTTTCCTCATCTCTAAAAGGGAGATGGCAGCCCTTGAGGTGGAACTGTGGGGAACAGGCGGGGGGCCTGGGAGGTGTGGCACATACAGTAGGCACTCACAAAGGGTACTGCTATTATTCCTGTTTTGGACACTGAGCTGACAAGGGCCATGGGGGACCACACCATAGTCACACTACCATTACCACTGTCCCCATTTGGAAAAGTTCCATGGAACCATATGATTATAGGTGAATGGATACAGAAAGGCTCAGTTATTGGCTCCAAGTTTTCCTGTTTGATGTCATACAAACAGGCCAATCTTTTTCTTTGCTGTAATGGCCTTAAACATGGCTGCCTTTGGAGATGTGTAGGGGCCTGCTTAGCCTTGGAACTACTTTCCTGTTTTCTCAGTCTTATAAGGGCCAATGGGTGGCTTATGTCTTAGGGTTGTAACTCAGTTCACTCTTTTTGAATTTTTCATAGCAAAGCCTCTCTACCAGTCATTGAATTTGGCAAAGAAGCAGGTGCTGCTGGGACTAGGGGAGAGGAAGGAACAAAGGAAGAGAAGTTACGGCACTGACCCCCAAGCAATTTTAGGTGGGAATGTTCAGGATATATGTGGAGCAGTGGCATGGGGAAGGAGGCTTTAAAATATTTATAAGATAATATGAAATGAATGTAACTAACTCACAGTTATACCTCATTTTCCCAGCAACTATGTTTCTGAAAATTGATTATCAATATTTTTATTTGTAAGGCCTTGGGGGCTCATAGAAATCAGTAAGAAAAAAAAATATAACTTAGTAGGAAAATAGGCAAAGGATATAAATAAACAGTTTACCATCACTTATAAGAAAAATTACAAGTGAAAAACCTATAAAGGGATGCTTATCCTAATATTTAAAGCAATGCAAGGGCACCGGGGTGGCTCAGTCGGATAAGCATCTGCCTTCGGCTCAGGTCCTGATCCCGGGGTCCTACACCAGGCTCCCAGCTCAGCGGGGAGTCTGCTTCTCCCTCTCATCTGATTCTCCCCCACCTCATGCGCTCTCTGTCTTGCTCTTTCTCTCTCAAATAAATAATAAATAAAATCTTAAAAAAAACACAAATAGATGCAAATCAAAATAACACCTGTAAGACTGCCAAACATTTAGAAATTTGATAATACCCAGGCTGAATAAGGTGGGTAAATACATTTCTTATACTGCTGGTGGGAATGCGATTTGAAATATCCTTTTTGCAGGGCAATTTGGCAAGAGATATCAACATTTTAATGCACATGCCATTTGACCCAACCATTCTGCTTATAGGAATTTATACCCTAGGGATATATATTCCCAATGTATTTTGAGATATCTATATTAGGATGTTCACTATAGCACTGTTGATAACAGCTAAAATCTGGAAACAAACTGAGCATTCATCAGCAGTGCCACAGTAGGAATGCTGAGAACATCGGGAGTAATAAACAGTGAGAATAGTAACTGCTAATATTTATTGAGCATTTACTATGTGGTGGATAGTTGCTGATGCTTTACGCACGTATCTTATTTACACTGTGTGACGATTCTGCGGTAGGTATTGCTACTTACCCATTTTATAAATGAGGAAAATCAGACTCACAGAGGTTAAGAGGCTTGTCTAAGGTCACACAGTAGGTAACAGAATAGGATTCCCAGATAGGCAGTCTGGTTCCAGAGCTCATGGGCTTGCTCCCATGCTCACTTGTGTGCGTGCTTCTTTCTCTCTCTCTCATACAAACACACATGCCAGAACACTCTGCATCAGTTAAAAGGAGTTAGTCAGAATTGTACGTGTTGACATGGAAAGATCTCAAAAACGGATTACTAACTGTAATTCCACGTTGGAATAACATACTTCAGACACCCCCTTCCCTTTGTGTTAATAAAAAAGTAGATAGGCAGTAGATCATTATTTTTCTTTATATTTAATAAGTAGTAAATAAAAGCATCAGGGAAATTATCTGAAAAGGAAAGGACTCCAGTCCAAATATAAATTCTTTCCTAATGTAAGAATTACCACCATTTTGCTTGGGAAGAGGGCTGCTCAATGTACCTTTCAGTTGTGGGTTTTCCTAAACTAACTGATTTCCTCAGGCTAGTAAGGGAAAGAATGGGGGGAGGGGAGTAAGACAGTCTTGAAGGTCAAAGTAAGATCTGGTCTTAAAAGTGAGAGGAGGAGCCTTTGCAGATTTGTTTATAAAAAGAAGTGATTGATACAATTCAATTTTTTTGAGGAGGAGTTTTCCAAGGGCTGTGTGTGGGTTAGAACGAGCTGTGGAAACACAGGAAGAACGTGTGCGGGCGTTATATCGCGGTGTGAACAGAAGGTTGGGAAAGTCTGGACCCACATGCTGGGTGTGAATTTCCTTAGGAAAGGCAGCACAGCTGGTGTGTTTCAGGAGGAAACCCCATTTAGGGTAGGGCACTCTGCGTATCTGGCAGCTACCTGTCCAGTTTCACCTCTCACTGTTCTTTTGTATTCTGTTGGCTTCCCCCTCTGTCAGGTCCTCCTCATAATGTGGCTGGGTTCCTGTTTTCCCTCTGTCTAATGTCCCTTCTCCTCTAATTCATCATGCCCAGCCCCATTGGTTTGAGATATCTATATAAATTTATATTTTCTACTGACTTTTCAGCCCACTTCCTTCAATACATTTATAGTTAAATTTCAGGAAGGAATTCATGCTATTTCATGTGAGTTACTGCCTTGTCATGGATGTCGGCCCCACCCATCCCAAATCCCTATTCATTCATTCAACAGAGTACTGAACATCAACCATGTACCAGGGGTCGATATAGCAGTGGGATACTGCAGATACTTCCTTGTGGGGTGTACATTCCAGGTGGGGGAGACAGAAAACAAGTATCTAGCAGAGTTAAATGTCTCAGAGTAAAGCAAAGTAGGATCAAGGGGACAGGATTCCTGGGGTGGGGTAGGGAAGGTTGTTATTATATAGGGAAGGACTTTTTAAGGGACATTTGAGCAGAAACCTGATAGAAATGAGGAAGAAAGTGAGCCATGTAGCTATCTGGAGGAAGGGCATCCCAAACACAGAGAAGAATTACTTTGTGCAAAGGCCCTAAGGTGAGGTGATGATTCATGTGTTCAAAGAAGAGTAAAGTTAAAAAAAAAAAAAAAGGAAAAAGGAAAGCCCCAGTGCAGCTGAGGATGGGGTGAGAGGGTCTCAGCTGAGCGGAGTGTGGTATAGTACAGACTGAGACATGTGGGCCAGTGATTCTCAGTGAGGGTGATTTTACCCTCTATGGGACATAGGGCAACATCTGTTAGGTATTTTTGGCTTTCACGACTGGAGGCTGGGGTGCTACCGGCACCCCGTGGGTAGAAGCCTGGGGTGCTGCTCAGTATATGCTGTACACAGGCTACTCCTCCGTAAAGAATTACCTGGCCCGAAGGTCAGCAGTGTCAGGGTTGAGGAACACGGATACAGGGCCCTGTAGACCAGTGCAGGGCCTTTGGATTTTACTCCAAGTAAGCAGGGAAGCGATTAGGGGCTGGGAGCAAAGGAGTGACAGGGTCTCGGCTACGTTTTTAAAGTCTCACTGTGGTCGCTGCATGGAGAGCAGACTGGAGAGGGGCTGGTGCCGAAGCACGGACCCGTCAGGAGGCTTCTGCCGAGATCTGGGCAGGAGATGACAGTAGCTGGAACTAGGGCGTCTCGATAAATGTAGTAAGAAGGCATCTGATTCTGAATGTACTTTGCAGGTCGACCTGGGAGAATGTCCAGATTTCATCAAAAGGAACTATTACCACTTGGCCTTCTTACTCAGCCACCTGTATGCCAAGCTCATTCCCGCCTTTGTTCTTGCTCTTCTCCTCCTGCTTGGCATGCCTTTCTTATTTGGGCAAAGTCCATTCATCTGGATTTCAGGATGTCAATAGAGAACCTTCCTTAAACAACAGAGTCCTCGCTTCTCCAAAGCAGCTATAGATTTTAGAGTCCAAACCTCTCAATTTAATCCTTGAATGTTTTTAACTGTACAAGTATGTACTGAGATACCCTGTTCTATGGGGAAAATTGACTGGGTGCTTGCTGTCCCTTTATTAAAATGGTACTGGCTGTCGTAGCCACCCCTTCTGGCAAAACAAGAACTCAAATGTTTAAACTGAAAGCATAGGGAAGGAAGAAACAAAATTGCCATTATTTGAAGATTACATGATTATGTATATGGAAAATCCAACCGAATCTACATTTAAATGGAATGAGTTAGGAGTTCGCAAAATTTTTTAGACTGCAAGATCAATGTATAAAAATCAATTATGTTTCTATATATTAGCAACAAAGAGTTATAAATGAAATTTGAAAAGATAAACTGTTTATAATTGAAACAAAAAATGTAAAGTACTCAGGAATAGTCCTAGCAAAAGATGTACAAGACACTTATGGGGAAAATTATAAAAATTCACTGGAAGACACTTAAAATGACCCAAACAAATGGAGACTTAGACTATGTGACTTGGAAAACTCTGTATTATATAAATTTCATTTATTCCCAAATCAACCTATAGATGAAGCATAATTCCAGTGTAAGCCCCAGGAAGTTTTTTTAAAAATAAACTTGACAATCTCATGCTAAAATTTATTTGAAAAATGCAAAGACCAAGAATAGGCACATCATGCTTGAAGGGAAGAACAATGCTGGGAGAATTGCCCTGTCAGGTATCAAGCTACAGTAACTTAAAAAATATGATATTAGCTCTGGGATAAACCTTGTTCTTGAGAACCAATTGCTAGCATCTCTTACCAACTTCGCATTCTGTGACATCACGTTGGTAGCTTGCACCTGGTCACAGTGGGAGTATTTATAACATACAAATCGGCAATGCTACAGATCAGGTCTTTTTGCGTGTTTTGGAGAGGTGAGAGTAGAGCTGGTTGTGAAATATCTACCAGCATACCATTGAGTGAAAGCAAACAGAGATTCCCCAAACAGATCCACACATTTGTGAACTGCTGTTATATGACAGATGGGTCTATCAGGTCAATCAAGAAGGGATGGACATGTCATGAAATAGTGCTGGGAAAATCAGGTATCTATATGGGAAAAAACCCAAACAAACCCCAAATTGATTCCCTACCTCCCACCAAACCCCCAAATCAATTTTAATTAAATATTTAGGTGGAAAAGGCAAAAATACAAGACTTTTAGAAGTAAATGTGGGAGAAAGCCATTATGACTTCAGAATAGGAAAAGACTTTTAAATAAGAGAAGACTGATAAAATTTGACTACATTAAAATAAAAACTTCTGTTGATTAAAAGGCATCATAAAGAAAGTGAAATTCAAGACTTCCCCAGAAAACAATGTTTTCAACACACATAAGTAAAAAAGAATTTCATCTAAAATATTAAAAAAAATCTATGAATCAATAAGAAAAAGATACAAAAGAAAAAATGGTCAATAGACTTGAATTGGATTTTCTCTTTTGTGAAATAGTACATGGCCCATAAACATATAAAGTTTTTCTTCCTTATTTAATAGCCACGGAAATGCAAATTAGAACTACAGTGAGATAAAATTTCATACTCATCAGATCAAGCAGTTTTAGAGTTTGCCAACATCAAACACTAGGGAGGATCTGGAGCAATGGTAACTCTCCTGAGAAGGCAGGAGCATAAATTCATATAACCACAACAGTCTGTACTTCACAAGTACTCCATACTCCATGCCCCAGAAATTCTACTTCTATGTATGCACCCATCCTAGAAAATCTCTTACATAAGTTCATAAGGTGACATGTATGATGGTGCTCATGGCAGTGTTGTTTGTTACTGCAAAAACTGGAAATGTTGGGGCACCTGGGTGGCTCAGTGGGTTAAGCCACTGCCTTTGGCTCAGGTCATGAACTCTGAGTCCTCAGATCGAGCCCCGCATCGGGCTCTCTGCCCGGCGGGGAGCCTGCTTCCTCCTCTCTCTCTGCCTGCTTGTAATCTCTCTTAATAAATCTCTCTCAAATAAATAAGTAAAATCTTAAAAAAAAAAAACAAAAAAACCCTGGAAATGTCCATCAAAAGCAGCATTTAAGAATAAATTTTTGTATATTAATTCAATAGACTAGTATGCAATAGTAAAAATGAATGATGTACAGTTTCATGTATTACTACAGACAAATCTGAAAAGCATAATGTTGAGCAATAGCAGTGAGACCCAGAAGAATGGACACAGCAGGACTCCCTTTATACAGAATTCAAAAGCAGTCAAAACTAAAACATATATTGTAAAAATAACAATACATTGTTTAGGAAATCATTCATATATAGTAAAGCCACAGAGAAAAAGCAAGGGAATACTTATTACAATGGTTGGCAGAATAATAACTCTGGATGGAGGAAGAAGGTAGATGCAACCAGGGAAGTGTCTTCCAAAGTTTCATTAACTTGGGTGATCAGTGAATGTTGTTCACTTTATAATTATTCTTCAAATTCTACATGTATATATTATACATTATACACAGTTCAACATTTTACATAAAACAAATGAAGAAAGGATATCAAGTGTCTAACTTATACAAAGGCACTGTAATTGCATGCTTAAGACTGACTCAAATTCTACTACCACTCTGCTGAAATTACTTTCACTGGGGTCAAAGACTACTGTTACTAATCTAAAAAACATTTTCATTCCTTATTTTCTTTGACATTTCAGTAGCATTCAACACTGCTGACCATCCTCTTTCCTTGAAAAAGTGTCTCACTTTGGCTTTCATGAAACCATGGTCTCCCAGCCATTCCTTCTCAATTGCTTTCAAAATGGCTTGTCTCCCACTACCTACCCATTAAATGTTGGAGCTTCTCAAGGTTCATCCCTAGACTCTTGCTATTTCATAGACTGCTCTCTCTCTCTCTCTCTCTCTCTAGACATTCACATCCATGCCAATGGCTTCAATTATCACCTGTACATCAAAGACTTAGATCTCCAGCTCAGACCTCTCTTATGGGTTCTAGGTTGAGGTATCCCATTATCTAGTCAACACTTTTAGCTGATGTTTAAAAGTCTCTCAATCTTAACCTGTTAAAAAGGAAACTCATGCTGACACAAAAACAGACACATAGATCAATGAAACAGAATAGAGAACCCAGAAATAGACCCTCAACTCCATGGTCAACTAATCTTCGACAAAGCAGGAAAGAATGTCCAATGGAAAAAAGACAGCCTCTTCAACAAATGGTGCTGGGGAAATTGGACAGCCACATGCAGAAAAATGAAATTGGACCATTTCCTCACACCACACATGAAAATAGACTCAAATGGATGAAGGACCTCAATGTGGGAAAGGAATCCATCAAAATCCTTGAGGAGAACACAGGCAGCAACTTCTTCAACCTCAGCCGCAGCAACTTCTTCCTAGGAACATTGCCAAAGGCAAGGGAAGCAAGGGCAAAAATGAACTATTAGGACTTCATTAAGATCAAAAGCTTTTGCACAGCAAAAGACAACTGAAAGAATGGGAGAAGATATTTACAAACGACATATCAGATGAAGGGCTAGTATCCAAAATCTATAAAGAGCTTATCAAACTCAATACCCAAAGAACAAATAACCCAATCAAGAAATGGGCAGAAGACATGAACAGACATTTCTGCAAAGACATCCAGATGGCCAACAGACACATGAAAAAGTGCTCCATATCACTTGGCATCAGGGAAATACAAAACAAAACCACAATGAGATACCACCTCACACCAGTCAGAATGGCTAAAATTAACAAGTCAGGAAATGACCGATGCTGGCGAGGATGTGGAAAAAGGGGAACCCTCCTACACTGTTGGTGGGAATGCAAGCTGGTGCAACCACTCTGGAAAACAGCGTGGAGGTTCCTCAAAAAGTTGAAAATAGAGCTACTGTATGACCCAGCAATTGCACTACTGGGTATTTACCCTAAAGATACAAACGTAGTGATCCGAAGGGGCACGTGCACCCGAATGTTTATAACAGCCATGTCCACAATAGCCAAACTATGGAAAGAACCTAGATGTCCATCAACAGATGAATGGATAAAGAAGATGTAGTATGTATATACAATGGAATACTATGCAGCCCTCAAAAGAAATGAAATCTTGCCATTTGTGATGACGTAGATGGAATGAGAGGGTATTATGCTTAGCAAAATAAGTCAATTGGAGAAAGACAACTATCAAGTGATCTCCCTGATATGAGGAAGTGGAGGGTGGGGGGCTTAGGCGGTAGGAAAAGAAACATGAAACAAGACGGGACTGGGAGGGAGACAAACCATAAGAGACTCTTAATCTCACAAAACAAACTGAGGGTTGCCGGGGGGAGGTGGGTAGGGAGAGGGTGGTGGGGTTATGGACATTGGGGAAGGTATGCGCTATGGTGAGTGCTGTGAAGTGTGTAAACCGGGTGATTCACAGACCTGTACCCCTGGGGCTAATAATACATTATATGTTTATTAAAAAATTTTTAAAAAAATTTAAAAAAAGAAAAAAATGAAAATCATGATTTCCCTCCAAAATGGGTTTTTCTAGTAATCTCAGTGAATGGCACTGCTAGTAGTCCTGGGCAAATACTACTCTACTAAAGAAAATCGCCCCCCAATTCCCAGCCCTCATGTTCCTATAAGATAAAAGAACGTGCTCTCTTTTCTTCCTTGGAAGGGGTTGAAAATGAGGAAAATTATTTTCGTCGTAGCTCTAAGTAGGAATGAAACCTTTCAAAAAACATCATCTGGAAATTAGGCTTCCTTCATAGAGGGGGCTCAATAAAGTTAGTTCCTTTCCTCTAATTAATAGTTTTTTGAGGGACACCTGGGTGACTCAGTTGTTAAGCATCTGCCTTTGACTCAGGTCATGATCACAGGGTCCTGGGCTCCTTGCTTGGTAGGAAGCTCTCTTCCACTCCCTTCTTGTGTTCTCTCTCTTGCTGTGTCTCTTTCCATCAAATAAATAAAGTCTTTTAAAAATGTTTAAAAAAAAGGTTTTTGAAATATGACAGTACTACTATATATTTTCTTCTCCCCTTTCAATCCATTGTGCACATTTTTGGACTCTTTCCTTCTCTTTCTATTTTTGTAACAATAGGCTCTTAAATAGTTTGATTTTTTTTTCATTTTGTTTCTAATTTTTACCTCATCTCCCCTCATCCACCTTTCCATGACTGAATCAGATGATGGTATCTCAATCAACAAATATTTATTGAGCACCTACTGTGTGCACTCTGGGACAAAGTATGAGGTAGTTAAGGTTCCTTCTTTCATGTGTTTTATATTTGGGGCAGGAAGCAAACAATTAAAAAATCAGGTAGTGATATGTGCTAATTAGGGAATTAAAAATGGGAAATGTGACAGAGAATGACTACTGGTTACTTCAGACTGGTGGTCAGGAATGGCCTTTTTGAGGATGTTATAGTTAAAGTGAAGATCAAATTACAAATTACACTACATCCCAGAAAGAGTGACTAGTTAGTGTAAAGTACCCGAGATAGAAACAAACTTGGCCATGTTTGATAACTGCATAGTAGACAAGAGAGTAAGTGGTATAAAAGAAGAAGAATGCAGGGATTAGAGAAAACAGGGCTGTGTACATGCAAAATAAGTTGCAGTTCACTCTTTTTTATAAATGTATTCTTTTTAATGTCTGTAGTATCTACAGAGATGTCTCCTTTTTCATTCTTGGATTTGCTTATCTGTGCTTTTTAAAAAGATTTTATTTATTATTTATTTATTTATTTGATAGAGAGAGAGAGAGAGATCACAAGTAGGCAGAGAGGCAGGCAGAGAGGGAGGGGGAAACAGGCTCCCCTCTGAGAAGAGAGCCCAATGGGGGGCTCGATCCCAGGACCCTGAGATCATGACCCGAGCCAAAGGCAGAGGCTTAACCCACTGAGCCATCCAGTTGCCCCTTATTTGTGTCTTTTTTCTTTTTTTAAAGATTTTATTTATTTGTCAGAGAGAGAGAGAGAGAGCAAGCGAGCACAGGCAGACAGAGTGGCAGAGGGAGAAGCAGGCTCCCTGTGGAGCAAGGAGCCTGATGCAGGACTTGATCCCTGAACACTGGGATCATGACCTGAGCCTAAGGCAGCCGCTTAACCAACTGAGGCCACCCAAGCATCCCTTTCTTGATCAATCTTAAAAAGGATTTATAATCTTATTAGTTTTCATAAAAAGCCAACTCTGTTTTGCTGATTCTCTGTGAATATTTTCCATTTCATTAATTTCTATTCTTGTCTTTTTTATTTCCTTCTATTTTCTTCAAGTTTAATTTGTTGTTTTTCCTCTAACTTCTTGAGATGGATGATTTTAAAGCTATAAAATTCCTTCTAAGTCAGCTTTATCTGCACCCCAGAAGTTCTTATATATATATGGTATTTTTCATTATCATTCAGTTAATATTTTTGTTGTCTACTATGATTTGTTCTTTGACCCATGGTTTATATAGAAGTATGCTGCTTGATTTCTAAATGTTTGGGGCAGATGGTGTGTTTCCAGTCACTTTTATCTTATTGATTATTTTAATTACACTGTGGTCAGAGAGCACAATATTGTGTGACATTAATCCTGTAAAATTTGTTGAGACTAGTTCTGTGGTCTGATACATGGTCAACTTTTTTTTTTTTTAAGATTTTATTTATTTATTTGACAGACGGAGATTACAAGTAGGCAGAGAGGCAGGCAGAGAGAGGAGGAAGCAGGCTCCCTGCTGAGCAGAGAGCCTGATGTGGGGCTCGATCCCAGGACACTGGGATCATGACCTGAGACGAAGACAGAGGCTTTAATCCACTGAGCCACCCAGGTGCCCCCATGGTCAACTTTTATAAATTTTCCATGTGTGCTTGAAAAGAGTATGTATTCTGTAGTTGTTAGCTTTAATGTATGTCCATCAGTGAAATTTGTTGTTATTCAAATATTATATATTCCTACTAGTTTTTTTTCCTGTTTGTTATAGCAAATACCACAACAGAAAGTAAAAAAGATACCTTGGTTGTAAAATTATCTCTGTCCTCAGAGTTCTGTACATTTTTTGCTTTACGTATTTTGAGGCCATTTTATCATGTGCATATAGTCTTTCAATTCTTATATCTTTCTGGTAAATGAAAACTTTTATTATTTTTTTAAAAGACAAGCTTTCTTTTTTTTAAAAAAAGATTTTATTTATTTATTTGTCAGAGAGAGAGGGAGAGAGAGCACAAGCAGGGGGAGCAGCAAGCATAGCATGCAGAGGGAGAAGAAGGCTCCCTGCTGAGCAAGGAGCCCGACTTGGAAATTGATCCCAGGACCCTGGAATCATGACCTGAGCCAAGGCAGCCGCCTAACCGACTGAGCCACCCAGGCATCCCCAAAACTCTTATTCTTTTGAAGTAACACCTTTTATCTCTAGAAATCCTATCTCAAAATAGGACAAGAGACATAAAGGATAGAATAAGAAGGCCTAACATGCTTTTAATGAAAGCCCCAGAAGGTGTGGAGAAGCAATTTGGAACAGAGGCACTCTTAGTCATCACCTCTTCAAATATCCTAGTTTGTATATGTTCTATCATTTTATCTCCTCTGCTGCTTTCTGGATAATTTCCTCAGGCCTGTCTTTCAGTTCTCTCCTCAGCTGTGTATAATCTGTTAATAAATATGTTCACTGAGTTCTTAATTTGGGTTATTGTATTTTTCAGTTTTAGGAGTTCTGTTTAGTTCTTTTTCAAATCTGTTATAATGCTTTTTATAGATTTTTGTTCCTGCAGATATTTTTAAGCTTATTAAAAAAATCTCTAAATATAGTCTACAAAACTGTTTTGTAGTCTAACAATTGCAATATCTGAAGTTTTTGTGGGACTTTGTGTTATCTGTTTTTTCTGTTGGCTATCTCTCAGGGTATTTTGTTATTTTTTATTATCTTTGACTTCTGGTCATTATATTTGAAAAAAATATTTTTAAAATTAACTTGAATTCTAGGATAATAGCACCATTAAAAAGGATTTTCCTTTGTTTCTGCCAGGCACCCCAAGACACATTCTGGGCTAAGTTAAAAGTTTGCATGTCTGTGGACCACCTAAGTGACACAAATTTGAACTGCTCCAAGGTGGGTTTACTTCCAGGTTACTCTCACTCTGAAGGTGTAACTCTTTAGGGTTCCAGCTTAAAGAAGGGGAGAGCTTATTCGATTTCTTACTTAGGTTAAATGTTAGGTTTTGATTTCTGTCTCCCTTGCCCTATAAGGCTACCAAAAACTCAGTTTTATTTAAAAAGTATTTCTTCCAGACTGGCAAATGTCTTCAGAGAAAAAGAGGCTTTGAGTGGTTACCTTGCCTTCTAGGTTCTTGCTTTACTATAGAAAACAGATCAACTTTTATATTATTATCTGAATATATTGTTAGCTCTTCGATACATTTAAGAAATATAAAAAGAATTTTCTCTCAACTTTTCTACCTCTCCTCAATGGTCCTAATTATCGAGGCTAGCATTACCAGCAATGAATGTTCTAAGATTAAGCATGATAGGAAGCCAACAGATGACTTTTAAACAGGGGAGGGAGAGAATCAAGTTGGTCACATTCTGTCAGATTGTTTATAAGCAAAAGGGATGCCATATTTAAAACATTAACCAAAAAGAACAGTTTGAATTATGTGAATTTATTATTTGCATAAGGTTTGCTTCACAGAGACATATGTTCTCTCTCTCTCCTGACTAGACAATAGGTACTTAAAGATTAGAGATTTTTTTGTTTTGTTTTGTTTTTGAGATTTTTATTTTTAAGTAATCTCCTACACCCAATGTGGGGCTCAAACTTACAACCCCAAAATCAACAGTCACGTGCTCTATTGAATGAGCCAGTCAGACACCCCTAAGATATAGGGATCCTTCTTGGTTGTTGTTGCTATTGCTTTTAGAGAGAGGGAAAGGGGAGAGGAGTGAGGGACAGAGGGAGAGTGAGAGAGAGAAAATCTTAGGCAGGCTCCATGCCCAACATGGAGCCCAGTGCAGGGCTCAATCTCATGACCCTGAGATCATGACCTGAGCCAAAATCAAGAGTTGGGCGCTTAACCAACTGAGCCACCCAGGTGCCCTGAGATCCTTCTTGTTTTTAATGAGTGTCCCCTTTCTCTAGGACCTAGGACAAAAATGATAAAATTCCAGTCTTCCTGACTTCTTTATTATCATCCTGGGACTTGAAGACACCTGAGAACTAGATTTTTAGGAATTCATCTCTTCCCTTATCTCCCACCTACTTGTGGTAGGGCATTAGCTGAACACCTTAAGCAATGAAAATTACTGTATTGTTTTTGAATGAACACTACTTTATATCAACTTTAGGATTTTAATCAGAGTATAAGTATATACAAGTAGATAAATACAGAGTTTGATACTGTTTAGTTATGTCCAACTTAGAAGTCAGACTTTCTTTCCTCATATATTCATGGTATAAATTGGGGAAAATTTTAAAAATATGCACCAAAGCCACTGTATTTTATACAACTTTGATCCATTAATTCCATGTTTATGAACTTGTGTTAAATATAATTCATGGGTGTTCACAAAGATTTAGCTACTTGGATGGTTATTATGAGAGGGGAAAACAAAAAACTTAAAATCCCATCAAAAGGGGATTAATAGCTGTATCTTCATATAATAGAATACTCTATTTAATGATACAAAAATGTTCACAATAAGATGATAAAAGTAATTTATGAAAGAACATATATGGCAAGATCTTTTTTGGGAAAAAATATATATGTACTCCTAAAAACTAGAAGGAACTAAAAATGTTAACAATAAGATGATAAAAGTAATTTATGAAAGAACAAATATAGCAAGATCTTTTTTGGTAGAAAAATATTTAGGTAGGGGCGCCTGGGTGGCTCATTTGTTAAGCATCTGCCTTCAGCTCAGGTCATGATCCCAGGGTCCTGGGATCGAGCCCCGGATCAGGCTCCCTGCTCAGCAGGAAGCCTGCTTCTCCCTCTCCCACTCCCCCTGCTTGTGTTCCCTCTCTCACTGTGTGTCTCTTTGTCAAATAAATAAAATCTTATATATATATACATATACATATATGTATATATATATGTATATATATATACTCATAAAAACTAGAAGGATCTAAAAATGTTAACAGCATTACTTTTGGGAGGTAGAACAGTGTTTTTTCATTGGCTTTGCTTATTTTTTTCCCCTGCTGAGTATTCTGTAATGAAAACATATTACTTTTTTCATATTACTTTTATAATAAGAAAAAATTATAAAATACACTAGAGTTCCTTTCCCTATAAATAAATAGGCTACCTCAGACCAGCTATTTCTAGGTCCAATCAATCTATCACTGGTGAACAAAGAGGTCTATATTATCCTAATTCCATCCTCTTCCCATGCTTGGTTTATATACAGCTTTTCGACTATCCAGAATAGAGTAACATTCATCCATCAGCACTTAGTAGGTGACTCATAATATGTATTTCTTGAACTGAACTGAGTGCTAATAGCCAGAAATTTACCCACATAAATTAGAAACTGAATGGGGTATACTGGGGCCCCTGGATGGTAGAGCTGGTTGAGCGACTGACTCTTGGTTTTGGCTCAGGCCATGATCTTGGGGTCTTGAGATCGAGCCCTGGGTCAGGCTCCAACGTCAGTACAGCATCTGCTAAAGTTTCTTTCCCTCTCCCTCTGCCCCTCCCCATGTTCTTTCACTCTCTCTCTCTCTAAAATAAATATATCTTAAAAAAAAAAAAGAATGCCATATACTTACAATATGATTGTTTTCTACCAAGTAATCTCCTGTTTAAACTATCTTTATGACATGACATTATCTCTCTTATGCAAACTAAATAAAAATATTTTGAGAGAATACCCAAAAGGAATGCCATTATTATAACAACTTCATGTATTTTCCCTGGAAGGTCTGTTGTATATTTAGTAGTTCTGTGTAGTGCTGGTCAGTAAGGCCTAATTGCCTCTGCTGCTTCATTGTCTCTGTAGTATGGAGAGAATCGAACCTGCCCCCAATCCTTTACAGAAAAAAATGAATGGCTGTAATGAACTGGAATTTCCAGGAAAAACATACCAGCTCAATTCAAGACCCCGTGGGATTACTGCAGTGATTTCATTTTTAATATGCCTTATTCTTCCCCTCTGGTTGGTGCAACCTCTCTCCTCACTGGCTCACTGCTTTCCCTTAAGAGAGCAGACCGTCTCTGTGAATGACTGGCTCAGGGAGCATGTGCAAGACAAGCCCAGAGCCTCCCTCCATGGGAACATAAGAGAAGAAACTAAAGAATGGCTGAGAGCAGTGGCTGAATGGAACAGGTCATGCTGCTTCTCCAGGCTGAAAAGGCCAATCTTTTAAGAGAGATGATGAGAGCACCTAATCGGGTTTGACCCCACAGGCCGTGTGTGTGCAGAGAGGACTGGGAAATGCAGCTCTGCACAGAAGGGCAGCGAGATGGCAGGGCTGCGTTCCAGACACACTTACTCACTCATCTGCTTGATTCAATTTTATTTGTACAAAAGGTCTGTTGAGGTAATGGGCAGACTAAGCCTTTAGCAATCATGGGCTCTGTAAATAGAACCTCAATGGAAGACGGAATCAGCTGATGTCCCCTTCAGTGCTGTTTCCATTTGCAGAACTGGAAGTGGCGATAGGGCGGGATGAATCACTCTTTCTATATTTAAATGCCTTCTTTACAAAAATAGCAATCACCATAATAAAAAGGGCTCAGTAATACCTAGTAACAAACAATAAAAATGCCTTCCTGTAAAGAGAATGAACATTATATTATTTATGGTCATGGGTGAATAGCAAGCATGATAAATCAAGGCATCAACTATGGAGTCTTCCTTTTCTTTATCACCAGATGAAGAACCAAGACTTTCTTCACCTGGAAAGTCTGCTTATTATGACTAGTACTCCAAAATAACTTTTTTAAGAAAGATTTTATTTATTTGAAAAAGAGTTAGTAAATGTGACTGAGAGAGAGAGAGAGAGCAGGAGCAGAGGAGCAGGGGGAGAGGGAGAAGCAGACTCCCCACTGATAAGGGAGCCCGACCAATGGGAGCCCAATGCGGGGCTCGATCCCAGGAACCCAGGATCATGACCTGAGCTGGAGGCAGATGTTTAACTGACTGAGCCACCCAAGTGCCCCTCCAAAATAACTTCTACATATCCAGTCAATTACTTCTCAACAATTATGTATTACCTACTAGTTTCTTTACATAGTATATTCATTTATTTAAAAAGGAAGATCTTAAAAGAATCAAGATTATTTTTCTGTGAATTATGGGAGAAGTAAATGGTCAGAAAGTCAGGGTAAATACTATATTCTACTTGCACTACTTCAAATTTCACGACAATATCTTTAAATCACAAATCAGGAAGACTTGATGTAATCGCTGTTCTACCCCAAAAGGTGTATTATTGTTGGTTATTATGTCGTTAAAACACATAGCTTTAAAGTTGAGAGATGACTAGGAAATAAGCCTAGAGATTTTAAACTACCTTAAGATTTTGCCAGAAATCTAACAAATACAGAGCATATTGGAATATCTCTATTTCCTTGTTATATTAAGAAAAAAATTTAACATTTGAAAATCAGTTATTGCAAATCACTGTATTAACAGAATAAAGAAGATCACTTGATCATCCCTATAGATGAGGAAAAAACAATTGACAAAATTCAATACCCAATCATCGTGACTCTCAGCAAATCAGAAATAGAAAAAAAAAAAAAAAGCCTTACTCAGCATGAAAAATGACATGAAACAAAAGCCTACAGTTAACATAATGAGTATTCAGTGAAAGACTAAATGCTTCCCCTCCAAAACTGGGAATGACAATTCAATATTATACTGGAGGTTTTAGATAAGGTGGGGGGGGGGAGGCTTAAGTATTAGAAAAGAAGAAGTCAACCTGTCTTTATTTGCAGACAACATACTTGCGTTTATAGAAAACCCTAAGGAATCTACCAAAAACCATTAGAACTAAAGTGAATTTATCAAAGTCACAAGATACAATAACAGAAAGATCCTTCCTCTTAACTATTTTAAGACCAGTTACTAACCAAGGTGTTACTGTACACATACATGTAAACACTAACATCATTTCTATTCTTCGATTGAAGTACCACTAGCTTCACCTGAAATTGTGGCGAAGAGGAAGAAAACAACAAGATGTGAATCCTGACTCTTCACTGTATATGTAAAAAGATTAAAGTTACACATTTAATCTTTTAATAGGCAAGCACATTTCACACTGGATAAAACCTCACTAACACAACCCACATATATGTACCCTACCTAGAGCCTACCCAAATAACTAGCAAATGCTCTAGTTCAGTACAACTTATCTCTAATGGTAGAAAGCGAAACTTGAAAGAGTACTGATGGTGCATTAGTAAAGTCAAGTGGCATTTACATCTTTATGGAAGAAACTTGGGGTTATCGTCAGGGATTCTACATATGGTTTTTTAAGTAGTTATAATCCAGGTTTTACCAGAAATAGCAAGAATAATAGGATAACTAGCATTGCTAAATTAACAAGTATTTATTGAGCCTACTCTTGAATACCACAGTCCTAAAATACAGCCAGTCTACCTACACTAGACAGGGCACAGGCAGAAAAAAATTATAGCAGGAACTTCTGGTAGCTTCATTGTGATGAGCTAAATCAAGGACACTGCTAGCAAAGCAGATAAAATTATGATTTTAATGTAGAACATTGTACAGCAATGGCACAGCTGGAAAGCAACCACAGAAAAACCATTCCATTGTAGCTACCTCAAATGTGAAGGTTCTTTATGAAGATCGTAAGTTTAAAAGACAAAGTTGCAAATACTGTTAGACTTTGCTAATAATAGTAACTGTGACTTCAGACTATAGTGTCTGTCTTTGAGAAACAACAGGCAGTATGGTATTGGGGGCATATCAGTCTTTTTCAGTTAAATGGGCTTGCAGAGATAAAAATGTACTGTCCTCACTGCCTACTTATTGTTTTTAATCCACTGTATGTAAATTATGACCTTGGAATTATTTTTGCTAATGGAAGACACTGTGATTATCTATGCAAACTTGTCTTACAATATCTCTTGTGGCCCAGAGTACATAATTGCAAGATGAATGGCCCCAGGTTGTGTTTATGGTCTATTGACAACTGAATTATGGTGCTACTGAGGGTAATGCAGTATGGCATCATGAACTTGAACTAGTCATGTGGTATCTCTGGATCTCAGCATTTTCACTGAATACCTAATACACAACACCTAACAGCCAAATTCATAGGGTTATTATGAAGATTAAATGGGATGCCTGGCACATAGAAGATGCTATATATGTACACATGCATACTTATTCTCTATGTCTTTCTCTTTCTCTCACATACGAGGTTAATAGTTGAGGTTGATTTATTGGCCTCCATAACCTAGTCCAAGGATAGAGTGTTGTAATTGGCCTCACTTTTAGTGCAGCCAGCAATGACATGAGCAAAAATACCAATTCTGGAGTCAGACAGTCAGTAGTTGGTGGAGGGTTCCGCAGTTCAAACACTGCTGGCATTTTCTTCAATCCTCTCACTATACAGTTTTGATCTTTATCTCAGTGGTTCAGAGGGTTTCACTCTTGTTTCACTATTGGGAAGAGGCATGAAAGAGAAAGATTAACAAAGAAGGAATTTAAATAGATAGTAGGGCAGTTAAAAAGCTTATAGCCAAGACTCGGTAACTAGATACAGCCCTCTACAACCATGGAACCTTAATAAATCACCATCTGGATAGCTTTAGCCCTTTTTTTGAAATTCCTTTTTGACTCCCTGCCATCCTAATAACAATGAATTGATTTATCTAGATGTATGACAATCACTTTATTTTTTAAAAAAGATTTTATTTATTTATTTGAGACAGAGAGAGAGAGAGCACAAGCTGGGGTGGGGGTAGGTGGGGAGGCAGAGGGTGAGGGAAAAACAGACTCCCTGCTGAGCTGGGAGTCTGCCCGATCAATCTGGAGCTCATGACCTGTGCCTAAGGCTGAGGCCCAAGCATCTGAGCAACCCAGGAGCCCTGACTATTACTTCAAATACAGTTCTAATTTTTAACTATCAAAAGCCATATCTGAAGTGACCCTTCTTTAAAGAAGGAACCTACTATCAACATGTAAGATCCTTAGAAAAGATGTTACAGACTTTCACTTAAAAACTAGGGATGCCTGGGTGGCTCAGTTAGTTAAGTTTCTGACTCTTGATTTTGGCTCAGGTCATAATCTCCAGGTTGTGAGATCAAGCCCTGTGGGGGGCTCTGCACTGGGCATGGAGTCTGCTTAAGACTTTCTTTCTCCTTTTGCTCCTCCTCCCCCCACTCACATGCTCTCTCTCTGTCTTAAAAAAAAAAAAAAAAAAAATGGAGAAACAGGGATCACATTTACCTCCTTGCCTTAAACAACTAAATAATGGGCAAAATATATAAAGCAATGTTTTTCTGACATTGGTTGACAGACAATGCCGGCCTATCATCTGTTAAAAAGAGAGAGAGAGAGAGAGAGAGGAACAAAGTGAGCCCTATGATTATACTAGCTTATTGCCTGAAGGCAGTTTCCAGGTTCCAGTGGTATAAAGATGGTAAGAGAGCTCACTGAGTTGAGGAGACTGTGATTAGAGCTCTGGGGTGCCAAGTGCCTAGAATTTTTGGCAAAGAGAGCCAGAGAGAATGGTGCTGCACAGAGAGAAGAAGGGAGGGACAGCACATACTCTACAACCTCTTCTGTAGACAATCCTCCCTAGAGTCTTTCGCTGAGCACAGATTTGCCCAAGTGTGAGAGGAAACTACACGAGACTATTGTAAAGGAGTAAGCAGAACAACTCCCAGAGTTCACAGAGGACTGGAAACAGTTTGTGTTCATATCAGTTGGAGTAGAAGGACCCTGTAATACACAAGGAATTAGAATCCTCAAAGGGTATTGCCATAGTAGTAGAAACTAAATAAAGGCTGCTCTAGACCCCCATAACAAAGCATAAAAGCAGTCCCTGAGAGGATCAAACTGATTCCAGGTAATTTAAGTACATTCCACAGCAAAATATGGCAACCAAGAATATAAAATAAACAATGTTCACTATTCAATAAAAAATTTCCAGGCATGTAAAGAAACTTGTTAACTACGAAAAAACAATATAAATAAAAACATACCCAGAAATACCAGGATGAAAGAACTAGCAGACAAGGATATTAAAATACCTTTAACAAATACATTCCACGTGTTCAAGAAGTAGAGGAAAATCAGGACAGGAGAAAGAAGACTTTTTAAAAAAGATATTAAACATCTAGAGACTAAAATATAGTATCTGAAATTAAAAATATGCTGAGTTAGATTAAAAATACACTGGGAGGGGCACCTGGGTGGCTCAGTGGGTTAAGCCGCTGCCTTCAGCTCAGGTCATGATCTCAGGGTCCTGGGATCGAGCCCCGCATCAGGCTCTCTGCTCAGCAGGGAGCCTGCTTCCTCCTCTCTCTCTGCCTGCCTCTCTGCCTGCTTGTGATCTCTCTCTATCAAATAAATAAATAAAATCTTTAAAAAAAAATACACTGGGAACTTCAGAAGAAAATATCAGTGAACTTGAAGACATAGCCTTAGAAACCATCCAAAATGAAGCACAGAGAAATAAAGACAGAAAAAAAAAAAATGAGCAGAGAATCAGTGAGCAACAGTGGGACAATATCAAGCAATCTAACATTCACGAATTCAGAGTTCCAAAAGGAAAAGAGATCTGGGGAGGAAGGGGACAGGAAAAAACCTTTGAAGAAATAAAGGCTAAAAATTTTCCAAATTTGATAAAAACTATAAACCCACAGATCCAAGGAGTGCAAATCCATACAGAATAAATAGAAAGACAATGATTCCAAGAAATACCATGATCAAATTGCTTAAGTGATAGAGAATCTTAAAAGTAGCTAGAGGGAAAAAAGACCATTACAGAGGAACAAAGATAAGAATTACAGTAAAGGGAGCCTAGGTGGCTCAGTCTGTTAAGCATCTGCCTTCTGCTCAGGACATGACCCCAGGGTGCAGGGACTGAGTCCTGCATTGCGCTCCCTGCTTAGTGGGGAGCCTGCTTCTTCCTCTGCCTGCTGCTCCGCCTGCTTGTGCTCACTCTCTCTCTGACAAATAAATCTTAAAAAAAAAAAAATTACAGCAAATTTCTTATCATAAACTATTCAAGCCAGTGGCCAATGGCTAGACATCTTTAAAGTACTAGAAGAAAAAAGCCTGTCAACCTAGAATTCTTTACTCAGTAAAGAGGTCTCTCAAATTAGGATAAAGTAAAGTCTTTCAAACAGAAAAACACTGAAAGAATTAATTCCAGCATCCCTATACTACCAAAAATGTTAAAGGAAGTTCTTTGGGCTAAAAGAAATTGATAAAAGATGGAAACACAAAGGAATAAAGAGGTCTCCAACAGTAAATAAACAGTAAATAAGTGGGTAAAACAGTAAATAAGTAGGTAAACAAAAAAGTCATGTTTTCTCATTTTTTAATATGTTTAAAAAAATAACTATCTAAATAAAAAACAATAACAGTAAATAAAATATGATAATAGTACAAGGAACAGGAGGGGAGAAATGGAAGTATGTACTTTCAAAGTTCTTACTATACATGAAGTGATACAATATTCTCTGAAGATAAATGTGGGTAAGTTAAAGATGTTTATTATAATCATGAAAGCAATCATGATAGAATGTGGCTGCCTCAGTGGCTCTGTTGGTTAGGCATCTGCCTTCAGCTTAGGTCAGATCCCAGGGTTCTGGGATGAAGCCCCAGATCAGGTTCCCTGCTCAGCAGGGAGTCTGCTTTTTCCTCTGCCCCTCTCCCTGTTTGTGGTCTCTCTCTCAAATAAATAAAATCTTAAAAAAAAAAGGATAGAACAAAGATAAAAAGGAAGTAAGCCAATAATGAAGATAAAGTCATAAATAAGAAATTTGAATAATCTAAAATTGGGCAAAAAAGAGAAAAAAAGAACAAAAATCAGGATAAATAGAAAACAAATAGAATTGATCAGCTTTTTATATCCAACCTTACCGATAATTATAATAAATATTAATTATAAATGTCTCAATTAAAAGGCAGAAATTTTCACACTGGATTAAAAAGCAAGACCCAATTAAATGCATTGTATAAGAAACCCACTTTAAAAATAAAGGCATATATAGGTTAAAAGCAAAAGGTTGGAAAGATATACCATGCAAACAATAATCATAAGAAAGCTATAACGACCATATCAACTTTGGGTAGTCTTCAGAACAAGGAATATTATCAGGGAAAAAGAAAATCATTTCATAGTAATAAAGGGGTCAATTCATCAAGAGGATATACAATCCTAAATGTGTATGCACCTAGCATCAGAGTTTCAAAACACATAAAGCAAAACTGATAGAACCAAAAATGGATAAAACAAGTAGACAGAAAAATTAATAAAGATGTAAAAGACTTGAACAACACTGCCCATCTGATATTGTATATCTTTATCTATATCCATATTTATACCACTCTACCCAGGAACAGCAGAATATATGTTTTGGATCATAAAATAAGTCTTAATAAATTTAAAAGAATTAAAATCATGCAAACTATATATTTTCTGAGTATAAGAAAATTATAACAAAAAGCTATTAGGAAAATCCTAAGTATGTGGAAAGAAAACAGCATAATTCAAAATAGCTCATGGGTCAAAGAAAAAGTCACAAGGAAAAGTAGAAAATATTTTGAACTGAATGAAAACAAAAATGTTACTTATCAAAATTTATGGGATATAGCTAAAGCCATACTTAGAGGAAAATTTATAGCATTAAACCACCTATATTAGAGAAGAAGACAGATCTCAAATCATTAGACTCAGCATCTACCTTAAGAAGCTAGAAAAAGGGAGCAACTTCCGCCACTCAGCTTTCCAGAGTCGCAGAACCTCGCCCGAGGGTGCCCACCTCCTCCCAGCGCAACTTTCCTGGTTCCCCTTCTCCTGAGCCGTGAAACTTCGCCGGAGAGCGTTTTTAATAAATCTTACCTTGCACCCACAAAAAAAAAAAAAAAAAAAAAGGGGCGCCTGGGTGGCTCAGTGAGTTGGGCCGCTGCCTTTGGCTCAGGTCATGATCCCAGGGTCCTGGGATCGAGCCCCGCATTGGGCTCTCTGCTCGGCAGGGAGCCTGCTTCCTCCCCTCTCTCTGCCTGCCTCTCTGCCTGCTTGTCATCTCTCTCTGTCAAATAAATAAATAAAAAGTCTTAAAAAAATAAAAGAAGCTAGAAAAAGAAGAACAAGTGAAATACAACAAAAGGAAGGAAATAATGAAGATGAGAATGGAAATCAATAAAATAAAATGCAGAAAAAGTATAGAGAAAAATCAATGAAATAAAAAGCTGGTTCTTTGAAAAAAATCAGTAAAACTGATGAAATTATCAATAATAAGAATGAAAGATCCTACAGACATTAAAAGGATCCTATGGCCAATAAAGTAAACAACTTAGATGAAATGGACAAATCCCTGGAAAGGCAAGCTATCAGAGCTCACTCAAGAAGAAATAATTTGAATAGCCCTTTATCTATTAATGAATGTAAGCTCTTGGCATAAAAGCTTTCCATAGAGAAAACACCAGACCCAGAAGATTTTAGTGGTGAATTCTACTAAAAATTCAAAAAAAAAAAAAAGAAATAAAACTAATGGTCTATAGACTCCTTCAGAAAACAGAAAAAGGAAATTCTTCCCTACCCATTTTATGAGGCCAGAATTACTATTCCAAAACCACACAAGGCTATTATAAAAAAGAGAAAAAAAACCACAGAGAAAAGACGTTATAGATGAAGAACAACACATGGAGGAAGACAAATTCAGTGAACACAGCAGAAAACATGGAAAGAGAAAATGGCCAGAGGACTGACACTGACTGTGCCTCTTGAGTGCAAACCCCTGTATAGTGTTTCATAGCATGAACTTGGAGCCAGACTCCCTGGGTTCAGGTCCTAGCCCCACTACTTAAAGTAAGTTACATAATTTTGGACCAAGTCACCTAACTTCTCTGTACTCCAATGTCCCTGTTTTCAAGTGGAGATAGTAATAGATTTCCCCTCATATGGTTGTTATAAAAATTGAATGAATAAATACATTTCAAATGCTTCTAATAGTACCTGGCACATAGTGAACACTACACAAGTGTGTGTTGAAATTACTATTATTATTCATATATTAGTTGGTTGTCACCTTTAGTAAGCCATGATATGGGTCCTCAAAATGAACAAAGCAGCACAAGAAGTGACTATTCCCATGCAATTAGTTCCCTGTGGCTGGCATAACAAATCACTTCCTGGCTTAAAACCACAGAAACAAACAAACAAACAAAAAACCCAAAAAACAAAAACAACACAGAAACATATTCTCTCACAGGTCTGGAGGCTGGGATTTCAATACCAGTTTCACTGGGCTGAAATCAAGGGGCTAGCAAGGCTGCATTCTCTCTGGAGATCCTTGGGGAGAATCCACTCCTGGTCTCTTCCGAGTTCTGTGGGCTGCCAATGTTCCTTGGCTCATGGCCGCACCCCTCTGATCTCTGCCTCTGTGTTTATATTGCCTCCTCACCTCTGTGTGTCAAATCTCCCTCTGTCTCTTAGAATGACATTTGTGGTTGGATTTAGGGCCTATCCAGAAATCCAGGGTAATCTCTACCAGTCAAGATCCTTAATTTAATTACATCTGCAAAGACTCGTTTTCTTTATAATGTAACATTTATAAGTTCCAGGTACTAGAACCTAATTATCTTTGGGTAGCCATTATTCAACCTATCTGGGTTGAATGGGGTAGATGGATCTTGTGTAGAAATTATAACATATATAACATTTTTTTAAAAGTACACTTTGCTCTCTCTACAACAAACCTGTTAGAATATGCAACCATTTGCCAAGGCACAACTTTTCACCTGCTGGGTCCCCAAACTGCAAGCATCGCGTCCATAATGAACTACAGCATCTCTAAGCGCTAACATACAAACTCAAATCTGTAAAATTAAGACAAACATAAACTTTGGGGCAGGGGAGCTATTAGAAACTTACTGTGCCTTCCTATGATCCAAATAAAATAGTTTATTAACATGGCTAATAAGAACCAAGAACAAGATTTGACAATGGCACTTGTCACTAAAGGTTAAAAACAATGGGCTCACTCTCGATGACCACAGGTACCTCCACCCAGACCCTACATATTTACCCCGTGCTCCACAGTAGTAAAGAAAATTCACTTCTAGAATCAAGCCTGAGTTCGAGAGCTGATGCTATTATGTGTTAATGATGTGACCTTGGACAAATCATTTCACCCCTTTGAGCCTGTTTCTTCATTTATAAAAGAGGAGTAATAAGTTCTTATGCCGCAGAGTTGCTGTGAGTTTAAGTAAGAACTCACGTACAGTACTAGCATGGCAATTAGCATGTAGAGTAACAGCTCAGCAAATCGTTATCACAATTTATCATTATGTACTAAACACTACTATTTCTAACAAAACACTATCTGCTATTCCATTGCAGTAGAAATATCCTCTCATCTTCAGTTTCTTTCCAATTTCAATTTATTTTCAGAGTGGGAGGAGTTTTTCCTTTGGGGACTGTGATCTCATGGGTGAAAGATGTTATGACCACACAGAAAAAGCCCGGAAAATAACGCAGTCTGCAATTCTGGTATCCATACCCTCAGGGTAAGAAGAAAAGAAGGATGAAAAGAGTAAGGACAGGAAGGAAGGCCTGAAGGGCTTGACATGACTAGGTGCACTTAGTCTAAGGGCACAACTAGAATGCCTGATGTTTGGGGAAATGAGACAAGATGACAAATTTAAATAGCCAAAGTCTAAAAAGGGGATGTAGTTGCTTCACTCTGCACAGGGATTCACTAAATGATGAGAACTCTGCACTTAGGAGACAGGGAGGTTGAGAGGAGCGAGTTATGGTGGGGACAGGGACATCATGATGAGCACAGACAAGGCCAACACAACCCAGTTCATCTTCACACACACAACACCAGCCCTGGGACCGAGGTGAAGTGGAAAGTGGACAGGAGAGCCGAAAAACTCAAGCAAGCTTTTGTTTACGACAACTATGACCCTGCCAGCAACTCCAAGGCACGGGTAGCACGTGGCCTGTCCCAGGATCTCCTGCAGTTAGCCCTGGACCTGGCATGTCGTCGATCAGTCTGGGCTGGGAGAACAGGGGCACACTCCCAATAGTGAAAATACCAGCAGAAGACGGGAAGTCGAGCTACAGGCTTCCTTCTGACCGTGTTGACTGTGTGTCCAATCTCGCTCCCATCCAAACCACTCTCGGGACAGCAGCTCGGAGCCTGTCACTGCTTCAACAATTCTCCGGGGCTTCCAACATTAGGTCCAGATTCCTTAGCTTGGCCAGCCAAGCCTTTTGTGTTTGCTCCTGGCCCTGTTTCTGCTGCTACCCATCTCGTATGCTCTGCTCTGGTCATATTAGATGATTTGCAACTCCTGGTGTATACTTGCTCCTGCGCACGGACACCCCGCTTTGGCAGAGACTGCTCCTTCTGTCTGAGGCGCGCTCTCTGCCTGAGGACTCCCTTTCCTCCTGTCATTATCTCAATTGTCACTTTCTTCAGAAGGTGACTTTTCTAAGAAGAATTAAGTGCTTCCTTCTCTAAGCTTTCAAAACACTTTGTCCAGGGCACCTGGGTGGCTCAGTGGGTTAAGCCTCTGCCTTCGGCTCAGGTCATGGTCTCAGGGTCCTGGGATCGAGCCCCGCGTTGGGCTCTCTGCTCAGTGGGGAGCCTGCTTCCCTTCCTCTCTCTCTCTCTGCCTGCCTCTCTGCCTACTTGTGATCTCTGTCAAATAAATAAATAAAATCTTAAAAAAAAAAACACCACTTTGTCCATACTCCTGTTAACGGCAGTGAGTATGAAACCACTTTATAAACCTCTGGGGTGCCAGGACTATAGTCTAGTCATCTTTGCAACCCTAGCTACTAGCATGGGGGTGCAGAGCTTTAAAGATGTTGAATAAATGAACAGATTTGAAAGACCTGAAATAGAAGTAGAGCTTAAGTCTTTGAGTGACCAAGACACTAAGACAGGTAGGGATGGGAGATAGTCCGTTCCTATAATCAGAAGTTCCCGTTGTGGATGGCAGCTACAAGACTTCCTCCAGCTGTTCAGTGATCATGATCAGAGACAGAATTTAGGGCTCAACATACGACAGACCCACCCCAGTAGGATGTCCCCTGTCTTATATGACTCCCAACCATTTCTCACATTGATTCTGCCTTTGAGAAGACAACTGCATTTTCCTACGCTTTAGTGTCACCATCTTTTGTGAAGTAACCCCTATTTCAAATGCTCCAAAAGCCAAATTCTTCTCTCCTACTCAAATTCTCATTTTCTCTCTCTTACAAAGTAGAATGGAAAACTTGAGGGCTAAATTAAGGATGCAAATAATCTGAGCACAAACTTAGCATGCAACTTGAGGGAAATTATATCTCTGTATATCTCAACCAGCTCTTCCTTCAAATGGAATCAACCCTACTATCAAGGAGGACACAGGAAATAACAAAAGGTACAGCTTACATGGTGCGTACTATGCAGCTCACATGTATTAACCTGTTTAATTCTATACCTCTTCGAGGTAGGTGCTATTATTATCCCCACTGTGCACAAGGAGACTCAAAGGAGGCTGTAAAGCTCAGTTAGTGAGCGGTAGGGGCGGGGCTGGAACTGGAATGGTCTGGCTCCAGCGGCCATGCTGTTAACCATTACCTTCTACTGCCTTCTCTGCAGGTCACTAAAAGGCACCATACGCAGTACAAAAACTCCAGCACATTAAGGCATAAGGGCAAACAGTGAATGACAGGCCTCGGGTAGGCGACAGTGTTATGCATTTCAATCTAAAATGCATTTTACAGCCGAGATTTTAGATCTCAAACCACCCATTGTTTATAGCTAAAATACTAAGGGTCTCTTGTGATTTTAGCTATCTAGGAGATAGATTTGTCCTTCACTGGTACTACACTTACTATTCCGATGACACTGTCACTAGATGAATAGTCACCTTGGGGTGTTACTTTATGGATCAGCGGGTTAGGTATTTCTCAAGAGCAGTGACCTAAGAATAGAAATATGGCAGAAAATGCCCTTGTGTTCATGATTTTTCTACAGAAACAGAATTTTATTTTTTTTAAAAAGCATTAAGTATTTAGGTCCGTATTACCCTTAACTCAAAAATTTAATTTAGACAAAATTTTAAGACCATGCGCTAGGTGTGACATAGTACCTTCAAACTGTTATCTTGTATAATCATACTCCCTTTGGGCAATGGGCCACTTAGAACGTGTTGAATGAGCGGATACCATTTCAGAGACGAATTCAGAACTCTGTATTTCCAGATGTTTCCTCAGAAGCAACAGGTGTCTTAAAATAGTCATATTTGCTCTGGAGAGCTCTACTACTCAGTCCTGCTTGAAGAGGGAGAACTTACTCCTTTAGAAAAGCTGAAAGCCACCCTTATCTGTACCCACGGTTTCTACATTGTTTTCTTCCCCCATCATAGAGAGAACAGAGAAAGATCAGGTTACATTGCTTTCTTAGGCCTGCATAAATTCCTGTGAGGTTCTCTCTTCTGTCAGGAAAAGTTTCCCTGGCAACCATATTTACACACTCACTTAATTCCCCCCCTCCTTTGATTTGCTGGTTGGTATAAAAATTAATTTGCATTGAATTGCTTAAGCTTACAAGTTAATCATTTTAACAGACTCACAAAATTTTAGAACTTGGTTTCTGGGCAAAATTTGCTTCCTAAGGGGCCTGTCTCCTTTCTTTTGAAATCTGAATGTAATTCTCTTCAGTTCAGTATTTCCCAGCACCTATAGTTTCTGGCTATAGGTAGAGAAAAGAATATTGTCCTGAAGGCATCTGGCCAATAGTATTAGTTAGGAAGATCAAGAGAGGAAGAGGTGCCTCTGAATTAATTCAGAGTAAGCAGGGAGTCAAATTCCTAAAGATCAGCTATGATAAAGAGATGGAAGAGAAGAGTCAAGGACCAAGACAAAATGTCTAGGCCACATGAAACGATGAACACCCAAGATTCTGGGTGATCAGAGTTCAGGACCCAGATAACAGGAATGGAACATGATTATCAAGTATGGAGTGTTATTAATTCATCTACCATGTATTTATTAAGCATCTAAATAGTACTTGGTGCTGGGAATACAGCAGTGAAGAAGAGAGATCCAGGTCATACCTTCATAAGGTTTGTAGTCAAATATTTAAATAGTGAACCAATGTTGGCTTTGTTATTGAACAAAGTATCTTTGGGCTAGGGGCTCATTATACAACTTCCTACAAGGGCCAGAACTGGTTTCAGAGTATGGACGGAGAAGGGACTTAACCGACAGAAACAAGGTCAAGAAGCCCTTCCTGGGACAAAGGAGTTGGCATGTCAACAAGCCTTTGATATGTATAATGGTTTCTTCACATCTTCAACAACAATGATACTTAAGCCTCTAGACAGGGAAATGAAGAAAGGTACATTTATCACAGGGCACAAGGCTACATACTTTGCAGTATATACACGAAAAACATATAAAGGTACAAGCTATTCTTAAGCACACTCAACAGCTATTTATTGAGCATCTGCTATGTTCAAGGGCTGGTTTTCAGAACTGAAGTTATGGATATGAAAAAGACATAGTTCCTAGCAATTACAACAGTGTGGTAAATGCTAAAATGAGATGTTAAAGTACAAAGGAAGGCCAGAGAGGAAGGACGCTAATTCATTAAAAGCAAGTGGGGAAATGCTTCTGAGATGTGATGCTTGAATTGAATCTTGGTAGAGAGAGAAGTTCGTTGTCTTCAGCTGATAGATTTGGTGGTCATATGTTACACAGCAATAGATAACTACCACAGTGCCTTATGGTGACTGTGCCACTAGCACACATAGGGAGAACATCTGTCCATCTAAACTTTGTTTTGTGACATACACCATAGGTTATACTATAAGTCTCTATAGATTCACTCTTATATATCCTAAGGCTCCCCTGGTCCCTATTGGAGTAGAAGGTGTGAATAAGCACTCTGGGAATGGGAAGGACACAGGGAATGGGAAGAAGCAACGCAGTCTCAGTCTTGTCTGATATCCCCCGCAGAAGAACCCCAAGTTGGCTGGTGTTCAGACCTGGTCAAGTGGTCGGCCTGTACCTAGCACAGTAAGGACTTGGTCAGTACCAGCCAAATAATCACTCAGAGGGACCGGGAGCAGGAGGAACAAGAGAAAGAGTGAAAGTTATGTTTGAGGGAGTGGTAATCAGGAGAACCAGAAAACTTCATTTGTTGTCCCTGCCAAGTAATGACTGTAAAGCCAAAAATAAGCAAAAATATCAAAGATTAAGTTTTCCTTCTTCAGGTGGGTAGATAAAAGAACGGAGCAGGCAACAAAGACAAGGGTGGGACATGAGCATCCAAGACAAATGTGGTAAATGGGCCACGTAGTTCAAAGCTTCGGGGTAGTCCCTGGTATGGGGGTGACGGGGTAGCATCAGCCTGACTGAAAAGGCATCAGATCAGGGCAGACAAGTTGTATTACATTTACTCAATCCCAATTTCTGTTTTAGTAGGTTAAAAAAAGCTTGCCATAGCTTCCTACAAGCAAATGGGAATATTCAACCATAAAAGGAATAGAAATGAACTCATTTCTTATTTAAATTGGGAGTAACAACAGTATCAGGACTGTAACTCTACCTGATAATAGTCTCAAGACCGTGATGTTTGAGTTTCCAGGAGACATTCCGGGTAATAACTCCTTGCCTCTTTATTCTCTTCTCTTCAAACTATCTAGTTGAACCTCAAAATACTCCCCATTTGCTCTTTTTTTTTTTTTTTAAAGATTTTATTTATTTATTTGACAGAGAGAGATCACAAGTAGGCAGAGAGGCAGGCAGAGAGAGAGAGGAGGAAACAGGCTCCCTGCTGAGCAGAGAGCCCGATGCGGGACTCGATCCCAGGACCCTGAGATCATGACCTGAGCCGAAGGCAGCGGCCTAACCCACTGAGCCACCCAGGCGCCCACCCCATTTGCTTTTAATATCGGGAGTCCAAGAGGAGAAAATCCCAGGAAAATGGGATCATGCACCATGACACAACAAGGACCTTGACACACTACAAAACTAAAACAAGGGATCCAGCACAACATGCTTTTCTGGCTTCAGGAGGTAGTATTGATACCTTCAGGCAGAACTTATTCAATGTGTGGGGTCCAGTGCAAAATGAAAAAGCAGGACCCAAGCTAAAAAATTAGGAATTTCAAGAGAGCAACAATGGAGCATTAAACTGAGTGAGGAGCTCTTCTAAGCACAGGGCCCTGGGAGGTTGCTTAGGCTGCACACCAGCAAAGCTGGTCTTGCCTTCAGGGACAGTATAGAGTGGTCCGTTAGAGTCCAAGTTGGGTCCAAATCCTATCTTTGCCACCCATTACTTATGTGATTTAGCCTCTCCATACTTCCAAGAGATTGTGTGGTTGTAATCCAGTATTGTGAGAATTAAGCGGGATAATGAATAGAATGTATACAAAGTGTTTAGCACATAGTAAACACTCAACAAGTGGTAGCTGAACTATTAACATGCAGTAAAATATGCAGGTAATTATCAAAGCAGTACGTTTAAGAAAATGAATTGCTGAACTGCTATTAAGGATATGAAAGTATGAGATTGGAATTTTAGGGCAACCAAAATAATGTGGCAGACAAGGAAGATTGAATCTTCTGCCTTCTCTACTCTCCTACTTCTCTCTTCCCATTTATTGCAAAGCATACAAAGGGTGATGCACATGCTGCCTCCACTTTGAATCTACAGCTCATGCCACAGTCCTGGTATTCTGGCATTTAATATCCCCCTGCCCCCCCTGCCTGAACTGAAGCTATTGTTCTCAAAAAGTTACTAATAACCCTGTTTACCAAATAAAATGGGCATCTCCCACTTTCTCTTTACAATTTCATACTGCTGAGCAATTCCTCCAGCTTGAAACCCTCTCCTTCCTTTTGTTGGCACTGCATCCTCATGTCTGACAGCGCGTCTGGCCAGCCTTGCATCTATCTGGTACACGAATGGTCCCGAAGAGAATGCATTTGTTGGAGGAAAAGACTAGATGGTTCTTTGGCTTCTCTGATATTCCTTCTTCTCCCCTATACTGACCCACTCCCCTATACTGACCCGCTTTCTTCTTCTTACCTCCCTAAATGTGGGCTTCTTCAAGCTTTGGCCCTTAGTCCTCTATGCTTCTGTTCATAGGCTGCTGCCTCTAGTTGACTAAGTTATCACACAGCTTCAGAGATCACCTTCTCTACATCAGGCTCCTTCACTTCTCTTTTGAGGTCTAGCTCCCCACTTCCAAATACTTATGGTACACATCCCCTTATAAGTTCCAGTATCACCTCAAGATATCTAGCACTTAGCCTTTCCTCTTCTCCCCAGACTAGCTTTCCTTTTTGTCTTATCTCTATTCATCTTGACACCCATGTTCAAGGCTATATTTGATTCTTCCTTATTTCTTGTCCTCCATATCCAGTCATGAACTCCTGCTCACGTTTCCTTTGTGATACTTACTGAACCCATCTTTTATTTTCACTGCCATCACCCTAATTCAATTCCTTACCCCCTCACATCTAGACTGTAAGTAACGGACTGGCTGGTTGTGCCGGTCTCCTTCTATCCCCACTAAAGTTTATTCTCCACACTGTTGTTGAGAATCTTCTTAAGAATCCTTTCACGACCCCGCATTTCCCTAACCAGTCATCTTCACTTTCCGTCATAGGAGGTAGAGTTCTAATTCCTTGTTCAGCATTCAAAGCCTGTTAAAATCGGGCTTCTACCACCCCTTCCTGTCTTACAACTTTTCTGCTTAAACCTTCTGATCTTGCCAGATTGGTCCCTGAAAACTTTCTTCTATAGCCCAGTCCTGTGTTTTATAAACATGATTTTTCCGATCTGGAAATTCCTTCCACCGTCCGCCTCCCTCTATAACAAAATTCACCATGCCTCTGAAAAAAGCCTTCCTTCCTACTCAGAGTCCATAATGACCTTTCCCTTTTTCTGACTCCTATAATACCACATATTGCAGTGCTTTTGAAAACATACTGAATGGCTGCTTTACATTTAATCCTCACAACTTCATGGGGGTAGGGGGCATTGTCACAAAGAAATAAAGTCAACTAACTTGTCCAACTCATATAGCAAGTAACCCGTAGAACTAGGATCCAACTCCTTACTTAGCCGAGAATAATCCCCAGACTACACCACCTCTCTCATTCTCCTGTCTCAGTATCTGTACACAAGCAGGTGCTCAGTAAACACGGTGATTGAGAAAATTGCCTAAATAGCACCCATGACTCTCTAGCACTTACAGAATTGCCAATCCTAGCAATGTATATTAGGCATCTTCTTCACGTTGCTTGATCTGTAATATAGTTCAAGACAGGGGACTTGCCAAAATGTCACCACTATCCCTTCTAAAAATAAACATTGGTTTAAGCAAAGCTAAAAGGCCTTTATCTGATTCAAGCATGAGGTGAGTTTTGGGGATGTCCTCTGTACATCTCTAGGCCCATCCTTGCTCTTTCCAAACGATTAGGAAGTGAACATAGACTGGCTAGTTGATGGCTTATGAAGTCAAATGGACTATTTTAGAGTTCTGGAGGTGGATGCTAAGGCAGCAGAATAGGATTTCTCTGCTTTGGTAGCTAAGCCCTTGGTAAAAGAAGCCCAATAAAAGTGCATCATGGGTGGAAAATGGGATCAAAAGAGGGTAAGAGTAAGGAGGGAGGCAGAACAGAAAGAAGGAAATGCTAGAAATACTCTATCGAGGAGATGGCGCTGTCCTTTTCTGAATAGTTTCTTGAAGCTGTCAGATCCAACCCTGTCCTCTGCGGCAAGTACCACGTAACAGTGGGCTCTGTCGCTTCTGCATGATTCATGGCTCAGTCCTGAACTGCTTGTTCTGACCCACATCATAGGCCAGATCCTGTCTTGCTCCAGGTCCTCCAGGCTTCTGACCTTATTACTCCCTTCCTCAGGTCTCAGAAACCCGACCTCACAGATCTGACCTCCAGCATTGCTTCCCCGGTTATGCCCTGTATTTTCCTCTTATTGTATGGTATAGATCCGTCCTCTCAGGATTATGGCTCTATTGTCACACGTTGTACCCAGTGTCCAGGCCTTCTACCTTGGAGCTACTGGAAAGTATCCCCTTCCCATCTCTACACTTTGAATGCTTACTTGGAAAGATACGAGTGACAAAGACCAGGAGTGAGCCTCCAAAAAACAGACGGTGGGGGGGGGGGAATGTGGGGAAGAAGAACAATAAGAAGGAAAATACGATGGGAAATTGTAGTGGCAATTAGAAATTCTAGATTACTTTTGGAAAGTTACTTTATCAAGGAAGGAAAAAGGCCAAGGCTACAATATAAAACCACTGCAGAGAGATAACCATACTCTTCAAGTGTCTATGTTCACTCTCTCCTCTGCTTTGGCTGTCCTTCTGTCCTTCCCAATCTTCTCTGCGAGCAAACTCCTATTCATCCTTCAAGATCTTGCTTAAACACATACTTTTCTGGAAAGCCTTCTCTGACCCTCTCAGACAGCTAATTGTTCCCTCCTTTGTGTTTCCACAGCTCTTTCTATACACATCTATTATGCTATCACTTTTACTGGCAATTTTATTTGTCTCTCCCACTACTTCTCTGAGGACAAGGACTAATTATTTTATTCATCTCTGCATCCCCAAGACATAGAACAAGACACAGCAGAGTGCCTGGCATATACCAAGTGTTTTTTTGTTGTGTGATAAAAGACATCAAGAGCAGTAAGAAGTACAATTTGCACTTCACTTGCAAACATCACATTGGTTCCTGGTACTTTTCATGTGTAACCACGTTTTCCCTTGATTTGGGAGAAACGACTTTAGACTCATAAAGGAAATTCTATTGATATCACTGGCACATTAGCCAGTTTTTCATCCTCACTGATGATAGCAACATCCCCCCACCAACCCCTCCACCACCACCATACACACACACACACACACACACACACTCACATACTTCCAAGAAGCTCCCAGGGCAAGCTTAACATTAGTGGCACATGGCCCATCCTACCATCTCGGTTGTAGTGAAAGCTAAATTACACCGTGAGACTAAAGCTGCCACAGATCTTAGTGAACTGGTGGTGGTTGGGGGAGGGGGTGATAATCCAAAGAACACGCTGTTGGCCCACCTAGCAGAAGGGCCGGGAAGGAAGATGAATTTAAACCTTGCCTTATAAGAAATTTGTTAGAAACTCACGCAAAACAGCCGCTTCCTCTGGACATGACAGACCCGCTCCAGGTGTCCGGCGGTGACCTTTGCCCATGAGTGTCAGGTCATCACCCAGCACAGAAAACAAGGAGCCAGAGCCTTCCCCGGGCATCCCTCCTTCTCAAACCTGGCAAATCTTGGGGCCTGGTTTTCCTTTAGGGGATTGTCCTCTCCTCCCAGCACCGGCAATCCCCAGTTCCCTCTGCCGGTGCCCCTCTAAGCACCAATCTCGCCTTCGTCGCACAGCGGGGGCCCAGCCTGACTCTAGGTCAAAAGTGCCGGCGTCCGGGCTGTCAGGCCCTGCTGAGTGGGGGGACGCTGAGGTCAGGCCCGACCCCCGGGTCTCCTCGCACTCTGCGGGACGAGCGGAGCGGACGCAGGCCGCGCCAGGCCACGGGCTGCCGAGGCGCGGGCCTCTGCGCGAAGGGACTCGGCCCCCGAGAAGCCGCGCGAGCGCCGATGCTCCGGCCGGTCCCCCTCTGCCTGCCGCAAGTCCCGGCACCCTGCGCGTCGCGGCCGGTCGCTCCGCGGGCCCGACTGCTGGGTGCCCGCGCGGGCCCCGCGCCGCGGATCCCGGGTCAGGCCGCCCGCCGCCTGCCCGCCCGTGCCCACGGCAGTGCCCCGCCCCGCGCGGCCCGGCCCGGTCGCCGCGCCCTGGCCCGGCCGTGACAGCTGGGTGCCCAAAGGGTTAAGCCGGCAGCGCAGCGGCCCGAGTGCCCCGCGCGCTGCCGGTCCGCCGCGAGCCGGCCCCAGCGCGCACGCGCCCGCCCGTTACCTGCGGTCGCGTTCGCGCTCCTCCTCCACCTGGCCGCTCTCTCCCGGGGGCCGCCCCTCAGCCCGCCCCCTCGGCTCGGCGCCGCGCACCCTGCTGGCTACTCGGACACAGCCCGGGGAGGAGGGGCGTGGGGCGATTACCATATATTAGCATACCAGCGCGCATCACGTGGCCTCTCCAGCCAATGGTCACTCTGGAAAGGCGGGGATAGGGTTGAACACGCCTAGGTGCTGCTCCGGGCCTGAACCGGTGGCCATGGCAACGCTGGGCGGGCGGGGGGAAGTGGGGAGGCACTGGAGCCCAATGGCCCCCCGGGAGCATCTCTCCTACCTGAATTCCGTGTTGAGACGCCGTGTACTTTTCCCACTGTGCGGAGGGAGAAAGGCTGAATCTGGCTCCCCTCAAAAGGATTCAGACTCAGCGAACAGTAAATGAGCGCTTACCACGTTCCTAACACTTTAATGCAGAATATGATTCTCGGGGTCACCTTGTGATGTCAGTACTGTTAACCCCACTTAATACAAGGGAAAGTGGAGGCTCAAAGAGATTAGGTCACTCACCCAAAGTCACACAGTAACACCAAATGGCAAAAGTGGAGATCTGAGCCCGTTTTTGTCTTCAGGCCTAGGACTCTCTTTGAGTTACTTTCTCCAGCAGGGGTCTCCCAATACCTCCTCAGAATTCCAGGTAAACCAGAGGGCTGAGAGATCCTCCTACAAACTGTTCAGTGCTTCAATGTTTCTTTACAATGACCTTTGGGGCCAGTAGGCCCATATTGCAGATGAGGAGAAGGAGGCTCAGGTCGCGAGGTAACGCGACCTGCCTCCAGTCAAACAGCTCTTAAGAGCTAGTATTTAATTGCTATGATTTATACACCAACTTGATACTTTATAAACTTTTAAATTCAGCCTTCTCGACACAGTGGTATGGCTATGACCATTTTACAAATGAAAAAAACCTGAGGCTTTAGAAAGTTAAACAAATGGCTCAAGGCTACACAGCTAGTAAGTAACAGGTTCATCTGATTCCAGAGCTAGTCTCATGAAGTCTCATTATACTAGGTTCATTTACTTTAGGCTTGGACTTGGGCTTCTGTAACAGAACTTTCCCGCCTCTCCTCTTAAAATGTGACCATGCTCTCTTAATTCAGCAAAACATGGTGTGACAAGCGGTATGTGTTAAAGTCACAGAGGCTAAATATTAAAAGAGAATAGAGTCACCTCTGTAGATGGGTAAGTACAGTCTACAATTCCCTGGTTCTTGATTTTTACCCCTAGGGATTTGATAGTTTGCCTAAAGAAAGAGTAGTTTAAAAGTGTAAACATCTGCATATAGACTTTCCTTCTACTCCTCTAAGTTAGCTCAGTGGTTCTCTGATTACTGGAGAAGGACCATATGCCTCAAATCAAATATGCTAAACTTTATAGGCATTTTAAGGGATTATCTAAGGTAATTTTGAATATATTGTACATTTCAACTTTATTGAGATGATTTAAAACCAAATTTCCTCCTAAACTGTGACTGGTGTTCAAATGCACCATGGTGTAAGCAGACTTATTTGGAATAAAATCCTGACTTGGCTACTCACTAATGTGTGACCTCAAGTAAGTGACTAACCTCTCTGTGCCTTGATTTCCTTATTTGTAAAGTAGGAGAGGAATCGTGTGAGAATTAAATGAATTAACACATAAAAAGCATTTAGCACAAGTCCTTGCTCAGAGTAAAACTTCCATAATTGTTAGATATTATTGCTCCAGGAGCTTTCCTAGGAACAGACAACCCACATGTACAGAATCTCTCAAGATTTCCTAGCTGGCTTTGGAATTTTGAAGCTGATTCCCATCTCTCATGGCATATTAAACACCCTGTTGTGCTGGTGAAGCCTTGTTATCTCTCCAATGACATTCCCTCTTCTTAGGATCATAAATAATTCCCAGACTCAAAGGAGCTGGTTTCTCCTGCACATCTCCTAGCACCAAATTACCAGAGTGGCTCCTTGCAGAAGGGGATCTTGACAAACAGCAAAGCCATAAGTCAGGCTCCTTGAAACACTTTTATGAGCGTCTTAATGAGGGAGATGAGCTGTCATCAGGAACTCATCCGTCCTTCCTGGCCACAGGAAATGAGTTCTTTGTGCTCAAAGGATTTCCAAAGCTGAGGAGCAAAGAGTTTTCAGGAAGTGGGGCAGGGATGAAAAGCTGTTGACTCAGAGAAACCCAGAGCTAAACAGCCCCCATCCTGTCATTCACCTTATAGGGTCAAATTACTCACAGTCTTATTGTAGCAATAGCACCAAAGGGTGGCTTGTGTGTGGGGTGTTAATTCCCCTTCTCTCCCCACCCCCCCCACGTCCCCGCTCCGTGTACACACTTGGACAGTCAGCCCACCACCGCTCCAAAAGATAAGGCAGTATATATAGAACAGTGGTTAAGAGCATAGTGTCTTGGAGCTGAAGAAGCAAGTGTGAATCCTGCTTCCACTATCTTAGAGAAGTTGCTTAACCTCTTTGTCTCTATTTCCACATCTGCAAAATGGGAATAAAACAGTGCCCACCTTTTAGTCTCTTGTGAAGATAAGTAAGTTACTAACATAAAGTGCTTAGCACACCTTATACTAAGCATTAGATATGCATTTGCTAATTAAAAACGTAAGTCTAATACAAACAATGTACTTTCGAGGGGGTTACAGCCTTAGGCAAAGTGCTCTAGACCCTCTCCCTCTCCTTCAACCAGATGCTGCCCCACCCACCCCCATCCTGACTTGCAAATAAAGGCTGCCCAGAAATTAGAAGAATATGTCCTTGGGAACATAGTTTGAATGCTACTCTGTCACTTCCCTTGTTCTGTGAACTTAGCCAAGTTTTTGCATCCCTAAACCACAGTTATGTTATTTGTTTGCTTGTTTTTAAGATTTTATTTATTTATTTGACAGAGAGAGAGAGAGAGAACACATGCGGGGGGAACAGCAGGCAGAGGGACAGGGAGAAGCAGACTCTTGTTCATCAGGGAGCCTGATGAGGGGCTCCATCCCAGGACCCTGGGATGATGACCTGAGCCAAAGGCAGCCGCTTAACCAACCGAGTCGCCCAGGCACCCCCATAGTTACCTTATTTGTAAATTGAGACTACCTCTCAGAGTTGCTCTGAGCATTTAATCAGATAGTGTCAGGCAAGAGCTGATAGGGTCCCGCTGGATCATAATCACCTTGCCTTTTACTGAGCTGTTTCTCATGAACATCTTTGCTCTCCTATAATAAAAATAACATTGCGCACATACTCGGGCCTTGTGCTATATACATAATCTTATTTGATTCTTACAATGAGACAAAGACCCAGAGGGATTAAGTAACTTGGCCAAGATCACAATGGAAGGGGCACCTGGGTGGCTCAGTAGTCAATGTCTGCCTTTGGCTCAGGTCATGATCCCAGGGTCCTGGGATTGAGGCAGGCATCAGGCTCCCCACTCAGCGGGAAGCCTGCCTCTCCCACTCCCCCTGTTTATGTTCCCTCCCTCGCTGTGCCTCTCTCTGTCAAATAAACAAATAAAATATTTTAAAAAAAGAGAAGAAGATCACAATGGAAGTCAGTGGGGGGGGCGGGGCAGGAGTCAAGCAGAACTGTCTGATTCCCAAGTCCATGCTGGTAACTCACCATGCCCCAAGTCTCTGACTCCAGAGTCGCTCATACAACTCACGGAATGTGTGCTCTATTTCTGTAACATTCCTCCCCCATCCACACAAGCATGCTTTCCACCAGCACCTGCAGCACCCAGCACCCTAAGTGGTCTGTGTATACTTACTGAGTGAGAGAAAGTAAATGACTGTGACATTTAAGAGTGATGATAGTCCCCTTTTTGGGGTTGTCCCCAGTGGGAAAGAAAAGCAGCTGGCAATCCCCCACCTCCCCAGCATCCTCTTGCTGCTAATCTTGTGGAAGGCCTTCCTCCTTCCCCCATGGGGGAGTCAGGCTTCTCCGTTTCCGAGAACCACAATAGGCACAACGATGACTCATCTGCAGTGAACATTTGGAGAGCTGTCAGGGGCACTGGTGCTTTTTAGGGCTCTGGTAACATGCATCAGTGGGGTGATTTCCAAATAATGGCCTTGGAGCCGTCTATGAGTTTCCTAGGACTGCCATAACAAAATGCCACATGCTAAGTGGCTTAAAACAACACAGACTTATTCTCTCACAAATCGGGAGCCAGACGTCCAAAATCAAATAGCCATAGGGTCAGTTTCTTCTTGAGGACTCAAAGGGAGAATGTCTCCCACGCCTCTCTCCTGGCTCCCAGTGGCTGCTGGCAATCCTTGGTGTTCCTTGGCTTATAGATACATCACTCCCATCTCTGCCTCCATCCTCGAATGACACTCTCCCTGTGTGTCTGTGTCCCAATTTCCCTCTTCCCTCTTCCCTCTTCTTCCCTCTTTCTGTGGGGAGTAGGACTCACCCAAATCAATGTAACCTCATCTTAATTTCATTACGTCTACAGACCCTATTTCCAAATAAAGTCACATTCTCCAGTACCAGGGATTAGGGCTTGAATGTATCTTTTCACCTTTTCTGGGGGACAAAATTCAACCTGCAACGATGTGTAAAGAGAAGATGAAAAATGAGGGAAGAGGGTGGAAAGAAAGATGAGGTTGTACATAAAGAGCAGATCATACTTGCAGAATGGAATGTGACCCAGGGTCCCTTAGAAATGGGACTAAACTTCTCCCTCTTGGCCAATTTCATTTTCATTCTTTCCTTTTTTTTTTAAAGACTTTATTTTTAAGTGATCTCTGCACCCCATGTGGGGCTCGAACTCACAAACCTGAGATTAAGAGTCACATGCTCCATGGACTGAGCCAGCCAGTGCCCTTAAGATTCTTTCCCAAAGATGTTTCCAACGCAGAGACTCACAGTATCGGAGTCGGAAGGGACCCCAGAGGTTCATTCATTCATTCAACAAACATTTATCAAATAATCTTTGAACAGCTGGGCATTCGGAGAGAAAAGAAATGGTCTGAAGGAATTGAAGCCCAGGGAGGGAGTGTGAATTGTCTAGGATTACATCAAAGTAGGGTACAGCCAGGAACAGAATGGGGGAGCCCAAGGCTTAATCCTGAGCCCTTTTCATGCCTATCAGGAAGACTACCCAACTCCTGGGCTTAAACCTCTGGTGCACAGATCTATTTTTGTTTTCGTTTTTTAAGATTTTATTTATTTATTTGACAGGGTTGGGGCAGAGCAAGCACAAGCAGGGTGAGTAGCAGAGGGAGAGGGAGAAGTCTGCTGGCTGAGCAGGGAGCCTGATGTGGGGCTCCATCCGATGTGCCTGGGATCATGACCTGAGCCAAAGGCAAAGGCTTAATTGACTAAGCCTCCCACCCAGGTGCCCCTAATCTCATTTTAAAAAAGCTGTTTGTGGTCTGAGGCTCTTTACTGGCTCCCCCAGACTTCCATAGGCAGGTCCTATCAATGAAGGACTTTGGAACCTTGGACCAAGCTAGAACCATTCCTTATCTGTAAGTGGAAACATGCAGCCCTTTTTTGGTGGGGGGGCACAATTCTTTGGCTAAACTTTGAGGCAACATCTTCTCTGGATGCCACAGTGGAATCAGGCAGGCAGAACTCCTGGAGGGCAGAGACAATGTCTTGTTCATCTTTTTTGTCCCCAGTGCTGACACAGAGACTATCATGGAATCGGCTCCCAATAGCCATTTGCGCAGTGAATGCAAGAACATTGCTCCAGTTAAGGCCAAGGGCTGTTTGCTGCTCACTATTTCGACACTCCACGCTCAGTGATGGTTGCAGAGTTGGTGCCAGGCCCCCGAATTCCACTCTGAAAGCCACAGTTCTTTTTGACATGACTATTCCATTTGTCACTCCATCACTAGAAGACCAGGCATCTTGCTCCCATTATTGGTGGCCGATCTGAATATTGTCCTGCCTCGAGCTGTCATCCTGTGAGATGTCAGCCTGGAGCAGTGAGACTGCAAACTGTGGCGGGCTGGGGTCAGAGATGGGGTCAACCCAGCAGGAGTTGTCAGATCAGAGCAGGGGTGAGAAGGAGGTCAGAGGGGAGATCAAAGTCCCGGAACTGGGCAGGTACACAGTCAGGCCCGGCTCTTCTGAGGATGGTGGCCAGCGGCTGGAGCCCCTTTGGAAAGTGTCTCACAGGCAGGTCTCCTGAGTTGGCCTTCGGCTCACAGGTCTCCAGAGGGTTCTTTGTGATTGATCTGGGTACGGGTCACAAAGAGGAGGCCTCCTCAACAGGCCTCATGTTCACACAATCAGACAAACTCGAAAATCCTGCAAGCAGCCTTGTTTGTTCTAGTCATGTGGTCCCTGATTTGCTGCTACTTTTTAGATCCACAGTCTTAGGTCTGACCCTGGCTGTGCGTCAGAATCACCTGCGAAACTTGGCCGGATGAGGATTCCCAGGTCCCACTCTCAGAGACTGATTCTCTAGGTCTGGGCTGGGCTGCTGACATCTTGAGAGGCTGTACCGGGCAGAGGTAGCACATAATGGTGGGGGTGGGGGGAGTCTGGCGCCGGGCTGCTTGGATTTGCAACTGTTCTGACACTAACCCAGTGAACTTGGGTGCACTTCTTAGACTTTCTGTGCCCTAGTGTTTTATCTATGAAAGGTAATAATAATATTCATTGATTTGTTATGAAGATCAATTATTTAATACATGTCAGGTCTGAAAATACTAAATGCTCAATAAATGTTGCTTACTATTATAATCTTTCTTTTTACCAAACTATAAGTGATTTAGAAGCACAGTCCTCCCTCTGTCCCTCTTCCTTTCTTCTCTTCCCTCCCCCCTCCTCCCCCTCCCCTCCCCTCCCCTTCCCTTCCTTTCTCTTCCCTTCCCTTCATTAATTGCTGAGTACTCTTACCTGCCAACACCCTTGGTAGATAACCATCCTCCCCAGTTTGCAGTCTAACAGGGAAGCCAGGCTTGGGAAGCATGGTTCTACTCACTACCTCCTGAACCTCTTTGGAGTCTGCAGCTCTGAACTTCCCTTTTGGTGTCCCTCCGGCATAATAACCTTCATTTGCTCCTTGAAACGGGGCAAAATGGAAAGAATATAGAAGTTGTTTGGACCCAGTGTGCCATTTTCTAGCTAAGTGACATAGGACAAACCCCATGTAGATGGTACCTCTGTCTACCGCTTGCCCAGTATCCCTGTTCTAGGAATGGTTCTGCCTCGCCTTTAACCACAGGACCAGGAGAAGAGCAGCTGAACACACCTGTGATTCCGCCCCTCACCCCAGGCCGCAGATGATTGGTCAGGGCAGGCAACAGACCTAAGCTGAGCCAATCACATCCCCGTCTCCAAGATCTCAGATTGCAGATGAAGTCTTGCCGCTTGCCTTTGGCTGCTCTCTTGACCTGAGGTGATATTAGGGGCGGTTGGCAGCAGACATTTTCCACAACTCGTATTAGGAAAAAGAACCAACCGGTCTGCAGCAAGAAAGAAAAGCAAAAAAAAAAAAAAGAAAAAAAAAAGAAAAGAAAACAAAAAGAAAAAATAAAAGAAAGAAAGGAAGGAAGAAAAAAAGAAAGAGAAGCCAAGCTGATGGCTGGAGTTTTCAGGGTGCTGAGATTCCTGACTACTGTCCCTAACCGTGGATTCTGTGACGTATCCTCTATCCTTGTAGTAAATCTCCTTTGTGTTGAAGTCAGATGTAGGGCGTCTCTCGTTTCCACCTGGTGCCTGGAAGGCAGGCTGTACCCCTAGCAACTGGGTCTTCCATGTTCAAGAGATCAGTTTTTCAAGGGCTGCTCGAGGGAGAAGACAATTCAAATCCGGAGTCTCAGGCCCGAACTGCCTCTGCTCCTACTTTGAATGAGCCTTTGGGTCAGAGAACTTCAGGAGCGAAGGGATTTGGGTGTTGAACGCTACCGGGGGCCTGCCCAGGCCTTACATGGGAGGGACCCCTAATTCTGACTCTCCTTAGTTAAGGAGGGAACTCCTGAGAGCCCCGGTCTCTCCTGCCACCTGGTCCTGTTCTGTTCTTCTATATTTGCAATCCCTCAGTCCCTGACACCCTTTCCAGATTGAGCTGGCTCCCCCCACAACCCGGAAGTGGTTACTAGGACTTGTCTATTTCTCTTGGGCATGGGGGTTGGAGTGCGAGCAGGAAGGTGAAGTGCAGCCATTCCTCTTCTAGTATGTTCTAAGCTTCTGGTGTTTTCTTTACCTCAGGCCTGCCTCTCCTTGGTTGTCACAGAGCTGATTGATGTTACCTTCCCCAACACCCTTCTTGATCAGCTGGGTTTCCGTTCCTCCAGTTTATAGACAGGAATGACATTTAGCTGGCTTCACCCACATAGCCTCAAATGCTTGTTAATTTAGTAAAACGTTTTTTTGTTCCTTGTGTGTTGCTCCCAGTCCCCTAAGTGCCTCTCCAGCTCCCTTTTGCCCTAGTCTGTTCCCCCAGACCCCAACACCGTCCAGCAACTAAAAGGTTGATACCAGGCAGAGCCAGCACCTCCTGAGTACTCCCCACTCCAGAACTCTGCCTTGGCATGCTTTCTAATGGGTTCTGGCTTCTGCCTCACCAGTTAGATGTTTTAAATATTCTTCTGTTTACAAGTGAAGTTCAAAGACGCTAACTGACCTAGTTCATTTGTTTACTCATTCATTCATTCAACACATTTTTATTGAATGGCTGCTTTGTGCCAGTCCTGAGTTCAGTGCTCAGGACACTATGCTGAACAAAAATAATGGAGCGTCCGGGTTAGTACAGACCCAGATGGATAATTAGGAGATACGTAAAAACCCAACTAGGACACAAAAAGAAAGACCAGGGTATTGTGAGAGGCCCAGTTTAGAGGTCTCTGATGGGCTTCAGGCACTAATCAAAGTGAGGCAAGAACAGTTTAGTCCCAGAAAGCTCAGTGTTTATGAAGAACATGGTGTTAGGTGACCTTCCCCAAGGACACCAAGGGACAGGGCTAGGTTCTGGGTGCTGTCTGACTCTGAAGTCCGTGTTCTTTCTTACCTCCTGGATTGCCTTGCTGGGGGTGGGAGGCAGTGTTCATCCAGCCACCTTTCCTAGATCCCTGGGTGTGAACCTCAGATCTCCCACAAATCACCGCTGTCCTGTCTATACTGCAATTTACTGCCCTCGTGACATAGGACACAGCCATGCCTCAGCCAGAGGCCCCCAGCCGCCTCAGCAAGTGCCTTTTTCACCTGACTGGGCCATCTAGTCACAGGAGAGACAAAAGAAGTGTCAGAGATGTAGAGATGGACAGGAGTAAGGTCGCGCAGTGGGGCGAATGTGTCTGATCTCACTGCACGGTACCCTTGAAAATGGCTCCGATAGTATATTTTGTGTTATGTGTATTTTACTGCAATACAAAGGAATATTCAACAAGCTGCCTAAGGATGGTCTCCTACAACCTCAACTCTGTGGTGGGGACAGGGAAAGAACTTCAGCCCCTGAGCTGCACCCAGTGTCTGCCTCTGGGGTCGGTTCTGCTCGCAGTTCCTCTGAAGGCAGCTTTGGCCATGATCCCCCCTCCAGCCCCTCCTCTCACGAACCTTGCCAGGAAGCCCAAGTGGAGGCATCTGGCCCAGGGCAGGCAATGGAGAGTAAGAGAGAGGCAGGCAAGAGGAACTGCACGCACAAATTTGAACATGGAGGACTTCTCCTAGAGCAGAAGGTGAGGCAGGTGTTCGGAAGTGAGAGAAGGCGGCAGAGACAACACCAGGAAACAGTGGCCCAACCGTGGCAGAGAGTGCTGATTGCCTGGAGGTACCTGCCACCCTCGGATCAGTGCAGGCAAATGTGTAACAGCAAGTTAGCTCTCTGGCAGGTCAGGGTGAGGGGAGGGGAGCCCGGATTTGTAGTGTGTGCCAATACCTGTGATGTAAATACTCCTACCAAGGCCAATTTCAAGTCATGTCAATGAATATGGAGGCAGGGGGCAGGCCATGTGGTTAGCTCTCCTGAGCCTGTGTAAGCCGGCTCCGAACACCACTGAATTGTCCCCCTCCCCTTTTATTCCTCTTTTTTACTAGTAGAAGATGCACTTCGTGTATTCTCAGGGCTCGGGGTCACGTGGCTGGATGCTGGCTGGTCTCCCCTGTGAACTTTCCATCTTAGGTCCTTTTGCCCAAAGCTGCCTTCAGAGGAACTGCGAGCAGAACCGACCCCAGAGGCAGACACTGGGTGCAGCTCAGGGGCTGAAGTTCTTTCCCTGTCCCCACCACAGAGTTGAGGTTGTAGGAGACCATCCTTAGGCAGCTTGTTGAATATTCCTTTGTATTGCAGTAAAATACACATAACACAAAATATACATCTTACGTCCTGCCTTTTGTGTCTCAGACCAAAGGAGGTGCCCCTGTATCAGTCCAGAGACAGAAGAGAAAACACCATGGCTGACTCTTGAAGTTTCTGCTGGGATGTGGAATATGTTTTGTGTATTCACATTCCATTGGGTGAAGGAAGCAAATGGCCAGGCTGACACCAAAGGGGGCCAGCAAGGTAGAGCCCCCCCACAACAGAAGCACTACAAGTCCCATGGCCATGGGCAGAGAGGGGTCATCTTTTCACTGGGGGTGCGGCAAGTAGTTGGGAGTAACGATATAATCCACTGCAAGAGCCTAAAGTGAAAAAACACGCATCCCGCCAGGACAGATGCCATTCTTATTCCCATTTTGCAGGTGAGGAAACTGAGGCTTAGAGAAGCTAAGGGCCACACCATCATATAGTCTTATACTATTCTCAGAACTGCAAGTTCTAAGAAACTCATCTCAGTTTTTCTGATATTCATCACGTTGTTAATAAAACCTTGTAGATAGTCTGGAAGATCCTCTGCCTCGTTTTTGTTTTTTGTTTTATTTTGTTTTGTTTTAAGGTTTATTTATTTGAGAGGGAAAATGTCTGGGGAGAGGAGACGGAGGAGAGGGAGAGAGATTCTTAAGCAGACTTCACGCTGAGTGTGGGGCTTGATGCAGGGCTCCATCTCACGACCTTGAGATCAGGACCTGGGCAGAAACCAAGAGCAGGACAACACTTAACTGATTGCGCTACCTAGGAGACCCAAGACTCCCTACCTTCTATAATGCATTTCTGGAAGCCAGGCTCTGGACTTTGTGAAGAGCTCACTTTGAGCTCAGCATATAGAAAGAGAGGAAGAGGCTGCAGACAGTACGTAGGAGGTTTGGGGTCTGGTCCAAGGGCTCAGCCACTAAATCACTGTTCACCTTCAGGAAGTTCTTTAACCTCTCTGGGTCTCTGTCATTTGTACATGGAAGAGCTCTGTGGATAGCTCAGGGTACATAATTAATGAGGTTAATCTGGCTCTAACATGCTAATATCTAATTTCAGTCTTGCCAGGGGAATTTTGGGATTCCTCTTAAGAAGTCTGTTTTTTATTTGAAAACTACCTCGAAAGATACCCTTCTCTGTTCCTTCATCCATCCATCTCTCCCTCCCTCCCCCCATTCTTTGATCAAAGGTTTATGGCTTGTCCTCTGTGCCATGCTCTGTGCTAGGTCCTGGGGGTACAGAGATGGATCAGATGAGGTCTCTCGCCTCTAGAACTTTGCAGTCTGTTGGAGGAGACAGAGATATGCATAATGCTGAAACCTACAGTAAGTTGTTCTGATCACGACGTGGGGTAGTCAGATTGAGCAGTCTACCCAGAGATGCTGAAGCAGGCCGGGAGGAAGCGGCCCCCTCTGTGCAGTGAGGGGAGAAGAGCCATCAGAGTGGTGAACATGGTGGGCACGGACGGGGGTCTGTGGGACACGCAGGAGGGGGTGCCGAGCAGGCCATGGACATCTGGGTCCGAGGCTGGGTTGGGGGAGCTGTAGGTTCAGGATGTGGATGGGGCATCGTTCACTGAAAACGGTCACAGAAGTCATGAAAGCACGGGAGATGGTGATTTCCCTTCTGTTCACTATCCCTCAACTCCTAGCACTGACCTCACAGACCGGCCACACACAGCAACCTTCCCCAGGGAGGGCCCCGCAGAGGATTGACCCAAGCTGGGTGCAACAGTGGACAAGTCGGCCCTGATAGGAACAAACGTGCCACACCAATTCCGTTTTATGGCCTTGTCTGATGCTGGAACACGTAGAGAGGTCACCAGGTCATCCTCGGTGCAGCGGGGACATAAATCAGGCAGAACCCTGCTTCCTGAGGCCCCCGCTGAGGAGGACAGGGTCTGTCCACCTCTAACTGGGATCAATTACAGGCCATTCCTCTGCTGGCTCAAGCTTCCTTCCACAGGTCCGTAGAGGCCTGGCCCCAGGAGGCCCGGCAGAGAAGCAGGCCTGGGGCTGTGTCTGTGACAAGACACAGAGCTCTGACCCAGACGGGGCGAAGGAGAGAGCTACTTGCCTAAGTGAAGAAGGTAATAATGATGATAAGGAAATGGTATCTACCTTCACCGAGTGCACTAGTCCAGGCATGATGCCAAGCGCCTTATATGCATCCTTTAATTTTAACGTCTCGATTATTTTCTGAGGTACGTTCTGTTGCTGACCTCATTTTATAGATGAGGAAACTGAGGCTCAGTGAGATTGAGTGACTTGCTCAAGGCCACCCACTCAGGAGGCGACGGAACCCCAATCTGCCTTTAGAAGCTGAGCTCGAAAGAGTAGCCAAGAGATGACAACTGGCCTAGATAGCCTGTCCTTTGGAGTCAAATAGTCTTGGATTCAAAGGTTGGCTCTGCCACTTCTTAACTGTGTGATCTAAAGCTGGTTACTGAACTCTGGCAGCCTCAGTTTCCACATCTGTAAAATGGGAGAAACAGGACATCACTTGCAACATTGTGGCAAAGGTTAAGGAGAATATATGTAAAGTACATAGGAGAGCTCAGATGGTGGTATTATTTTATCTTCATCACCATCCTTATCCTTGCCTCATGCCGCTGCTCACCATGCTTGAGTAAATGGAAGAATAAGGTGCAAAACCTTGCAAGCATGAGAGAGGCTCGCACCCTGGGGGACCTGCACATGAGCTGATCTGGTGGAAGTGGAGGGAGGGGTAAAGTACCAGAATCAATATTCAAATGATAGACAGAGGCTGTTTCATGCAAGTTTGCCTGAAAATCTTAAGGATTTGGGGCTTTATTCTGACATCATTTAGGAGCCACTGAAGAATTAGAAGCAGGTTGAGGAGTGTAGTTGACTTTGCTCCCCAGAGAGATGCTTTTAAGCAGCCTGTCTTGTTCTCCCTAGTGCTCCAGGGCATACAGCAGTGCCTAAAATGTTGTTGGTCTTCAAAAATCTTTGTTGAATACATTTGCCCAAAGTTACTGCTTTATTTAGCCCTGCTTGATTACGAGAAACAGGTGGGCACTCTTGTGAACCCGGGGAAAGATGGTGTATTGTAGGGATGACTGTAGATGCTAGCTATGGAGGACCCATAGCAGAGACCAGCACTGGGACACGATCCTGAATGCGGGTGGGCTGCACAGCCTCAGCAGACACGGCTGTGTGGGGGCATCATGGGCACCATCTACCTGCACCTCCCGTACCTGCATCTTTCCTACCTGCCTGTCGCGCGCTCGTTCTTAGTTTTAGTTTGCACGTGGTCTGCAGTAGTGCACTGGCTCCCCTCTCCCCTGTGAACTTTCCATCTTAGGTCCTTTTGATAAATGGCTTCTTATTTGTTTCTTACGTCCAAATCCAAGAGGGAAAATCTGATGGGCTTACGCTCATCTTTTCCTGCAGCAGGAATCAGAATGAGGAAGCCACGAGTTCCTGAATAACATCAGGATTCTGAGAGATAAAAAGGAGGGAGGGCAGATAGCTGTGGGAGAAGCAGTCAATAGCAAACACTGCATTACCCCAATAATTATTTAATTACAAGCTGTGATATGTGCTTTGAAAGAGAAGTACAGGGTGCTGTAAGGGGATCTAAATTGGTTGGGGGGTGAGGTAGGCTTTCGGAAGCCTACAGATTGACTGCTCTCGAGTCAATACTGTATTACTTAGGGTACAGGTTAAGACGCTGTAACAAAGCCTCAGAGTCCAATACACTTAAATGAGATGTAAGTTTATTTCTCTCATGTGAAAAGTCCAGATATGGGGACTTCACAGCTGGCAAGGCCAACTCTGTTCCAAAGAGTCCTCTGGGACCTAGGTTGGTGGCTTGATGCTACGATCCTTAAAAAGGGTCTTCCATTTCTGCATCCACAGCCCTAAGGGTAGGGCCAGGAAGTGGCGACATCCTTTCTGCTCATCTCACAAGTCACAGTGCCCCCACTTAGCTGCAGGAAGCCTGGGGAGTATAGAATCCAGCAGGGCACCTGTGTTCTCTGTTATATCTCTGGGCGGGGGGGTGGGGAGGGGAAAAAAAGGAAGAGGGAAAGGAGCCCATGGAGGGAAGTTCAAAGTCTCTGTTACGACAACCCTGCCTTTGGGAGGAGGAGATGGAGGACTCCGAGGCCCAAATAGCTCGATGCAGTGGGGGATGTCCCATGAGATGAGGTTGGAAGGTGCCCATTGGGTTTGGCATTTAAGAAGTTCCTTGGCTCCACGGGTGCCCTGGTGGCTCAGTGGGTTAAGCCTCTGCCTTCAGCTCAGGTCATGGTCTCAGGGTCCTGGAATTGAGCCTCATGTCAGGCTCTCTGCTCAATGGGGAGCCTGCTGCCCTCTCTCTCTCTCTGCCTGTCTCTCTGCCTACTTGTGATCTCTCTCTCTCCATCAAATAAATAAATAAAACATTAAAAAAAAAAAGTTCCTTGGTTCCAGAAAGGCAGGAGTGAAATTGTAGTGGGTTGAGGATGAGGAATGAGGATATGGAGCTAGAAGTATAAGGTAGCTCTTTTGGGTAACCTGGAGGAGAAGGGAAGGAGAGACAAAAAAAGCCAACTCTAGAACAAAGGAGGGTGTTGCCTCCTCCTCCTCCCCCTCCTTCTTCATGCTGGGAAAACTCCAAGAACAGTTACAGGCAAACAGGAGTATTTCCATAGAGGAGAGTTCAAAGATGTGGAAAGAGGAATTAGCTCCCTATGTTAGATTGGGATAGCCATCAGAGCAGACAGCAGGGGGTAGGGCCAAGAGCAAAGATGTAGAGATGAGCCTTGAACAGAAAGAGAAATGTGTCTTCTGAGATGAGGAAGGTGGTGAGGGCAAATGATGAAGTGATTATACTTGTGGATGTGGGATGGGTAGTGGCCCCCCACAACTCCTGCCCAACCGCTCCATTTTCTCAGTAAACTATGGGACAAAGAAGAGGTGTTGGCAAATAGTCGATCCGCAAAGAAGGTGTCTGCACACATGTGTGAGTTAAGTCAGATTTGGAGTCAGGTGGCTTTGACTTGCATATCCGCAGCCTGTCCAAACCACCTCCATCTGGCTTGGAGAAAGTCCTGGGGTCTCAGGAAGAACCTGGCTCCCAAAAGAACTGGAAAACTCCATTCTGTCAATAGTGCCTTGGACCACAGCGTGAGCAGAGGAGGCACGGAGGACATGAAAGGAGTGACCACATGTGAGCAATCCCTTGGGACTCAAGAATTCTAGAAGGTTGAAAGGGAACTGAGTTTGTGGTGTGACTCATGTATGGGGGTACTGAGCTGCCAACACTGAGATCTAAATTACATCATGAGATCATTCCCTTAGGCCCGTGAAGCTCTGGGGACATCGGAGTTACGTTTTGGAGAATGGAACTGTCAGAATCCCAACAGAAAATTGTTGACACACTCCAATGCGGTAATTTGAAAAAAGTTTAATGAAGCGTCTTTACAAAGGTGTGGGCAGAGTTTGGGGAAAACGCAAGAGAGCGTGTGGAATCTGGAGCTCTCCCTACAGCCTGGACGTCTGAGGGGACCAGGGCAGTTGTCTGAGCCTGCAGGGGCCAGCAGGAGCTGAGGCCTTCAGTGAGGATACAGCCCTCTCCAGGGCAGCCCTGCAGGAGGGAGTCAGACCCTGCCTGCACTCTCCTCTACCCTCCCATCTCCTGCCAGAGTCCCCATCGGCTGAATCCCAACAGGAAGCCAGAGGACAAGAGCACTCGTGGATGTGGTCAGTCACCTGCTGTACAGAACAGAGTGGAGATGGGTGGAGAGTGGCCACGGGGGGCGGGGGGAGGAGATAGGAAGCTTCCCCAGGATTCTACATGGATGTACACACAGGTAGCAAGAACTCCATATTCTTACCTGAGTATCTGAGTTCTCTCTGTGATACTAACAGGAGAGCCGGGGGGCATTACCTCCAAGGGAGGATTGGGTCCCCAAAGGAGAAATACATCCAGTCTGATTTACAAGGGGGTTGAAGAGGAAGCTCTTGAGAAAAGAACTTGAACTTGGCACAAGGCTTGGGTATGAACAGGTGTGTTTGGCAAACTGGGAAGGAAGGGTGAGTGCCCGAGGGTAAATTGTAGGATGAGAGTATGCCTCCCTCAGAAAGAATCCCTTCAGCTGGATACCCAGCATGGCAGGCAGAATAGCAGCTCCCCGTGTCTTTATCCCCCAAACCTCAGAATATATTGCCTTCCTTATGGGGCCAAAGGCACTTTGCAGATGTGATTGAGCTAAGGATTTAGAGATGGGGGAGGAAATCCTGGATTAGGCGGGCAGACCCAATATAATCCCAAGGGTTCATGTAAGAGGAAGGCAGGAAGGTCAGAGTCAGGGAAGGAGATGTGGTGACAGAAGCAGAGGTTGGAACCATGTAGGGCCACGAGACAAAGAATGTGGGTGGCCTCTAGGAGCTGGAAAAGGCATGGAAATGGATTCTCCCTTAGGGCCTCCGGAAGGGCCTGCATTCCCCTTGTAGTCTTCTGACTTCCAACACTGTGAACAAATGTATGGTGTGTTAAACCCTAAGACTGCAGTAATCTGTAACATAGCCATGCAAAATTAATACGCCAAGTTACTGTCATAGTCCTTTCAACCCAGGCACTTGGTGGCTAGCGGCTGAATGCACAGAGGAACCTGAAATGAACAATGAGCCTCAACGCAGGGTCTGAAAGATACAGATGGGCCACGGCTCTGGCTCCAAGATCTGTGTGTGTCCACAGATGTAGGCAAAGCAGAACAAGAATCTAAATAACACCTCGAACTCAGCAGTGAGTCTCAGCTAAGGGAGCAACATAGCAGAGGGGAGACCAGTTTCTCTATCCTCCTAGGAGTGAAAAGGTAGGAGGAGAATGAGGGAAACAGATGCTGGTAAGCAGTCTGGCAGAATATTAAGAGATATTCAGAGGCCAGCCCTGCAAAGTAAGCATCTGCCCACGTGACGTCCAGGGCAGAGTGGAGGAGACAGCCTGAGTAGCTTAATCGCTGTGGAAGCATGCATGGGACAATGCTGGGACTCCCACAGATGCCCAGGACAGAGTGAGCTTGTGATGATTCTGAGCCTAGCAGTTACCTGCGTTAGGATGGAGTAGTACATACAACATGTATGTCCAAGGGATATCCTGGCCTCTTCCATCCCTGCAGGCTGACCAGGTCTGTGAGCATCCAAGTTATTCCTGTAACACAAAGGAAGGAGCCCTCTGTCTCTATACACCATCCGGGGGCTCAGAGTGTGGCTGGGCGTTGGAGGCTGAGGGAAGGAAGTTCCAAGCACCTTCAGATCAAAATCTAGGAAGATGTTCACAAAGCAGTATTGCAGTTTTCCCTTATTCCCTCAACAGATGATCAGCTATAGTGCGTGCTGTGCCAGCCACCCAGCAGGCTGGGCAGTGGTCCACAACAGCTATGCCTGGCAGGAGTGACTGTGGAATCAGGCTTTCAAGGATGGGTCAGCTCAGTGGGAGTGTGGAGAGGATCAGCAGAACTGCAAGGCTGCTGTGGGAAAGGACTTGTCCTTGAGCTTGAGTGAAGTGTGCTTAGGAACCAATACAAGTTGGTGGATACACTTTACAGGGAGCTGGAGACCACACAATCACTCCAAAATCATGGCACCAAACTCACACTGATTGCTCCAGCTCCTCCCCCTCTTCTGAAATCACACTGGCACCAAGAGACAGAGCCAGTTCGAATTATGATTAGATTAGTTATGATTAACACACACACACACACACACACACACACGCTACACCTATTACTTGACATTACTTGCTGACACACACACACACACACGCTACACCTATTACTTGACATTGCTTGCTGACACACAAACACACATGCTACACCTATTACTTGACATTACTTGCTGTCACTACTAGACCATCTCATAGTCTTGTTAAATTCAACATTTCGAAAATTGAACTCTGAACTTCCCTAAACCTGTTCTCCCACAGTCTTGGTGTCACCCTTGACTTTCTTTTCTCTCACATCCACCCTCAAACCCATGAGTCAATGCTGCAAGTTCTGTCTTCAAGTGCAGTCAAAATCTAATCATGTCTTTCCTTCCTCCCCCAGGTTGGACATCAGGGTCCAAGGTAAGATCCTCTCACGTCTGAATTTTTGTAGTAGCTCCTTGCTTGTCCCTATGGTTCTGTTCTCATATTCTCACTGCTACCCTCAGTCATTCTTTTCTCATCATGGCAGCCTCAATGCCATGTTTTTATAGTAGAAATGAGATCGTGTCATCACTTTTCTGAAAGACCTATGCTGACCCCTCATCTCACTGAGAGCTGTTAAAGTTCTTACAATGACTTCTCTGACCTCATCTCCCAGAACACCAACCTCTACCTGCTCATTCCACTTCAGCCATCTTGGCCTCCTGGCTTTTCTCCTAACAGGCCAGACCTACTTCTACCTCAGGGCTTTTACACTTGCTCTTTCTCTTGCCTTGAGTGCTTGTCTCCAGAGAGCTGCATTGATCTCTCTCCCATTCTTTAAGCTTCTGCTCAAATGTCACCTCATTAGAGGTGGTCTTCCTGGACCATGCTATTTAAATTGCAAACCCATCCCTCCCATTAGAAGGGAGCTCCACAACTCAGAGGTGTTATATGTTTTGTTTACCGCTTACTCATTACCATTTAGGACAATGCCTAGCACATAGGTGTCTAACATTTGTTGGGCGAATAACTGAAAACTACCATTTTGCTTCTATTAACTTCTCCTTATCTTTCTAAAAGCCATGGTTTGTGTGTTTTGTTACTCTAATAATATAGCTCTTACCATTTCAATGTGATCCCCTTAACCTCACATAATGATTTGATTAGATTAGAGATTCAAATCTAATCCAATCTTTTAGATTCTATTTCTTCCTCCTGCTGCTTCTTCTTCTTCCCAAATTATGGATTTTTTTTTTTTATTGTTAGAAAGACTTCAAAGTGTTTGGCTCAAAGCCATGTTTTCTGCTATGAAAATACGATGGAAGAACAGAACCTCTTAATGACCTAGGAGAATTGTTTTGTCTTAGGCAAAAACTTTCTAAAGCGATAACCCATAGGCAAAGCCATTAGTTTTGTAGGATTAACTCATGTCTAGTAAAACACACCACACACACACACACACACACACACACACACACACACACACACAGGTCCTCAATGGTGGTAGAGCTCACCAGGCAAAGGGAATGGCTCTTGCAAAGATCCTTTGGTGGAGATGGGTCTGATCCTTCTGATGAAGAGAGAGAAGGCCAAGTGTGGCTCCCTTTCCCTCTCTAAAGAGGGGTAGAGGAAGTGGGGAGGAAAGAGAGGGAGAGAGGGAGCAAGAGCGAGAGTTGTATGGACAGTATTCAGTGATGGCAAGAGGCAGGCAAGGACCAGTTCCAGGAGGCCATTGTCAGTCAGAATAAGAAATTAAGTTTCTATTCTATAAGATGGGTGCCTGGGTGGTTCAGTCTGTTAAGCACCCAGCTCTTGATTTTTGGCTCAGGTCATGATCTTAGGGTACTGAGATCGAGCCCCACACTGGGCTCTGTGCTGGGCATACAGCCGGCTTGAGATTCTCTCTCCCTGTCTCTCTGCCCCTCCCCCTTTCTCTCTCTCCCCCTCTCTAAAAAAATGTGAGTAGCCTTTGAAGAGCTTCATCAGGAGAATAATACGACTTGGTTATACTTTTAGAAGCTCATTCTGGATTCTGTGTGGAAGCTGGGCTGCTGAGGGCAGGAGTGAAAGCAATTGGAGTCAGGGTACCATTGCCATCATCGGGACAAGAGATGGAAAGCAGTGGGCAGGTGCGGGATAGGTTCTGAGGTGGCATCCCCAGGGCCAGCTGCTGGGATTGAGCAAAGGGAGGAATGAGGAATGACTTTCAGATTCGTAGGTCCAGCAACTAAGTGGATGGTATCATGCTCTGTGCTGAGATGTCCCTGAAATGGAGATACTTGGAGGGGAGCGGGCATGGCAGGGCAGGAAATTAGGAGTTTGCTTTGGTTAAATTGAGTTCCAATTGCCTATTTGACTTCCAAGTGAAGATGACAAATAGATAGTTGGATATAAGAGGTTGGAGTTCAGGGGAGAGGTCACTGGTGGTGATACGGATTTATGAAGTCATGGGCAAATATGACAGATAGTATTTAAAAGCCATTGGCCTGGGTGAGATCACCCAGGGAGAGACAGAAGAGGAGAGGAGAGGAGGGAGTTTGGAGTTTCCCTGGGAACAGGACTATGTTAGGCAATGTTGTATGGGAAGCAGAGGCCTGGGGAGAGCAGCTCTCCTGAGGGCTTGCCCTGCCAGTGTTCAGACCCAGGGTCCAGTGACGAGGAACAACCACAGTGAATGGGTAGAATATATGAGAATTCTCAGAGATGCTCGGGACAGGCAACCTGGAAAGAGACCAGATTTCCTAGTCTTTGTAGATTGAGAGCTCCGATTGTTGCTGCTTACTCATTAAAGGGAACTGAGGACTGAAGGCAGGAGAAGCAAGAGGACATCTGGGTCATTCCTCTTTTCATGGGTTTGTCACCTACCGCGGGTCTCTCAAAGGCAGAAACTCTGCCCCCTTGGCCTCTGTACCCATGTCAGACTCACCACAGCTGTGGGCCCCTGTCTAATAGGGCTTGCACACATGGTCAACTATGAAGATTGTCTACATAATGAAATCTGTGGGCCGGAAGGGGAGGGAGCACTGAGAAATCAGGACCCAATGACCCCATACAGCCCAATATGTAAGCTCTCATTGGGAATGGAATAGTGGTTTGCTTTGCTGCTCCCCTGAGCAAGAGACCATTTGCTTCTCTCCCCAGAGCTATACAGAAAACCATTTATGCCCAAGCAGAGCATCCCAGCATGCTCCCAACACAGACAGGGAGCCATATGGAGAGGGATTTCTCAGTGGTCTCCAAGGAAGGAAGATGCTGGCCTCTCTTCCCTCAGGGCTCCCGCAGTAGATCTGGGGGTGGAGGGTGAGTGGGGCAGGTGGGGTGGGGGGAGGGGTCAAAATCAGCAGCGGGGGAGGGACCTCAAGCAGAAGTGGTGGGAGGCAGGAAGTGGTGGGAGGGGTACACATGACCAGACCAGGGAGGGGTAGGGCTTCTGCACACTCCAAAGCCAGCCTTTGGTTTAGCTCAGCCTGGTGTTCCTTGGATGGAGTGGTCACGTCAGCTGTGAAAGCCCAGAAGCACACATGGCTGCTAAGGAGAGAATGGAAAGTTGCAGAGATGGGAGAGGAACTACTGGCAGGTCTCTGACCGTCCCACTCCCTGGCTTCAGTCCTTCCCCAGGGCTGGCTGATTGAGGATTCCATGAGCTACCTCCACATCTTCCCCCAAAATTGTGCCAGGGGAGTTGATTTCTGTTCTTGGGCACAAAAAGAGCCTCCACGAAGATAATAGCATAGTCCAGGCCACTCTTGGGCAGCCTCTTTCCCCTCCCCAGGAGGACCCCCAGTGCCACCAGCCCATGGGGAGCTCCTTCCTGGAGTTTCTGCCCAGCTTCCCCCGCTGGGTTCCCATTTGTTCTGTGTGTCCATGTATCTATCCTCCTTCTGTAGCCCTTGTTTGGACTTCTCTGTCTGTCCTTGTGATGTCTGAAATAATAAGAAACAAGGCCATCCTTTACCCAGGACTCCCAGGAATTACACCTGAAAACGCCAAAGCCACAAAGGCAGTAATAACAAAGGAACTCAGTCAAAAACGCCAGCAGTCCCTGAAAACGCAAATGGGAAGGTAGTAACTAGGACATTCTCACTGCTTTTTAAAATTTTAATCATTGCCAAATTTTAAAAAAGATTTTTTTAATGTATTTGAGTGAAAGAGAGAGAGGGAGAGAGAGAGAGAGAGAGAATGCACATGAGCAAAGCAGGGGGAGGGGAGAGAAGGGGGAGGGAAGGAGAAGGAGAGCAGACCCTCCACTGAGCAGAGAGCCTGACGACAGGGTCTGATCCCATGACCTGAGCAAAAGGCAAATGGTTAACTAGATGAGCCACCCAGGTGCCCCCACATTCTCACCTTTTTACAGAGGAAGAAACTAACCACCTCAAGGACAGCCCTTGGAGAGGCCAATGAAATTCCTTGGGCCACATTTCTCCATCTGGAGAGCATGAGGGAAAAGTACACAGCAACTGGGTTATAAGAGCATCGTGTCTGGCACAGTACATTCTCAACAAATGTTAGTTATTTTTATTATCAAAGGGAATTCTAGGTAGTCCAAAAAAGCAGGCATTCTGGGAAATAAAACATTTCTGGGCTGCTATTGTTTAATGTACTTCTCACAATGTCCGGCACATAGGAAAGTGTAAGAAGTGGTGGTTACAGGAAAAGTATTTAAAGCTGGGACAAGAACTGAAGTGAACTCGGGCAGGCAAAAGCCATTTGATTTGGTGATGGCAGAGCTATCACAGGTCTCTTCTTCTTATTTATAGTTTCAGGGATGTCACCTGAATTGCTTATGGAGCGAAATCACTACAAACTGGTTCTGATTAGAAATTATATTTGCTGACCAGTTAACAACTCACAGAGAAGGCGGTTACTTGGGTGCATCAGAAGCCTGTCCTCCCTGAGGACAGCAGTGCCTAGGCAGGAGTGTGTGTGTGTGTGGGTGGTAACCTCTTGTTGCCATGAAGACTATCTCCATCCCACCAGCCTCCCCTGGCCTGATTCTGGGTTCTGATCCCAGCTCTGCCTCCTGCTCTCCACTGCGCCCTGGAAAATCCTTTTCCCCACGCTGGGTCTCAGTTTCCTTATCTGAAAAGGAAAGTGTTGGATTAGATGAACCCACAGGGCCTTTCCAGATCTGGAAACCATAACAAAGGGAAACTAAGGCAGAATCTCTTTTTGGTAATAGGGTAGAGGGAGCAGCAGCTCCAGCATCTAATTTCTGGGGGGGTGGGCAGTGCAAGCTAGCCCCAGCAGCTGCAAAAGTGCGACCAAGCACAGTGAAAACCCAGCTTTAAGTCATAGGACTCTGACAGATCAGACATGCACTAGTGAAACAGTCAATTACATGAAAAGTTCCAGTCCCCTGGAATGAAGTGGCCATTGAAAGCAAGACTCTAGAGGCTAAGTGGCCATCATAGTGCAGTAGGAGGGGCCCAGAGACTTCAAGCTCATATCTTAACTACTCAGCCCAGTTGTCTGCCTAAAAGCTAAGGGTGTTTTATGACTATGATTGAAGAATCTCAAATATCAGGGTGCCTGGGTGGCTCAGTCATTAAGCATTTGCTTTCGGCTCTGGTCATGATCCCAGGGGAGTGGGATCCAGCCCTGCATCAGGCTCTCTGCTCAGCAGGAAGCCTGCCTCTCCCTCTCCCAGTCTCCCTGTTTGTGTTCCCTCTCTCGTCGTGTCTCTCTCTGTCAAATAAATAAATAAAATCTTAAAAAAAAAAAATCCCAAATTTCTTGCAGATTCAGGAAGAAGGGGACAAGGTGGTATTACTAGAACCCAGTGCCCAGAGTCCACCAGTAGATGCTGGAAGTACGGCAGGCCTACCCTGCAGGAGTTGGAACCATGGAAGACTTACACCTGATGTTGAAGCTGCCACCGACAGAGAGGGAGGGAAAAGCATCCCTCCCTCCAACTTCCTACTCCCGGAGAAGTCAGCAAATACACCTTGCAGGCATTGGCTTGCCAGTGATGTGGAGCAGAGGAGGAGAGGGAGGGGAATGAATCTGAGAAGCAGGCCCGGTTGGGGTACAGATGGAAAACCATCTTCTCCGCAGCTTAGAGATGGATAGCTGGCATCAGATTCCAGTATACCTAGGAGGTAATTACAAAGTAAACCCAAGGGGAGAGGCATATCAGGGTAGCGTTCTGCTCATTTACGTTGGCCAAATCTAGAGAATGCACAGGGAAACACGCTGAGGGTATGCTGGGCCAAGAAGGAAGCGACATGACTTCGGGTTGTACTGAATGTATTGATGTAGATGCATTTACCAGAGGTTTTTATTTCAATAGACTAGTTTCGAGTAGCCAGAAGTGTTCTAATTTGTTTGCTACGTTGGCTGACTGGACCTCGGACTAACCAGTGGTCTACCAAACAAAGCTAAGATGCCATAAATTCCTTCATGCCAAATGGGGCAGGGGGTTGAAATATTGAGCACATTTCCATGTGCTCTGTGCCACACTCACTAACTGTATTCCCAGAATGGGCCCAGGAGACAATCCCTTTCTGAAAACTTTGAGAAATGCATTAGGGAGCATTGACACTGTCACCTTTGAAACACCCTGTTGTGTCTTCTCTGTAAGACTGGGGATAGGTGTAGGAAGCTGCAGTTGACTTGAGCTCCCTGATTCAGTCTTCCAGCATCCTAGAGAACAGACCCCAAGCAATAGCGTTTACAAGTGGCAAGATGGACATGGTTGTTTATATGCCTAGAAAGGGAGTTCAGATGCTAAATGAATAACCAGTGCCCTCTATAGTCTACCCATTGGCTTGTCCATTGACCTGACCCCCCTTTCCAATACTTACACTTCAAATAAAAGCTTCCATCAACTATAATACCATTAATCATCTTTTGAAAAACCTATAATGAGTTACTCATCCCCAAAGGAATCATCCTAAATCTTGTGACTAATTATATCCAGCTGCCAGTCCATGAGATGTGGGGTAGGGTGCCTCCTCTGATGACTACTGTCTTGTCTCAAAATTCTACCATCTGAGCAAGAAATTGTAAAATTCACCACCACCAACACACTAGTTAATAATGAGGGAAAGGAACGAAGAGAAAAATTAGCTTAAAATAGTTAAATTACCGCATTTGACTGACTCTAAGAATCAGTCATAGAACAAACCATTATTTTATGTACCATTAAGGAAAACAATCCAGTTAAATGGTGACACAATGACTTCTCATCACTCGTAAGTTAGAGTTATTGTATACACATTTAGACAGAGACTTTTATCTTACCTAACTTTTGTACACACAGAAAATCAAAATAAAAGAAAGATTGATTGATTATGCCTCAAACTCCTTCACACTAGTAGTCCTTCTCTGAGCTCCTCCCACTTGATTTCTCCAACAGAGAATATGCACCCCACTGTTTTCTTTCCATGCTCTTCCTACAGCTACGATAACGCTTCACTTCAATGTGGAATTACAGTGTAATATTTCTGAAGATATTGTAAAGCACACCCAGGGTCGCCTGGGTAGCTCAGTCAGTTAAAACATCTGCCTTCGGCTCACGTCATGATCCCAGGGTCCTGGGTTCTAGTCCTGCATGGGGCTCCTTGCTCAGCAGGGAGCCTGCTTCTCCGTCCGCCTCTGTCTCTCTCTCTCTTTCCCTGTCTTTCATGAATAAATAAATAAAATCTTAAAAAAGAAAGTGAAACACAACCAAACTAGAATGGGTAGTATCAACGATGTCCATGACTCAGTTGCAGTGTTAGAAATATGAACGGCTATGATCAAGTATGTAGTATGCACAGGCAATAGTCACCATATCATCAATGTTGCCTGGTTACCAGCAATAGCAAGATGTCATTAACTATAGGACACAGCCCTGTTTCAAAAGTGTTAAAAATATGAAAAAATGAGCATCTTAGATCTGATGAAATTTAATCACCTTCAGTTCTCGGTGTGAGGACATCTCCTGTGTTTGCCAGCTCTGGGTCCCATGCTACCCCTCTTGGTACCCTGAAGCCCAGCTAACTGGCTTGTGATTAGTCTCTTGACACACAAACCCCTCAGAAGAACTGCAGTTTGAGTGTGCTGTTTCCTGTTGAGACTCTCAGTAGTGCACTGTTGTATTAGAAATGCTTTTTTGTTGTTGTTGTTTTTATTTTTTTAGGTATCTAGTATCTAGTACCCTTGTTGAACATTCTTTAGTTTTAATACTTTGTTCTTGGAATTCCTAAGTAGGCAATCACAGCATCTTATATGTGGTGACCCTTTTGTTTCTTAAGATACTTATGATTTTATAAATTTCATTTGTTCTTTTTCTTTCTTATTCTCCTGGCTAAGGCCTCCGTTAACATGTTGAACGCAAGTAATCGTAGTTGTCTCATTCCTGGCTTTAAGTTGAATGCAACAGATGGTTCACTGTTAAGAATTATATGTATTATGGATCTGGGGTAAATATCCTTTTAGAAGTCAAGGCATTTTTCTTCTCTCTGAGTTTATTATTTTTTTATGAATCATGATCAGATTGAGTTCTATTGAGTAGTTTACTGCATTGTTTGAGATCATCATAAAGCTCTATTTTCTTTTTCGGCTCTCCCCTGCTGTCTCGACTTCATCTTGGTAGTGCACATCAAGGTCAAGGCCTTGAAGACCGTTCTTCCTAACCCCTGTATGGAAGGACAGGAATGGATCCCTATAGTCTTCTTGGATAAATCTTGGGCTTTCGGGGATCTTCCACATGGAGCATTACAAGATGTTTATGAAGGCATCATTTTGATGTATTATTTTGCTTGTAAAACACCTGCATTTTTAAAATCCTGATTTACTTGGGGTGCCTGGTGGCACAGTCTGTTAAGCGGCTGGCTCTTGGTTTCGGCTCAGGTCGTGATCTCCAAGTCATGAGACTGAGCCCCGTGTCAGGTTCCATGCTAAGCGCAGAGTATGCTTATGACTCTCTCTCCCTCCCCCTCCACCCACCCCCAACTTTCTCTTAAATAAATAAATAAATCTTTTAAAAAATCCTGATTTACTCAGAATTTCCTTTCCATTAGAGAAAGGAGAGGAAGTAGTAGAAGGGAGTTTTGAGGAGAGAAACCCCATTCTGCCAGCCATATGCCATCCACTGTAATCCCAGGAAGCAGATAACAGGACACCTGGCATGCTGAGGAGGAAACTCAAGTTCAGGGTATTGACGTGCTCCGAGCTGAAGGACAATGGCAGAGTGGGATCCTGGACCTCCAGCCCCAAATCCTGTGCTCAGAAACACAGCTTGCTTGTCCCCTCCCACAAGTGTACTTCTGCCTTTCCCCGACCCTTGGATCCTGGGCTCTAAGCATCTCTGAAGTTGGTCCCACCCTTCCAGTAGTTGTGAGGTTTGGAAGCATTGGAGCCCTCTGACCCTGCTTCCAGAGCCTCCTGGGTCCCCTGGAGGCTGTGTACCCTGTTAGAGCTGTGACTACTGGATGTGTCTGTGTGGAGGGAGAGGGTGGGGTCTGGGATCCCCTCAGGAAAAGGGAGGAGGGCAGAGAGTGGGGTCTTGATTCTGCCTCTCTGCAGACCAGGCTCGGTGCTGAGATGGGTGAGTACTCCTGTCCCTTCCTCTGACTGCGGGCTGGACTGATCCAGCTGCCTGTGATGGAAGGCTCCTGGCTGCCTCTGCTTTCCTGCTTCTTCCTGATCTGTCCCTTGGACTCCAGCCTGCCCCTCCTTGCAGCAGGCTCCTGGGTGACCAACCTGTCACAATGCCTTGGAGGCTGTGCCACAGAGCATGGAGGGACTCTGTCTCACTGGTTTCACTTCTGTCCCATACCCAGACGCCTTCTGCCACTTCCCAGAGTTCAGGTCCTGGGACAGAGTCTTCATCTCACCTAGCTTCTACCAGGAGCTCTTGGGGGCTTGGGGCAGCTGCAGCAGCCTTTTCACTGGCCCCCCGAACTTATTCCCTCTTTCTACCCCTGACACCTTGGGCAACCTGAGCTTCCTCCAGTACCTTGTTTTCTTAGGCCCCTGTCTACATGAGAACTTGGGTGTTCAGTTGCCTTCCAGTCTATGCAGCTGGCTGCCAAGTAGAGTGGCTTTCAGAATGTGGGGGAGCTGGCTGACATCTTCCCAGATCTGGTACTTGGCCCCTCCTCTCACGATGCTTGGATCTTGGACATACTGGACCTGTCATTCACCAGCTGGCTGAAAATGGCCAGTCCTGGGCCCCTTTGGGACCTCCACCTGGGGACTCAGTGTCTGGATCGCACAAAGATGGAGGCAGCTTGCAGTGGTAGGACTGGGGCTGCTGAGACGAGACACCCTATCTGTGATAAACACCAACACGGCCGAACTATCTGCCGGGCCGCTGCCCATTTTGAGTTACAGAAGCTGAATTTGGGCTCCAATCTCATGGGGCACACAGCTCCGGAGGCCCTGACTTCCTGCCATAGCCTGAAGGGTTTGGGTCTTAAGAGTGGTTTAAGGGGGTTTAACGCTATCTAACTAGGTTTCCTGGCTGCCACGCCCAGGCTTCGGAGACTGAACCCGAGTGGCAACCAATGGTGGGTGCCATGCTGTTCATGAATGAAACAGGACCCTGGAAATGTCCAAAAATTGGATGCATACCCCACCCCTAGCTACTTCCTCCTGGGAAGCTGCTACTTCAGGGAAGCTGGCTGATTGTCTGGGGGGGCAAGTATTCCAGGGCCCAAGGAGGTGGGAGATATCAGACTTGGCCAGAATTCACAGGCAGCCCTAAGCCAGGGCTGGTTGGCTCCCCTGGGCACACTAATCCCCCTAAACCTGCTCGATACCCTCATGGTGCTGAGCCTGGCCTTGGACTTCCAGGGCCCAGAGAGTCTGCACATCTTGCGATCATAGTTCCCCTCTGGTCCTCCTTGGGTAGAGTTGTCCCTGCCCAAGAGGCTGACCAGCTTGGAGCACTTGTGGTCCCAGACAGGCAGTTTTCGAAACTGGCTTCTCTTGTCTTTTCACTCTTGCAAACCCTGATTCTCAAAGGCAAGGCACTGCAGCTAGGGACCCGGAATGTCGCCAAGATCTTCCCTGCCCTTGGCCAACTCTCTCTGCTTGGCCATACTTGAAGGCCCTGTGCTCCCAGGGTTCCTCTAACTTCTTCCTCTGGCAGCTCGCCAGGCTCCAGTATCTGTGGTCTGGGTGGATTGGCACAGCCCGGGACCTGCTGCGTCATGGGTCTGCCCAGTCTATGGGAGCCGGAGCTGCCGGCCCTGGCGTCCTGAGTCTGGCCCTTCCCACGGTGGCTTGAGGAGTTGGTAGGCGAGGTACCCAGGCTTGGGCTACTGCATCTGGTCAAAGTGGGGCCAGACGGAGACCCTGTTGATGTTTTCCGGAATCCAGGCATTCTCCAGGTCTGGTGCTGGGCTGAGAGACAGGCCTCATGCTGGATGGCAACCTCCAAGAGCACAGTCCTCAGATACCCCAGTACGTGTATATTCTGGGTGCTTCCTTGGCCTGCCCGTGTGCCAGTGCCTGGTGGGACCCTGGCTTGAGTGGATCCCCCAGAACATGCATGCATATTGTATCACACCAGCTGTGCTGGCCAGAACCTGGGGGCTACCCCCCACAAAATCCTCTTTTCTCCTTTCTCTGGAGCCACTGTCCTAAAACTTTGGGGTTGGAACTCTTTTGGGGTTGCTCTGCCTGCAGCTTCTGCTGATCTCTTAGATCCTCCTACACGAAGCCAGGATGTCCTAGATTCTCCATCTCCAGCCTTGTTCAGAGCCTGGCTGGCGGGTCCAGGGGTTGGAAGAGTGAGGGTAAGAGGTTCCTCTATATTGTGTTTGCATCCCAGCAAACACAGCAAACACAGGGCTGCGTGCCCAAGAGGGATGGTGAGACGGGAAAGGATGTGGTTGACAATGTGGCTGATAACGTGGCAAGGAGCCGGGCCCCACTCCCTGCTGAGTTACCAGCTCCTGCATACCCCACGTGGCCTCTTGGAGCGCCACCTGGTTACCTTCCTCCAGTGGGCAGCTCCCCCACCCCCCAGCGCTGCTGCTGGTCTTCCTGGAGCCTGTCTCCCACCACCACCTCCCTGGCTACTGTGGACTGGCCTGGCAGCTCTGCAGAGGGGACTTTTGTGTGTGGCCCAAGGAGGATGAGAGGAGGGAAGGCTTCTGGGCTTGGCTGGGGAGCAGTCTGGGGCAGCCTGGGTTGGGCTAGAGTGGGTGTGTATATATTGGAGGAGGGGATAGGAAAAGCAAGCCAGCCTGGCAGGGAGATAGTGGGTATGGGTGGGTGCATGAGACTGAACCCAGCTTCTGGTGGGAGGTGGGGGTGCTGCATATGTTGGGAGGATCAGCTTGCGATTTTGGGAACACAGGCTTTGGGAAGGTTCTGGATGAGTCTTGGAATGAGAAAACTGGGAGCTGGCAGGTGGCCGTGCGGTATGCGATGTGATCTCAAGATCTCCAAATCCTTAATAAATTTACTAAATCCATGAAATGCTTGACTTAATTGGACTTTTTGTTTTTGGTGGAAATCCATACAAGGGAGGAGGCAAAGGGGCTGCGGTCATGGAAACTGTAGCTCAGAGGAAATGAAGTTGGATTTCATGGATGCTTTGGGGGAGGATGGAGGGCTGTGAGTAGTGCTCAGCTGTGGAATGGAGTCTAGGCCAAGTTCAATCAGATCTTCAAGGGGTAGAGGGGCCCCTTTTGCCATCTGGGTATAGAGGAATTGGCAGCTGAGGACTGAAAAACTGGGATGCTGCCCAAGAGGGAGCAGACTGATTGCCTGTTCCCTCAGCAAAGACACAAAGGCATGGTCATATCTATGGTCTTATTTGAGGCCCAGTACAACACTGGGAGGAGAAATCCACCCCCTTGGCACTCAGTGTCCAGCAATGCTGAACTACTTAGAGCTCCCAGAACACCATGTGCTCTTGCCCCTGGGCCTTTGCATGCACTGCTCCTTTGCCCAGAAACACAATTTCCCTCCTCTTGGGAAACTACTACATATCTTTTAAGATTTAGCTTAGGTACCACTTTTTCCAGAAGCCATTCCCGACCTCTGAGGCTAGGTAAGCTGCTGCCTCTGGGTCCCATAGCTTCATGCACTTCCCCTTCTCAAAGTAGTGATCACACTGTACTCATCTGCACAGGTCTGGGGCCCCTCAAGCACTGGTTTTCAAAGAGGTGTGCACAAGATAACTCACAGGGGTTAAGAAAAAAAAATGTTAAGACTTATATTTCTGTTTTTCAATCTCACTTTATTCTGAAGCTGGATTGCCTGCTTTTTAGTCATATGGTTTTATGTTACTTAACCTCTGTTCCTCAGTTTCCTCTTCTGTAATATGGGATCTTATCACACTCTTGCTCATAGGGTTTTGTGAGGGTAAAGCGAATTAATACGTATACAGCACTGGGAGCAGGACAGCAATGCATTATAAGTGTTCAATAAAGGTAAGCTTTCTGTGTAATTACATATGTACTACATGTATGTGTATCATTTATAAGTAAATACATATATGCTGGGAGTGTGTGTTCAAAACTATTTTACTAATAGGAAGCATTACTAATTTACTAATAGGAAATTCGATCTGGAAAGTTTGAAGGTCAGGTCCTGGGGACAAGAACCAGTCTGATTCATCTCTGCATCCTTAGAGCCTAGTGCTGGCCTAGTACAAAGGGGTCTTGTAGACAACGGTGGTGAGAAAAAAATCTTGGTGGATGGTGATGCCACGAACTGGGGTCTGGTTCAGGCTGCTGATTATTTCTATGTGAACCTGGGCAGGGCACGTGGCCTTTTAGGGCCTTAGTGTTCCTCCTCTGTAAAATGCCAGGTTTTAATTAGAAAAAAAGCTAATGGAAACCATCAAGCAATTCTGGGCTGGCTTTAGGGTGAGGGGCGCCCTCTTGTGTTGGAATGCTGTTTTTCTCTCGGTGAAAACCTCACCACAGGCCTTTCTCCCCGCAGATGGTCCCGAAGTGGCCATCGTCTGAACCGCAGATCTGCCCTTCCAGCTTCAGATCCTGACGCTCTCTCAAATGTCTGATACACGGTCTGTCTTTCTCTACTTAACCCCCACCCTACTGCAACCATGGTCTTTTCCCGATGCAGTGTGGAGCCCAGAAGAAACCTTTGGAGTCAAGGCCAGTAGTTCAAATTCTAGCCTGACACTTACCATCTGATCTTGAGCAAGTCACTTCATCTGTGTAAGCCCCCATTTCCTCCTTGTAATAGTACCAGCATCATGGGGCTTTTGTAAGACTTCAACAGCAAGGAGTGGTATAGAGGTCACCATTAGGTTCACTGAGCACAGTCATGTGAGTTCTCAATGATGAGTAAGTTGGAACATGTTTCACTTTGAACATGAGGGGGAACTGGGCCTTTAAAACTAAAATACAGAATTCCCCTAACATGAGTTGAGCACTTGCCATATTGCTAGGTACTATTACTTTCCCCAAAGTCTCATACCCATTAGTAAAAATAGTAATAGCTAATGATTATTAAACTCCTTCTGACTGGCATGTGCCAAGTTCTTCACAAACTTTCCCCCATTTATTCCTCTCACAAACGATTAGGTAGATGCCGTTATGACAATTCCCATTTTACAAACAAGGAAACTGAGGCACAAAGCAGTTGAGTCATTTGCCCGAGGTTTTACAACTAGTGAGTGGCAAAGCCTACAACCTGTATTTGAAAGACGTTTCAGACGCAAGTAGCTTGATTCTACAGACCTTGCTTTACCTGCATTACCTCAATTTCATCTTCACAACAGCCTGTGATGTATTTTATGTGAAAACCTAACACAAAAGACACGCGGTAATACATTCAAGGCCACACAGTTGGGCTGGGATTTGGAGCCATGCCTGACTGCAAAACCCACGTGTTCAACCCTATATTAGACTGCTCATATCACGAAGTATTCATAATGGTACAAAGCAACTGCATTTATATTGAAATTATTCTGATTATCATTATTCAAATAATGACTAACATTTTTTCCAACACCCACTTAGTGCCAAGCTCTGTCCTGATTTACATAATAATAGCTAACACTCGCTGTGTATTATTAGGACCCGGGCCCTGGTTTAATCATCTTAGTTGTATTATCTCATGGAAACCTCACAAAAACCCGGCGAACGGATGCCATTATCCTCACTTTACAGGTGAAGAACGCGAGGTTCACCACCGAGCCAAAATCACGTGGCTTAACTGTGAGCTGGAAATTGAACCTACAATTGCCCAACTCTCTCCGGTCTACCGGTCACTCTCTCTCTTTACTTCTCCCAGTTTCTCCAGTGACCTCTCCAGACCCCCAGCTCCCGCATTTTTCCTGCAGCAGGCCCCGCCCCTTCGCCTTGAATGTCCGCCTACTGGGCGATGCCAAGATCTCGGAGCCTGTGGAAAGGACTGGAGTCGCTTCAGGCTCCGCCCCCACGATTTTAGACCCTTTTCCGATTTGTTCCGGCGCTCGCGCGGTTCCTTCTGGGAGTTGTAGTCTCTGACGCTCCATTCCCGTGGCGCGGTTCGGACTCCGCGTCCCAGCGTTCCGTGCGCGAAGCCTGGAGCACTTCCGCCCTGTTATGAAGTGGGTGTCTCGGTGGGTGAGTCCGGGTGGCGGGGCGGGGGTAGCTGAGACTCAGGCTCTGGGTTGGAGGCTTAGGTGGTGGTGGTGTCCCAGGGGGCCAGGGAAGGTGAGAAGAGAGAAAGAAGCTTTTCTGTGGGGGTGGGGGTGAGGGACGGCCAGAGGATGAAGCGTCCGGAGATGGGAAGGGTCACAGAGGGGTCGGGGATGAGCGGGGACATAGAAGGCCGGGGGAGTGAGGAGGGTCGTGGAAAGGTCTCTAGGTGAGGAGACCGAGAGAGGTTCTGGAGGTGGGAGAGTCCTAGAAGGGTCTGGAGACCACAGAGGGAGGGATAGAGGGTTCTCAGGCCCTGGCAAGAAGTGAGGAGAAGAGGGCCTGAGCTTGAAGCCCGACCTTAAAAACTGTGCTCCAGCCTCTACCTGACCGCCTCGTCAAACATAGCCGATCTGATACCACCTCACACTTCCTTTACCGGTTGTGACTTCTGGCACGCAGCAGGTGGGACTGGCTATTGTGTTTGGCCCCAAGCCAGCGCCCCCTTTCCTTCCGCCTAATGGAAGTGAGAGTGGCACCGTCGTCCACTTTAGCCTGGCACCCTCTGATTCCTTTTGCGTTCTTCCACATCCAGGATCTTCAGATCCCTCTTGTTTCCTTAATGTGTCCTGAATCTGCCCCTTTCTGGCCAGGGTTTTTGCTGAAGCCTCCCACTTCTTCACCTCCCCAGCCTGGACTGACACGTTGCAGTAGCGTCATCTGTTTAACCTACAAATCTGGTGGTGCCCTCTGCTTATAAACCTTCTTAGCTCCCATTGCCAGTAGAATTAAGTCCAGACACCTCACCTGATAGTGAAGACTCTTCATGAACTCTCTGCAGCCTCATCCCAGGCTCCCCGTGCTCCAGGACTGTTTGGTTTTCCCCATCTCTTGGAGAGGCTGTTTGGTTTTCCACCTTAGGTGTGCTGTTCTCTCAGCTTAGAGAACACTTTCTCACCCCATTGTCTGCCAAGAGAACCGTCCTTCCAGGAGCCAACTTGAATGTTACTTTATTCTCTTCCCTTAAACAGATTAAGTCACCCCTCAACCCCAGTTCCCATAGATCTCTTTTACTGCATTTACCACATTTGATCATAATTATCTGTGACTTTTTTTTTCCTTTTGTTTCCTCCACTTGACCGTAAGCATCTCCAGGACAGGGACAGTTTCCTAGTCCCCTCCATTTCCTCATTGTCCAGCCCAGGGTCGTAAATACTTGACTACGTGATGCATGTGTGAATAATGACAGTCTAGGGTGAGCTTTGCTATACCAGTCTTGAAGAGTGCTACTTCCAGTGGTTTTCTAGGGCATGAGCTTTTTGTCTTCTGCCTGTCAGGGCTGTCTTTGCTGGGTGCTGATTCATTACCTATGGGAGTTTAAGCCAGGGGTGGCAAATATGTAGAATGTGTGCTGCCACTTCTTCCTGTGTCTGGTGGTCATAGCTAATTGGTGACAACACATAGTGACACGGGTTTCAGGGTCCTTAATGCAGTTGGCTGAAATTGGTGCTTTATGTGAAGCCCATTTCCTCTCCCTGGTTTAAGCCCTTAAACGTGAGGTCAAGTTGCTTTAAGCAGTAGCGTGGACCATCAGCCCAGTAAGCTTGACAGTCTTTGGGGACTCCTAGTTTCTTCTTTGGAGGTCACAGACCAGTCTTGGCTTTTGCTATGGGATTGGGGCAGATCCCTTACCAACCCACTGTTCAGTGGGTGTATTCCTTATGTCCACATCCACACTCAACACCCGAGGAGCCAAGGTGCTACTCAGCTTCCCTGTGTTTGTAAAGGGATCCTGCCCCAGTCAACACTGATCCCTCATTGCTTAGGGAGAATCTGTACCCTTTCTAGATCTTCTGGGATATTGGAAGAGACCTTTGAGATCATTTAGCTGAAAGATGGTAAAGTGACGACAGCCCATGCTGAAAGAAACCTATCATCATCCTCTATTTAGTCCTGGTGTTTCAAACAATTTTGAGTTGGTTGCCAATATTTAAAAATCCAGTTAGCTTCTGTTGGAAAAAATAGAAGGCCTGGGAACTAGGCCAATGTTCTCTCTACTGCTCCGTAGCTAGCCATAGCCCCCGCTCTACTCATGTACCCATTTACATTGCCTGGCCCCTGCAGCCATTTAAATGTGTAGCCACTGATTCTAGTCTTCCTGTCCCTTCACTCTGCTCCCATCATACTAATTGGGGGCAAGCACCGAGAAGGGTCAAGCTGTAAGCTGCAGAGGCCACATGACGTGTCCAAAGTCACACAGCTAATAATGGCAGGAGTGGAATTGGAACCCTGATTTGCTCCCTCCTACCTTAATGTTCTTTCTGCTCTCATACCATCTTCTCAGGAGCTTGGATGATTGGCATACCTAGAGGATGCTGGATGGTGCATTTAAGAAAAATGAGTGGAAAGAATGAATCTTGAGTCCCAACTCTGCAGCTTGCTAGTTGTGTGACCTTAAGTGAGTCTTCATAGAAGCTCAGTTCCTTCTATGTAAGTTGAGGATATGGACTCAAACATTACAGGATAATTATATCCTAAAGGCAGCACTGAAGGTGGAAATCACATTTAGCCAGAAATCACAGCTTGAAAATCCTCTGGCAAGGAGCCATTTAGAAACCAACACACTGTCTTTCGATAAGCTAACCAGCACAGCTGGGTTTCCTTGTTTGAATGTCAGATGAAAGAGTTGGCCTGTGTTTGGGGACCCTGCTGTATGAAACATACTTTGCTCACACCCTGGAAGGGAAGGCTGGAGGGAACTCAGACCAACCTGGGATCCCTGAAGGTCATGCTCATTCTGAAACAGACACCTAGTGAATGGAACTGACTGCACCATTTAGATTACGGGCTTTCTTTTTCTGGTGTTGGCATGCGGTTTCCTGTGTGTTAGTTACAGATCGCTGTAGTACGGTCACACACCAATGACACCTCACTTACTTGCCTGGAGGATTCAGTGAGATTATGAAGGTGGAACTCTTGGCAGCATGCTGGTGCCTCATGGGCACTCAGTAGATGGGTTCTCTCTGAGGTTGCTGACCCCAGTGTGGCCCGGATCCTTCTGGTCGTCTTAGGACTATTGAATGCCCTTGTCTGTTTTTTCCGTCAGCTCTGTGTAAAGTCACCCTGCTATTCGCTGACTGTATTAACCTCCCTCTGTGGATAGGCCGCTAGTCGTTATCTGTCTAAGAGAGTAGCAGAAATAGCTTTCAGATTTGTATTTGAAGCTAACCTTTGGGACTTTCCAATCTTTCCAAAAGAAAATCCCTGTTACCTGCTACCCCGGGCTTTGGGGCTGGCAGAACTACTAATTGCCGATTTTGTGGTAATGTTCTCTTGGTGCAGGAGCACAGACTTCTTTGCTTGCTTATTGACTGTCTCTCTCATGAGAGTGTAACTTTCATGGAGGTAGAGACCGTCTGTCCCAGTTACTGATGGCTCTCCAGCGACCAGTACAGTGCAGGTACATAGTAGGACTCTGTAAATGACTGGTGGTGAATGAGTCCTTGTGTGAGAGAGCGACACAAATGGTTTTGGACTTGTGCATGATTAAGGCTGTGGTTCAAAAAGGAAATTCCATGAAAAGTTAATTCTTTAGCTTATAATAAATGATGGCCCTTCCATAGCCCATTAGGCTTTCGATGTACCGGATTTACTATTTTAATAAAAGGCAACAAAACTTGCTAAGGGCCCTGCCGTTTATCAGGCACTGTGGATACAGAAATGGGTAAGACGGCATGCTGGCCCTAATACAGTCCAGTGGGGCTGTCAGAGGTCAGAACAGGGAACTACAAGGCTGTAGAAGAACACCTTTATCAGAGGCCTGTGCCAACTGCTTTGGGAACACAGGCGTGGGGAGATGATTCTGGAAGCTGAAGGACAAAGAGGAACTTGCCAGGTGCTCATGATTTGTGTCCCTAGCATCCTTGTGTATGTGCAGGTCTTCAGGACAAGCCTTTACTTTGCATCACCCTTGCCTTGTTTCTGGACAGTCCAGTCAGATGGCCTAAAGTCTCTATAGTGCTGCCTCCATTCTCAGTTCAGCTGACTCATTCTCACTTGTGGGTAGCTGAGAACCTCCTCTGAGTGGGTGTTTTTAGTGTCATCTGGATTTGTTGGGAATGACACAAAGAGCTCATTTTTCCAGATAAGCCAGCATGAGTGTCATCAGCATCTTCATTGTGTAGAAGAAGCAACCCCAGATGTCCCCTACACAAGCATTTCCTGAGAGCCTCCTGGGTGTTGTGCCCCACTTATCGCGGGGGTGGGGGAGGGAAGGGGCAAACCGTATTCCTTGTCCTCAGGCTGTCTTCTCTCTGTGGCCACACAGGCACACACCTCTGTAATACAACTTGGAATGTGGCCCGTGTGACCTTGATGGAAAAAAGAGGAGAGGAGAAGTCCTTCTGGCATGAGCACGAAGGTCATTTAGAAAAAATCTAGAGTGTGCAGAAGGGGATTAATGATAACCCCTGCTTCATGACACGATACCAGTGTGCGATGACCATTGTCTCACCGTTTATTGAGCGCTTCCTGCATGCCCTGAGCACTGTGCTGGGAAGCTTCTGATCTTGTGGATAAGAGAGCTATGGGGAGCATGTAGGTGGTGTGGAAGGTGGTGGCACACGAAGGACTGAATCTTGTTCCAGGGCATAGGGAGGGCCTCTTGGAAACAGTACAGTAGAAGCTGAGACCTAGCTTGGTGAAGAAAGGGAGAACACTTCCCAAAGAAAGCGGCTGGTTGCCTGTGGGAAGGTTCAGTGGGCAGCAAGCCGTGCGGCCGGAATGCCCTGAGCAGCAGGAATGTGGCAAAGAGATGAGGTGCGGACGTGGGCAAGGTTTGCATTTGATCCTCAGGGATGTGGGAGGTCACTCGAGGGTGTTTAGCAGGAAGTGACCCAGTCCGACTGGGAGCTGGTCTGGTTGTGGTGTGAAGAAGCCCAGGTTGGGGTGAGGGGACAGCAGGCAGGAACATGAGTCAGGAGGCTGAGGCAGCGAAAGCATGGCCACTCAGTGGCATGAAGCGGTGGCATTGGGCTGTAGATGCCTAGAAGTCCAGGAGGGCACAGCTTGGTGATGAACTGGCTGTGGGGGATGTTGGGGAGAGATGATGACCAGCTTTCTGGCATGGTTGGTGCCTTGGGGCGCCTGGGTGGCTCAGTCAGTTAAGCATCTGCCTTCACCTCTGATCCTGGGGTCCTGGGATTGAGCCCCGCATCAGGCTTCTCTGCTCAGTGGGGAGCCTCTTTCTCCTTCTCTCTCTGCCCCGCCCCACTGCTTGTATATGCACGCTCTCTCTCTCAAATAAATAAATAAAATCTTAAAAAAAAAAAAAAAGAATGAGGTGCCTTAGCAGGGTGGAGAGTTCCAGAGGAAGGGCAGGTTTGCAGGAGAAAAAGATGAATTCAGTTTGTGGCCCACTGAGTTCGAGGTGCCTAGTAGACAGTCAAGAGGAAATGTCCTGTAGATGGTTGGATTTGGGGTCTGGAGGTCTGGTGGCGGGTCCTGGTGGGAGTGTTGGGAGTCCTCAGTTTTGGGATGGTGAAAAATACCAGATGGGTGGGTTGACCTAGAGGGAATGTGGAGTGAGAAGGATTTTGCAAGGAGAGCACCCTTAGGGGAAAGCTGAAGGTCTGTGAAAAAAGGCCTTATGGAGGGGGTGACGTTTGGAACCCACCTTGAGGAAAGGTCAGACTTTGGGCCCGTGTAGAGGAAGGCAGGCGTGCTAGATGGTGAAGGCCATGATGCCAGAGTACAGGGTTCTAGCATGTCCCAGAGGACTTCATACCGTGCTGTCCTCCAAGGCGTGCTGGCTGATGGTTTGGGTGCCCGTTTATGCTTCTTCCTCTCAGCACGCCAACCCCAGGCAAAGGCAGTGGAAGGTACGGGGGTCCTCTTACATTGTCCCTTGTTTCTCTGCCTTTAGAGCCTTGGGGAGCATTGCCTCTCCTAGGAGCCCCTTGAAGGACACGCCTTAGATGCAGGAAGACGTTGAATGAGGACAGCCCAGCTGAAGCGAGGTATCCTGGACCGACCATGGCCATGGCCCTAGAACCCCAGACCCAGGCCTCTCACCAGCCAGAGCCTGAAGAACTCCTGATTGTGAAACTGGAGGGGGACTCGTGGAGATCAGAATCCAAACTCCGGCAGGAGGACCGTGTCCCTGTCCCTGGCCCTGAAGCCTCTCGCCAGCGCTTCAGGCAGTTCCGGTACAGGGATGCGGCGGGACCCCACGAAGCCTTCAGCCAGCTCTGGGCGCTTTGCTGTCACTGGCTGCGGCCGGAGATCCGCCTCAAAGAGCAGATCCTGGAGCTGCTGGTGCTGGAGCAGTTCCTGACGATCTTACCCAGGGAGGTCCAGGCCTGGGTGCAGGAGCGCCACCCTGAGAGTGGTGAGGAGGCCGTGGCCCTCGTGGAGGATTGGCACCGAGAGGTCCGGACTGCGGGCCAGAGGGTGAGGCAAACAGTCTGTTCTTGAAGGAGCAGGTCAGGCAAGGCGGCGGGGCTGTGACTACCTTGATAATTGCCAAAGGCAGTGGTAATAATTGTGATTGTTGTTGGTACCAGGCAGCCGACATTTATTGAGCACTGCTGTGTACCCGACACTGTTCTCAGTGCTTTCCATATATTAACTCATCTAATCCTGTCAACGGTTTAATGAGATCGGTACTGTTACCCTGATTTTACCCATGAGGGAACTGAGGCAGAGGACAGATAGGTGGTTGGCCTGAGGTCTCAGAGCCCCAGACAGCAGAGCCAGAATGTGTGGCAGCCTGACACTAAAGCCCACATTCAGAACCACTGCCCAGATTGCCTCCCGGGACCATATTCACAGTGTGGGCGATTTGTGTTACGTTTCACATGGGACGACATCTTGAGGTGCTTTACAGCAGAAATCTGGGTGGACACAGGTAGCCTTATCATCCTCATTGTGTAGATGAAACTAAGGCCCCCAAACTCAGGTGGCTCGCAGAGCTCAGTCAATCGAACCAGAGCCTCAACGTATATTCTCTGGTTCCAAGTTCGATGTTCTTTCTGCGACATGACAGGTGCCTCATCTGCAAACCACGGGAATTAAAATACCTTTTAGGCATGGGGCTCAAATAGGTTAGTAACTGACATCTTCCTGAGCACTCACTGTGTGTCAGGCCCCGCTCTCTGCTTTCTCTGTGTATTGCTCCTCTAATCAGCACAGCAGCCCGAGAAAGTAGGTGCTGTTCTGCCGCCATTGTTTAGCTGTGTAAACCGAGGCTCAAAGAGGTAAGTAACTTGTCTAGATTTCTATTAATTAAGTGGTAAAGCCTCGTGGATTTAACATTCACAGTTTCAACAATTTGCAAGAGAGTGAAGGCCTGTGATGTCATTTTATAATTTTTCTCTGGTACCACTTTTTTTTTTGAATCCTGCTTTTGGAGCTGGCATGTGTAGAACAAAGTCCTTGAGCCGGCTGCAGGCTGAGCTAGCTGCCCAGAACCTTCATCTCGATGTAACCCTGTTGTTTCCCCTTGTTACATGGTTTTTGTGATGTTATAGTTAATCCCGTTTTGTTGGGGGAAATTATAGGTTTGAGAATATCCCTTGCAAATGGCAGGGGTTTTCTATAAAAGGTAAAGCTTTGGACAGATGAGAGAGAGGAAGGGAGGTTTGTGATCTGTGAGTTAGCTTTTTGGACTCCTTTACAAACCCTTTGAAGACACAGAAAGCGTCCTATTTGAAGTTATAGGACTACGTATGAGAGAATGTACCTTATTTGAATTTACCAGCCCACCGTCCCATATTCTTGTAAAGAAACCAGCTATACCTCTTAAGTGGCAGTGAGAAAACAAATGGAAGTCTCAGGACTTCAGAGCTGAAAGTTGAAGACCTTGAGACCCAGAGAGAGAATTGATTTAAATCAGGGTCTTTATGCTCTTTATCTGTAAAATGAGGGGGTTGGACTAGACCAAAAGTTCTCCAATTATACTCCTGTGAGCTGAGCCGAGATTGAACTGCTTCTAAAATTGGAAAAAGAAAAAAAAGGTAATGGAACGTTCTTTATGATGTGACTTTTATTTTTCTGTTTGAACTTTCTCCTGGCTCCTGAGTACTTACAAATGTCCAAAAAAACGGGTAAGTAGCAAAGGAGCTTCGTGCCCCCACAGACCTTACAACTTGTGATTACATTGTGGGGTACCTGACTCGGTTATGTTTTCCACAAGGGAAATTTACCAAGACCTTCCAGCTAATTAGGTCCTGTGGAGAGAACTGCCGGGAAAAGGCGGTGCTCTGGGCAACGTCCTCCAAGATCTTTTCCTTAAAGAGACATTTCAGCTCTGCTATTGGGTGGGTTTTGCCTTGTTGATTCTGTGGTCACCTCTTCCAGAACCCCTCTCCCCATCAGGTGCATAGTCATTTAAAATAAAAAATATATATATATAGACTTTATTTTTTTAGAGTAGTTTTAGGTTCACAGCCAAACTGAGCAGAAAGTGCCCAGATTTCTCACACGCCGCCGTTCCCCCAGCCCACCGGCCCATCGTTCCCTGCCAGAGTGCCGCACCTGCTGTGATTGGTGAACTTACACGGACACGTTACTATCACCCAAAGTCTGTGGCTTACATTGGATATCACTCTTGGGAGTGGACGTTCTGTGGATTTTGACAGATGTATAACAACATATATCCACCAGTATAGTATCATACGAGGTAGTTTCACTGCCCTGAAAATCCTCTGTGTTCTGCGCATTTATCCTTCCTTCCCCAACCCCCTGGCAACCACTGATTTTTCTACTGTCTTCATAGTTTTGCCTTTTCCAAGGTGTCGTATAGTTGGGATCATACAGGACATATGAAGCCTTTTCAGATTGGCTTCTTTCACTTAATGGTATGCATTTAAAATTCCTCCGTGTGTCTTCCTGGCCTGATAGCTCATTTCTTTTTAGCACAGTAATATTCCATTGTCTGAATACACAGCAGTCTGTTCACCTACCGAAGGGCACGCTTCCGAGTTTTGGCAATTAGGAGTAAAACTACTATAAACATCCATGTGTAGGCTTTTGTGCGGTGCACAGGCATTTTTGATGGATTCTTTATCAATCCCTACCCCATGCACTTTTTCCTTCTCCTTGACACTTGAATCTCTCCTTTTTGCGTCTACAGTTGCCATCTGTGGAATCAGAATCTTTGCTTAGGTGTGTCAGTCGTTGGAGGAGCTCGGGCTGCCAGGGAGGATTGTTATGGGGTCTAGTCACACAATTTCTCCGTAGATTGTAAGATTGAAGCTGTAACAAAGAGAGGCTGATTTGTTTTTTACTTAAACAGTCATGGAGGAAAGTTGTGAGCAGATGTTTTTTCCTGTGAACCACACAGGACATTGGTGGATGGCCTCATCTGGAATGGCTTTTTAGGCTCAGGGCCCATTCCTGTATATCTTAAGGATAAACATCCCTGTCTTTGGGAGAAGATTGGAGTTTTCAGATCAGTCAAAGATTTTTGGAGTTACAGGTTTGTTTGAGACTCAGTAAGTTGATGAAGGTGGATATTATTATTTTCAATCAAAAATAAGGTTCAGAGCAATGTATATAACTGCTGTGTTTTATATGGAAATAGGGAAGCAAGAAGAGTCTATATTCATAGATGCTTGTATATAAAGAAACTGAGATGCAGAGCAGTGGTTTCCTGTGGGGAGGAGTGGGGAGAAGGAAGACCCTGCGTGGATGGGACCGGGACGGGGCTGGGGACGGGCTATTTTCGCTAACTAGACCTTCATGGTTTCTATTCTGAACCACCTGAGTTTTGAAAATACCTACTGAAGACATTGAAACACATTTTTTGAAGTTTCTATAAGGCAGCGGGAGTGTTACATTGTTGAGGTTTTAGGGCCAGAAAATAACATCTCCACCTCCTTCTCTGAACTTGGAACCAATGGACAGATAAGAAATGAGCTTTATGATAACGCTGAGTTGGGTACTATCCTCTCTATGATTTTTCCCTCTTATTTTATATATGTGCTCTGTGTCTCTGGGTGCTTTTCTGCCTGAACTTCTGCACTGAAATCGAAATTGCCACTTCTGTTTTCCCTTTGAGTTACAGTGCCTTGTCTCTGCTTCTCCTTCTGTTTTAAGAGTAGAGGGGCCCTCTCTCAAACAGTGCATACTTTCATTCCATTTTAAAATTCCATCTGTAAAAAAAAAAAAAAATCCATCTGTGGTTGTTTGCCTCTCCCTTCTCTTATATTTATTTTTGAATTTTCTTTGCCTTGCAGCAGGAATATTTAGGCCATTATATTTAGAGTTATTGTTATATCTGTTTTTATCTTTTGACGGATACCTGGTTAACTTTTATCTTTGCTTGATACCTTAAACATGAAATCTCCAGTTTTCGATATTTAGAGTTTATGTTTTAATGTCATAAAATCATGTGACATGATTTATCTCTGTGATTCAGAAAGGTTTGGAACAGTAGCAGCCTCATTGAGACACTCATGTGGTCTCTCTCCCCCGTTGAACAAAACAGTAGTCATTTGGTGGCATCAGTGCTGGTCTGTTTACTAATGTCAGTCTCATGGCTTTGTTGTCATACTTTGAGTCATCCTTGGATCTTAAAAAGAGCCTGTGAACCTCTGGACCACAGCTGTACTCAAAAGAGCATTCTCTGCCCTAGCAATGTTGGCCTTATTGAACTGACGATTGGGAATTTTGACCCTCTGTGTGTAGGAACTGGACTTGTGTGCAGAAGAGGCCAGGTCCTTAAAGGCAGTGCAGGAATCTCAGCCTTGTCAGCTGCAGCCGGCGAGTCACTGGCCCGAGGCACAGCGCCAGAAGCAGTGGGTGAAGAGTTCATGCCCTGATCTTCCTAAGCATCTAGACACCAAGATGGTGCCACAGCCTTTGAAGGAGAGCGGTGAGTACCGAGAATCAGGGAACCCAGGGGAAAAGAGGAAAAGATTAGAGGAAGTAAGGAAGGGTGCACGGGGAGGAGGGGAGGAATTGAGGCACGGGGAGGAATAGTGTCTGATGGGCGCGCTGAGAGGGATGGCGGGTCAGCATGGCGCAAGGAGGGGCAGCTCCCAGCGATGTGGGCGCACCCTCCTGAGCCGAGTCACATGGCACGTCCTGGTCGGCTTGGGGTCAGGTGGTGATCAAAGAGGAGTCTGAGCTGGCATCTCACACATGGCCCATCTCTCAGGGTGGCTTCGAAGCCAGACCCTCCAGAAGGGAAGTGAAAGGGGGAAATCTGCCCTGGCTGGTCGGGTGGTCTCAGTTTGATGCCGTGTGACCCTTGGAAAGCTTGACCTGGGAGGGAGTGTTTCCGGGGAACCAGAGCGTGGGTTTCAGAGACTGTTCCTTCTCCTCAGCTGTCCTCACTCCCCGAGTCCCTGCTGTCCCGAAGATGGGGAGTGTTGGAGATTGGGAGGCGACAGCCGAGTCGCAGGTAAGCTGCTGTTTGTCCTTCCTTCCCTGTCCTGGCTTCTCTGAGGCCTGTGCCCCTGCGTCCCTCTTCTCTCTCCATGGCCTGCCATCGGCAGGAGGGCGAGTGTTGGAGGGTGTTAGCCTCCCCCCGACCCCCATCTGCTGGGCCTCTCCTTAGTCATGCTGCTGCTTACAGCGATGGCCTCACACATGGTCTCCCTGTGTCTGTGACCTGTCCTGGGGCCTGCTTGGGTTCCCAGGCTGATTTCAGTTGTGGTCCTTGTCTCGTACATCTCACAGGAAGCCCTGGGCCCTGGCAAACACGCTGAGAAGGAGTTCTGCAAGGACCCCCCAGGAGACGGGTGTGGGAGCGGCGTGCCCCTAGGTAAGGAAATAGTGCTCTTCTGGGAAGCTCTTGTCTGGTTTCTGGTACACTCAGGTCCCGAAGAATGTTTCATCTCTCCCTTAAGACTCACAGCTCTGGGAAGTCTGGCACTTGAGAGACAGGAAGAAGACAGCTGTCTGTAGCCAGCACTGGTGGCAGGGATGGAGTGGGGGGGCGTGGGGTCTGCCTGCATGGAGGCTGGCGGCTGGCTTCTGAGAGCCTACCCTCCCGGGGCGCATTTCTTCAGTTTGTTCACCATGGTGGTCCTAGGCTGTCTTAGGAACCCAGTCCTTTCAGCAACAAACAGGGTCCATGTCTCATGGGCAGACTCCAGTGAGCTGAGCCCATGAGACTGATGCACTCAACCACAGTGAGAAGCCCGCATGGCCAGCCCCTGTCTCTGGGCGCATCTCCACAAAACGAAACCATTTCCCTGCAGAGCCTGGGGTCAGTGTGAGGGGTTGGACGCAAGATGTGGATAAAGTGGCAGACAGTGCTAGCTGTGCCTCCTAGGGGAGTTAAGGGGAGACACGGGAAGTGTTGGCACCTTTCTTTATAGTAGAATTCCTTTTTTAGATAAACCATGATAAACACTTAGATAAACACTAAGATAGTGTTCACAGCAAACTTTGGGAAATGCTGAACCAAGTGAGGCTAAAGTTTCTTGCAGCTCTCAGCTCTTTCTGATCTGGTTTTCTTCAAATATTTATTTTAATTAAAGGCTTCCTGTTTTGTTAGGGCTGGGAGCTGTTGGGCCAGCAGTCCTTTACACATAGCTGCTAAGTGTTAAAAAAATAAGGAAACATACTTTCTCACGTTTTTGGAAGTCGAGCAGAGGGCACGCTCCAGCCCTGGTACAGAGTGTCTCAGCAGTGTCATGGCAGACCGAGGGCCTTCCTCTCTGTTCTGCCGTCCTCAGTGTCTGCCTCGCACTAGAGCTGTCATTTGTCATAATCAGAAGATAGAGGCCAGTGTCAGTTGGGCTCACAAGTTTCCTAGCAAGAGACACACACTTGCACGCACAGACATACACACACGGTGAATGAGTAAGGGAGAAGAAAACTTTTTCTCCAACCATTAAATTCATTTTGGTCGGGCCAGTTTAGGCCACGTGCCCATTTGTGGACCAGTAGTACTCATTCTTTGTGTGATGTATTTCACAACTCCAACAAAGAAAACAAGCGAACAAAGCTAACAGGTCAGTTAGCGTGGGGAATTGGCATGGGAATTTCTCATTAGCCTCATGCAGGGAAATGATCTCTCTTAGGGGCATTTTGGACAAGCACTCTGCTTAGTGTGTCATTTCTACTTAATCATTTCTCTTCTTTCTTAGGAGTTCCAGTTTCAAAACCAAGTATCAACTGCCAGCAAGAGCAAGGACCAGAACTTTGGTGTCCAAGCTCTATAAATTCCGGAAAAAGGAACACTGCGGATTATAACCCAGGTAATGAGCAAACAAGACCAGCTCAGGCATTGGCCTGGAGAGACTCAAAGGCCTGGGAGGAACCATACCAGTGGGACACAGAGGACATGAAGGTGTCGGGTGTGCACTGGGGCTACGAGGAGACCAAGACTTTTCTGGCAATTTTGAGTGAGTCTCCTTTCTCTGAAAAGCTCCGGACTTGTCACCAGAACCGCCAGGTGTACCGGGCCATTGCAGAGCGGCTGAGGGCCCGGGGCTTCCTGCGGACCCTGGAGCAGTGTCGCTACAGGGTCAAAAACCTCCTACGGAATTACCGGAAAGCCAAGAGCAGCCACCCACCAGGGACGTGCCCCTTCTATGAGGAGCTGGAGGCCCTGGTGAGGGCACGGACGGCCATCAGAGCCACAGACGGCCCACGAGAGGCTGTGGCACTCCCCAGGCTGGGGGATAGCGATGCAGAGATGGATGGGCAGGAGGAAGGGGGCTGGGAGCCTGAGGAAACGGCAGAAGACTGTGATGGTGATGACCTGGCCCCTGATGAGTCCATCCGGGAGCCCAGGATCCCAGGGGGCCCAACTCTGTTCCAGAGTCGTATTGGTAAGAACAAGGGCTGTTGTGGATCCAGATTCCAACACCCCTGCCAGCCCAACCTCTGCTCCCTGAGTTCAGGGCATAGACTGGATTGCAAGTCTAGATCAATGCCCCTGGAGTAAGGGGTTAAGTTCCTTTGGTTGTCCTTAAACTCCTACTCTTGCCTCCTATGATCAGTTTCCTAGAGTGAGTTTTTGCTATGGAAGCAAACTTTTGAGACCTTAAGGAACCCTAAAGAGGTAATTCAGTTATCAGTTGACCTTTGAACAATATAGGGGTTAGGGTACCGATCCTCTGCTCTGTTGAAAATACACATATAACTTTTGACTCCCCCTCCCCCAAATTTAACTACTAATAGCGCGTGCTGTGGACCACAAGCCTTACCAGTACTGTAAATCGTACATATTTTATATATGTATTATATGCTCTATTCTTACAATAAAGTAAGCTAGAGAAAAGTTATTAAAATCATAAGGAAGAGAAAATACATTTACAGTGCTATACTGTACATAAAAAACCAAATCTGGGTATTAGTAAATCCTTGTAGTTCAGACCTGTGTTGTTCAAGGTTTAGCTGTATTTGCCAGAGCATGTCACTAGGAGGATGGGGAAGGTTGTTGTGTTACATGAATGAACTTTTAATTTTAATGTGTAATGAGCACATCAACCTGTGGTTACAGACAGTACCTTTAGGTAAAGAAAGATACAGAGTGAGATATTTAACATGTAACAGAAGTCATGACTGTAAGTCATGACATTCGGGAAACAATCATTGTGTAAGTGGAAACACAGAAGCCCAAGAGATGAAATGTGTTATCTAAAGATACACAGCGAGGTAGGGGCAGGGCAGAGCCCAGAGCTCCTGCCTCCAGTTTTATGTGGTTTCTCCCCCTCCACCATGCTGCCCACCTGGGCTGCATCATTTACCCACAGAGGACCTGAGAACAGACCACCCCCTTTTCATTCCTCCACAAAAGGAAAGGGCATCCTTGGTTGGATGCTATTGCAAGATTATTTGAAGTCCAGTTATGTCTAGGGATTCTCAGTTCCCATGTTTGTTAAGAGGAAAGTTCATAAAACAAATAGAGGATGTGTATGGGATGGATGTAGAGAAAGTAGCTTGGATCCCAGCTTCGGGCCTTTCCCTACACCAGCCAACTGAAGCCAGAGGAGTTGGGGTCACCTGGTATAACGTGGCCACCTAAGTCCTCTTCAGCTAAGACTCAAGAGTTAATGGAAACTCTTAGAAGGGGTGGGGTGGAGTGGGAGGCCGTGGCTTACCTCTGAGAAGCAAGGGTATAGTCTTCGCTGGGGCCCTGGGTGCCTGGAAGATTTCTAAGGGTCCTGTGTTCGTTTTCCACGTTTGGAAGGGGGGGCAGGGGACAGTGAACCCTGATGATCTAGGCACGTCTCATTATGCCTCACAGTTCTGAACTCTTCACTCCTGACAGCAGGTGTGCACTGGGGCTACGAGGAGACCAAGGCCTTCCTGACCATTCTTAGTGAGTCCCCATTCTCTGAAAAGCTCCGCACCTGTCACCAGAACAGCCAGGTGTACCGGGCCATCGCAGAGCGGCTGTGTGCACAGGGCTTCCTGCGGACCCTGGAGCAGTGTCGCTACAGATTCAAAAACCTCCTTCGAAGCTACCGGAAAGCCAAGAGCAGCCACCCACCAGGGACATGCCCCTTCTATGATGAACTGGATTCCCTGATGAGGGCGCGGACTGCGGTCAGAGCCATGGGAACCCTCAGGGAGGCAGCAGATCTCCCTAGGTCGGGGCAGAACAGTACTGAGGCTGGTGACCAGCAGGCCTGGGATGAGGTGGCAGATGAAGATGCCATCAAATCTTCAGCCCCGTGTCCTAATATCCCAGACACCGGTAAGTGGGGAGTAATTTGATGCCCACAAAATCCAGAAGCTTGCATGGAGAACAAGGGGGCCAGCTCATTTCTTGTTTGTCTCTAAAGTATAAGAGAGAATGGAAATGAATAGGAAAAGCATTTGTGTAATCCCCCCAAGTGAGATAGGCAGTCAGGTCTTAATTTTACTGGGATTTAACTGGGAAAATATAGAGTTTATTCAATTTCCCATGATGTGGGCTGTTTGTAACGTGCTAGAAGAAGGTGTTCAGTATTGAGTAGAGGGATGGGGGAGTTGGGCAGAGACTGACTGGCCGCGTGGCCTGGGCTTCATGACTCCGTCAGTGGGGTCACCATGTTCCAGGGCTCCACTCTCTGCTTTGCCCTTCAGAAATTTACAGATGCCCCAAAACTTGATTAGTTTCATGTTAGTTGCCTTATAAGATGTGAACAGAAAATACGTGATAAAATTCACACTAAATTCACAAACACAAGGTCCATAAATAGATGTTAACTAATGAATGAAGGAAAACTGCCTTTCTGTCTATTTCAGGGTTTGAGATGAGGCCTAAGGATGAAGACCAGATTTCGGAGCAGGACATTTTTGAGGATTTGCCTGGAGCCTTATCAAAATGCACTAGAGAGGATGTTTGCCACCCTCCTGACTGGGGGCAAGACAGTGAAAATGAAGAGGAAGGTGAAGGGCAGTGGGGAAACACCCCGGAGCAGTGGGAAGAATGTTCTTCTGAAGAGGACTTAGAAAAACTTATCGACCATCAAGGCCTGTACCTGGCAGAGAAACCCTACAAGTGTGATACATGTGTGAAAAGCTTCAGTCGGAGCTCCCACTTCATTGCCCACCAGCGGATCCACACAGGTGAGAAGCCCTACAAATGCCTTGAATGTGGGAAAAGCTTTAGTGATCGCTCCAACCTCAATACCCATCAAAGAATCCACACTGGGGAGAAGCCCTACCAATGCCTCGAATGTGGGAAAAGCTTTAGTGATCACTCCAATCTTGTCACCCATCAGAGAATCCACACAGGCGAAAAGCCCTATAAGTGTGGGGAATGTTGGAAAAGTTTCAACCAGAGCTCAAACCTCCTGAAACATCAGAGAATCCACTTGGGAGGCCATCCTGACCATTACAGTGAGCCTGGGGAAAAGTTAGGCCTAAGCTTATCCTTCAGTGCTCACTGCAGGAGCTCTGCAGAAGAGACGTCTCTTGAACAGCCTCAGAGCACTAGTAAGAACTTGAATTCTGGCCCACACAGCACCAACTCAGGGGAAAAGCTCTACCAGTGTTCTGACTGTGGGAGAACCTTCTCGAAGAGCTCTGCCCTCATCAGTCACCAAAGAATCCATACAGGAGAGAAACCATATGAATGTGCCGAATGTGGGAAAAGCTTCAGTAAGAGCTCCACGCTGGCTAACCACCAGCGAACCCACACGGGGGAGAAGCCGTACAAGTGTGTGGACTGTGGGAAGAGCTTCAGTGAGCGCTCCAAGCTCGTCACACACCAGAGAGTGCACACAGGAGAGAAGCCCTACAAATGCCTTGAGTGTGGGAAGTTCTTCCGTGATCGTTCCAACCTCATCACTCATCAGCGGATTCACACAGGAGAGAAGCCTTACAAGTGCAGAGAGTGTGGGAAGTGTTTTAACCAGAGCTCTAGTCTGATCATTCACCAGAGGATCCACACTGGGGAGAAACCCTACAAGTGCATGGAGTGTGGGAAGGACTTCAACAATAGCTCCCACTTCAGTGCCCACCGGAGAACTCACATGGGAGGGAAAGCATCTTAGGAGACACCCCCCCACCCCACACCCTTGCCATAGCAAAAGAGAGAAATGTATATTGAACTCTTCTCAGATCGTTAAGATATATGCTAGAAACTTACCCAGTTTTTAAGCTTGGTGTATACCCAGGAAAGCTGTTTTGGTATGATCCAGGTTATTTGGAAGTGAATTACAAATGCAAAGGATCCAGATTTGAAGGCACTTTCTTTTCTAAATTTTTGAAAATTTTTAATGTTTTAATTTTAAAATTTTTTAATTTTTAAAATTTTAATTTTTAACTTACATTCAATTTAGTTAACGTACACTGTAGTATTTGTTTCCGGGGTGGAATTTAGTGATTCATCAGTTGCATGTAACATCCAGTGCTTTCTATCAAGTGCCCTTCTTCATGCCCATCACGCAGTTAGCCCAGCCTCCAGCAACCCTCAATTTGTTGCCTGATGTTAAGAGTCTTTTATGGTTTGAAGGCACTTTTCTTAAGTGTAATTCGTTTTCCTCCTGTAAACCGTCCCCCATGCGGTCCTCAGGCTGTCCTTACATTTGCTGTCTTGGGAGGACTTTATCAGTGTTCGAGCCAGACTGGTAATGTAGGGGATTAGAGGGAAATCCGTGGTCCTGAGCAGAGATTCCAGACCTCCCTGTGCCTTTACACTGTCCCCAGGTATACACGGTGCATTGGCAAATTCTCATACGTGGCAGGTTTCAGCTGGGGCGTGTCCATATAGAAGAACTTTGAGACTGGGAAAGCAACCAGTGGCTTGAAGCAGACCACCATGGCCTCAGCAAAGAGGAGGAATCATTACTAAATATTAAAAATAGCAAAAGTAGCCAGTATTTATCGAGCATTTGCTCTTTGGCAGGCTCTGTGCTAAGCACTTTGTACACATCCTCACACACCTCATGGCAGCCTTGGGAGGAAGGTACTAATCTCCCCATTTCCCAGAGGAGAAACTGAGGCTTGGGAAAACTAAGTAACCTGCTTGGGTGGCATGGCTGAAGATGGCAGTGGCAGACTTTGTCCAGATCTATCTGTCTCTGGAGCCTGAGGTGCCCCTGACCATTGTACTGAGTTCCCTTCTGCCATAGCGCGGGTAACTCAGACCCCAAAGCACTTTGTGGGCCATGTTTCCTACTAAAATTCTTTTAGGAATTCTCCTTTTAGCAAATTCAGAAACCAGGAATCCCTAAACTTGGAAGGGTCTGGAATGGCCCGAATTGGCGATGCTTGGAGCAAGGCTGAGCTAGTATTAAAGTGCTTGATGTGGATTTCCTTCTTTGCAACAGTATGGAGGAGAGAGACAGGGGTTGAGACGGGAGAACAGGCAGCCACCATGTACCTCTTCCCATGGGATACAGCTTCCACGAAGAAAATGGGGTTTAAGAATTGTCCCCTTTCTCAAGGAGTCTGTCCTCTTTGAGTTAGACTTGGCTGAGTTGAAAATGTTAAACCTTAAAGAAACCCAGGCCGGTGTTTTCGTCTCCCCAGCCTTTTTCCTCTTGGTGGTAGCTGAGCAGAGGGTAGGTAGGAAGAGTTGCTGTGCCTACTGAGAGGGCTTTGACCACTGCCCTGCATCTCAGGTGTGTGGCACAGTTTTATCCTGAGCCAGCTTGTGCCAGGCCTGCCCGGTGCTTCCTGAGTGTTGGCCCTCCCACAAAGACCAGTCAGAAGGGCTCACCCACGATGGTTTTCTAATTTGCATACTTTGGCCTTCAGAGTTTCTCCTTACCGAGGGTTTAAAAATATTGACCATAGTCTTCCATTTCCAGAGGATTTTAAAAGAAAATCCTTGTCCTGACATCTCTGCTTGTGACATCGAGAAGCCATCATGCCCTGGGTATTTCACGGGCTGGGGAAGTACCTAGCAGATGGTGGATATGATGTGAAGGGTGGAAGTTTCTATGCACACACGAGGGAGCCGTCGGACAGTTCTGCGCTCCCACAGAGCGAGATCACTCCCAGCCCTTCCTCTGCTTCCTGAGAACCAGCTCACCTGGGGCCACTGCCTGGCAACTCCTTCCCTGTTTACCTCTCCTGGCTCACATGGTCTCTGAGGGGCAGGGTCGTGGGTGAGCCTTGGGTTGGCACCAGCAGGTATCTGCAGTAACAAGATGAGGCACAGGGAGCCGTGCGAGCTGCGGGGGAGGGAGTTCCGGGCAGGGGCATGGTGGTGTGACCGCACGATTCGGGTGTGGATGGGCGACAGAGCAGCTTAGGACCGGCAGCGTGTAAAGTGAGAGGTGGGCAGTGGTGCGAGCTGAGATGGGAGGGTGCGGGGGCAGCTTCCTGGACCTCATGCCCGAGTGGAGCTTGGACATGGGGCCGCGGGTGACATGGGCGCGCGTGGTCTGAGTGGAGCTTGGCTGTGCCGCGGTAGGGACGCTACTGCAGTATTCCAGCTAAACACGAGGATTTGAACTGGAGCAGTGGGTACCCGGAAGGGGAGCGGCTGGATCTGAGCGGTTTCAGAGGCAGCGCTGGGGACACCAGAGGAGAGCTAGATGCCTTGGGTGATGGGTGGGGCATGTCACCAGAACTGGGAACACAAGAAGGAGATGCAGGAGGGCAGAAGATGACAGAGTTAGTTCGGGACATTTGAACTTCAGGGGCCTGAAGGACAGCTGAGGGGCACTGCAGCAGGCATTTGGATATGTGGCCTGAAGCTAGGGGACAGCTTAGGACCAGGGAGTCACCTGCGTGTGTGGGAGTTAAACCACAGATAAGAGAGAATGTTCAAGTCCTGGAAATACCGGGCCTAGGACAGAGCTTGGGAAGCACCAAAGGGAGAGCAAGACACTCCTCCAGGGAGCTCTAGACCTCTCTCCACTCCTACTCCCCCCACCCCTGCACACTCCTGTCGTCTTTTGAACGCTTTCCATTGTTGCTGATGCCTGAATTCTCAGTGTAGTCGCAAGTCTTCTGGAACCTTCACTGTGGAAGCCAAGCTGCGCCCTCTCCCTCGAGTGTCACCAGCGCCCCTGTTCTGGGAGGTGGGCTAGTGTCTCACGCTTCCAGTGAACGCTTGGATGTTCACTACGCCCCGGTCCTTTGGCGGACCAGCAGGCTCAGCCTGAGAGCACAGGCGGCGTGGGCCCTCCTCCCTGCATGCCTGACATTTTGGAGGAAGTTCTTGTTCAGGAGGCTCCTGTGTCTGGGTCCTGCCCCCCACCCCCGCTTTGCTGAGGCACCCAGACCTCCTCCAGCAGGTCTGTGCTGCTCCCTGAGCTTTGTTAACGCGAGTCTGCCCTTGAGAAGCAGATTCACTCTGCAACCTGGGCCTCAGGCTGTGTGCCCGCGGGACAGACCCTGGTGAAGGGAAACCGAGGCAGCGATTGCGACTGTGGCATGTGAGCTGCGCCTTCTTACTTGAGCTCTGCACCTTCCCTCAAGAAGGGCCGAGGCTCTTCTGAGGTGACAGACACTGAGAATCTTCAGGAGGCGGCAGACCCGAGGGTGAGGGCAGGGAATGGGGCGGAGGGTGCCTTTAGGTATCTGCTCTCTTTAGCCTTGACTCCAGCAGTGATCTCCTGGTCCTGGCTGCCTCAGCCTCATTGTCCCCCACAGCCTCTAGCCAGGAGGAGCAGAAGGCAGCTTGGGTCCTCACCTGCTGAGAAACGTAGTAGTCGGGACCTCGGGGAATCCTGGCCTCTCTGCCTCATCTGTTCCGGGGCCACACTGGGGACCTCGTTGCCCTGGAGCGCCTTTCCCTGGTCCCGGAAGGAACCCTAGGCGTAGCCTGTGCTCGGTGAGCCTGCCCTGCGCTGCCTGGAGGAAGAGGCAGAGCGCTAAGGAGGCCCCTGTTCTCAGTGTGGGTCTGTCCTCTCGCATCTCAAAGCAGAGAGCTTCTTTCGTCTGAGAGTCACCTAGTAAAGTCAGGAGCCTCAGAACGGTCAAGGGCAGGATCCAGTTAAACACCTTTGCCCAGACACACTGAACAGGCTGAATAAGGATTTTCTAATCCCAGCTTGGTGCGGGAATCTCCTGGGTTGTGCGGATGATTCTGATCCTGGCTGCCATCCGCCATCACATAACACTTTCTAGGGCACATTTGTTTTTCACATTTTCATTGTTGGAAAATGCCCCATAATTGTGCCATCTAGAGGGTGAGGTCCCCACAAAGGAACAGTGAGAAAACACATGGACCTGCAAGGCTGGTTCGAGATCACGTGAACCTAAGCTGGAGAGGAGTCACGGGCAGCGGCTAACGGAGCCATTGTCTCTAGAATCTCTGGAGAGTCACCAGAGCTCAGAGAGCCCCACTGTGGTGCCAGGTGACAATTGGGACACAAAGGGGAAAGGACTCCTCTTCTTCCTTCATTAGAACATGGCTTGGCTTCCGTGCTTTGGGGGATTCACAGGGCACAGAGGAGTTTCTGTATATTTAGAGGAGTGGAAATGAGCATGAAGGCCAAGGGCGGGGGCTGTGGTGGTGGTGGTGGTGGCGGTGGTGGTGGTGGTGGTGGTGGTGGTGGTCGTGACCTGCTGCTCTGAAACCCTCCTGGCACACTTCACTGGGAAGGCTGGCAGGCAGGGCAGGAAAAGGCCTACCCCCTCTAGACAGCATCTGGTAAGGAAAGGCTCGTTCCTGACCATACATGTGGTCCCCGACACAACCCTATTCCTGAAGTGGCCGGGAAGGAGATGGAGGAGGTGGGACTAGCCAGGCCGGGGGTTAGGCTAAGCCCCTCTGGCACAGCCTGCGCCTGCTCTCTCCAGGGACTCCTTTGAGCAACTAATAGCTTATGAAAACCAGGAGCTTGGGATCGATCTGAGCGACTCGGAAATAAAAATGGAATGAAGTTTGGCCACCAGGAGGCTAAGAGGTTCAAGATCCAATTCTAAAAACCGAGCAGGCCTTTTTGGTTCACAGTTTGCTCATCAGTGCCTGACTTCACTCTGTCTGGCTTTGTTTTCACTTCCTTATCCTTTATTATTTTCATTTTGTTTCATTTTCATATTTTCCTTTTTTGGTGATTATTTCATGTTTTGGCTAGTTAAATCCTATTTTGGGATGAAGTGGCCTGATAAATTAATACATTCTACTGATTAAACTGAAAGAAAAAACAAACTTGTTTTGGGCTCCTCTGGTATCTCTCTCGTGACCCTCAAAGCGTGGAGGACAGGGCGAGGGGGAATCAGGGGGTCCACAATGAGGCTGCGCGATCTCACGGCCCTTGTGCTGGGCTGACATCTTTCTCTCACTGTTCACTGTTTCCCACTTTGAATGCAAGGAAGGGAGAGCTGGAGGGTCTTTATGGGTATTCTTTCTCCTTTTTTCTCCACCCACCTCTTCTGGTAACGTCCAGGAGACGCTGTGGCTCAAGACTGAAGTTTCACTCTCTATTTTTATTGAGTGAGACATAGGCAACTTTTCTTCTTTTCAACTCTGCTGTCCTTGAATGCTGGCTGTAAACTGGTAGGGGCAGGGAGAGAGTGATACTTCAGATTTCTCCACGGCTTTGGTTGGAATCCACTGGAAACTGTTTCTTCCTGTAGGAGTCAGAATCTTGAGTGTTAGGTCATAGCAGCAGCTGGGAAGCCCTGATAGTCTGCGTATCTTGGGACAAGATCTAAGGGAGAATTAGTCATTGTCTCCCTGGAAGAGAAGTTCTAGGTCTTGTGGACATGCTTTCATGTGACTTCTTTCTGGCAGTTGCTCCAACCGTGACCAGATCCACAGGGCTTGTCTTCTTGGAAGACAGGACAGAGGGTACAGACATCTTATTGTTGTGCTCTTGCTATTCGCATAGCCCAGAGGTCAGTTACAAATGTCAGTTGCAACCTGGGCTCAGGTTCATGACTCATCCCAGGCCACTCCGCTAGTTCCATAGGAAAGCCCAGATCCCAGCCCCACAGTCTGGCTCCAGGGCTTGCACTCTTGGCCATGCTCCACCCGCAGGTCCTTCAAAGGCCTGTTCCTGTTGTGCCTGAGCCATTCACCCATATCATCCCACAGCCCCTCCCTGCCTGCAACAGCCCCCACCTCCTGGGTGTGCCCCTGCAATCACGGAGGACCTCTACCCCTGGCTGGCTGCAGTCCCGTCGTCTCCTCGGGGCGGGGGCTCGGACGACCGCAAGATGGCCGTGCTGTCTTTGACCGCTCTAGCTCAGCCACGTTTGTCCTTGAACCCGCCACCTCTGATATCATGAATGCAACTAATCTCTCTTCTGAGCTCAGATCTGTACAACTAGTTACTTGGCATCTCCTCTGCGATCAGCAGGTCCACACTCATTCCCCCTGAACTTGCTGTAGCCTCTAACCTCTTCCTTTTCCATTGCAGTCAAGATGGCATCTTCCATGCAAGGTGCTCAAGTCGGACAAGGTTTGCAAGCATCTGCTGTGTGAGAGGCTCTGGAAGGGAGGCCTGGCGGGAGGGGGCCTGGCTGTAGGAGGACATGGTGGTGGGGCGTGCTGTTAGCAAGATAGGTAGTGAGAACTGGTGCAGTGCTGGTTCCCACAGGTGGTTGGGTGATTACATTGTGGTGCAAGGGAGAGAAATGGTGTTCAACAGATCTTTTGTTCCGGGAGGACTCAGGATCCCTGTCCCTCTGAGACACACTCTGCGATTAGTAAACAAATCTCTCTCTCCTATGTCCCAGGAGTTTTTCAAACCGCTGCTTCTATGCTGTATCTCTGTGCGCTGTTTGTGTGCAGTATCTTTAAGGGGAGGGACTCCGTTTTCCCTCACCCTCCTGGCTTTGCTAGAGATTTTTAAAGTTCGGGCGTTAAGTCCTGCTGATTATAAGAACTTGTGAAATTTGGCCCCCCTGGTTTTCAAAGCCAAGTGTTACGAGGATTCATCTTCCCTGCGTGTTCTCCACAGTGGGATTGCCTGGTTCTTTCCCCTCGCCATGCCTGCAGGTCCCTACGTCCCCTGGACAGGCCCCGGGGCCTGGTTGGCTCCTGACTGCCTCTCCTCCCTTGCTGCCCTCTTCCATGTGGCCTCTCCTCTGCATGCAGACGTGGAGAGTCTGCTCTGCCTGTCTTCGGGTCATTGTCTGGGTTGTTTACACGGATGTGCTTTCTCGTGCCCACGGGATGAGATGAGTCCAGGAGCCTCCTACCCCATCATCTTCCCTGGCAGTCCTCTCTCAGGTCTCAATTTAAAAACCGCAAACTCCCAGCCCACGCTCCCTCAGAACACTCACCCTGTCTTTTATTACAGGGTTATTTCTTAGTGTCTGTGGCGGACGCTGCGGGTTGCTTCCCTCCCTCGTAAGAGAACAGAGAGCGGCCGTCTTTGTCTAGGGAACTTTTCCTTTGAGGAAGCCCACAGGCCTCAGGGCTTCCCCGGCTTCGGGCTGCAGACGGGGCTTGCTTAGTGCGAGGATAATTCCATTCTCCCTGCCCTGTTCTCCGTCTAAGAACACAAGCAGCGACGCAGTGATGACATTCCTGTGGTAACAGGGGTTGGATGACCGGAAACGGGTGACCCAATTCGTGCCAGTGAAATAGGAGGTGGAGGGGCGGGACTAGAGAACTAGTTTTTGAACTTGACTGCCTCAAGAAGGCTGGCCTGGAGCCACAAGCCCAGAGCTGAGGGAATCCCAGAGAAACGGAGCTGGAGATACTAGTTAAGTCGTGGCCCACTCAGCTGCTGGGCTTTGTCACATGAGCCAATGCCTTTGGCAAATCCAGTTTGAGCTGCGTTCCCTCTTTCTGAGGTGGAGAGAAACGCACCCACGATCTTTCGTGTCCAGGCCCCCCTCTCCTCTCTGTCACCTCCTTCCCATCTTCATATCCCTTCCGACCCAGTTTGGCGCCATATTTGTAATTTCCACCACTCTTGCCAATAGCTTGGCACTCTTACTGCTGTCTCCTATTACATCTGCCTGGCATGACTTCAGTCATTGAAGAACCCAACAAGGCAACCTCTCTATTACCTGCATTCATGCTATTATCTTTTGCTGTAAGAAAATAAAAGCATTATCAATAAGAAAGATTGGTGCCACAGTGAGTTCATGGTCAGTTAGGTCCTAAACACTGTCCAGTAATCGTCCTATGAGGTTGTTCCTGGTAGCAATTGGATGACAAAACATTTTATAATCAAAGTGCCCAATAGAGGGGATTAGGGTACAAATGACATACCAGCAGGCAATAGAAAACTTAGCAGCCATTTAAGATGATGACAAAGGTACACACCCATAACTGTGTGTAAAAATGCCCACCATGAGCCATGAGCAACAATGTTACAAAAGTGGGTGTAGGCACAAGAACATTCCGAAAAGATCCATAGTAAAATGCTACCATGGTAATCTCAGGCTGCCGGAATTGTAGACTTTTCTGGTGTTTTTGTTTGTGATTTTTATACAATGTTCAGTATTAATAAAATACCAGTGCTATTACCACCACAATTTTTGAAAATAGTTCATTTTCTTGCAGTTCTTTTTTCATAAAATTCATAAAAACTTCCCTATGATTATTTTGTTTAGGTCTTTTGCAACCTTCCTTTTTTTTTCTTTTGTTACCTCGATATACGGTGGCGTCAGGGGAGTGACTTCCAGCTCCTGTTACTGGTGTGTTTCGACTTCTCTTTGCATCTCTTCTTTTCTGCTCTGTGAAAGTGGCTGCTTCTTATCGAGTGAGTAGTTCACATAGGCTACATCTTCTTTGTGAGTCGTGTCCTTTAGCTTTGTAAAATGAGCTTCTATGAGCTCGTTCTGACTTGTCTGATGCCAAGACGTTCTTGTCATGGGTTCTTGTTTGCGGATGTCTGCTGCTCCTTTGGTTATCCCTTTGTTGTCCCCCGCCCCCTTCTCCCTTTGAAACACTAACAGTCAAAACTGTAGCAACTACATTTTTTTACTTTAGCTCTAAGCCCTGCATCCATGTACTTTAGGACTCCTGGTGTGGCTAGGAGAGCTCCTTCCCCTCCCGGGCTCTACTATGGGTCCAGTTTACAGAATGTATAATTGTCTTGAACAATGCAGAAGACATGCTTATTCCTTTGGTTTTAGCTGTTTTGATTTACTTTATTTCAGATATGCCTCTTCTTATAGCACTGAGTTTTACTTGTGAACTAATCTGAAGCCATTTAACAAGTAAGTGCATTAAACCTAATTACATTTAGTGATACAATGGCTCTTTGTTTTCAGATCTGTCATAGTATATCATGTTGTATTTACTTTGTGTATTTATCATATTTTCTGGTTCTTTCAAAATGTGATGTTTTGGGGCCTTTTAAAATGTGTATTAATATTTAGCACATTTTGTATTTTTATTCTAATAATTTCCTTTAGACTGATACATTTATGGAATGCCCTTAGTCCTCTTTTTCACTACTGAGGTTCTTATTATTTTATTAGTTTTATATTAGTGGTTCTCAATGGAGGGGAGGGAAGGTGTGTGTGTGTGTGTGTGTGTGTGTGTGTGTTTGTGTGTTGTGTATCATTTTTCTTCCCAGAAGATACGTGGCAATATCTGAAAACATTTTTGTTGTCACTGCTGGAGGAGGAGTGCTACTGGCATCTAGTGGGGAGAAGTCAGGGATGTTTCTAAACGTTCTATAACGCACAGCATGGCCAATTGCTACAGCAAGAAGTATCCAGGCCCCAATGTCAATGGTGCCAAGTTTGAGAAATCCTTCTTTAGGTGGTCTTTTGACTCCCACCAATTCTCTCTGTGGCCAGCAATGGGTTCATTTTACTTCCCCCTTTCCTCTCCTTTCTCTTCTCATTAAAAAACTTTTCTCTTCGTCAGACACATGACATTCACATACTATTCTTCCATCTTTGTCTTCCTCTTCATCTTCGATTTCAATAGAATCCGTTCTCAATACCAGTCTTTTTGCTGAAGTTCCCAATGGGTTGGATTGAACCTGTTGTTCTATCAGTAGTAGATATTTCAGGAGTGGCTCCCAAGTAAAATATTCCTGAGTTCGTCAATATTTAATCCTGTGTTTCATAGTCTTGATGCTTAACAATTACTGCATATGTAACGGTTGGCTTATATTTTCCCTTCAGTTTGTTGAAAATATCGCATCACTCTTGTTTGGCTTTGTGTGTTGCTAATAGGAAATCTGATGATTTCTTTTCTTGCAGTGGACTTGATTTTTAACTTAGAGGCCCAGAGAATGTTTTCTTTTTCTTTAAAATATAGTCTTACAGGGGTATGTCCCAGATTTGGCCATTCCAAGATAATTTTCCCAGGAACACAGAATTTCTTTTAGTTCTAGAAATTTTTCTGAAAGTATAACTTTAAATATTAATTCGATACCATTCATTTAGGTTTCCTTCTTCAGGGAATTTACTGCCCATTAATCAATTTATCTTTGCCTGTTCTGTGTCTCACTTTCTTATCCTTTTTACTCCTTTATTTGATTTTTGTTTCCTTAAATGTTTTTGTTTTCTTCCTACATGCCCTTGCAATATAATTTTTTCCTGAATCTGTTGTCCCCTGGATACTTTGCAGTTTGGTGTTAATTTCTAAGATATGTCTGTCCTTTTTTTTGAAAGCTCTCACTTCACATCTTCCTTTTGGATGTCAATTTGTATTCCATGTTTTGGAACCCCAATGTATGTTGTACTTTAATATTTACAGTTGCTTCTTTAATTGTATTTAGTTAATGTTTGAATGTTTTTTGAAAAATTAATTAAATTTAAATTTTATTTTATTTATTTATTTGACAGAGATCACAAGTAGGCAGAGAAGCAGGCAGAGAGAGAGGCAGAAGCAGGCTCCCCACTGAGCAGAGAGCCCGATGTGGGGCTTGATCCCAGGACCCTGAGATCATGACCTGAGCTGAAGGCAGAAGCTTAACCCACTGAGCCACCCAGGTGCCCCTTAATTTATTTTTTTGATTTGAGGCTAAATACTCAAGCTTGTTTGTTTGTTTGTTTGTTTATGTCATCTCTACACACATTGTGGAGCTTGAACTCACCACCCCAAGCTGAAGAGTCACGTGCCCTTCTGACTGAGCCAGCCAGGTGCTTAGTTTGGAATGCTTTTTAAAAAAATTTTCCTCTCTTTATAGATTCTGGACACTCAACACCCAAAGAACAAATAATCCAATCAAGAAATGGGCAGAGGACACAAGCAGACATTTCTGCAAAGAAGACATCCAGATGGCCAACAGACACATGAAAAAGTGCTCCATATCACTTGGCATCAGGGAAATACAAATCAAAACCACAATGAGATATCACCTCACACCAGTCAGAATGGCTAAAATAAACAAGTCAGGAAATGACAGATGCTGGCGAGGATGCGGAGAAAGGGGAACCCTCCTACACTGTTGGTGGGAATGCAAGCTGGTGCAGCCACTCTGGAAAGCAGCATGGAGGTTCCTCAAAATGTTGAAAATAGAACTGCCCTATGACCCAGCAATTGCACTATTGGGTATTTACCCTAAAGATACAAACGTAGTGATCCAAAGGGGCATGTGCACCCGAATGTTTATAGCAGCAATGTCCACAATAGCCAAACTATGGAAAGAACCTAGATGTCCATCAACAGATGAATGGATCAAGAAGATGTGGTATATATACACAATGGAATACTATGCAGCCATCAAAAGAAATGAAATCTTGCCATTTGCAACAACATGGATGGAACTAGAGCGTATCATGCTTAGCGAAATAAGTCAAGCAGAGAAAGACAACTATCATATGATCTCCCTGATATGAGGAAGTGGTGATGCAACATGGGGGCTTAAGTGGGTAGGAGAAGAATCAATGAAACAAGATGGGATTGGGAGGGAGACAAACCATAAGTGACTCTTAATCTCACAAAACAAACTGAGGGTTGCTGGGGGGAGGGGGTTTGGGAGAAGGGGGTGGGATTATGGACATTGGGGAGGGTATGTGCTTGGGTGAGTGCTGTGAAGTGTGTAAACCTGGTGATTCACAGACCTGTACCCCTGGGGATAAAAATATATGTTTATAAAAAATAAAAAATTAATAAAAAAAATTTTCCTCTCCTTTGCTTATTTTTTTGGGGGGGTGGTAGTATTTTCATTAGCTAAGTATTTTACTACTTATTTTCTGTTTTATTCTGTTTTCCTCCTAGTTTTATTGAGATATAATTAATGTATAACATTGTATTAATTTAAAGCATAGAACATTTGATAAATGTATATATTGTGACATATCATCACATAGGTTTAGTTAACATCTATTACCTCACATAATTACACTTTTTTTTTCTTGTGATGAGAACTTTTTTTTTTTTTTAAAGATTTTATTTATTTACTTGACAGAGATCTCAAGTGGGTGGAGAGGCAGGCAGAGAGAGAGGGGGAAGCAGGCTCCCTGCTGAGCAGAGAGCCTGATGTGGGGCTCGATCCCAGGACCCTGGGGCCATGACCTGAGTGAAAGGCAGAGGCTTTAATCCCCTGAGCCACCCAAGTGCCCATGATGAGAACCTTTAAGATCTTTTCTTTTAGAAACTTTAAAAAAATGTGTATATAATACGGTATTGTGAATTATAGACACCATGCTGTGCGTTAAATCTCTAGAACTTATTTCTCTTACAACTTGATGTTTACATCTTTTGCCCACCTTTACCCACTTCTCTTGCCCATCACCCTTGCCTCTGGCAACCACCAATCTATTCTGTGTACCTGTGAGTTCTGTTTTGTAAGATTTCACATGTAAATGAGAACTCACAGTACTTGTCTTTCTCTGCGTGACTTATTTCACTTCATATAACGTCCTCAAAGGCCCATCCATGTTGTTGCAAATGTGAGGATTTCCTTCTCTCTCTCTCTCTCTGTGGCTCAATACTATTACCGTGTGTGTGTGTGTGTGTGTGTGTGTCTTTATCCAGTCATCCTTCGGTGGACACTTAGATTGCTTCCGTGTCTTGACTGTTACAAACAATGCTGCGATGAACATGCGGCCTCAGTTATCTCTTTAAAATAGTGATTTTGTTCCCTCTATGAATTTGACACCTTATATGAGTGGAATCGTACTGTATTTGACCTGGAATGGGTTCGTTTCACTTAGCACAATGGTCTCAAGTTTCCTCTACGTGGCAGCATGTGGCAAGATCTCCTCTTAAGGTTACTACTCCACTGTACACATACAGCACACCTTGCGCACCCACTCACCTGTCAGTTGGCATTTGGGCTGTTCCCACCACCAGGCTGGTACCATATGCTGCTGTGAACACGCGTGTACATATATCTCTTTGTGACCTGCTCTCCATCCTTTTGCATATACACTCAGAAGAGGAGGAATGGCCGGATCATACAGCAGCCCGTTTCCCCGGGAACCTCCACGCTGCTTCCCACAGCGGCTGTACTATTTCACATACACAGACATTCCAGTTTCTCTGCATTCTCGCCAACACTTGGTATTTTCTGGGTTTTTCACTGAACCTATGCTAATGGTTGTGAGGTGGCATCTCACTGTGGTTTTGATTGTATGCTTGATTGGATGAGGGACGTTTTGCAACTTTTCATGTGCTTTTTGGCCACCTGTATGTCTTCTTTAGAGAACTGTTTGTTCAAGTCCTTTGACTGTTTTATTTTTTTTTTTAAGATTTTATTTATTTATTTGAGAGAGAGAGAGTGACAGAGAGCGTGAGACGGGAGAAGGTCAGAGGGAGAAACAGACTCCCCATGGAGTTGGGAGCCCGATATGGGACTCGATCTAGGGACTCTGGATCATTACCTGAGCTGAAGGCAGTTGCCTAACCAACTGAGCCACCCAGGTGCCCCCTTTGACTGTTTTAAAATTAAGTTTTGAGGGGCGCCTGGGTGGCTCAGTCAACGTGAGCTATATACTCCATTTTGTGTTAATTTTTGTCTATGGCAGATTTCCACATTTCCACTCTCGGCTTCTGGCCCCAAATATGTCTCTCCTCCCCTTCCCCAAGAAACATTTGCCCTTAGCCATGAAAAAGGCCATTAAAATGTAAGAAACCAATGCAAAAATTTATATTTTATTTGAATTCAAAAAATTTAAAATTGCTTTCAAATTCAGGAAAGTACCATAATGCAGGACCCCAGGGGAAGCCTCATATACAGAGACAGATAAATTAAATGTATATACTGCAGACAAGCCAAGAAGGTGTGTAGATTACATATTTACAGTACTTGATGTTTTCTGAAAACCATATTTATACATTTTATTACATTTACAAAAAAGGCTTCCACTACCGTTTACCTACAATAATGAAAAAAAAAATTTACACCTTTTTTCTTTTATTTTTTTGGTACTGTACAAACTTTGTATAATAAAAATATATCTCTGTACAAAAGATTTTTTTTGTTTTTGTTTTACTTTTTTTTTTCCCCTCATGGGATGACGGTGGGTATATGGTGTGGACGGAGAGTGAAAGGCCTAGTTTGCCCCGGTTCCTTCCAAGCCTCTGGAGGTGGTGTGGAAATGCCAGAGGTGGGCACAGGTGACGCATGGCAGACTGGGCGCCCCACCAGCATAGGCTCCTTGGGTGTCTCCTGGGACCCCACAAGGGGACACAGGGGAGGCGACGGAGGCAGGGCTGCAGGAGGAGTCCACTGTGTGGTCTGAGAGGAGCAAAGGATGGGGGAGGGAAGCAGCCAGAGAGCTTCCTGCATTTGTTTCCAGGGAAAGAGAGATGCGCATGTGAGTGAGTGTGTGTCTGGGTGGGTCCTCTCCTGCCAAACCCAGGGATGCGGTGACCCAGAGCAGAGGTGGGCGGCCGTGGGCTCCTGCCACTGGTGGTCCCAGTCCCATCTGCTGGAAACTGACCACCTGTCACTGTACTCTAGCCCCTCTTAACATTTGGCAGATCACTTCATTTGCTTAAGAACCGGGTGTCCCTGCCTCTCCACTCCCTTACGTTTCTATTCGTTATTTCACTTATGTGATAAGAATATCTTAGGCCAGCATGTCACACATGCACAGGTGCTTAGGCCCAGGGGGGGCCTTCCCAAGGACAGAGAAAATGGCTCTAAATGCCACCGTTTGATCCCTAAACTTGTTAATGTCCCAACGATACGTATATGGAATTCAGTAATGACCCAAGCACGATGGAACTCAAAATGAATCGAGCCTACTTGCAAGCAACTGGAGAGCAGGTGACTTTCATTCTGTGCATTCTTTTGGTTCAGGAGCGCTCAGGTCCTCTGTCTGCTGCAGCGAGGGGCTGTGGGGGGCCAGGGGCCAGCACTGCCTCCAGGAGGCCTGGGTTCCGGTTCCTTTCCCTGATGCTGCCCAGCTGGAGGGAAGAGAGCCCAGCAAGGACACACAGGTCCCCTCCCTGGCCCACCAGCCCTGGCCACAGTTCTGCCACGGAGATGTGCCTACTCCCCCTGTATCTGATGCCCTGTTAGACCTGGGCATCCCGCGGCTGGGGTCGTGGACTTTGGAGTCAGACCCACCTGGGCTGGCATCCTGACCGCCTGCTTACTGAGTGGCTTATGTCTCTTCAACCTTTCCAGGCTTCTGTTTTCTCATTTCTAAGACAAGAATAATAATCCTATATTTTGGGTGTTGTAAGGTCTAGAAATGATACACCGAAAGTGTCAGGCACAGAGAAGAAACTCGACACGTGGCAGCCGTTACTTTTGGCAGCCGTTACTTTTTTGGACATGGGGCTTGGCTTGCTCTCCTGTACCGGCCCCTTCCAGACGCCTGCAGACTCGGCTGCCTCCGTCCAGGCCACTGACTTCCTTCTTTTCTCCTTGTCAGTCGACAGCCGACTTGACCTTGGAATCAAGGCCAGATTCCTGCCATCCCTCCCCCAACTCACCCTTCGTTCCCACTGCTGCCCCGGATCCAAACTGACTTTTTAACTCACTGGGATTAGAACTCAATAAAATTCTGTTGGAAAAAATAAGCTACTTTCTAATGTACTTCTTCAGATGTTTTTCTGCCCTTGGGGTCCCCCTTGCTGTCACCCTGCCGAGGAGAACGTCCATGGGCAGACAGCTGGTTTCTGCATGCTGGCCACCGGCTAACACCGGGACTGTGTCCTCACACACGGGGCAGGCGGGGTGTGTTGGTTTCGGTGTGGACGGAGCGTCCCCCCTGGACCTCTTCTCCATGTTTGTGGGGAGCAGGACATGGGGTATCTTTCATACACGTTTCTCTTTCTTAAGCTTCTGTGTTCTCTTCCATAGGACCCAAATGAAGGACAGGAGTGCGTGTTCGTGTGTGCTCAGGCCTGGACACACACGGGCACGCCCACAGGCCGCTTCGCTATTTTAAATCCGTAAGCTTCCTTCATCCGTCTGCAGCGCCCCCGTCGGGGCCCAGTGGGAGTCCGCTCCGGGGTGGCGGGTGCAGATGGTGGCGGGGCGAGGGCCCGAGTCCAGCAGTAGCAGACACAGGCAGAGAGACAGACGAAGATGGGCACCGGGCACTGTGCTCAGGGGGTGACTGCCTGTCCCCTGGAGAGTGGGGGACAGCCAGATCACACCCCAGATTGTAGACAGGAGAGGCAGGGCAGGGTGGGACAGGGAGCAGAAGCAAGTGACAGAAAAGAGACAAAGCAAAAAGGGATAAAGGGGAAAGAAGTAAATTAGCAGACTCGATCTCTGATCTTCCCGAGCTGAGGACAGGGTGTAGTGGGAACATACACCGCAAGACACACATTCTCCCAACATTCTTTTTTTTCCCTGGCAGTATCGACTTCCGCATTAGGCACAAGAGACCCAGGGCTCAGGGGCCACCATGCTTTCAGGGGTGCAGGAAAATGGTTTAATTTTAATTTCTTTCAAAATCAGGAGGAAAAAATACGAATACAATAATAATGGGCATACAGTAATATGTCCAGACTGGATTAGAATCATCTTTATAACAACACAGTTGTCAACCAGCATGTTTAATGTTATTATTATTTTTTTAATGGAGGAAAAGGCCCATGAGAGCCATACCATGGACCTGCCCCTGACTCCCTGACCCCACAGGTCTCCATGATTTTCCTACTTCGGGTTCAGCTGTTCTTCTTGTTAGGCCTCATTTGAATTCATCACCTTATTATTCATTTTAAACGTGTGTGTGTGTTCAGGTGGTTCTTCACACATGCCCTCACGGAGCCAAGAAACACTTACTCTGTGTTTTCGCTTTGCTCCTGCTCTAGGCAGAGCAGGGTGGGCCCCTCTACAGAAAAGCCGCGCTGGGGAGCTGAGGCATGGTTGGAATATTCCAGAGCCCTGATGAGGGACGACACTGGGAGCTACTTAGATTTGGAGCCACCAGCGACATGTGACCTGGAGCTGCTACATTGTGCACAGGTGTGGGGACCCACTGGAGCCTGAGATGGGGAGCGGGGGCTGGGGAGGGGGGTTTACACAGATCAGGGGACATTCTGATTTCTCTCTTACACTGTTCAGTAACTCAGGAACTCCAGGTTCAGAGTCATTATGGATCACCCGTAAGGCCTGATTTATGTCATCAGAAGGGATTATCGTTTTTCCTTTTTGCTTTCTATTTGTAGGAGTTCTGAGTAGGAAAAAGTACAGAGGGCTCATAAAGATGGAAACCTCTGAACTAAGTATGGAATTCTGGAATAATTTCTCCTTCTTTAAATGTTTGTTTCAGATGGGTGTCAAAGGATGTAGGAAAACTCAGTAAGTTAATTATTTGTGTTCAATGGTTGCCTTTGTATATTCTGAAAATAATTTTTATCTCTTTACATATAATTTATCTTAATGCCTACAACTTTAAGCTCAGATTTAAGCCAGGGAAATAATTTAGAGGAGAAACTGGACTCAAAGAAGGGCAGGGAGAACTGGAAACAGGCAGGGGTTGTGTCAACCATCCATTATGCTCTAGGTGATGGCTAATTCAACATGTCAACTCAACAAGGCTTTGGTCAAACACTAGTTTTTTGGTCAAACACAGGTCTAGATGTTGTTGTGAAGGAATTTTTTAGGGGTGTTAACACTTAAGTCAGTAGATTTTGAGTAAAGCAGATTATCCTCCCCATAGAGGTGGGCCTCATCCAATCAGTTGAATGGATAAAAGATTGAGGTCCCTGAAGAGAAAGGAATTCTGCCTCCAGATGGCCTTTGGATCCAGAAAAAATCAACCCCTGATGGAATATCTAACTTGCAGGCCTGCCTTGTGGGCTAAAGACTTTCTAGCCCCACAATCATGTGAACCAATTCCTTAAACAAAATCTCTACCCCCACGCCTGTCTCTATGTATACATACAATACATACATACACATATGTGTCCATCTATGGATGGGTATATGCACATGTGCACACATCCTTCTGTGTGGATGTAGGTATGCAGACGTCTGTGTGGAGATGTCTATGTGTGTATCGTGTGTCTATGTGATGCATGTTTTGTGTATCCACACAGGCACCTCTCTCCGGCGAGCCCTGGCTGGCATGTTCTACTCGGGTATTTTGCCATGCCCAAAGGCTAAGAAGAGCACCGCCTCTGGAGTCAGCCTGCCTGGGACTGGGACTAGATTCCACCCCTGCTACTTACCAGCTGTGTGATCTTGGTCAGGTTCATTCCTTTTCCTATACCTCAGTTTTTCCATGAATGGGGACAACAGCAGGAGACGCCTTACAGGGGGGCTGTCCCCAGCCTGGCATCTGGCACACAGCCCTATGGGTACTTGGCCCTGCCCCCCCCCCTCAGGTTGGTAGGCGAGGGTGTCCCTGTGCACATGTGTGTCTGCCACCCACACTCTCCTCACCGGCTGCCGGAGGCGGGGCTCTCGGTGGCGCGGTGGCGGTGGCAGCCAGGCCTGGAGGCTATACCGCGGTACACACTGTGCTGACTGTGAACTCCGCCTCAGTGGCCATGATGTCTGTGGGCTGGATGTTGCGGTCGTACATCGGGTTCTCGAAGGTGGCCCGAACGTTTGTGTTCTCATGGCCAGCATAGCCATTGAACGGAACTTTGGGTCTTCTCCTGGGAATGAGAGAGTGAGTGAACCAAGACAGACAGAGAGACAAAGTCAGGGTCTGAAGGGGGAGAGCGGGGGCATGGGAGGTTGCGTCCTCCATGCAGAAGGCCCCAGGAAGGCTGTGGGCTGGGGGCCCCACCCTCCCTCAGGTACCTGTGCTTGTACAGATACAGAACGAAGCCCGCGATGATGAGTGCGATGAAAGGCACCAGGATTGCGGCTGCCACCGAACTGCTGTTGGAAGCAAAGTGGCGGCCAATGGACTCGGGGTCGGACTCCAGCAGCCTGAGGTCTGCAAAGTTGCAGAGCAGAAAGCTTACGTCACAGAGGCACAGATATGTGAGGGGACAGCCCCCAGGGCCGGTGTGGCAGTGGGTAGGGAGGTCATCCCCTGTGGCCCAGACACGCCGGCTGCCTCCCGCCACACGCTGCCTGTCCAGCAGAAGATGCCCCACACATGCTGGTCAGTTAACACATAGAGGACCGTGTTCTGTCCCAGGTAGGCCAGTCCGTGGGAGAACCTAAAACCACGTCACAAGATAAAATCCTCAAAGGGTGCTGCCTTCACAAGTTTTGAAACTTCTTTTGGCCACAGAAGCCTCTTGTTGGGTGAGACCTTACCAGAAAGCCAAAATACAGAACAGGCCGGGGGGTGGGGGGTGGGCCTGCGTGGGTGGTGTGGAGGATGAGGTGGGAGCCACCTCGGCTGGGTCTCCCCCCTCTGCTGCGGCCCTCCTGGCACAAGGTTGGGGGTGTTCCGAGGGGCACAGGGACGAACGCTAAGTGGCCCCCCTCCCGGGGTGGACGCTCCAAGAGGGGACAGTTCTGACCCGGGGGACAGGGAGTCAGTTGGGAAGCCAGAAGGAGAACTCCAGCTTCTGAGTTCTCGCTGGTGTGTCAGGCTGAGGGGCAGGGGAACTGTCTGCAGGAACTTGAAGGGCTGCTCTAGGGAAGAGATCTCACTCCTTGCTCCTCACAAGGGCGAGCTAAGAGCTCCCCTAGTGGAGGAGAGTGGGAATGACAGGGAAGCGGATTTCTGCTAAGACAAGGAGAAGCTTCCGGAAGGTCCGAGCTGCGAGGAAGTGCAGGCAGGGCCTGTGGGCATGGTGGTGTCAGCACCTGGGTACATAAAGCTGGCTCTTGAGCGCCCATGGATGCCTCCTGTCTCCCCTCCCACCACCTCGGAGAAACCAGCCTCCCCCTCCCCCCCTCCCCACTAGGGTCTGAGGCTCTGGGTCAGGGGAATCTCTGAAAGAAGGAGACGAAATGTCAATGACGGTAGCAGACTGGGTAAAGATGCCAGGGGAGAACCAGCTTTCCAGACTGAGAGGGGAGGGAAGCCACTGTTTGTAAAGGCACCCCAGAGAACCCCACATCTGCATGCTTCCGGGTGTCTGGGTGGTGCCCAAGGGCTGGCTGGCTGGTGTTGCTGGGGGCTGTATTTGAGACCTAGTGTCCCTTAAGCTGGGGCTCTCAACTCCAGGCCTGGCCAGGAGACTGTGTGGCAAAGGTTGAGGCTATTATGCATATGTGCTTGTTTCCGGGGACATACTCCACAGTATTTATCAGAATCTCAAAGGCGGCCACGACCCCCAAATGGTTAAGAACCCTTGGATTTGGCTGTTGAACTTCGCTCTTCTACCTAACTCCTCCCCCAACCCCAACCCAGGATACAAGTGTTTCCCTTCCTGGGGCAGATGCTAGTTACCAAGTCTTTGAAAGCCGAACTGCCCAAAGCCTTGGCCCTTGACTGAGCCTTGGTAGATGAACGTGCCTCCGGGGGACTCTGAGGAGACCTGCAAAGGTGAGAGCAGAGGCTGTGAGATGGGGGCACATCAGGCTGAGCTACATGTCCTCTTGGCATGCACTGTCAGACTCTGGTGTCGCCGGGACTGCAGTGTGGAGGTGGGGTGGGTTTGTAGGAGGTGGGAAGGGGCTTCCTCAGCTACTGGTCCCATCACTTAATCCATGTGGGCCTCTCATTTGTCAGGCAGGAGTAACAACGGTGCCTGTGCATAGGGTGGCGGTGAGGCCTGCGCCCATTCACACACAGAAGGCACTTAGACCACTTCTGGGCCCAGAGAACTGCCTGCCGTTATCACTGTGATGAAAATGACTGCCAAGAGCCCCTGGAACCACTGAGCCATGATTAAAGCATACCTGACAGACTTAACGAACTTTGGATGGTTCATCACAGTTCCAATAGCTACTAATTTCAGAAGGTAGCTGGGGATCTGAGTCTTCTCGGCTCATCTGTCTTGTCCCTGCAGATGCACCCTGACTTCTCAGCTCTCTGCTACTCTGGCCCCACAACCTCTCCTTCCTTCCTACCCTTCCATGTCCAGCATCAACAATCCGAGACCGGGAACCACAGGTGTGACACGTGACATGATGCTGAAATCCATCTCCCCCCCATATGAGATTGGAAGGTACTAGAAGAGTACATCATTGTAGATCTGCCTTCTGCCTTAAGAATGCCCTAGAGGGACGCCTGGGTGGCTCAGTTGGTTAAGCGGCTGCCTTCGGCTCAGGTCATGATCCCAGCGTCCTGGGATCGAGTCCCACATCGGGCTCCTTGCTTGGCAGGGAGCCTGCTTCTCCCTCTGCCTCTAGCTTGCCACTCTGTCTGCCTGTGCTTGCGCTCTGTATCTCTCTCTCTCTCTAACAAATAAATAAAAATCTTTATATAAAAAAAAAAAAAGAATGCCCTAGAATGCAGCAAGGCTTTCCTACAAGGGAAGGCAAGAAAGCCACATCTCCTCCCCCATGTTCTGGTCTCACAGCTGTGCTAAGTCGTCTGGAACCCACATCCTCCATTGTGAGTGGCTATTTGAAGTAGTCATCTGGGACGTTCTCCCATACCCCAGCACCACACCATTACTTCCTGCTTGCTTGAATTCACTCTTACACTGCTGTTCTGTTCCTTGCTTTCAGCTCAAACATCAGACCCTACTCCATATCACTCAGATGTGTTGGCCCTCTGGACACTCAGGCTCCTGGCCTCCTATCTTTTCCTTTATCTATTTCACTAGCAGATGAGGACTCCCTTGATTCCAGTCCTGGCCCCCAAAACACCCTCCCAAGTTTCCATGTTGATCCTACGCTTCTCCATCTCTCTCCTCGATTCCCTGCCAGTGATCTGGGACTCAGGGATGGAGCAAGGGGATGGGAAGGTCCAGGACTGAGATTCTGCAGCACTTACATGCCCATCTAAAGCCCAGTGATCATCTTTGAACTTGTTCACAAAGATTTCCACAGGCCCTGTAATCTGGTAAACCTGGAGCAGGAGATGGAAATCTTCTTTCTTGTAAATTCCTGGGAAAAGGAAATTCAGAGAGTACAGGAAAGATCTGGAAAAACACCCAAGTTCAAATCTGCGTGTACATGGGATTTCACGTGTTGATGTTGATGTAAATGTGGCATGCACAACCGCCAGGAGGTAAGTATAGTGTTGCCTGTGAGTTTGTTTGGGCTGATCGTGAGGGCACACAGAGTGTGCGCATGTGTGTTATCGACAACTGGATTGCCGACCTGGGTTTGTGACCCTACTAACACATGCACATGTCAGAATAAAGTGAATATGATTTTGCATATGTTAATGTGTCCGTGAATGCAGGAATATGCCTTCCGATTTCATGCGTGCAGGATTGCATGAGGCAAGTATGTGGTCTTCTGTGAATGTCTTCACGACTCAGCCTTCCAGCAAATGAGCGAACCCGACAGTTCAGTGGTATGTGTGCACACGCTCACACGAATGCGTGGCTATGATTGTGTGTGGGCTGTGTGTTAATGTCCACATCCATTCACTCATGCATTCCTTTACCTGTCCATCTTTTCCAGAAATGTTTTTCTGAGAGATTTAGTTTTTCTGATTATAAAAAGATTGAAAATCAAAGAAATTGTGGAAAATGCAGAGATGCAGGGAGAAAAAACAGATCACTTCTGATATCACTAAGAAATAGTCCCTGTTAACCTTTTGGTGGGATTATTTCCAATTTTCTTTCTTTTTTTAAGATTTTATTTATATGAGAGGGAGAGAGCAAGAGAGAGTGCACATGTGGGAGATGCTGCAGAGGGAGAGGGAGAAGCAGACGCACCGCAGAGCAGGGTGCCAGTGGGATCTTGACCTGAGCGGAAGGCAGACACTTAACTGACTACCCAGGTGCCCCTGTGTTTTCTTTCTTATGAATACAATTTTTCCTTTAAAAACTGGAGTCATGGGGTATGTGTGCAGTGGTATGTGTGCACACGCTCACACGAATGCAACAGCAAGGTCAACGCTGCTGGGTGGTTCAGTGGGTTAAAGCCTCTGCCTTCGGCTCAGGTCATGATCCCAAGGTCCTGGGATTAAGCCCCGCATCCGGCTCTCTGCTCAGCAGGGAGCCTGCTTCCCTTCCTCTCTCCCTGCCTGCCTCTCTGCTTACTTGTGATCTCTGTGTGTCAAATAAATAAATAAAGTCTTTAAAAATTTTTTTAAAAAAACTGGAGTCACATTATAAACGTGCCAGGGTAGGTCCATTTGCCCCCAAATTGGCACACTATTTTATCTATCAGATGTATTACAAGTAAATGTCCAGTTTGTTATTTTTGGACAATTTTCTCTTTGTGGTTTTTATGTAATACAGATAGCCCTTTAATGTGAACATCCTTTATTTAGGAATATTTGACTCTCTCCATAGCTATGTTTTATGATAAAAATTCTTAGAAAAATAATTAACAGGTTCAGTAATTTTCAAAGATCTTAACACAAACTGTATCAGTGTCTTCACTGGACCTTGACCAGCACTAATGTTTACCACTTAAAAAAAAAAATCTTAGTTGGATAAGTGGAAAATGACATTTTCTGTTTACTTTTAGGTTTTTTTTTTTATTACTACTGAAAAATATTTTTTCTTTCATTTATTGACTGTATTTTGTTTTCTGGGAATTCTCTGTCCCTATTTTTGGTTCAGTTTCAGAGATTTTGGTCTCTTTTCTCTTAAGAGTCCTCTTCAAGTTATTAATGTTTGTCATCTAACTATTTCCTTTTAGTCCCTGGTGATTTTGTCATGCTGACAAAGATGAACAGACAGTTTCTCCTTCTCCTGCCCATCAGACTAGTCCCCCCAGGACATGAGGATGCAATGACAGTAGACTTGTCCTTGTAGAGAATGTGTGCCCACCCACCCCTACCACCCCTACCGCCCACCCCTGTAAAAGCAAGGCTTTTACAGGGATGGCCTACTCCTTACCAGCCAAGTGCACCTCCACACCACTGTGGTCAATCATGGTGGCGTTGACCTTGCTGTTGACAACCTGGAAGCCAGTCACTCTGAGCATGGCTGGCTGCTTCTTCCCCTGGTACTCATAGGCCCCTTTCCATAGGGAGTTCTTGGCAAAAACATCCCCAGGAACTGGAGGAATTGAGAAACAGATGTGAGAGAGACTGAGGCCACCTGGTGGCTGATCCCAGTTCACTCACTGAGATTGTTTTCTCCAAAGCCTAACAGGGGAGAGGTTGGTGGAGTGCTCTGGTCCTCTTGTGATCCAGAATGGAACTTGAGCAGAGTATGATGCCAACTCTGGTTTCCTTCTTATATAACACACATGCTAATGTGGTAAGTAAAAGTATAAAATTCAAAAAAGTATGTCATACTCTAACTTCTCCAAAGACATACAAATGGCTACCAGACACATGAAAAAATGTTCATCATTAGCCATCAGGGGAATTCAAATAAAACCCACATTGAGATACCAACTTACACTAGTTAGAATGGCCCAAATCAACAAGACAGTACACAACAGGTATTGGAGAGGATGTGGAGAAAGGGGAACCCTCTTATACTGTTGGTGGGGATGCAAGTTGGTGAAGCCACTTTAGAAAACAGTGTGGAGATTCCTCAAAAAATTAAAAATAGAGCTACCCTATGACCCTAAAATTACACTACTGGTAAATACTGGGTATTTACCCCAAAGATACAGATGTAGTGAAAAGAAGGGCCATCTGTACCCTAATAGCAGCAATGGCCACAATTGCCAAACTGTGGAAAGAGCCAAGATGCCCTTCAGCAGACGAATGGATAAAGAAGATATGGTCCATATATACAATGGAGTATTACGTCTCCATCAGAAAGGATGAATACCCAACTTTTGTATCAATGTGGATGGAACTGGAGGAGATTATGCTGAGTGAAATAAGTCAAGCAGAGAAAGTCAATTATCATATGGTTTCACTTACTTGTGGAGCATAAGGAATAACATGGAGGACATTAGGAGAAGGAAAGGAAAAGTGAATTGGGGGAAATCGGAGGGGGAGATGAACCATGAGAGACTGTGGACTCCAAGAAACAAACTGAGGGTTTTGGCGGGAAGGGGAGGTGGGGGGATGAGTGAGCCTGGTGTTGGGTATTAAGGAGGGCACATATTGCATGGAGCACTGGGTGTGGTGCATAAACAATGAATCTTGGAACACTAAAAAAAAATAATAATAAAAAAAGAAAAATTGTGTATTGATACATGGTACAATGTGGATGAACTTTGAAAATATTCTGTTCAATAAAATAAGCCAGACCCCCCCCCCCCCAAAAAAAAGATACGATAGTCTATAATAATTTTTCATTAGTCGGGCCACACCTATAGTTATGTGTCCAGTTCTGGACATTGCCCTTTGAAAGAAACAATACCTGTGTTAAAAAAGGAACCATTTCCAGGAAGTTCCCTGGGCAGGACTTGGATCTCTGTATCTGTATGACTACACATGGGCCAGTCCTGTGCTGAGGTGGTGGGGGAGTGGTTTGTGGTAATCAATGGTTCCAGAGCTCAGAGCTCTGGTTGTGTTTCTGGAAGGCTTTGGCCTCTTCTGGATGAGGTTTCTGTTTCCTTCAGGCTCACTTCCTCCTGAAGTTTGTCAGGGGAGGGTAGTGGGTGGGGGAATCTGTTTGGCTCTGTAGACAGTTTTCACACCCTTTCACTGAGTACTCGGAAAGTCATATGCATGTTTCTGGGTGACTAGGTAAAGGAATCAACACCAGTTTCTTGTTCATCTGGAAGATCTGGACCATACCTACCGGAAGCCTGGGTGAGTGGTGGCTCCCGGGCAGTATTGATGGGTCTCCCACTAGGCCGGACCTCTGCTGGGGAAAGAGAATAGAACAACATGGGTTTAACCTCTGGTCTACACTCCACTAGAAAAATAATGGCCACCTCTCTGACACTAGGTCAGTGGGCTCTCTGAGATCTTGTTTTGCATTTATCCTGTTAGATGGGGGAGTAGATACTTTGATGGTCTGATAGATGCTATGGACCCCTTTAGGGAAAATAAAGCATAATGAGTTAAAAGGAAATCCATTTTATCAATTATAGTCATTGATATTTTAAACAAAGAATTAGAATGCAGGTAGATATGTGATCCTTTATCACTGCATTAAATAACAGAATATAGAAGCAGGTCCAGTCACTACCATATCCTTGAAGTAGTCAGAAATATAAGCAACATTTCATGTCAGAAACAACTGTAATATAATATGAAAATCTTTGCAATTTTTTACTGGTGACAAAGCCACAAGTATCATTAACACTACTATGGGTTTTGGTCTACATTTTAAATTAAAGCAAGTGTTAAATTTCATCAAGAGGTAAAGGGAAATAAAGCTATTTTGCTAACATTGTACCTAGATCTGCAGAATATCCTCTATTGATGACCCTAGGTTGAAAAGCCCTGTCCTGGACTCTGTTTTCCTCCCAGATGCCTGGCATGAAGGAGGACCTTCCACCAATCAAAAGCGAACTCTTTGAGGTCTGGTGGGGCTTTGAGTGGTATGCTCCCTTCCCTCGGTGTGATGATATTAAGACTGAAGCCCAAAACAATTGCTCTGTCTTGCACCATGAACCAGAATTCCCAGTGCTGCTTCTCTGGCCATCCACACCAGCATAGCTCCCAGCATAAGAGATGCTCAAGGAGGAGCACGAAGGGGCTGCACTTGGGGTGCCCCAGGGCTTGGCTCCTCTGGCGATCCCCACGATCAACACCCACAGCAAGACCTCCATGTCGGATCACATCACCCAGTCCCCGCTCAACACAGTCTGGGCTTCCTTGCATTCGCCTAGTCTGTGAAGCCTAGGGAGCGAAGGTGGCAGGTGACATGACTGGGGCCCTGGCCTATGTCTCTGCCATGAAGAGCCTGAACATCTGGTCCCTGGCCTTGGGCCTCCTTCTAATCAGTACTTCCACCATTACTTTCACCCCTGGCTCGCTGATAATTCTCTAAGCAATTTCTGAGATCATAAAAGGTTATGGAGACTACTAGTAGCTGCCCATGCCCGAGGCTGTCACCCCTTTCACAGCAGTTTGTATACGCATCAGTCTATAGCTGAATTCAGTAGTGCACTTGTATGTGGGGATCAAAAAAGATGAGAAGCCCTCACAGGCAAAGTCAGAGGCCCTGGGCCTGAGTCAGACACTGCAGGTTCGGATCCCAGCAGCTACTTCATGATGTGTGACCTTGACTGGTCACTTTACCCCTCAGAGTCTCCATCTCCTCACTGGAATGTGGGAAAATACTGAAACATACCTCACATGTCTACACTGAATAAATGAGGTTATGAACACGAAGGTCACAGTTAGCCAGTGTTAATGTCTTTTCTTCTTTAGCACAGAAACAACAGAAATATCTGCCTCAAGGAACGGCAGACTCTCCCTACTATCTCCTTGAGGAGGCTTGATTTTGAGCACAGTCCTTCTGACTCCACAGGGCAGCCACTATACAGAAGGCTGTGGAGAAATTTTCCACAGTGGCTCAAAGTACTTTTATGAAGTAAATGTCTTTATTGTCTTAGGTTTTATAACATAAAGGGAGTAGGACGGAGAAAGCTTACAGGCCAGAAGCTGTGCCAGGCCATGTTATTCACATTATTTCACTTACTTTTGCTCTCAAAACTGTGAGGTACAGAGTACTATCTTCATTTTATAGAAGAGAAACTCGTTAGGAGGCAGAGAAATGAAGAGGCTTGCCAAAGATCACACAGTAAGGGGTTGAATTGAAATTCAACTGCATCTAAAGCATTTTGTACTTTTATATACAGTTATATAATAGCATCAAAAACAATAAAATACTTAAGACTAAATGTGACCAAGGAAGCGCAAGACATGTATAATGAAAATGATAAACCATTGTTAGAAGGAATTAAAGATCTAAATAGATGGAAAGACATCCCATGCTCATGAATTGGAAGACTTAATACTGTTCAGATGGCAACACTCCCCAATCTAACCTACACATTTACCGCAATCCCTGTCAAAATTCCAGCTGTCTGTTTTGCAGAATTTCATAATCCAATCCTAAAATCCATATAGAATTAAAAGGGGATCAGAAGAGCCAAAACAATCTTGAAAAAGAAGAACAACACTTCTCAACTTCAAAACTTATTACAAAGCTATTATAATCAGAATGGTGTGATGTCATAGAGGCAGTTATACAGATCAATGGGTAAAACCGAGGATCCAGATATAAGCTCACATATTTATGGTCAAATGATCTTTGACAAGGGTGCCAAGACAATTCAAAGAAGAAGAGTGAAGAATAGTCTTTCCAACAAATGGAGCTGGGGCATGCAAAGGAATGAATTTGGATCCCAAACGACTACTCCCCCACCAACAAAAAACCCCACAAAATAAACAAAAGACCTAAATATAAGAGCTAAAACTATAAAACTCTTAGAAAAAAAAATAGACATGTTTTCATGACCTTGGATTTGGCAATGGTTTCTTAGGTATGATATGAAATCATGAACAAAGAAAATATAGATAAATTGGAGTTCATTAAAATTAAAGACATTTGTGCTTAAAAGGACACCAAAAGAAGGTGAAAAGATCCAAACTCATCAAGTTGTATATATAAAATATGTGCATTTTTATGTATTAATTATATCTCAATAAGGCTGTAAAAAAAAAACTCCATTTGAAAAAAAAAAAAAGAAAAAGAATTTAACACAGGGCTGTGTTAAAATGGAGCTTGAAATGTGACAGTCTAATTTCATTTCCAGTGATGAGTGAAGTAAAGGAGAAAGTACTTGTAAATTTTAAGAAAAGAAAGTGAAAGACAACTCATAAAATGGGAGACAATATGTACAAATCTTGTATCTGATAAGAGTCTTATATTCTAGATATATAAAGGACTCTTGAAGAGACTCTGGACCAAGATGGTGAAATAGGAGGCTCCTAAATTCCCCTCCTGCTATGGACACACTGAATGTACAGCTACACATGGTTCAATGGCAGGAGTTCAAGTAGAAGAAAGGATCTAAATATAAAAGCGTAGGAAACTATAAAACTCACTGATATAGATAAATAGATGGTTAAATTCAGAATACTCTAATATTGTAACTGTGGTGGGTGAATAAGTTATAACTCTAGTTTGAAGATTAAAAGACAAAAGTGTTAAAAATAACTACAACTGCAGGGGCACCTGTGTGGCTCAGTTGGTTAAACATCTGACTCTTGATCTCAGCTCAGGTCTTGATCTTAGGGTGATGAGTTCAAGCCTCAAATTGGGGTCCATGCTGGGTGTGAAGCTTACTTAAAATAAATCCAAAAACTCAAAACTAGAACTGTAATAATTTGTTAATGAATATATGTATAAAAAGATGTCCACTGTGACATCAAAAACAAAAAAATGTAGGAGGGGAGTCTAAAAATGTAGGGCTTTTGTATGTATTCAAATTAAATTGTGATTTGCTTTATTCGTTTGCTTATACATTTATTTAATTTACTTACTTTTAAATAAGCTCCATGTAAAGACCCCATCAAAAAGGAGAATTTCAGGGGCGCCTGGGTGGCTCAGTGGGTTAAAACCTCTGCCTTCAGCTCAGGTCATGATCCTGGGGTCCTGGGATCAAGCCCCACATTGGGCTCTCTGCTTCCCTTCCTCTCTCTCTCTGCCTGCCTCTCTGCCTACTTGTGATCTTTGTCTGTCAAATAAATAAATAAATAAAATCTAAAAAAAAAAAATTCAAACATGCATTAAAAAAAAAAAAAAAGGAGAATTTCAGACCAATATCCGTGATGCATATGGATGCCAAGATTCTCAACAAGATCCTAGCTAATAGGATCCAACAGTAGAATAAAAAGATTATCCACCATGAGCAGGTGGATTTATCCCTGGAATGTAAGTGTAGTTCAACATTCACAAATCAATCAATGTGACAGAACAAATCAATAAGAGAAGAGAGAAGAACCACATAGTGCTCTCAATTAATGCAGAAAAAGCATTTGACAAAACACAGCATCCGTTCCTGATTAAAACTCTTCAAAGTACAGGGATTGAGGGAACATTCCTCAACTTCATAAAATCTACCTATGAAAAACCCACATCAAATATCATTCTCAATGGGGAAAAGCTGACAGCATTCCCTTTGAGATCAGGAACATGACAAGGATGCCCACTTTTGCCACTGTTGTTCAACATAGTACTTGAAGTCCTAGCAACAGCAATAAGAAAACAAAAGAAAATAAAAGGTATTCAAAGAAGAAGTCAAACTCTTTCCCTTTGCAGATGACATGATACTTTATATGGAAAACCCAAATGACCCTACTCCGAAACTACTGGAACTCATACAGCAATTCAGTAATGTGGCAGGAAAATCAAGGCACAGAAATCAGTTGCTTTCTTATACACTAACAATGAAAACATAGAAAGAGAAATTAGAGAATCCATTCCATCTATTATAGCACCAAGAACCATAAGATACCTGGGAATAAACCTAACCAAAGAGGTAAAGGATCTGTACTCAAGGAACTATAGAACACTTATGAAAGAAATTGAAGAAGACACAAAAAGATGGAAAAGCATTCTATGCTCATGAATTAGAAGAAGAAACATTGTTAAAATGTCTATACTGCCCAGAGAAATCTATACTTTCAATGCCATCCCGATAAAAATTCCACTGGCGTTTTTCAAAGTGCTAGAACAAACAATCCTAGAATTTGTATGGAACCAGAAAAGACCCTGAATTGCTAAGGAAATACTGAAAAAGAAAAGCATCATGTTGCCTGATTTTAAGCTTTACAACAAAGCTGTGATCACCAAGACAGCGTGGTACTGGTACAAAAACAAACACATAGACCAGTGGAACAGAGTAGAGTCCAGATATAGACCCTCAACTCTATGGTCAACTAATCTTTGACAAAACAGGAAAAAATATCCAGTGGAAAAAAGACAGTGTCGGGGCGCCTGGGTGGCTCAGTGGGTTAGAGCCTCTGCCTTTGGCTCAGGTCATGATCCCGGGGTCCTGGGATCGAGCCCCGCATCGGGCTCTCTGCTCAGCGGGGAGCCTGCTTCCTCCTCCCTCTCTCTCTGCCTACTTGTGATCTCTGTCTGTCAGATAAATAAAATCTTAAAAAAAAAAAAGACAGAGTCTTCAATAAATGGTTTGGGAAAATTGAACAGCTGTGTATAGAAGAATGAAACTTGACCATTCTCTTATACCATACACAAAGACAAATTCAAAATGGATAAAAGACCTCAACTTTAGGCAGGAATCTATCAAAATCCTAGAAGAGAACATAGGCAGTAACCTCTTCGACATTGGCCACAGCAACTTCTTTCAAGACATGTCTCCAAAGGCAAAGGAAACAAAAGTGAAAATGAACTTTTGGGACATCATCAAGATCAAAACTTCTGCACAGCAAAGGAAACAATCAACAAAACAAAGAGGCAATGCACAGAATGGGAGAAGATATTTGCAAATGACAGTACAGACAAAGGACTGATATCCAAGATCTATAAAGAACTTCTCAAACTCAACACACACAAAACAGATAATCATGTCAAAAAATGGGCAGAAGACATGACCAGACACTTCTCAAAGAAGACATACAAATGACTAACAGACACATGAAAAAATGTTCATCATCATTAGCCATCAGGGAAATTCAAATCAAACCCATATTAAGATACCACCTTATACCAGTTAGAATGGCCAAAATTAACAGGACAGGAAACTACAAATGTTGGAGAGGATGTGGAGAAAGGGGAACCCTCTTACACTGTTGGTGGGAATGCAAGTTGGTGCAACCACTTTGAAGAACAGTGTCGAGATTCCTTAAGAAATTAAAAATAGAGCTACCCTATGACCCTGCAATTGCACTACTGGGTATTTACCCCAAAGATACAGATGTAGTGAAAAGAAGGGCCATCTGTACCCCAATGTTCATAGCAGCAATGACCACAATTGCCAAACTGTGGAAAGAGCCAAGATGCCCTTCAACAGATGAATGGATAAAGAAGATATGGTCCATATACAAAATGGAGTATGATGCCTCCATCAGAAAGGATGAATACCCAACTTTTGTATCAACATGGATGGGACTGGAGGAGATTATGCTGAGTGAAATAAGTCAAGCAGAGAAAGTCAATTATCATATGGTTTCACTTACTTGTGGAACATAAGGAATAACATGGAGGACATTAGGAGAAGGAAAGGAAAAGTGAATTGGGGGAAATTGTAAGGGGAGATGAATCATGAGAGACTTTGGATTCTGAGAAATAAACAGAGAGTTTTGGAGGGGAGAGGGGTGGGGAGTTAGGTGAGCCTGGTGTTGGGTATTAAGGAGGACACGTATTGCATGGAGCACGGGGTGTGGTGCATAAACAATGAATCTTGGAACACTGAAAAAATAAAATAAAATTAAACAAACAAACATAAATAGGGTCCATGCCCAGTGCAGAGCCCTGTGTGGGGCTTGAACTCATGACCCTGAGATCGAGACCTGAGCCAAGATCTGAGCCGAGACTAAGAGTCAGATGCTTAACTGACTGACCTACCCAGGCCCCAAGTTGTTACTTGCTTTAAAAAGACTGTTGTAAGTATAAGATGTTTTAGGTAGGCCTCATGGTAAACACAAAACCTTTAGTGGATACACTAAAGGTAAAGAGAAAGGAATTAAAACAAACCACTACAGAAACTTGCCAAATCCCAAAAGAAGAGAATAAGGAAAGAAGAAAGGAACTAGGAACTATAAAGCAGACAGAAAAAAAAAATTAAGAAAATGGCAACAGGAAGTCCATACTTATAAAAAATTACTTTAAATGTAAATGGACTAAATTCTTTAATACAAACACAGAGAGTGGCTGAATGGACAAAAGAAAAAAAAAAACCCAAAAAACCAAGAAATAGCAACACAGTAACAGCAGGAGACTTTAATACCTTCCTTTCAACCACAGATTGATCATCCAGGCAGCCAATAATTAAGGAAACACTGGGCCTAACTTACACAGTAGATCAGATGAACTCTACTCAAGTGCACATAGAACATTCTCCAGGACAGATCATATGTTAGGCTACAAAAAATTATTTTTTTTTCCAAGTAATCCCATTTTTTATTTCTCAAAATCATTTAAAATGCCAGTTAAGGAATAGATGCATGGCTATTTCTTCTGTTCTCTGTTTCTCTTTTTCATTTAAATATTCCTTTCTGTTCTGTAGACTGAATTAAGGAAGCAAAAAACTATTACTTATAAACAGTGTCAACAATTGCTTTATTTTATTTTATTTTATTTTATTTTATTTTATTTTATTTTATTTTATTTTATTTTATTTTTCAGTCTTTATTTTTTTATTTTATTTTTTAAAGGATATTGTGTATTTGTTTATTTATTTATTTTTAATTTATTTTCAGCATAACAGTATTCATTATTTTTGCACCACACCCAGTGCTCCATGCAATCTGTGCCCTCTATAATACCCACCACCTGGTACCCCAACCTCCCACTCCCCACCCCTTCAAAACCCTCAGATTGTTTTTCAGAGTCCATAGTCTCTCATGGTTCATCTCCCCTTCCAATTTCCCCAAACCCCCTTCTCCTCTCTAACTCCCCATGTCCTCCATGCTATTTGTTATGCTCCACAAATAAGTGAAACCATATGATAATTAACTCTCTCTGCTTGACATTCCTGAACTTCATCAAAACTATCTGTGAAAGACCCACAGCAAATATCATCCTCAATGGGAAAAAGCTTGCAGCCTTCCCGTTGAGATCAGGAATACAACAAGGATGCCCACTCTCACCACTCTTGTTCAACATAGTATTAGAAGTCCTAGCAACAGCAATCAGACAACAAAGAGAAATAAAAGGTATCCAAATTGGCAATGAAGAAGTCAAACTCTCTCTCTTCGCAGATGACATGACTATACGGAAAACCCAAAAGACTCCACCCCCAAACTACTAGAACTCATACAGCAATTCAGCAACGTGGCAGGATACAAAGTCAATGTACAGAAATCAGTGGCTTTCTTATACACTAACAATGAAAATACAGAAAGGGAAATTAGAGAATCGATTCCGATTCCATTTACTATAGCACCAAGAACCATAAGATACTTGGGAATAAACCTAACCAAAGAGATAAAGGATCTGTATTCAAGGAACTACAGAACACTCGTGAAAGAAATTGAAGAAGACACAAAAAGATTGAAGACCATTCCATGCTCTTGGATCGGAAGAATAAACATTGTTAAAATGTCTATACTGCCTAAAGCAATCTATACTTTTAATGCCATTCTGATCAAAATTCCACTGGTGTTTTTCAAAGAGCTGGAGCAAATAATCCAAAAATTTGTATGGAATCAGAAGAGACCCCGAATCGCTAAGGAAATGTTGAAAAACAAAAATAAAACAGGGGGGGGGGCGTGCCTGGGTGGCTCAGTGGGTTAAAGCCTCTGCTTTCGGCTCGGGTCATGATCCCAGGGTCCTGGGATCGAGCCCCGCATCGGGCTCTCTGCTCAGCAGGGAGTCTGCTTTCCTTCCTCTCTCTCTGCCTGCCTCTCTGCCTCCTTGTGATCTCTGTCTGTCAAATAAATTAAAAAAAATAAATAAAACAGGGAGCATCACGCTACATGATTTCAAGCTTTACTACAAAGCTGCGATCACCAAGACAGCATGGTGCTGGCATAAAAACAGACACATAGACCAGTGGAACAGAGTAGAGAGCCCAGATATGGGCCTCAACTCTATGGGCAAATAATCTTCGACAAAACGGGAAAAAATATACAGTAGAAAAAAGACAGTCTCTTCAATAAATGGTGCTGGGAAAACTGGGCAGCTATATGTAGAAGAATGAAACTCGACCATTCTCTTACACCATACACAAAGATAAACTCAAAATGGATAAAAGACCTCAACGTGAGACAGGAATCCATCAGAATCCTAAAGGAGAACATAGGCAGTAATCTCTTTGATATCAGCCACAGCAACTTCTTTTCAAGAGATGTCTCCAAAGGCAAAGGAAACAAAAGCCAAAATAAACTTTTGGGACTTCATCAAAATCAAAAGCTTCTGCACAGCAAAAGAAACAGTCAAGAAAACAAAGAGGCAACCCACGGAATGGGAGAAGATATTTGCAAATGAAAGTACAGACAAAAGGTTGATACCCAGGATCTATAAAGAACTCCTCAAACTCAACACACACAAAACAGACAATCATATCAAAAAATGGGCAGAAGATATGAACAGGCACTTCTCCAATGAAGACATACAAATGACTATCAGACACATGAAAAAATGTTCATCATCACTAGCCCTCAGGGAGATTCAAATTAAAACCACATTGAGATATCACCTTACACCAGTTAGGATGGCCAAAATTAGCAAGACAGGAAACAACATGTGTTGGAGGGGATGTGGAGAAAGGGGAACCCTCTTACACTGTTGGTGGGAATGTAAGTTGGTGCAGCCACTTTGGAGAACAGTGTGGAGATTCCTCAAGAAATGAAAAATAGAGCTTCCCTATGACCCTGCAATCGCACTACTGGGTATTTACCCCAAAGATACAGATGTAGTGAAAAGAAAGGCCATCTGTACCCCAATGTTTATAATAGCAATGGCCAAGGTCGCCAAACTGGGGAAAGAACCAAGATGCCCTTCAACGGACGAATGGATAAGGAAGATGTGGTCCATATACACTATGGAGTATTATGCCTCCATCAGAAAGGATGAATACCCAACTTTTGTAGCACCATGGATGGGACTGGAAGAGATTATGCTGAGTGAAACAATTATTTTTTTAAGGTAAGTCTACCTTTTTTTTTTTTTTTTTAGAGAAAGAGAGAAAGAGATAGACTGTGCATTCACATGCACACACACACACACGCACTCTCTCTTTCTCTCTCTCTCAAATCAACCAACCAACCAACCAACCAACCAACCAACCAACAACCAACCAATCAATCTTTATACCCAGGCAGAAGGTAGCAAAATAAAACTTGTGATGGCCTCACTATGTGTCTCTCTGGACTGCTCTGGTTTCATCTCCTCGAGGTGTAATACCTCAGAAACTCAGAAGCAGGATCCAGCTCCTGGACATCATATTCCTTCCTTCTCTTTTACTGACTTTCACTCAAGCTCAGCTGTCACCTTTGGCCTCCCACCCTGGAAAGGTTTGCCAGGGGGCACACTCACCCAGGCAGATAGGTGGTTTGCCTGTCCAGCTGCCGTCTGCTTTGCAGGTGCGGTGCTCGGAGCCACCCTTGAGGGAGAAACCCTCCTGGCAGGAATAGAGGAGTGTGTAGCCCATAGAGGGTAAGTCCAGGGCTCCAACGTTGGCATGGGATGGCGTCTCTGGCTGCTTGCAGTGGTGGGCTGGGTGAGAGAAAAGACAGTGTTGGACCTGGGAGATTAGGATCTTTAGGAAGCCTTTTGATTATTTCTGTTCCTACATGGAACATCCCCTTCCTTTCCCCTCTAGGCCCCTTTCATGTATCCCATCCCCTCCCCAAAACTACCCCCCAACCCCAGCCTTGAGGTCTAGACTTATGACCGGGATGGGGATGACATGGATCCTGGTTTAGTCATCCTTGGGGGGCCTGTAGCACTCTTCCTGGGGAAAGAGCAGTAATTATGGTCAAAAGCCTGAAATCCTTAATGAGGGGCAACCTTGTAGCAGTGAGTTTTTGCTGCCACTGGAAAGTTCTTTCTTTTTTGCTAAGGCATAGGAATTGCCTTCAAATATCAGAAAGGCTTTTGTGTGGAAATGTCTTCCATGAGTCCCCAAGGGATAAGGACTACAAAGAAAGCAATATCGGTCCCAGTCATGAGCTCCCTGTCATTCAGAGCATTTGAGCATCTGGGTGTCCAGCTGGGGGAGGTAATGTGTTGCTGAGAGGAACTGTCAAGGTGCAGGGGAAGTCTGCACTCACGGACACAGTCGGGCGGGGTTCCGCTCCACGTGAGGTTGGGGAGGCAGGTCCTGGTGGTGGAACCCTGAAGCAGGTAACCTTTCTGACAACGGAAGAGCACTGTGCTTCCAACCTGTGGGGAGGATGGAAGCTTCCTTCATCCCCTCCTAGTGAGTGATGCTTCATACCCTGCCACTTGACTACTTAGTTTCCTATCACCCAGCTCCTGCCCACACCCTTGCCTCCACCTGAAACTTCCTTCCACTTCTCTGCCTGGTTAAATATTATTTACCCTTTGAGGCAGCTGTTGTACCTCTTCCACTGGCCCTTACCCAAGCCCCGAGCCAGAGCAGTGCTCTTCTCAGATGGAGCATGCTCTGCTGCAGCGGACAGATGCCTGACTCAGAATCAGAAGACCCTGGTCTGACTTCTGGCTTTGATCTTTGCTCATGGAATGACAAGTTGCTGGGAACTCAATGCCCAAGTCTTCCTGTGCAGAATGAGGGACTACTGGCCCCACCATGCATACAGCACAGTGTCATGACAGTCAAATGCAGTGTTGGATTTGAAAGCCTTTTATAAAATGGGACACACTTCCCAACACAGAATCATGACTTGTGTGTGTCTCTTCCATGAGTCTACACATTAAGGGAGACTTGTCTTCTTATAGAGAGCTTCCACAAAGATCCTGGCACTTGCTTAATGAGTATCTGTTGGGCAGATTCACCACCCTGCTACCATCTCTACCTCTGATCATTTGTCCCTTCCCCCAGTTCCGCGTCCACCAGCCCTCATTGTCCCATATGACACCCCTGCAACCACCAGCTCCATCTCTCCCTCTGCCCTCTGCATGGCGGCTTCCTAAGCGGCAACTCTGATGTCCCAGTTTCCCAGCTGGAAATACTCGCATGTCCCTTTTACCTATGTGAGCAAAATTCCAATGCCAAGTGAAACACTTGACTTCCACTCCCTTCCTCCAGGCCCTTCCACTTCTTCTGGAATGTCATCCTTTCATTCAGCAATGGCGCCTCTGTCCATCCAGGTGTGCCGATCAAAACCTTCAAGGAAGTCTTGATTCCTCCCTTTACTTCAACCCCTCACTCCAATCCATCAGCATGTTGTCTTGGTTCTGCCTCTGTCTGTTGGTTCTGCCTCCACAGTCCATCCTGACCCCTTCATTTCTCTTTGTGTCACTGTCACTACCTCGCCCTTCTCCCAGAGCCACAGCAGCAATGCCCTACTTGTTCAGGTTCCTTTGTTCTAACCCATTATTCACTCTCTCTGCAGCATTCAAATGATGGATCACAGTCCCCTTCAAATGGTTTCCTGTGACATTTAGAATAAAATCCAAAATGTTTACCATGGCCTCAAGGGCCCTAGGTGACCTGACCTGTGGCTTTTTCTTTTATAAAAAATTATTACTTGCTATTTGATGCATGCAAAAGAATATATGGAATGTACATGGAAAGGAATTATTATAAAGAAATTGGACACATTAACATTAGCAACGCACTTGTTACTCTCTGCAACTTTCCCTGCCCCGTTGTTCCTCTCTCCTCGGCTCCCCATCAGCAGTAAAGACTATCTTGAATTTTGTGTTTTTAATTTCCTTGCTTTGTTAGAAAATAATTCTATCACACACATGCACATATATCTCTAATCATAAGTCCTTCGTAGTTTTAATCTTTATAGAAATAGCATCATTCCACCTTATCTTCTGATACAATGTTTCTAAGATTCACCCACTTAGTGAAGATCTGTATTCATTGCAGGCATGTAGTCCTGCATTCCTTATCATCTGATCATCTGATCAATGTCATCTTATCATCTGATACAATGTTTCTAAGATTCATCCATGTAGTGTAGATCTGTATTCAATGCAGGAATGTAGTCCTGCATTCATTGTCACTGTGGTGACTTCACAGTTTTTCTCAGATCTCGGAAATATACGCAAGGGTTTCTCTGGGGTTAGTTTCCAGGAATGGAGCTTCTGGGTTGCAGACTGTGTGACTATTTAACTTTAACAGACGGTGCCCAGTTGTTTTCAAACAGATAGAGATCACAAGTAGGCAGAGAGGCAGGCAGAGAGAGAGGGAGGAGGAAGCAGGCTCCCCGCCGAGCAGAGAGCCCAACGCGGGGCTTGATCCCAGTACCCCGGGATCATGACCTAAGCCGAAGGCAGAGACTTTAACCGACTGAGCCACCCAGGCGCCCCTAATTGTCCTGTCTTGAACACACCTTTCGGGCTTCCTGTTTCTGTTCCAAGTGTCCCATCCCAGGCTGTCCAAATCCCTGCCTCCTCCTGAAGCTCTTTCTGAGATGTTCCCATGGAGCTTGCCTGCTGTGTGGCACTTGCTCCTTCCTACCACTCTGAGCCCTGTATCTGTAGGGAGTGTATTGGTGCCATGCAGACAGAAGGTTGTCTGTCTCACTCATTTCTGTCTTCCCACAACTGCCTGTGCCAACTGCAGGGGGCTGCTGGGAAGTGTTTGCATCACTATGTGAGAATCTCTTCTGCGTCTGTTTCTCGGATTGCTGTCAGTGCCTCTGTTTCTGCAGGCTGCTCCCACGTGGCATGGTTCAAAGACACAGAACACTTTCTGCCTCCAGCTTCCAAGGTCTTGTTTCCACCCATGCTGTTTCGGGGAAGGTCCCTGAGCCCCTGAGGCTGACAATGATAGACAAGGACAGGGGGCAGGAAGGCCAGATCCTGGCTGACTTCATTACCTGGTATCCCTGGGAATTGTTCTGTATCCCGAACTGCGGCACACCGGGGTCTGCACACATGGTCAGCGTTGGGTCTAGGTTGCAAAACAGAGAAACAGATCCCATGGTCAGTGAGGCTCTCATTGCGTCCACTCACTCTGAGACACAGGTGTAGGAGGGGAAAATGGAGCCACATCCTTCCTCCCACACCTGTTATGGCTCCTCCCGAGTCATACCCTTGCACCATCTATGTGATTCCTGGAAGCACACTCACTCTGGGTATTTTCAACTTCACTTTAAGAAGTTTTAAGAAGCTCGGGAGGATGCCCACCAGCTTGCCCACTCTTTCCCAGACCATCTCTCACCTATGCAGCTGGGCTGGGTGCCACTCCATGTCCCATCTGACTGGCAAAACCTCCGTGGAGAGCCCACCAGCACCAGAGGGGGCTGGCAGGAGAAGGAGACGGACGACCTGTAGGAGAAGCCTCGGTCCTCTCTCCTGCCACGGGCTGGGACGCCAGGATCTCCGCAGAACACAGCTGGGAAGACGAAGGGAGAAAGGCCGGTCTGAGATGCTTTCTAGAGCCCTGTCTGTCACCCTAGGCTGGCTCTCCTCCAAGTGCCAGTTGGACTCTGCCAACAGGAGCAGCCTCGAGTCAACAGTCACCGTTCCCTCACACACCTGCTGTTCTGTGCATCCTCTCCTTCCCATATTCAAGATGCTTGTTAATAATCACCCAAGAAATGAAGCAACAGTATAGGAAGTTAAATTGAGAGGAAGTCAACTACAACTCATTTCCCACAACTTTTTCCCATTTTCATGCTCACTCCCTTCTAGTCTTCGCTGAGTCATATGTAAACTTGTGTGTGGCTGTGAACCCCACTTCCCAGTGGTGTGAACCTTGCTTTGTTCACTTACTAGCCTGTAAACAGTTTCCACATTTATGACACCATTATCACTTATTGGCTACATCATTTTGCCATGAGAGGTTGTGCCGTAATTGCTGTTCATTGTAGCCGTTACATTAGGCATTTTCTATTACTATACCATTAGATGTGGCTCTTCTTTCCCTGCTAATGTTTTCTTGTGGGGATCCTCTAGAAGTGGACTTAGTATGTTTGAGTGAGTTTGCAGCTCCTGGTGTATAAGCCGAATGTCTTTCCAAAGGGTTTGCATTTACACTGCTGTGGGTATGCACGTGCCCATTTCACTGAGATCTGCAGAGAGATTGCCTAAAGAATGATCATGTGACAGCAAACAGAATAAACACAGGCCCCTCTTCTGTCCCTTCTGTTCAGCGTCTTATTTGCACATATGGTTTACTAAAAATGCTTACTTCCTTAGGACACTGCAGAGACAGGCCTGTGTTCTAAAGGGGGCTGACAGCAAATGTGATTTTGATGCCTTGAAAATAAGCATCTATAAATAAATAAAGGGATTCTATCTGTGTTTTTATCCTTAGAAACAATATACTTTTCTACAGCTCTCAAGACCAGAGATGCCACATAACAAAGAGCCAGTGGTGTCTGGTGTGGCGGGAGCAGGCCATGGGACAGCCAGTACGCTTGGGTTGTGCCAGTTGGAAAGCACAGGGAGTTTGCACTTCTTTCCCATAAACACTCCTGCAGCAGTTCTCGTAGCTGCCACAAGGAGTGGCCAGATGTGCCCCCCGCACTCTGTGAATGTGCTCTACTTAAAAGAAAGGGCCTCGTGCCGATTATATGTGGCTTTGGGGTTCCATTGACTGAGGCACTCTAAAATGCAAAATTAAATTTTATGTCTATCTTTTTTCCTGTTTTAAAAGTTCTCATGGTGATAATACAGGCTGTAAATTTGAGTAGGAATTTTAGAGAAAATTGTGTGGAGAAATGACTGTTTTCACACTAGACTTTGTCACTAACACACTAGGTCAGGTCCTTTTCCTGTCTTATCTTCCCCACTAAGCCACCTGAGAAGGGACTTCTGCCTGCCTCTCAGGATACCTTGTTGTGAGAATCAGATGTGACCATGTGTGCAAACATCCCCTGAGGAGGCAGCACAAAGCCTGTGAAATGTAAAATGTTATCTCTGTGAATGGACTGACATGCTGTGACCTCTCAGTGGAGGAGTTCACATGTGGGTAATCAGAGCAAACCTAACGGCATAATGTAACTCCTCTTCCTCATCCCCATTTTGCCTTGAATTAAATTCACTTTCTTCTCTATTAATTTTCAAACAGCATTTAACAAACCTCTTCAGGTCCTGATTTTCTGCTGCTTCTGGCACCAAATAAGTCTATAGATATGAGCCCTGCCTCTTGAGATCTTAGAATCTAAGCTGGTTAAACCAGGAGGGTATAAAAGGTGAAAGATACAGATAAATAACATGGCTTGAGCATCAATAAAATTTGTTGAAAGTACACAGGTGCATTAGGAACTCAGGGGAAGAAGTAGAAGTTGTACATTTGGAAATGGTGGGATCCAGGGAAGAAGTCAACTTGAAGCTGCTTTACTTAAGACAGGGGAGCTGTCCAGCCAAATGGGAGGTGGCATGGAAAGAGCTGAGTGGGTCTGGGGAAGCACGTAGGAAGTGGTGAGGCTGAAAATGAACTTGATCCTGATGTGTTACAGTATGGGGACAAAATCCCTGCCCACGTTTAGGGAGTTACATAAGACGAAAAAGTGATGTTATGAGGGATATGTTTGCAGCAATACAGCAAGAAAGTGACTAGGTCCAAAAGCAGATCTATGGAGGAAGAGATGCAGTCTGGAGGAGGGAAGTGAGAGTACCAAGCACTGCAGAAGGCCCAGTTGCAAAGTTGGGAAACAGTGATAAGAATTTGAAAGGTTACTGCACATCTCAATGGTCAGCCGCTTGGCCACAGAAAATATGTGTGGAGCACAGCAAGTTAGAAATAAATATATTGTTGGAGAGGATGTGGAGAAAGGGAAACCCTCTTACACTGTTGGTGGGAATGCAAGTTGGTGCAACCACTTTGAAGAACAGTGTCGAGATTCCTTAAGAAATTAAAAATAGAGCTACCCTATGACCCTGTAATTGCACTACTGGGTATTTACCCTAAAGATACAGATGTAGTGAAAAGAAGGGCCATATGCACCCCAATGTTCATAGCAGCAATGGCCATAGTCACCAAACTGTGGAAAGAGCTAAGATGCCTTTCAGCAGACAAATGGTTAAAAAAGATATGGTCCATATTTACAATGGAGTATTATGCCTCCATCAGAAAGAGTGATTACCCAACGTTTGTATGAACATGGATGGGACTAAAGGAGATTATGCTGAGTGAAATAAGTCAAGCAGAGAAAGTCAATTGTCATATGGTTTCACTTACTTGTGGAGCATAAGTAATAACATGGAGGACTTTAGGAGAAGGAAAGGAAAAGTGAATTGGGGGAAATCGGAGGGGGAGATGAACCATGAGAGACTGTGGACTCTGAGAAACAAACTGCGGGTTTTAGGGGGAGAGGGGTGAGGAGTTAGGTGAGCCTGGTGGTGGGTATTAAGAAGGGCATGTATTGCATGGAGCACGGGGTGTGGTGCATAAACAATGAATCTTGGAACACTGAAAAAATAAAATAAAATTAAAAAATATATATATTTGACTTCTTTATAGCACACTACAAGAACACTGACTAGCAGAGTTACAGTTCCCCAAGACGTCACTTCAAGCGTGAAGAACAACCTTCATGCTATAATGTGAATGTATGTGTGTACACAGAGTCAAGAGGTTCATAATCATATACAAAATAAAATGGAAGCAGGCTAGTATCTAAAATCTTGAAAGAACTTATCAGATCAACACCCAAAAACCAAAAAATCCCACCAAGAAATGGGCAGAAGACATGCACAAACATTTCTCCAAAGAACAGACATGTGAAAAAATGCTCAACATCACTCGACATCAGGGAAATACAAATCAAAAGCACAGTGAGAAACTACCTCACACCGGCCAGAATGCCTAAAATTAACATGGGGAAACAACAGATGTTGGCGAGGATGCGGAGAAAGGGGAACTCTGTTGGTGGGAATGCAAGCTGGTGCAGCCACTCTGGAAAACAGTATGGATATTTTCCTCCAAAAATTAAAAGTAGAGCTACCCTACAGCCAGCCCTGCAATTGCACTACTAGGTATTTATCCAAAGGATACAAACACAGTGATTTGAAGGGACACTTGCACCTCAGTGTTTATGGCAGCAATGTCCACAATGGCCAAACTATGGAAAGAGCCCTGATGTCCATCAACAGATGAATGGATAAAGAAGATGTAGTATATATACACACAATGGAATATTACTCAAGTCCCCCCCCCCCCCCAAAATCTTGCCACTTGCAATGATGTGGATGGAACTAGAGGGTACTTGCTAAGAGAAATAAGTTAGTTGGAGAAAGACAAATACTATATGATTTCACTCATATGTGGAATTTATGAATTGAAACAGATGAACATAGGGGAAGGGAAGGAAAAATAAAATAGGATGAAAAGAGGGAGGCAAACCAAAAGAGACTCTTAATCACAGGAAACAAACTGGGGGTTGCTAGAGGGGAGGGAGATGGGAGAATGGGGTAACTGGGTGATGGACATTAAGGAGGGCATGTGATGTAATGAACACTGATGTAATGAACATCAGAAGGCTGATGAATCACTAAATTCTATGAAACTAGTAAAGAAGTACGAAAAAAAAAAAGATGCATTCTAGAAAAAAAAAAAGAAAAGAAAACAGGACCAGCAGCCTATGCTAATAGAAGCCTCTATGAGAGCTGGGGAGTCTAGACTAACCAATCAGAAGTTAGTTAAAGACTGACTTGATAAGAAGTTACCAAATCTAGGAAGAGGCAGCTCAATGAATAAGAAGCACAAATAGATGACAAAGAAAAAGGAGCTCCGTCTTGCTGATAAGAAACGTGATACCACCAGGGAAATACAAATCAAAACCACAATGAGATACCACTTCACACCAGTCAGAATGGCTAAAATTAATAAGTCAGGAAACGACAGATGTTGGAGAGAATGCGGAAAAAGGGGAACCCTCCTACACTGTTGGTGGGAATGCAAGCTGGTGAGGTCACTCTGGAAAACAGTATGGAGTTTCCTCCAAAAGTTGAAAATAGAGCTACCCTATGATTCAGCAATCGCACTACTGGATATTTAACCTAAAGATGCAAATGTAGTGATCCAAAGGGGCACGTGCACCTGAAGGTTTATAGCACCAATGTCCACAATAGCCAAACTATGAAAAGAACCTAGATGTCCATCAACAGATGAATGGATAAAGAAGATGTGGTATATATACATGATGGAATACTATGCAGCCATCAAAAGAAATGAAATCTTGCCATTTGCAACGACATGGATGGAACTAAAGGATATTATGCTGAGCAAAATAAGTCAATCAGAGAAAGTCAATGATCATATGACTTCCCTGATATGAGGAATTTGAGAGGCAGAGTGGGGGGTTTTGGGGGTAGGGAAGGAAGAAAATGAAACAAGATGGGATCGGGAGGAAGACAAACCATAAGGGACTCTTAATCTCACAAAACAAACTGAGGGGTGCTGGGGAGAGGTGGGGTGTGGAGAGGGTGGTGGGGTCATGGACATTTGGGAGGGTATGTGAAATGGTGAGCGCTGTGAAGTGTGTAAGCCTGACAATTCACAAACCTGTACCCCTGGGGCAAATAATACATTATATGTTAATAAAAGTAATTAATAAAAAAAAGAAACATGATGCTAATGAAAACAATGAGATACCTTTTTAAACTTCTTGGGCTGGTAATTATTAAAAAATATTGTCAAAATTCATTGTTAATGAGGCTGTGAGTCAAGAAATATTTTCAGAAACTGCTGGTGGGAGAGTAGTTGGGACTCTTTTTCTAGAAGACAGTTTGGCAACATGTGTCAAGACGTATTGAATGCAGCATTTTCTCTCTCCTCGGACTTTACCACAAGAGTAAAGAAAGGTTATCCTCAAGAACATTGGTGGCAGAACTGCTTCTCATGTGATTAAACTGGAGAGACCTAAATTTATGACCAGTAGGAGAAGATTAAACCACTTGTGGATTAAAAAAGGTGGTGATGGCCTATCCATGAAGGCAAGTCACAAACTAGCTTGCACAGCATGATTTAATACCATTTGCAGAAAACTGTACTGCTCTCTGTCCAAAGCATTGTGGTTGGGGTGGAAGCACAGTCAAGAACTCTTCGGGCATCCAGAGTTCACAGGACTGTTATGTTCTTCTTTGTATTTTCAGATACATTTACATTTTTTTTTTTAATGATGACCATACTTCCTTGTTCAGAGGCAATTTAGCTTTTTCTCAAGAAGAAAAGCAGGGTTTCCGAGTCCAGACTCAACTCTGAGACTTGCTACCTTCCTAATGTTTCTCTGAAGGTGTACAAAGGGCTTGAGGGGCTGACCAGGCACCCAGTGTTGCCTTTCCTGTGTCCACATTTGAACTACCGCTCCCAGTTCCTGCTGAAATTTCCCAAACTGAAGCAAATTTTCAGAAGTACCAATACAATGTCATGAGTATGTTGATAGTTTTCTACAGGATTAGATAAATGCCTAGAAGAAAAAAAAATTAGGTCTTCTACTTGTCCAAAGCATGGACACTGAGAGAATTTTCCAGAGTCCAATTATGTGGTGTGACAGGAATAAGTGAGGAAGTGAGCTCTGGGGTAGACTTGGGCTCTTGGGGTCATGATTCGGCCAGGTGGATAAGAAATAAACTCTTTCATCAAAAAATCATGTATGCTCCAGAAACCTTTTCTTTGCAGGCTATTTTTCATAAAGACAGGCACATTTCCAGCATGAGTGCCTTCCAGATCTTTGGGAACTATCCTATCCAGTAAACAACCTTTCATGTTAAGAAACACCACCCTTTTCTCTGGCTTAATTTCCTTTCATTGTGACTCCACATGGTGTCCAGGGCTCAGTGGGATATTCTCATTGTTTTCTTTTAAACTCCCTTTAAGAGTGTCTTTGGCAAAGCGGCTCCCTGATTTTGGTGGGGGGATAGTTATTACCTACTCTAGGCCTACCAATAGCAGAGCTCTGAGGAGGGAAGGGAAAGGAGCCAGCAGATAAGATGCACAAAGGCCCTGTTCATAAGCAAACTTACGGAAACACTGAGGCAACTCTCCAGTCCAGGATCCATTCCCTTCACAGGTGAGCACCGCAGGCAGGGACAGCTGGTACCCCTCCAGGCAGGCATATGTCACGCTTGAGCCCCACATGAAGTCAGATCCCACCACTTTCCCATTGGGGATGAGCTGAGGTGGCTTGCATATGATTGCTGGGGGGAGGGGGAAACCAAAGCACGCTGAGTTCCAGTGCTATCCTAGGGCAGGCCTTAGGCCCAACTCCCCAGCACCAATGTCACTGGCTACCTTGTACCTACTGAGAGTCTAGGCTAAGCAGGGAGAATCAGGAATGCTCCCTCTTAGTTTGGAAGCCAGGGGTTCTTTTGTATTTTACAATGCCCTCAAGTGTGACAACCCTCTCCTTTGTCTGCATAATCCTTCCCTTGATGTTCAGAGCCCAGGACTTACCTTGGTACCTCTGTTTCCCTCCTTGCAGATGTTCAGGGATTAGTCCTCACCTCACACCCCCCATGACAAGATGGTACTAGGGCTCTGCCTCCTCTGTTCCCACCCTGCTACATGTTCAAGGCCCATGTCTCACTTTTGTATCTTCTTTGGCCCTGTGTCCACATGAGCAGCCCTCAGACACACCTTTGCAGACTGGCTTGGTACCATTCCATGTCCGGTCCTTGGTGCAGCTCAGCACAGACACCCTATGTGACTCCATCATGTAGCCAGGGACGCACTGAAACGTCACGGTTTTGTTGTACCTGAAGTCATTGCCCAGCCGGAGGCCATTGGCTGGAATCCCAGGGTCACCACAGTTTATGACTAGGAGAAGGGAGATAAAGCGTGGTTTACTCTAGGTACAGACCTCATTTCTCCCCAGCATTCCAATGCCATCCCTAGTATTCCCTACACAAGTCCAGGAGGGAAGAATCAGATCAGAGATGCCCTGACTTCCCAGGTTCCTGGCTGGGCGCTGCCCTTTCTAAAGTCACTCTGGCCACATCTCTCTGCGAAGGCCCTCCCACATCCATACTGTCCTCGCCCCCACCATCCTTCAGCACCCCAGCAACTTGGGCTATGAGGACCATCCTTATTCAAAGCCCACTCCTCTCAGAGGAAGTACCAGAGAGCCTAGTTCCCAAATGAGGCTGGGGCTCAGAGAGGAGGTTTTCAGATTGAAGAGCCTGTGTTATTGGACCTCGGCAGACAATTTGTTCACTGAGGGGCACATGCTATTACCTGTTGTTCTGCCTAGGAGGCCTCTGTAGGGCCAGCAGCTTAGAAGCAGGGTCTTATAACCTTGCAATGGTCATATCTTTGCTATGGTATTGAGTGAGCTCTGGCCTCGAAACAGAAGTGAACTTAACATGGGATTTAGGGAGAGACCTGAAATCATAGGCTAGGGCTTAGAAAGGGCTGGTGTTCTCAGATACCTTTATCTTACTACTTCCCTCTGTCTGGGACCCACAGTGACTTACTTCCCAAGGAAAAAGTTCTGGGGCTGCCCCAGAGAAGAGCAGGGAATGGGACCTATGGGGCTATATGAGGCTTGAGAGCGAGGCGGGGGGATTGGTGGGGGATGGGTCCAAGGCTGAGAGAAACCCTCGAAGATGGTGGAAGGCAATAGCCGTAGGAGTTTGCCACAGAAGAGAACAAGGAAGCCTAAGGAACTATTGAGAGCCTGAGGAATAGCAGATACATACACCCTTCCCCTCCCTGAGCCTCAGTCATCTTATATGTCAAGTGGGCTGTGATGGGAACCAAATGACATGATGCAAATCAAATCAGACACTTAGCTCAGTGGTGGTTACACAATATGTGCTCAGTAAATAGACCCCGTCATTTGGGAGTGAGACCCCACACTGTGGCCAGCCTTCCCAGTCTCCCACAGACAGCCTTCATTGGCATGGAGGAGCCCAATCGCCTTGGCCACCACTTGCCACAGAGCCCAGAGGGCCTGGGCTCTCACCTATGCACTCCGGGTCACTGCCTGTCCAGGTGCCATTGACCGAGCAGTGTCGGCTGAGCAGGCCTGTGGCGTAGTAGCCTTCCCGGCACTCGTAGACGATGGAGCTGGAGAAGCCCAGGCCGTCACTGAACAGGACGTGGGCATTGCTTGGAGTCCCGGGGTTCCCACAAGAGATCACTAGGAAGCCAGAGAAGTGCATTATTCACCAGAACCAGGGTGGGCGTCAGCCGGGGGGCTGAGAGCGGCCCAGACGGCATACATCAGGACACTGGATTGAAATGCCTCTCAGGCTGCTTTTGTGTCTGATCATCTCGCCCCCGTAGGGGAAGGAGAGATCTGAATTCTTCTTCTTCTTCTTCTTCTTCTTTTTTTTTTTTTGTTAATTTTCTGAGAAGTGAAAACTTTACCTGTTTTATTATCCCACCTAAAATTTTAGACAATTCTTTAATATCGCCAAATAGCCAACCGTGCCTAACTGACCGCAATTGTAATCTCTCCCGCCTTTTTTTTTTTTTTTTTTTTTACGGTTGATTTGTTTGAATCATGATCCAATATGACTTTGAAAAGGCATGCATCCCAGCCTCTTTGAATTCCGAGATCCCTGTTCCCTCTCCCAGAATTTATCTGTAAATTCTCCAGTGCAATTTCCCATTTCCCAGATGTTGCTAAGTGCACCAGTGAGGTGCTCTTCCCCATGTTGCTCTGTCCCCTGCAGTTCCTTTGAGTCAAGTTCAGTTCTTAGCAAGGGTGTTTCATAGGTGGTCCTGTCTTTCCTACTGCACCTCATCAGGAGGCACAGGATGTCTGGCTGTTTCTTTGCTCGTGATGTTGAGGCTGATCGAATGGATTCAGGTAAGCCTGCCTCTCCTCGTGTTACAGAGTCCCCCTTTGTGGTTCACTCAATGGTTTAAGAAGCACTGATTGTTGACTAGATTTGTTATTTCATTAGGGGACAGAAAATGGTGATATCTAATTTGATAATTCTTTCTGCATTAGCTAGAGTTTTTTTTTTAATATTTGAATTTGAGATAATCTTTTTTAAAGATTTTATTTTTTTGCTAGAGTTCTTTAATAAATAAATAGAGTTCTTTAATAAAGAACTTACCCATCATCAAACATTTGTTTTTCTTGAAATACAATTCATAAAGGAAGGCTGGATAGTGTTTGGTTTTCTTTCTTATCCGATGTCAGAATAATGATTTGGTTTCCTAGAGAGCTCCAAAGTAGTCATCTTTGACGTGGATTTAAACTGATTTTATTATGTTGCCATCCATTGCCACTATTCTTCTTTTTAAAAAAATTTATTTAAACCCAATTAGCCAAGGTATAGCCACAATTGTTCTTTTTTTTCTTTTTGCCACAATTATTCTTATTGATGCTTAAATTATCCCATCTTTGGATAAGGGGAGCCTCTCCATGCTGGCTTCTGTGTTCCTCTGACACAATCCCACTTGTCTATGCTAGATTCCTTGATGGAGGGACAAGATGTTCCATGTTCATCTTGTATATTCTGCCCCAGTCCTGGAATCAGTCATTTCTCTAAAGAGTTCTGGTTTCTTTTAATGGAGAATGGATTTAAAAAATGTAATCTGAAAATTAAGGGTACTCATTGATACTGAGCTGGTCATTGATACAGATTTCTAGAATGGATAGAGCTGGGAAAAAAACTTTTTAAGTTGAAAATCCATTATGAGTTTATGCTGATGTTACCAATCCAAATTTAGGATTATGAGTCTTCTTAACTTCTTTATTTTTATATCTCTTTAATGCTGAAAATCTTGGTTCTTAATGGCAGATAATTTTAATTTGTTTTCAAAAAGTTTCAGGATAGTAATGTCAATATTATTACTAATAATATGATTGCTGAAAAACAATTGAAGATTTTATTGTCATTCTCTTTGTCCTCAGGGCACATATGCCATGGTCAACTTCCACTTTTTTCAAGTCATTTGAAATAATTCTCTGGATTGTTAAGTGACTAGTTTGATAAGTAGTTAAGTTCATTTGTTTTCATTTTGATTTTGCTATTTAGAGATTGCTTGTTTCTAATCTTTGATTTAATTTTACTTTGCTTAGTGTATACAACATTTATGTTATGTGGTCCCAAAGTCAAATCTACAAATGATTCCTATATAATGAGCACAACAGGTAGTGTTTAACACCCACAGATTCAACAATATTTGTGCTGCCTAGGTGCTGGAAACATAATTAGGGAGTCATGTCCCCTGCCCTTCAGGAGCCTAGTCCATCTTAAGGACCTACTTATAAACAGTAGAATTAAAATATGATGTAATAATTGTTATTCATGAAGGGGAAAAAAAAAACCACTAAGAAGGGAGGAGCTTATTGGGGCTGAAGGTAGGAATCTGAGTAGTCCCTTAAAAGGTAAGTGGGAACTCACCAAGGAAAGTCATGAAGAATTGTGTCCATATCATACACACACTCATCTAACAAACATTCACTTCCAGGTCCATACTCTAAGCCACCCACTTTCTGTTCCCGAACACTCCTGGCATGGTGACTGACTCTAGGCTGGGATACCTACTATAGTATTTGGCACGAAAGGGGACCCGAGTCACAGTGGATATTTGAGAATGCACTAAATTCTCCCCTTGCCAACATACTCTCCCACTACCATAGACCTCTTAACTATGCCTACAAAATCCTATGGAAACAGGGGTGCCTGGGGGTCTCAGTTAAGCGTCTGACTCTTGATCTCAGCTCAAGTATAGATCTCAGGGTCCTGAGTTCAGGCTCCTGCTGGGTGTGGAGCCTACTTGAAAAGTCCCGTGGAAACTAACTTTGCCAAAGCACTCTCCACAAGGCAGGACTTCAGGCAGACAAGTGGGAGAGGGCACTGGCTCCATCTGTAGCCTTTCCTGGGCAGGTGTCCCCTGATCAGGGGCCAGAACATCTCCCCGCACTCTGTAGGACTTACACTGCAACCTTAATTTCAAGGTCCATTCCCTCACCACTGCCCCTTATCTCTTCAGCTCATACCCCCTGGGATTCATTCTCTGGGGATATTTTGGTTCCAGTGGCACTGATAATCCATGGATCCCACCACTTTTCATTGTCTTTTACTCCACTCATAAACCTGCTCCCTACTTACCCAGCATAAATCCATCGTAATCCCTCTCCCTTGCATATAACCTCTCCTCACTTGCTACTTACTGCCAACGTCTTAGCTGCCTGATAAAACCCCCAACTGTACACCCACAGCTTCACCTACCCTATGTCTGCACCTCTGGAGCAAAATGCGGCTTGAACAAAAACACAGGCCAGTGCTGACTTCTCTCACTTAGGGGAGCCCTTGGTGCTGTCTGGCAATGATACGGTTCCCTATTCGACTCCCAGGCCCCCCTTGCTAGGTGACTGTTTCATATGGTTTCCTTCCTCTTCCAGCACCTTCTCACACACCCTTATCTCAGCGGCTACACAGATTCCTCATTAGGAGAGTGCTATGCAGGCTGTATTTTAGAGAGAGACAGAGAGATCCTGGGAGCAGGTACAAAAAGTTGGACTCTGAATAAATAAAATCTTAAAAAAAAAAAAAGTTGGACTCTGGGGAGAGAGGTTTTAAAATAAAGTTATTTTCAGAAATTCAAGATTGTGTGGAGAAATCTAATTTCTCCCCCTGGAGCTACCTCAGGAAACATCAGTAGGGAATTCTATTACCTTTAAAGGGTCTTTTAAAAATGAGATTTGTATTTCTTTGGCACCTTGGATATCTGTGTAACAGTCTCTTCCCTTAAACTAAACTCCAAGAGGGTGAGGTGTGTCCGTCTCGGCACTGCTGTGTCCCCAGCACCTAATACAGTATTTGGCACATGGTTGTTGGAGCTGTATGGGAAATAAATGAATAAATGGGGCTAAACTTTGTTGCTTCTGGTTTCTTCCCCTCTTAGGTGAGGGTGGGGATTATGTTTATTTTTGGATTACTAGTGAACATGACTGAGAACTCTCTGTTGACTACTATCCTCCAGGCCAAGGGTTCCAACGGGGCCGTGGATTTTGTCTGCGAGTGTGGGGGCAGGTGCTCAGGAGCAGGCAACTTGGGGGAAGAGCAGCTGGGGTGGGCAAAAGGGAAAAGCAGAATGGTCACATACATTACCTCCACACTCAGGCTGTGTGCCGCTCCATGAGCCGTTGGCTTGACAAGTCCGCTCAGACGATCCCCGGAGCATGTGGCCAGCTTCACAGCTGAAACGCATCAGACTGCCTGGGGCAAAGCTATCACCCAAACGGATGCCATGGGCTGGGATCCCTGGGTCACCACAGGTTCCCGTGCTGGTTCCTACGGATCAGAATCAAACAAACCCTCTTGTTTTAGCATGGAAGAGCTGGAAGTGGGGAACTGAGAAAGACCCTGGGCCAGTGCTAAGGGGAGGCATTGGGCCTCAGGAATAAGGGGGGTGAAAACTGACTGTCTTGCCCCAGTTAGTTGGACCTTACTTCCTGCCTTACTTCATGACTTACTACTCAGAGGTCAGAGAATACCAAGGTCTGAGCTCATGGGTGAGTCCCCAGGGGCCACATAGCAAAGGAAGAAAGCAGAGGGGAGGTTTTGTGGTGGAGATTGGCCTTTGCTCTCTGGTCAGTGACAGTGTGGAATGTCACTGGTCCAAGCTGGCCACATCACTTCCTTCTTCCTTTTACCTCTTCTCCACAATATCTGTGATTCTGCACCCTCTCTGTCCCCAGTTCCAGCATCTTAGCTTACCTGCCCAGCTATTGTGAGAGTCTCCTTATGTCCCCACCTCCTAAACTCTCCCTGTAACCCATTTTCCACTTTATCCTCAAACCTTGACAATGAACAATCACCAACCATCTGATCTTAATTCCTACTGAAACATCTCCACATGGGTTAAAGTCTAAACTCCTTAGTGTAGTTTTGTCTTCCCAACAGTTTGGCTTGAATCTGGGTCCTGGGGCATTCATTGAGGATTCCCTATTCACCAACTATGTAACACAGGTGAATTCTAGATGAAATGTTCTGGACTCTCACATTCCATTCTTTCTTTGCTCTTTGCCTCCTGCTACATTTCTGTATTCATCTGGGTCCTGGTATTGTACAGACCCACCCAAGAGGTGGAGGAGGGTAAAGAACAGGAGACAAAGCCACCAGGTTGAGGCTTGTGGGAACCAGCACCCCTCATTATACAGAGTTGTATAGGAGCCATCATAAGATCAGACTAGGCCATGGGAAGCATGAAGAAGGAAGAGGAAAATGAAGGAAAAAATGGCAATTTCATGAGAAGACAGAGTGCCATCTGATGTGGCATGTATCACCTCAGGAACCAACATGTACGGGCATCAAATGGTAATGTCTGAGTAAGCACGTTTAGTTTGTTAGAGTAAATAAATGTTTAAGTCATTTATACCCCACCATCTACCATTTATGTCTCTTCTTCTCGATCGTGGAATTATTTCCTTTTCTCATTCAGTTTCAGACAGTGAGAATACTCTATGATCCCATGTTGCTCTCTACCAAGGAAGGAGGATTCATTCAACCTTCAACTCAAACATTTGGGAAGAGAAGGTCCATCACATGTGGCTAGATTTTCTTCTCTCTTGGAGTTTTCCAGAGTGCCGCTAATGCAACAGGCTGCACAGAGTCCCCCTGAAGGCAGCTCTGATGATGAGAACACAAACTCCCACAATGGCTAGGTGACCTCAGCTGGAGCCTGAACAACAGGCCTGAGGGTGGAGGTCTCTGGTTCTGGGAGCTTATTCTGACAGAATAGTCCTCACCATAATGTTTGGGCTTTTTTGGTGATATAAGGGGGTCTGAGACAGAATATCGTACCATAGGGGCACATGGTAACTGTTGATCCTCTATGAGGTATATCAGTAAACAGTGACATTGCAGAGGTGGACAATGAACAACCTGAAGCATGTCTCAAATGCTAGAAATTTCTATATGTTCTGATAGCCCACATACTTATATCCTGTTATGCATCATCAATGCACAGGCCATACAGAATGAGGCTCAGAAATGTGACCTTGGATTTCTGAATGCATATTTCTTAGGACTGGTGGGAGCTAGTGCTGCAAAAGATGATATCTGTAAGTTTCAGGAAGGGAGGAATTATATTCTACTCACAAGTGCACATCTAGTGTTACTTCCTAATCTTTTATTCTTCACACCTCTCAGTTTCTTATCTAAAGCATTTAAGATTCATTCATTTCTCAGCCTTAGCATTAATATAATCCCTTCTAATCCTGTGCTTAGAGGTCACCAGGAAAACTCTGCCCATGATTCTGGTCTCCGAAGTGTTTGTCATTCTTGATGGATACATGGGAGAAGTGACTGCAAACTATTCTTCAGAATACTCATCATCAGCTATAAAACAGCTGAATGCAACATATGCCATAATGGCTGGGGTCCATGCCCTCTGAAGAGTCCTTTCTTGCTTTTTACTTTTTCATGTTCCCAGAGAGTCAGCTTGTTTCTAGTCTCCCTTGACCTTTGGTGTGACTAAGGGAGTGTCCCTTTTTGCACATGCAAGAACTGGTATTTAGGAAGTCACAAAATTAGGAAAGCTCAGGGTTATAAGGGTTTTGGAGGTTTTCTAGCTTAGTTCTCTGTCCTAGAATTGTTTCTGGGGCAGGTCATTTTTCAAGTAGGTCATTTTTCAGTATCTGTTAACACAACTCCAGAGAAGGGAAATTACATTGAGAAAAGATTTTGGATTCCATAACTTGGACCAGCAGAATGGCTGTGTGGTTGGGTTATATATGTTAATAAGAAAGAGAGGTTCAAGGCTTTCTTTCTGGCTTCTTTCTCCTGCACTTCCATTTCCCATGGAGAACAAAGATCCCCAAGATAGATAAAATAGGCTTTAAGAACACGATTGGCCCAATACCTTAGAGAAATGTCTAGAGGGAGAATCTACATAAAGGGACAATTCACAGAAGAGACTGGGGCATTTGCATTTGGATGGGAAATGAAAGTCTTTCCTCTTTGGAATCTCTTTTCCTCTTGGAACTTGCTCTGTGGATAATTCAGGAGACAGGACTCTGTCTTCTCCATTCCAACCTCCCCAAGTCACTTCCACCAAAAGTCCAAACAGAATGAAGTTAGGGGCCTGGTTCATAGGCTTTCCTCTAGTCCAGGCTAAAGGGTCTCCATGGCTAATACATAGTTCCACCCAATTCATGAAGTGAGTGATTTATGAGATTAATAAAGGTGAGGGACTGAAGTCCTGGGTGGTAATATAGAGTGATGTATCTGGAACTGTCCTAGGCAGCCAGCAGCCCTTTGAAACAGTGGCCAGTACTTGAGGAATTTCTTCTTTCTGGGGAGACCCAATCAATATTTGATTCAATATTCTGGAAGTGTCCTGAATTTTGGGAGTCAGATAATCTGGGAACTCAGATTGCAGGAAAAGCTACATGTCTTGTGGGTGAGGTCCCAAGCCAAGGAGAAGGAGGTTGTCTGTAAGAGAAGGAGGTTGGGATTCTTACCTCTAGAGGGGGTCTGGCATGGGAAGGGATGGGGGTTAATATCAATGCCAAGGTGGACCCCTGAGGAACATAACGTTACATAAGCAGTTGACTTCTTGGGGTTGACACACCTTATGGGATCCCTTCTGGGGCCAGGCAGGCTCATCTCAAAGGAGACCAAGTTCAAGGGTACTAATTTTTGGGTTAGTGATTTCTGTCATTGGTGGGATAATTCAATTTCAAATATTTTGTTCCGTTAAGACATTATAGATGAACTTCTGGTTTGTATAATATGGACGCAAGAGCTTTGTCACATTCTTAAATCTGCTCTTTGGATAACATCTGTCAGTATCCTCATAGAGATTAATACTAAAACAAATTTATTAATAGGAAAAGTCTGAGATTGGTGTATAAGGGCAGTAGGGGAAACTAGGCAGCCTAGACATAAGACAAGTTGGGGAGGAGGCAGTGATAAGAAAGAAAGGGAAGCAGGCTCGGGCCTTGGAGTTCCAAACAGGGAAGAAAGAACATGGGGGTAGATTTGGACCTGGGCCCAACAACAGGGAGGCTTGGACTCTTCTCAGAAACGTATGGAAACAAGTGTCTGGACAGGATTCTGACCACAGGGGACCTCACAAATGTTCATTCTTCCTAGTTTTGCTACACTGTGTTGTACGGGCTTGGCCAGAGCAGACCAAAGGGAAGAAGTTGGGCTCAGACCACCAAAGGCTGAAGTCCAATTGGGACCTCTGATAGCTGTGCTCTCTGCCTATGAGATGGGGATCTAAAAGGTTGGCTTCCCTCCTGCCCACCTGTCACACTCACATCTTGGGAGTTTGTCCACCTCCCCCAAGCCAAGGGTTCCACAGGACCCTGCTCCCTCATGCCAATCTCCATACCTGAGCAGTGGGGGAGGGAGCCAGTCCAGTGTCCATCCAGCCCACACATACGGGTGGCATTTCCAACCAGAGTCCTCTTGCCGGTGCAACTGTAACGCACGACTGCTCCCACGGTAAAGCTATCCCCAGACATCTGGGCATGGGGTGGGGAACCCGGATGGCCACAGGACACCACTGTGGGAAGAACAAACATATCAGCAACTCTGCAAAGGGATGGCTTGTCATCACAGGACACGTGCTAGCTTGCCATAGTGACAGGTAGAGAAGAAAAGAAAGCCTGCATTATCTACTGAAGTTTGTTTCCTGTTGGCACAACTACCTGACATTAGCAGACAATGCCTACCCACCTTGCTGTACATTTTCAGTATCTGTGAAATGAAGAGTAATACCTGTTGTTTTAAGAGTTAAATGAGATAATACCTGGGAAACTGCTCAGCATGTAGCAGGTATGCAATAATACCTGTTTTCTTTCTTCTTTGCCTCTCCCTATTTCTTCACTGCCTTAGGACATACCCAAGGTGTCTCTGGCAGAAAGGTGGTACACATAGCAAACATAACACAGAACAGATAACCTGTCATCCTAGGACTGTCTGCACTGGCTACAGGTTCCCAAATAAGGGCCAGTTCTAGTCTTTTCCCAGTTGCATCTTATTTATAGATGCCCACAGCAATTGTCCCCAACTTGTCCCCTTCAGTCTGCAAGTTCCCTCTTCTGAAACACCAAATTGTAACTGAACACCACTGATAAGATTAGAATGCCATATTATCTTAAGAAAATGAAAGCCCTAGCTTGAAAAGAACCCCATGTTCACTGCAGCATTAGTTATAGTAGTTATAGTAGCCAAAACAAGGAAGCTACCTAAGTGCCCATTGGCAAATGAATGGATAAAGAAGATGTAGTGTATATATACAGTGGAATGTTACTCAGGCATAAAAGAATGAAATCTTGCCATTTGTGGCAACATAAATGGACCTCGAGGGCACTATACTAAGTGAAATAAGCCATTCAGAGAAAGACAAATGCTATGTGATCTCAATTATATGTGGGATCTAAAAAAAAAAAAAAAAAAAACAACAACAAAAACCCAAACCCAAACAATGGAACCTTTAGATACAGAGAATAGATTTATGGTTGCCAGAGGCAGGGGATGGGAGGTGGGCTAAATGGGTGAAGGAGGTCAAAAGGAACAAACATTAATAAGTCAGAGAATGTAATGTACAGCACAGTGACTATGGTTCCTAAAACTGTGTTACTAATACTAATACTTTGAAAGTTCTAAAATGTGAGCCAAGATGCCCTTCAACAGATGAATGAATAAAGAAGATGTGGTCCATATACACAATGGAGTATTACATAGCCATCAGAAAGGATGACTACCCAACTTTTGCATCAACATGGATGGGACTGGAAGAGATTATGTTAAGTGAAATAAGTCAAACAGAGAAAGTTGGGGCATCTGGGTGGATCAGTGGTTTAAACCTCTGCCTTCAGCTCAGGTCATGGTCTCAGGGTCCTGAGATCAAGCCCCGCATTGGGCTTTCCGCTTGGTGGGGAGCCTGCTTCCCCCCTCTCTCTGCCTGTCTCTCTGCCTACTTGTGACCTCTCTCTCTCTCTGTCAAATAAATAAATAATCTTTTAAAAAAACCAGAGAAAGTCAATTATCATATGTTTTCACTTATTTGTGGAACATAAGGAATAGCATGGAGGACATTAGGAGAAGGAAAAAATGAAGGAGGAGAAATCAGAGTGGGAGACAAACCATGAGAGACTACGGACTCTGGGAAACAAAGAGAGGGTTTTAGAAGGGAGGGGGTTGGGGGAATGGGTGAGCCTGGTGATGGGTATTAAGGAGGACATGGATTGCATGGAGTATTGGGTATTATAAGCAAACAATGAATCATGGAACACTATATCAAAAACTGATGATGTACTGTACTAACATAATACAATAAAAATGTACATCAAAAATGTACATCAAAGCAAAAGTGTACATCAAAAACTAATGGTGTACTGTACTAACATAATACAATTTAAAAAAAGAAAGTTCCTAAGAGACTAGATCTTAAAAATTCTCAGAAATAAAATTCTAAAGCTGTGTATGGTGATGAATGTTAATTAGATTTATTGTGGTGAACATTTCACAATGCATACAAATACCAAATCATTATGTTGTATACCCAAAACTTATGTTGTATGTCAATTATATTTCAATTAAAAAAGGAAGATGAGAATACCAGAATTGAGATGTACAAGATAGAGCAGGGCAATGCTCAACGTCACTGGGTTTGCTTCACATTGTTTTTGTCATAGCTGATCCCAGCTTCTTTCATTTACTCAACACATATTTATTGAGTATCTGTTATATGTTAGGCACTGTTTTATATGTTTGGGAGGAGAATCTATGCTCTTATGGAAATTATACTCTAGTGGAGAAGAGAGACTATAAACAAAAAACGTAGGTAATTCTAAGGGGTGTTTTGAAGAAAAATAAAGCTCCATCAGGAAAAAGGTATTTAAGGGTGGGCTGTGAGTGCTATTTTTGAGTAGGGTGGTTAAGGAAGAGCTCTCTGAGGAGGTTTCATCTGACCAGTGATTTGAATGATCTAAAGAGACCAGTCATGTAAGCTTTACAAAAGAACATTCTGAGGGAAGGAAAGGCCCCAGAGGGACAATGAGCTTGGTGTGTTTGAGGAAGAACAAGAAGGCCAAGCCTGCTGGAATGAACTGAGCAAGGAAAGAATGGAGGAGGACATGGAAGGACAGGTTGCCTGGAACCAGATCATGGTATAGAATTAAGATTTTATTATGAGCACAGCTACTGGAGTGAGGTGATTTGATTTATTCTTTAACAAGATCTTTCTGGCTACAGTATAGAGAATGTTCCAGAGGCAAGAAAGAGGGTGGACCCTTTTTGCCTCCTCTTGAATATGGGCTGACTTTGTGACCTGCTTTGACTACTGGAATGTGGTGGAAATGACATTGGGTGGGTTTTGGATTAAGAGACCAAGCCTCTTAATCTTCTGCCTTCATTTTCTTGGAATACGACTGCTACCATGTACGGAAGTCTGTCTTAGACTACTGAAATTACATGGAGACAGGAGCCATGTGGAGAGTAATCATGATGTCCTGGGCAATAGCTGGGACCAAGTTCCCTGACATGTTAGTGAGGCCATCTTGGATCTAGTTCTAGATATAAAATAAAGATATAAAAACTTATATCTATACCTATACCTATTTCTGTATCTATACAATCTCCAATTGGCGATTGTTTCTTTGGACAACTCAGATTAATACACCTGCTAAGCCTTGAATTCTAGACTTACATCATTGTTAGAGAATACAAACAGTTGCTATTTTAAGTTTTGAGATGTTTGTTACACAGCAATAGATAACTAACTGGCTTCCCCCAGAGTGACTGATCCAGGAGAGCAAGGTGGAGGAAATATGTTTTATGACCTACTTTGTAAGTCACACACCACCACTTGACATAGACCAACCCTGGTACAGTACAGGAGATACTACATGAAAGCATGAATACCAATAGGTGGGGTAATCGGGACCATCTTCAAGACTGACTGTCCTATCACTGTGTGAATATACCACATTTTTTCATCCATTTCCTGTTGAGGGATTTTTGGATTGTTTTCTGTTTTGGGCACGCTGGGTGGCTCAGTGGGTTAAGCCTCTGCCTTTGGCTCAGGTCATGATCTCAGGGTCCTGGGATCGAGTCCTGCATTGGGCTCTGCTCAGCAGGGAGCCTGCTTCTCCCTCTCTCTCTCTGCCTGCCTTTCTGCCTACTTGTGATCTCACTCTGTCAAATAAACAAAGAAAATCTTTAAAGAAAATAAAATAAAATTTGTCTTTGGCTAGTTTGAGGACAGTGTTAAATTATGATATTGTCTAATGGTCTCTGAAAATGTATATGCAATGCCTGAAATTATTTATTTGTCACTGGTTTGATCTAGACCACTTGGGTATTTGTAAAATTAGCAGCCAGAGTCTACTCTATTGTTGTATTCTTTTCCTGTGTTTTTTTTTTTTTTTATTTTAAAGAAGAAAAAAGTCAACAATAAAAATGTTTGTGAGAAAAGATAAAACAGTGTCAATACCTTTTGGCTGCTGTGGGTAAGGAACAACAAGAAAAGGATGTAAGAGAATAATAAAGAGGAACAACTTATATTCAGTGTGCATTTGCATACAAATCAGGGAGGTGATGAACACAGAGAAGGTGAAATTCTACTGCATTTCTCAATTTGTCAATATAAAAACATTTAAAAAATGTTTTTAATGTTCATGCCCACGTCCAAATGGGATCTCCAGATCCTGCAGTGGCTGTTTAGTTTCTAACTGTAAATTAGTTACTGCAAATAAATTTAAATATGTACATAAAAATAGGCAAGCTAGATATTTAGCACTGCAAGTAATAGCAGACTTTCTTGCCTTACACAGAATACATATATAACAGGAGATGGAGGAAAAAGTATAAAATTACAATTAAGCAAAAAACAATAACACAAATTAGAATTTATGGTTGGGTGTAGGCTATGCTGAGTCCCACAGTAAAAGGAAAAGGACCCCATGCTGGCTCCTAGACCCCAAATATGGAGACTTGTACCAATGGCTGGCCAGCCTCCAGGGCTTCCACTGTTTTCTAAAGCACTTTATCAGGGAAATAGCGTATGATATAGACCTGAGTCATGCATTTTCCTTGGTCCCTGCACATCTGTGCCAATTAAAACAGTTTGCTTTCACCTGGAAGGAACAGCTGATTTTCACTGACTGATTTGATCAGGGGATATGTAAAGTACTCTACAATTTTCTATAAGCCCATTCATAGGTATTTTTGCCTTCCAGAAGTAAAAATTCAAGTTAGCCTACTAAAATAATGTCAAGATAATCATGAAACATCAGTGAAAATGGTTTTACTGAGAGTCACTTGGGATCTTATAGGCAGTGAAAGTTCCTCAGGGTCTTGTGTTTTTGAAATGTTCTCATCAAATCAAGGGAAAAACTTCTTTACTTTTCCCCCATCAACAAATGAATAGTCTAATTGGGTCCTGGTGTTGGCATATCATCTTTCTGGAAGTCCTGCTGAAGCTCATATTCAGAGTGAGTAACAAACATTACTGTCCTGGGGAAATCTGCTCTAAAAAGAAGAGCAGATCTGCCTCTTAGTTTTGGTTTCTATGTCCCCAATAATGATAGAATGCAGTGGTCTCAGTAATTAGTGAAGGCAGAGTTTAGCACCTTGTAAGTCCCAAATGAGAAAAAGAAGTTATAATTGGTTTTTTGGAGCAAAAAGTATCAGCAACTACTGAGCATTAGTCTTTTTAAAAAAAAAATTTTTTTTTTAAGATTTTATTTATTTGACAGAGAGAGAGAGAGAGAAATCTCTGTCAAGTAGGCAGAGAGGCAGGCAGAGAGAGAGAGGGGAGGAAGCAGGCTCCCTGCAGAGCAGAGAGCCCAACGTGGGGCTGGATCCCAGGACCCTGGGATCATGACCTGAGCCGAAGGCAGAGGCTTTAACCCACTGAGTCACCCAGGCGCCCCCATTAGTCTTTTTTTTTTTTTTTTTTTTTTTTTTGAGAGATAATGGCTAGCTTGTTTCTAGGCTTTGGCTAGACTCAGACTTCTGCAAGACTGAGAGCCTAGTTCATGGCTCTGGCAGATTAAGATAAGTCCAATAAGAAATCACAATGGAAACATAATAAAACATATGAGAAATAAGTCATAGTAAGTGAAAATCAGCAGGAACAACGATAGCAGAATTAGTCATAAAGATGATGATATTGTAATGATCAGATATAGAAGGCATTATATGTATATTTAATATGTAAAAGACATAAAAAGACATGTTTATAGAAGAACAGTACACTATAAATAATCAAGCAAATTTAAACAACAAATAAAACATTTCGGGGCGCCTGGGTGGCTCAGTGGGTTAAGCCGCTGCCTTCGGCTCAGGTCATGATCTCAGAGTCCTGGGATCGAGTCCCGCATCGGGGTCTCTGCTCAGCAGAGAGCCTGATTCCCTCTCTCTCTCTGCCTGCCTCTCCATCTACTTGTGATTTCTCTCTGTCAAATAAATAAATAAAATCTTTAAAAAAAAAAAACATTTCAAATACAAAAGAAATAAGTGAAAATACAAACTCAATGAATGGTTAAACCTCACCTAAGACATAAGTAAAATGAATAATTAGCAAATGGTAGGACAGACAAGCTACTATGAACAATTTTTAAAGAACAAACTTATCTGTATAGCAAAATAATGAGAAGATTTGTAGGAAGAGGTGAAAAGCCCACCAAGCCTACTGATAGCTGATTATCTAGAACAGAATTTTAGTTCAACTTTAAATTAGGAGAAACAAACAGGGTTTTGGAGAGGAGGGGTGTTGGGGTATGGGTGAGCCTGGTGGTGGGTATTAAGGAGGACACGGATTGCATGGAGCACTGGGTGTGGTGCATAAACAATGAATCTTGGGACACTAAAAAAAATAAAATAGAATTTAAAAAACTTAGTTCAACCTAAAAGACTCCCAATAATATTAATGTAAATTACTAACAGGGAGAGAACCGGGGAAATCTATCAGAGATGGGAAATATGAATAAGAGTTTCAGACAGAGAATTGCAGAAGAAAGTCTAATGTTGGAGTCCCAGAAGTAGTGAAGGAAGAAAATAAGGAGGGACAATATTTATAGAAATACATAGCTGAGAATTCCCCAGATGTCAAAAAAGCCAGGAAGCTTAATGAATCCTAAGAAGGATACATAAAATATTTAAACACAATGTAAAAGAATTCAGAATGCCAACAAGAAAGAGAGGATTTTAAAGTCAGTGAAGTCAAAACAAAATAACCAAACTACCTAAAAGGTATAATGACTAGATTGAAAGCAGACTTCTCATTAATAATAAATGCCAGCAGAATCCACCAAATATGTCTACTTGAAATTCTGATCCAGCTAAATTATCACTTAATAACTACAGAAAATGCAGAAAACCAAAGACAGTGACAGACTTTATAAAGGAGTGAAAGACTGATAGCTGGCTTTTCCATAGCAATAAAAGAGGTGAGAAGATATTAAAAAGATTTCTTTAATGGGTTGAGAGAAAATAACTGTCCACCTGGATTTCTTAACCCCCCCAAAATATCCTTAAAAAATGAGAGACAAATAAACATATCATAGCCAAACAAAAACTGAATGCTTGCCACCTGCAGATCTTCATTAAGTAGGATTCTAAAGGATGCCCTTCAAACAGCAGGAAAATGTTCCACGAGGAAGGACAAGGCATAAGAAGAAACAAAAAAAACAAAGAAAGTGGCAAATATGTCAATAAATCTAAGCAAAAAATAATTGCATAAAACAACAGCAATAATATATTGTGAATTAAAAAATAAGGCAAAATTGAGATATAAGAAAACAATAATGTAAAAGTCAGAAAAGGGTAAATGAAGTTAAAGTGTTCTAATGTTCTTGTATGATAAAGGAGGAAGAAAGATTAACTCTAGATTTTGATAAGTGAAATGTTCCTGCTATAATTCCTAATGTAGCCATTAAAATGTAGAGCATATAACTTACTTATTGGTAGAGAAGAAAAAAATGAATTATAAAAATAGTTAAGCCAGTAAAAAAAGAGAAAGAAAGAAACTGAATGGGTAGAACAACAGAAAATACAAAATAGGATGGTAGACTTAAAATTTAAATATGTCAGTAGTTTGACATGTTTAAAGTGACCAAAAAAAAAAAAAAAAAAAAAAAAAGACTTTTAACCAAGAATTCTATAGCTAGCAAAACTATCCTTTAAACATGAAGGAGAAAAAATTAAGACATTCCCAGACAAATAAAGACTGAAAGAATGCACCATTAGCAAACCTAGAAAAAAATTCTAAATTATAAAGAAATTCTACAGGAAGTCTTTCAGGCTGAACTGAAAGGACTTGAAGGCACATGAAGAACTAAAAAACCCTGGTAAAGGTAACTACATAGGTAAATATAAACTACAGTATAAGTTTATTTTTTTTGTTTGTAATTTTTCTTCTCTTAGCTGAGAAATGGCCTGAAGCAGTAATTGGAAATCTGTGTTGGTCGGCCTGCAATGTCTAAAGATGTAATTGGTATAATAGTAACAGCACAAAGGACGGGGGAGGCAATGAAATTATGTAGGAGCAAAGCTTCTGTATACAACTGAAATTAAATTAGTATTAATACAAACCATGTTGTTATAAGTTAAAATGTTGATTGTAATTTTCAGAGTAACCACTATGAAAATAACTTAAAAATCCCACAGTGAAATAATAAAGAAATTAAAATGTTACATTAGAAAAGATCTATTTAATGAAAAATAAAACAGCAATAGGAGAATGGAGAACCAAAAAAACCTCCCCAAGCCCAAAAACTAAAAAACACAAGGCCATAAAATACATAGAAAACAAATAGCAAAATGGCAGATGTAAAACCTACCTTATCAATAATTACATTAAATGTTGATTAAACACCATAAGACAGATATCACCAAAATAGAAAAAAAAAAACATGATCCAACCATATGCAGTCTAAAAGAGACACACTTTAGATTCAAAGATACAAATAGACTGAGAATAAGAGATGGGAATAGATATACCATGTGTACAGCAACCCAACAGAGGCTGGCATGGCTATCCTAATATTAGACAGGATAGACTCTGAGAAACAAACTGAGGGTTGTAGAAAGGGAAATGGATTGGGGATTGGGGTAAAAGGTGACGGGCATTAAGGAGGTCAAGTGATGTAATGAGCACTGGGTGTTATATGCAACTAATGAATCATTGAACAAGGCATCAAAACTAATGATGTACTATATGTTGGCTAATTGAGTTTAAAGAAAAAAATAGTCATTAAACACCAAAAGTATATTTTCTAGTGATTAGAAGGTTCGATCCATCAATAAGATATAAAATTATAAATATATATATGTACCTAACAACAGAGATCCCAAATACATGAAACAAAAACTAACAGAATTGAAGGGAGAAATAGACAAATCAACAATAATAGTATGAGATTTCACTACCCCATAGAACAACATGACAAAAGACCTACAAGAAAATATAGTGACCATGCTATAAACCAGCTAGACCTCACAATCATCTGGAGAACACTCCACCCAATAATAGCAGAAAATACTCTCTTCTCAAGCACACATGGAATATTCCCTAGGATAGGCCATGTGTTAATTCCTAAAATAAGTCTCCATAAATTTAAAAAGATTAAAGTTATGAAAAGTATGTTCAACTACAATGCAATGAAATTAAATATAACAGAGAAAAGTTTGAAAAATTTACAAATATTATAGAAATTAACCAACCACTCCTAAATAATCAATACGTTAAAGAAGATATTGGAAGAATAATTAGAAAATACTTTGAAGTGAACAAAAATGAAAACAAAACATACCAAAACTAATGAGATGCAGCGAGAGCAGTGCTCAGAGAGAAATTTATAGCTGTAAATGTCTACATTAAAAAGAAGAAAGATCTCAAACCAACAGCCCAACATTTCCCCTTAATGAACTAGGGAAAAAAAGACCAAATTAAACCCAAAGCAAATAGAAGAAAGGAAATAACAAAGTTAATGGCAGAGATAAAGAGAAAAACAATAGAGAAGAGAAGCAAAACCAAAAATTGGTTCTTTTAAAATATCAGTAAAATTGACAGGGGCGCCTGGGTGGCTCAGTGGGTTAAAGCCTCTGCCTTCAGCTCAGGTCATGATCCCAGGGTTCTGGGATTGAGCCCCGCATCAGGCTCTCTGCTCAGCAGGGAGCCTGCTTCCTCCTCTCTCTCTGCCTGCCTCTCTATTTGTGATCTCTGTCAAATAAGTAAATAAAATCTTTAAAAAAAGAAAAATCGACAAATGTGGGGTTGCCTGGTGGTTAAGTCAGCGAAGTGTCCCACTCTTGATTATGGCTCAGGTCCTGATCTCAGAATTGTGGATAGTCCCGTTTTGGGCTCCATGCTCAGCAAGGAGCTGGCCAGAGAATCTTTCCCTCTTCCTCTGCCCTTACCCCAGCATTCTCTTTTAAATAAATAAATATATAGATAGATAATTTTTAGAGAGAAGAGAGAGGAGAGAGAATGATTCAAATTATTAAATAAAAAATGAAAATAGGGACATTACTACCAACAAAGCTTCTAGAAATAAAAAGGATTATTGAACATTATGAACATGAACAGTTATATACAAACAGATTAGATAATCCAGATGAAATGGACAAATTCTTAGATGTACACAGACTACCAAAACTTACTCAAGAAAAAGTGGACTATCTGAATAGAATTATAGCAAAAAAAAAAATAGAATCAATCAATAATAAAAAAACTTTCAAAGAAAAGCCTAGAACTAGATGACTTCGCTGCTGAGTTCTATCCAGGTTTTAAAGAAGTAATACCAATCTTCCTATTCCTAAAAATAGAAGAAGAGGGACATTTCCCAACTCATTTTAGGAAGGCAGCATCACCCTGACACTAGAGCCAAAGACATCACAAAAAAAGGCCAATATCCCTTACGAACATAGCTGCAGAAATCCGTAACAAAATACTAGCACATGAAGTCCAGCAGCAGATTAAAGGGATTATACCATGACCAAGTGTGATTTGTTCCCCGAGCACAAGAGTGGTTCAACAGAGGAACATCAATCAATGTAATACACCATATATTGACAGAATGAGTGGGGGGTGGGAGGGGCACAGGGTCATTTCAATGGATGCAGAAAATGCATTTGACAAAATCCAACACCATTTCATGGTAAAAATGTTCAACAAACTAGAAATAGAAGGGAATTTTTTCCACTAGAAATAGAAGGGAAATTTCTAGTTAGGAAGGGAAATTACTCACTCATAAAGGAATTTACATAAACTTTCCAGCTAACATCATACTTAATGGTGAAAAATTGAAAGCTTTTCTCCAAAGACTAGGAACAAGAGATGGATGTCTGTTTTGCCACTTAAAAAAAAAATATTATTAAGTAGGCTCCATACCCAGCCTCCAGAGTCTGTGGCATTTCTGCCTCCATCCTTCAAAAGAAAGGGGGTCATGGGTTGTTTTTCTGGAAAAGCAAGGAAGGGGTAAGGTGGGAGAGAGTGTTGTGCCAGACAGCCTGTCGCAAAGGAAGGGACCCCTGAGAGCTGAAGAGGAGACTAACTACCAGAGAGGAAGGAGAATAGGCTTCTGGCCCACAAGAAAGACAGTACATGAACTGGTGTTGGAAGTAATCCTACAGGGCCCAAGGAACAGCCAGAGTGACTGCCATTGTGATCTCTCTCTCTCTCTCTCTCTCTCTCACACACACACACACACACACACTCAAGGAAGACTGTTCTTGGACATGGGCCACCCCATCAGTCTGCACGGGGGTCACTTAGAGTAGATGACCCCTACTTACAGAGGCACTGGGGGCGGGGACGATCCCACGTGCCATCGCCCTGGCAGCTGAGCACAGGGGTACCCAGGAGGTAGAAGCCGTGGTTGCACTGGTAAGACACGGTGGTGCCATAGCTGAACCTGTGCGGGCCGCTGGCGTGGACTTGACGAACACTGTTTTCTTGGTGCCCAGGATCTGTGCAGTTGATGACTGTAACGGAATGGGACCATCAGACCCAGAAATACTTATGTGAAGATTTTCTTACGGTTTTAAATGAGAATTCCTAAGTCCCAACAGGCATGCATTCCCAGTAGGGCCATATTTCCAGATCGAAACTGGTAGCACAGAGCCGATCCCACCTGGGAAAACGAGCTGGTCCTCAGGCAGTTGTATGTTCTGATCACTGACCTTGATCACCTGGTTAAGGGATAGGTTTTTTCACATCTGGCTAGACTCCACCTCCCTGGAGAAGCCTTCCCACCTCCTCCCAGTCTGGTTAGCCTCTCCCTCCACAGTGCTCCCCTGCACAGACCTCTACTGCTAACTTTATCAGGCCTGATGAGGAGTTGTTTGAATACAGGAGTCCCTGGATGGTGTGACTCCCTCATCTCTGGGCGCCCCATCCCTGACCCAGCAAAGCTCATCAGCTGAGAAACAGATACATCTGAGCTGACTCCAGCAGGGGCTGATCTTTTTCTGGAACATGTTTTAACCACTTTGAAGAGTATTTCAGGGAAAGATTGATATCCTGGGGATAAATTTGACTGCTACATGCTGAAGTGTTTCCAAAGCAGCTTAACTCAAAACCAGAGGGGTATTTTACGATAATGACAGTACATTTATAACCCATGATGTGTGCTTTTGCTTTCAAAATGCTTACTGTGGTCTCCTACTCGTCAAATAAGGTGGCGGGACAGGTATTTTTTTCTAAATTGGATAAGTTTTTAGAGTATAAGTTACTTTTACCTCTGATGAGCCTCTCTGAGGCTCAGAGAAGTTGGCATCACAAAATGAATACTTAGCATGTACTGACTGACACTCTTTACGGCCTGTGCTGTAAATCCAGTGCACCGAACACCAAGTGGTGTCCTGAGCAGTAAAGACACCAAGGAATTTTCAGGGGAGAGTAGGCTTTTCCCACCTTGGCACTATGCACATTTTGGCTGATAATTCTTTGTTGTTGGGGCAGTCCTGTGTATTACAGGATGTCTAACAGCACCCTTGGCCTCTACCCACTAGATGCCAAGAGATGCCCTCCACCTGTGACAATGAATAATGTCTCTAGACCTCTGTCCCCTGTTGGGGTGGGGAGATGGATAAAATCATTCCCATTTGGGAACTGCTGGTCTAGAGAGAAAGGACAAACCAGCAATTATTTTATTTAATAAGCACTCTGAAAGGTCTAGCAGAGAAGTTTCCAGAGGCACAAAGCTGTTTATCTTGCCCAGTGGAGGGGGGTGAAGCAGGAAGAGCTTCCAAGGCAAGGCCATGTTCAAGCTGGTTCTTGATTGTTGGGTAAAAGTCAAGGGGGACAGAGAAGAACCCATTTGACCGCCAGGGACTGCCCGGGGGTTATGCATGGTGTGGGAGAGGACACTGCAGAGGTTCAGTGCAGCCAGACCCCAGTACAGAGGTCAGGCCATGGCAAAGAACAGTACGGATGTGAGGGCAATGGTGAGTCTGGGAAGGTGTTTTAAACAGGGAACAATCCAATCAGATTTGCATTTGAGACAAGTCATTCTGTCAGCAGAAAAAATGGGCTGGCGGGAGCAGGACCAGAGGCCACAACTTCTAAGATTTTAGCCCATCCCTCGGATTCTGAGACCAGTTGCTGAGCTTGTTACTCTGGGAAGGGACCGTCACGGGTGGGAGCTGGAATTACAGGGGAATTTGCATCTCGTGTTGTGGAGATGGAGCACAGTTCTCGAGAAGGGGATGGGGGATAACGACACCCCCAGCAGTCAAGTTCTAAACTCTTTCCTGCCTCAACACATGATCATAGGAAGGCACAACACCAGGTCATGGCAGTTGTTCCTGTGTTTTCTGGAATGCTCTTTCCCTCAAAATGGCATCTTCAAAGGTTACCAGACGGATGTTACTTTAGGGTTAGTTGTGATGCCTCTTGATTTATTTGAAAATCTGAGTCCTTTAACACCAGTTACAAATGACCTATGACACACTGCCAATCACCGTGCTCCTGCACATACTACAACGAGGAGCTATTGTCCCAGGGACTCTGTTCTCACAACAATAAAGACAATCCACCTCCAGGTCAGGGCTGGACTCATTCATGTTCTGCCGGAGTTGACGCTCCACTCAGACATCACTGAGTCTGCCAGGCCCTTCCTGGGATGAGGCAGCTCCATTCATCCCTACTGCTGTGACCAGCCTCGAAAATCTTTAGAGACTATTTCCTAAGTAGCCCAGATGGGGCCAGAATACCCTCTGCCCAGGGTCTTCCTTGGGTTCTGTTCTTCTTCCTGCTTCCTCTCAACCCCTATGCTCTCAGTTTTGTATTTTTCACTCTAACTTTCCTGCTTTTTTCTTTCTTCAGGAATGGGGCTTCATCGGATAATGATGAGTATTTGTCCTGTGCAATGTAAACAAGAAGACTGCTTCTCATTTCTATTTTGAAAGGCACACCCTGTTTGCTGTGCTTATGTAACCAGTGATGAAATCTTCACACAGATAGACATGGCTGTGTCTAGGGGTTGAGAAAATCCTCATTTATGACCCTCCTCTGCTCTCAGTCTTCCCCATCTGTGTCAAAATCACGCTAGGACTGAATCTGCTGGCTTTTGCTACTGGGTCACAGAGTCCCAAATGGCAGCAGTACTGGGGGCCAAATGCAAGAAGAAGGGGGACTCACTTCTGCAGGTGGGCAGCATGTCGCTCCACTGCCCGCTGGCCAGGCACTGGGACCTAGCGGCCCCCTCAGCCACATACCCGGGATTGCAGACAAACTTGACCACATCGTTGAGGTTAAACTGGTTGCCCTGAGTGAGGCCGTTGACCGGGTTGCCTGGGTGTCCACAGGTAATTGCTGCAACCAAAACAGACAAGAGGTAAGTCCTCCTATTATTCCGCAGCCCCAGAAGCTCATCCTTTTCTCGCCTGGTATTTCTCATGAGCACAGGGGAAGTTCAGCCCTACGTCTAACTATGGTCTCTTTAGCAGAAAAACCTTTATCTCCTGAAATCAACATGTGGATACACCTTCTTCTGGGAAGGTGTATCTGTAGCTTGGACAACCCTAGAGAAATCCTTCTGTGACTCCCCATGGGGCCTCCGGCCTGGGTTGTAGGTCTGTTGTCTGGGTAGTCAGCCCTCCCTCCTTTTCTTGGTCTCTGTCCCCATGGCTCCCCCTCTCCACTCTCCATCCCAGATGTGATGGCCACCCCTTGGCTGGATTCAGACCCAGCCCATCTCCGGGCTGTGCTTGACAGAGCCAGAGTCGACACTCACCCAGCCTGAACAGAGGAACTGCTTCCCTGCCCGACCTGTGGGCTCCCCCTGCCCCACCCATGGTGCAGGCCAGCCTCGGGAAGCCGAAGCTGTTGTTGAGAGCACAACATTTCCCCTCTCCTCCTTCCAGATGAAGGAGTGATTTCTGGCCTTTCTCTGGGCTCTTTTGCTGATTCTGGCCTAGGTCATGTGGAGCAGCCGATCTGTGCTATTTGGGTAGAATGAACAGTCATGCTTGACCCGATTGGGCCCCTTCCTCTCAGGACCTAGTGCCCGTGGGCAGCAGTGCTCTCTGGTGCTCCTCTGAAGACGGCGCTCCCTCCTAACAGTGGAGGGGTGCTGCCCCTGCAGTGTGTCTCTGATGGTGGCACTCTACCCCACCCTGGGTTTTTTCAGCAGACCCCACTGGGCTCTCATGTGAAGCTATGGCTTCTGACTTAAGCTTTATTAGTAATGATGGTAATATTTCAGCACCTATGCAGGATTTTGTAATTTCTTCAGCCATAGGCTGGGTGGCGACAGTGGCCCCAGTGCTGGCAGGCCTGGCCCCAGAGTGCTTGGGTTACCCTCTGTACCAGCTTTCTTCCTTCCTCCTCAAACTGGAGTTCATCCCTCCACCCAGGCACTGGTTTCTCTGAGGTTTCTTCAGTATACGGGCCTGCCCCAGAGCCTTGGCCCCTGCTTTCCTCTCTGCCAGAACATCCTTTGGCTCCGGCCCTCATATCCTCAGATTTCCTCTCAAATGTCACCGAGTCAGTGAAGCTGTCCCTTATGACCCAACAAACAACCTCCCAGCACTGCCCAGGCCCTATGCCTTCTCCATTTTTCTCCACAGTAACTGACACACTCTACATGTAGTTCTCTGTCTGTTCATTCCTTATTTCCCTCCACCTGAGGGTAAGGTGCACGAGGGCAGGGTCTTTGGTTTGTTCCTCGCTACACACTTGGGGTCTGTACCAGAGCCTGACATGTAGGAAGAGCTTGAGCAATGTCTGCCGAGTGAAGGAACATGTGAGGTACAAACAGATGGATGACGGGCCTTCTGCTTTGCTCCTTAGTCCTTAGATCTCTCTAGAACTTGCTTGGTACCCAGTCTCTTTGGACTGAATTCTCAGGTAATGGTCTTGCCAGGACTTTCCCTTTGTTCTGGATCTTGAGGCTGAGAAACCTTGAGGAATGTTTTCTTACCCCAACAACTGGATCCACAAAGAACCTACCCCAAACCCAGCTCGTGTGAATGTGGATGGCGGGGCAAGAACGGATAGAGCTGTTTCTGCTGTGGCCAACTCTGGCATCAGTCTGGGTCTATTCTCTTGTGTAAATCCCAAAAGTAGCATCTCTGACTCTAGCGGACAGAGCTGGGCAGAGCGGAACACACATGGCTAGCAGTCTGTGGGGTTTGAGTCTGCCTCATTAGCTAGGATGAGAAGGGGTTTTAGGGGCCAGCTGACCAGGATTCAGCACTCAGTGCTGCTCTTTCCTTCCTTCAGACAATTCTCTCTGGGTTCACTTTCTTTATCTTTAAAGTAAGGTTTTGGATTTCATAAGCAGAATTGCTTTGAAAATAGATTTGTGTATTTACTTCTCAATCTTGCTGAGTTTCTTCTCTGTGCTAGGTACCCTGCTCTGCCCTGATGCTACACAAGGAGGGATATGAGATGGTCTGTGCCATCAGGGAGCTCACTTCCCAGTCCAGCGGAAGAGCGGTTGGGGAAGCAGACTGTTGTAGGACAGCGTGCTTGTGTGGGACAGGCACACACGCAGCAGTGACATCTATCCTCCACAGCGGAGAAAGAGGGTTGAGGAGGGTTCCCGGAGGAAAGAGCAGGCCATCTAAGCTGGGTCGCATAGATGGTGAGGACCCTGCCAGATCAGCAAGGCGGTGGGAGAGTGGAGATAAGCTTCATAGGGTCTGTGAACCCCCAGAAATGACATGCCAAATGCTGGCTGAAAGCAGAGGGCTCAGGAGAGGATCCGTTGCTCTTACAGATTCACAGAGGGTCATAAGCCCCTCCCCAAAGGCTAAAAACCACTGGTGTCCAGTGAGGGAAGTGTGCTGAGTAGAAAACCTTTGGGGGTGCTGCCTTTTGAAGGACAGGTCACCAAGGTGCCTGCAAGGGAAATGGAGGTATGGTCAGCGAGGCAGTAAAAGAAAATTCGATGGGGGTGGGGAGACGGGGGAGGTGTCCCCAAAGCCACAGGGAGAGCCTCAAGAAATGTCAGATACCCCAGGGAGCTCTGTTTCTCTGGGGACCCTCACTGGTACAAGCTGCAAAAAAGAGGTGGAGAACACCCCACCAGGAAGGAAAATCGAGGTCTTCGTGAAGCTTGTGTGCTTCCTCAGGGCTTGAAGGAAATTAACAGAAAGGAAAGGTAAGCAGTACAGAGGAGAAAGTTAAAAGCAGATTAGGGTCATTAAGGAAGTAGGAGGGAGGAGATCTGGGGATCAAGAGAGGGCATAGCCTTGGGCCTGGAGAGACTCTTCTACAGAGGTAGGAGGGAAGGGAGAAGGACAGATGCGTCGATGGGAAGCAGGAGCTAAAAGGAGTTACTGTCTGCTGGCTTCCTTCATCTCTGCAAAATAGAAAGTGAGGTTATCTAATCAGCTAATCATTACTGGGGTCCATCTGCATTATTTCATTGCCTCCCCACCATCCTGTGAGGCAGGCACCACTGTCCTCCTCAGAGCCGGGAATTTCATGTGGGGACAGTTTCTCAGCGGTTCATCTGAGTCCTCAACCCAGCTTCTGTGTCTCCATGCTGTGTTCGCTACCTGCCTTAGCCCTTGCTGAGAATGCAGGTGGAGGAGGTGGAGAAGGTGGAGGGCAGGTCTTCAGGAAAGCGGTGGAATCACGCAGGATGTGTGGGAACGGGCAGGAGAGCTTCCGGGAGAGGTGGGATTGCCGGGGAGTTCTGAGGATGATGGTTGCAGAAACCCTGGACTGACACGGGGTGACGGCTCACACAGCCCCGACCACAGAGTTGTCACTTATAAATGCTTCTTCTTTTCCTCCTGCCTTCCTCCTCCAGATGCCCCCCACAGCTCTGGGCTCTGGGACACAACGGGGATAGGTCCGAGAGGTCCTGGGTTCTGTCATGTGGCAGCGTCGACACCGCCACGGTCATAGCAACAGCAAGAGCTGGCTTCACGCCTCTCTTGGGTCCTGTTTGCACTGCTTTGGGTCCAAAAGAGCATTTATTTAATCCCCATTATACCCCGAAGTATCTGCTTTTTGGAGAGAAGGAAGCAGACTTAGGCAGGTCAATGAACCCATCTGAAGTCAGAGAGCCACAGGATAGGTGGTGGGAGGTCTGGGTACGCCCCAGGCAACCATGGTCAGGGGCCAAGTGTCCAGATGCTTTACTACCCTGCTTTTCTGTGCGTGCTGGTTTTAAAATCAAACATCTTTAGGCTTAGGCAGACATTCTCCACTTACTCTCAGACCCCAGCATTCCCTATTATTTATAACCTGAATCTCCACATGCATAGTCTGTGCCAATTACTTGGAGGCATCTGAATTTGCATCTTCTGGAGAAAACCAAATGTTTTGTTCAAGCCCATCTGGAAGAGTGACTGAATATAGATGGGTCTTGCTTTGTTTAAACCTAATACTGAAACAGCTATTAAAGCTAATTTTTCACGCATTGTTTATTCAGTGCGTCTCATTATTTTATTGCCCCATCTCATCTATGAAGAACCAGATGAAGTAGAAGAATTCCAAACAAAAACCTGCCTTAAAAAATTAAACAACAAAACTAGCCCTGCATGTTACATAAAGGCTCACTTTGGGGAACTTTAAAAAGTGAAGAATTTTCCAAATTACTTCTAGGCAACTGAGAATAATGGTGGTCATCTAAATTAAAAAAAAAAAATTGCAGATGAAGAAGAAGAACAAATAAAACTATAGAAAGCCCAGGCTTGCAACATAACCAAAACAGAGAATGCTATAAACTTTAAATTATGTGTAAATTGAAAACAAACATGACACCTGGGAAGAACTTGCTCACACTTCTATCGTGAGCCTTTGTGGAGAGCAAGACTGTACGGAAAAGGAAGAGCGGGGCAGGGAGCAGCCCAAATTGATCTGAAGTCACTGTTGCAAGAGAAAGTCCATCTTAAATGTGAACAAACTGAAAAAAAAAAAATCCCAATAGGTCAGTGCAATGACTGTAGGAAAGGGGCATAAAACTCTACAAAATTTCCTAAATACCAATAGAAATGGGGAAAAAAATAGTAAGGAAAGCATCATAGGGGTGTCTGGGTTGCTCAGTTAGTTAAGCATCTGCCTTCAGCTCGGGTCATGATGGCTGGGTCCTGGGACTGAGTCCCTGGAGCTCCCTGCTCAGTGGGGAGTCTGCTTCTTCCTCTGCCCCCACCCTGCTCATGCCTCCCCCATTCCCCTCTGCTGCTCCCCATGCTTGTGCTCTCTGTTAAATAAATAAAATCTTAAAAAAAGAGAAAACATCGAAAACATCACATGGAGAAAGAAATAGCCGAGTATGATATCTTGCCCATACAGTTACATAAAACAGGACATATGTAAGACCAAGCGTATGTCATAGAGATAAATGTAAATGAGTATAACTAACCTATTAAAAGAGAAATGTTTCAAATGGTCTCACAAGGCAAGGCCCAACTCTCTGTGGTACACAGGAGTTGGAAAGGGTAAAATATAGGGATAGCTCAAAGTATACCAGGCAAACATTAAAAGGATGAAAGTAGGGGTTATAAGCTTAATATCAGGCTGGGGGCCAGTCAAGCTACAAAATACTAAGAATGACAAAGAAGACATTTTAAAGGCTAAAATAACAATCTGCAATGTAGATATAATAGTTCTGAACAAGTATGTACCAAATAACACAGCAACTACCTTTATGTAGCAGAAACTAGAGGAAATGCAAGGAAAAATAGGTAGAAGAACACTAAGAATAGAAAGCTTTAGGACACACCTCTCAGGGCAAAACAGGTCAAGTGACAAAAAGTCAGTAAGCATACAGAAGGCACAGAATACAATCAAGGCACATCTTAGGATTATACACCAAAATTTACACCCTACCCCCCTTTCTTCTCAAATGCCCATGGAACATTCAGAACGACTGATCAAATATGAGGTCAAGAGAGCATTGATAAATTCCATGGGATAGAAATATTACACACAGCGTGATAATATTAGAAATGAATAACAAAATAAAAGTAGAATGGCCCTTCTTGTCTGGAAATGAAAAGAACATAACTATTAAGAAACTTCTTGGTGAAAGAAGAAATTTATACCCATATTACAGAATTTCTAATAAACAATTAAGCATTAATTATTATCAACTTTGGGATCTGCTTAGAGCAGTTATTGGAAGACATTTCACAGCCTTAAGCTCTTATATCAGTAACAGTAAAAAAAAAAAAAAATGAAAATAAATGAATTGGATTCCCAACTCAAAAGCTAGAAATGAACAAACAAGTTAACCAAAGGGAATAATACCAAGGAGGGTGATGGTGAAGGCAAAAACAGTAATGAAGGATGCCAAAAACTGAAAATGAGATGCAATGATGCGTCTTTCAAAAAAAAATTAATAAAGCGTTCAGAACATCCAGCAAACCTAATCAAGAGCACAAGGGAGCAAGTCCATGTTGAGTCTGAGCCCGTGACTAGGGAGAGTGGATAACATACTTACGCACACAGAAAGGGGTCTTGCCCGACCAGAGGTGATCCTGCTGGCAGATGCGCACGGACATGCCGATCAGGCGGAAGCCAGCGTCACACTGGTATACCACGCTGCCCCGGTAGCTGTAGTTCTCCCCATTGATGTGTCCATTGACGATGGGCTCAGGGGTTCCACAGTGCCCAGCTTTGGTGGGAGATGAGGAAAGAGTGTAAATCAAGGAGGAGCTTATAGAAGAGGAGTAGGAGCTTGGTTAGGGTGGGGGAGTCAGGGATGGTGAGGAAAAGGACCAAGGACCCAGCCACCCATCCAGGATAGCCATTCAGGAGTAGCCATCTAGGAATGGCTTTAGGGATCCTAGATGTGATGGAAGAGGCAAGCCCAAATCCCAGGGTTGAATTCCAAAAGGCTGTCCACCTCTGGACTATAGTTTCAGAAATGATCACTGTCACCTCCCTGCCTCTGGGATTGGCTCCCTCTTTTTTTTTTTTTTTCCATCAACCAGCATTGACCAAGCATCTACTGGAAGAAGGGCACCTTGGTCTACATTAAAGCCATCAAAGCCTAGTGGAATTGAAAATAACTGTGCACAAATAGGTGGTTTGGTTAAATCCATTCTTCCTCCTCCTTGAGTGGCAGGAGACACAGATAGTGTAACCTAGGTGTTATTTTATTGAATGGGGTTTGGGTAGAGTATATTCCTAGCATTTCCACTGGTATTCTTGGCTCTTTGTGGAAATAACTCATGACTGTATCCCTAACAGGGGCCTGAAACAATGGGAGGGCAGCGCTGTTCACTCTGGAGATCATCCTCCAATCTACACTGTTAGGTCTGTGTAGCTTGAGACCCTCCTTTGGACTTGAGGGATCTGAGAAAGAAGTGAAAAGAAAGAATACCTTAGAATCTAAGGTTTGGTAGGGAATGGATTGGCCATGGGGAAAATGAAAAATTTTGTCCTTTGTAAGCCAGGTTGTTTTTGTGTTTTTGTCATTTGCTTATTATATACATATATGTATGTGCACATATATACACATGTGCATACACACATGTAAATACATATGCACACACACATATATACACATGTATGTATATATGTATATGGATGTATGTTTGTATTTATGTATTCCTTCTATACACATGTGTATCTATGTATGTACATATGTATAAGTATGTGTGTGTATATATTTATAAATAGAACTTTGTCTCATCAGACTTGAAGTTTTTCTCATCCTTTTGGGTGTCCCAAGAGAAGAAAGTTCAAGGTCTTAGTCATGGTGGATGTCCAAGAGCTGGTGTTTGGCTTAAGCACTTTATGCCATAGATAAAATGATACTGTTTGAAGACTGGGATCCAGCTTTAGAAAGCTCCAACTTGTCTTATGGAAGGAAACATGGGCAGGGTAGGTCTGGGGAGATCACTCACCAAGGCAGCGAACCTCGGAGCCACTCCAAAGTCCATTGGCCATGCACTCCCGCACCCTCGAGCCAACCAGCGTGTAGCCAGAATTGCAGGAGAAGATGGCTGTCGCCCCGTAGACGGACAGTGTTCCAATGCGGTGTCCGCTGGGCGGGATGGGGAGCTCTCCACAGGAGATGACTGAAATGGATCACAAAGTGCTCAGTGAAAAGTCAGCCCCATGAGGAGGGACCATGCTGCTTCTGAGTAGCAAGAATAATGACAAAAATAGGACCTGTTTAACTTTACTGGGTCTCATGAGCAGAATATGGGGTCACGAGAGTGACTTGCACAGTGTTAGCCTGGTGCAGTAATTCTCAACTGGAATTATTGCCAGAAGGAGCCAAGGAGCTTTCAAAATGCTCAGGCAGTATTCTGGACCTACGACTCACGATCTCTTGAGATAAGGCCCAGACATGTGCATATTTAAGAAAAGCTCATCAGGTGGTTCAGGTGGTACCCTGGTTAGGAACCACCACACTAGAGGTGGAGATTCTGTGGTGCCCTGGGTGTCCAGCGCAGACACTGCCCGTTGATTCCCTTATCCTTTCTGCTGAGAGCAGTGGCCACCTCCCATTCCTTCCCAACAGAGCCCTGCATATAGCCAGTGGCTGGTGTGGGAGGTGAGGCCTGATGGTCAAGGCTGCACTCAAATGTGAGAGCCTCCATTGTGATGAAGCTGTTACATGCTCATGACTTCGGCTCTGCCACATACATGGTTACATTCCATGGTGGGGTCTAAACTTGGATGCATAAAGACAATAGTGACTTAAATCATGGGAGTAGGGAGGATATCACTTCTTCTCCCATTTAGTCTCAAACTTTCCACTCCTCACTGACATGTTATTCCCTTTTACCCCATTACAAAGACCCACCATCTCTATCACATCCTTATTGATTAAGTAAATACCATGAGTATATCCCATTGTAGTGGGTGTTGTGATGGGCCACTCACACCCCCATTTAGGATGGGAGGACATTTATCCCCAGATGTTGGCAAATGACCCTCAGCTGCTTGCCCTCTTCAGACTGCTTTGGCTGAAGAGTCTTCCCATCTAGATCATGCTTCTTCCTGGGGTATTCTGTACTCAATGTTTGGTAAGTGTGCAGGTATAAAGGCCTTTAACCCCAACCTGTGGCAGTTCTGATGGACCATCCCAGCTTCAGAGCTCCCTGTGGGGTCAGTGGAAGGCCATCCTGATACTGCATCAGAGGTCATCTGTGCCATCTTCCCAATACTGTTTCCTCCCCTTCCCTTACATAAGATGGTGGAGAGCTTAAGGGTACTCCCTAATAAACCTCTGTCTCAGAGTTGCTTCCAAGGGACCCTGACCTTGGAAACTATCTTGAAAAACAAAAACAATTAATAATATAGAGGGAGAGGCAGACACTTAGGTGTCTAACCCCTTGTGCTGTACATGCTCCCATTACACACACCCCATTATCATTGCTTCCTTACTTGGTCTGCCTCTCCTGCAGATTATAAGCTTCATTGGGGGCAGGAACCATAGCCTTTGATCTTCATACTCTATAATACCTGGCATGAATGTTGAACACATGGATGAGGGGATACTCACCTGGACAAAGGCAGTTTTTTTTTTTAAAGATTAATTAATTTATTTGACACAGAGAGAGAGAGAGAGAGACAGAACAGTAAGGGGAGCAGCAGAAGGAGAAAGAGAGAGAGAGAAGCAGACTCCCTGCTGAGCAGGGAGCCACATGTGGGGCTTTCATCCCAGGACACTGGGATCATGACCTGAGCTGAAGGCAGTTGCTTAACTGACTGAGCCATCCAGGTGCCCCCAAAAGCAACTTGTAAATAAGATGAAAAGATGCTGAAAAGTACTTCCTTGAAGGAGTAAGACATATCCACAACTCCTGATTCTAGGTGAATGTTCAAAAGGAGGAACATTGCCATCCCTGGTGATACCCCTCCTCTCTCCCTCCCCAGGTATGGAATAGCTCAGGTGGGAGGCACTGTGCCAAACTTTCCCGCCTTCCCCTCCTGGGCTTACTTTGGCAGGTGGGCATAGAGTTCCCGAGGCTCCACTTGCCGTTGGCCTGACAGCGGATGACCCTTTGCCCAGTGTAGTAGTAACCAGGGTCACAGATGAGCATCAGCTGGGCCTGGAATTGGTACTGAGTCTCAAAGATGAGCCTCCATCGGCCGTGCTCCACGCTGATGCTGCTGACGTCAGGACAGGTCACAGCTGGGGGGACAAGGAGCAGCGAGGAGGATTAATTAATTAATTAATTAATTATGGAGGACACTGGAGAGAATCCAGAGCTAGGGCCTGGGAGACTGTAATGCAGTAGTAAGAATCTTGAGTTGCCAGGTAGGTTTGTTAAATGAATGAAGTGGCTGGGGGCTGGCGGCATGAAGCAAACTGAAATGGCCAGATTCACACACACAAAAAAAGAAAATAAAAGAAAAGAAAAAAGGGGAGGATTGTAATCAGTGCTGATTGTTAGAAGTGAACTTTGTAATTTCTCTTTGGTCAGATCTTTATTTTTCAAGGTGAACTAGAAATATGGATTTTTATGTAAACTCTCACAATTTTAAAATGTTGGGAAGCAATTCAGAAATTTCATAAAGCACACCATAGGCCAAAGAAACAAACACACAAAAAACAAATCAAAAGTACAAAACTTCTATGTCTTTAGACTCAATATGGCCCCATAGGATGCAAGTTTGTGATTCTGGCCTTAAAGTGAACTGTACCTCTGTCATTTTAGAGGTAGGTTTTTGTTTTTTTTTTCCCCAACTAACACCCTATTTTCTTTTAAATTCCATTAGCCAACATAAAGTACATCATCAGTTTCTGATGGAGAGTTCAGGAGTTCATCAGTTGCATATAAAACATTTTTGACTTTTGTGATCGAAGGACATTTGTGCAAATGTTCTGGTAGTTTTTCCTTCTAAAAGGAACTTATTCTTAAGTTCTGTGATGTTTTATTGAAACATCTCAGGGTGCAATGGTCTATTAATGCTTTGAGAGCAATTTCAAATAAAAGCCCAACTTGGTAGATGACACTCTCCACCTGTCTGTTTTCCGAATCCCCAACCTCCATGTACCCGCTTTTTAGCTCACTCCTTGCAAGAATCTTTTCAGCTGCATTCCCAGCCCCTCCTTATACCCATCTCCATTGCCCAAGGACTCACGGACACACTTCGGGGGGACATTGTGGTTGCTCCAAAGCCCTGTCTCCAGACACTCTGCTGTGGCCTCGGCACCTGCCTGGAGGTGGTAGCCTTCGCTGCAGCTGTACACAGCCTTGGTCCCCACTGTGTACTCTTTGCCAAACACCATTCCATTCTTAGGGGCTTCAGGAAGCCCACAGGAAAGAGCTAGCAAAGAGAAAAAAATATTATGGGCATGTTTGCTTCAAGATGGTATTCTGAGAACATTTTTTAATCTTTCTTCTCCCCCAAGGCCCTAATAAAGTTATAGTAAAGACCAGTAAAGTAGAAATGCCTCATAACAATAAACAAAATGGGAGGATCAGCAGCAGCGGAGACTTCAAAAAACTAAGGGAGATGGAATGCAGATCGAAGTGTGTTGATAGATTAAGTGGCGCCGAGAAGCTGCATCTTAAAATATGAGGGAGCTATAGTGTGACACCAATTCTCCTCCATCTTTTCTTACAAATACAGTGTAGAGGTATCCAGGAATCTAGTCTCCAAATAAAATAGAGAGGGTTTTTTTTCCCACCTAAGAAAAAAAAAATAGAAATCCCTTGAGAGAATCAGGGTTGCTCAGGTGTGAGATGGCATCTCAAAGTAAAGCTGTTCTAATTCTAGGATTTAAGAGCTCTCGGCCTAAAGGCTGCCCCTCTGCCTGCTCATCTCTGCTACATACTCACAACTCAACTTCTTATTCACAAGGGAGACCTAGTGGGCAAAGATACCTGTATGTAATCACAATAAAGGTAACCCACATCTGCCACCTGGAAAAATCAGCTTTGCCTTTCCTTTAAAATAGGATTAACCAGGGATCACTGTACATATGAAGACAACCAGTAGCATGAGAGACATAAACAAAGATAAGATTAGAAAGAGAAACAAATAGAAATAAAGTTCTCTTTTAGAAAACAGAGCTAACTCAGGAAATAGAAGATTCATAAGCTTTAAGCTTTTGATTGGGAGGTATCTGAGAAAGTCAAGGTGACATATTGTATTCATAAAATGAGAACAAAGGGCTTTGAAAAAAGAACAATGACAACAGAACAAGGAAAAGCTCTTTTAAGTTAAAAATATGATTGCTAAAGTAAGTATTAAGATAGAAGGGCTGGAGATTAAAAGGAAAGGGAATTTCCCAGAATATAGACCAAAAAGACAGAAACCGAAAATGAGAAAAAAGGACTGAAAACATAGGAGGTCAACATCCAGGAGGTCCAACTTCCAACAGGTCGGATTTCCAGAAAGAACAGAGATCACAGATGAAAATTTCCTAGAGCTGGAAAGACACAAGTTTTCAGATTGAAAGGGAGCCAAATGGATGCAAAGAGAGCCATTCTTAGATATATCATCATGGAATTTCAGAAGATGAAAGACAAGTTCCTACAAGTTCCCAGAGAGAGAAAAAAAAATAGGACATCCCTGCAAAGGAATGAGAATCAGACTGGCATCACATTTCCCATCAGCAACAATGAATGTCTAAAGATAATGGAACAAATTACTTAAGGAAATGATCTGTAATCTAGAACTTTACCTGGTTAACCTACCAAGCACTTATGAGGGCAAAAGTAAAGACATTTTCAGACATTTAAAGACTCAGAGAATTTCCTTCTTGTGAACGCTTTATGAGGAATTTACTTAAGGCTATGCTCCATCAATAAGGAGGTAAAAACCAAAAAAGGTATGATATGGGATATAAAAATATTAAAAAGTGGTAGTGCTAACACAGGAGTACAAAGAAAAGGAATTTCAAGGTGACAGCTCAGGAAACACAGATATGCAGCACATGGTCGTGGTCATTATAAGGAGTAGGGTCAACACTATGTTTATTGGAGGAACACATATTACTTAAGTAGGAGTAGCTTGGGTTGCCTTTGAAAGAAATCAACACAAATCATGTTTCCCCTTCGATAGTTCAGGAGCTAGTACAGATGGAGGTGAATTAATCAGGGTACCCACTGTTGTCCCTCAACTACCCCCTCCTCTATAAGTTGTCTAGAGCTCAGACCTCCCTCATTCAGAGCCAGCACAAGCAGAGGAAGTCCCCATGCACATTGGCGAACAGTGATCCTCAATGCTACTAGAATTCAGAAGAGACACAGGGCCAGGGCTTCATTATGATACAGGGAAGGATGGACTCTTCAAGGGGACAGGGATTGGGATATCAAGATGGAAGAAGGTTTCAAAGACTGGAAAACAGAAGGAATGAGTAAATAGAGAGGAACTGAGGAGAAAATGTGGAATGAAGAAATGAGAAGCATTTGAATAGGATGCTCTTTTAAAGTCTAAGTGGCAAGACTGTAAGCTCCTTTGGTGGTACTAGAGTAGTCAAACTGTGATCAATGAACAGCATTTGTTCCTTGAACTTTTCTGAAGAAATACTTAGGTTCGTACTGATATTTTGCATGAAGGGGTCAGTCAATCTGGAGATAGCAGATGAAGGAAGTGGACAGCAGTCACTTCTCACTGCTCTTGGCCCAGCTCTTCCCGTGCAGATAACTAAGAGGACAGAGGATACCTTCCCAGTCTGAGACACTAAAATCATGTCTCCTGATCTCTATCCCAAAACAGTCCCTACACCCTGAGGTATGAAGGGCACTTCTTGTGGGTAGGAGAGGAAGGGACAGAACCCAAGAGTAAGGGACAGAATTGAAGTAGGAGAGGAAGGGACAGAAGAAGCTTATGGTGGAATGAGATCTCTGAGGGAGAGAATATGTAGTGAAAGAATGGGTTGGGGAGTGAGAGCAAAAGCACTAGAAGGCACAAGATCTCTAATGAGATATATTTGTTGGTGGAAAGTCATGGTTTGGAAGAAGCAATATGGAATTGGAAGAATGCTGGGCCTTTCCTGGCCCTGGGTTATGGGGACCCTTTACTTGAAAGGGCCCCAGCATTCATGTTCTTAGAGGAGAACCAGTCTTTGTGGAGGGAAGAAGTGAAGACAGCTTTCTGGATAGTGACCAAGGGTGTATGCTGGTTGGCCAGGGAACTGGGATTCCAGATAGCTCAGGAGGAATGGCTGAGTGCAATGGCATCAGTGGGAAGCTTGGGGCTGGGACTGGGTACAAAATAGTATGGAGATGAGTACAAAAAAGCCTAGAGGGGCTTAGTTTTGGGAAGTTACAAAAGGAAACAGAGATGAGAGGCATGGTGGTTTTCAACTAGCGCTTCAGAAGAAAGACTTGTCTGTGTTGATACAGTTAGAGACACGGAGACCAAAGCCAAATGACATTTTCCATTTGTGATCAGTCTGTTCTCTGGGACCTTTTCTTAGGGCATCAAACAGAATGCTAATGACACATTGTTTGGGGAATCTCAGGCAGAGGCGAGAAGGTTGTGAGGGTCAGAGATGACAGATGTCACTAAAGAGTCTGTCACCACACTAGGAATCAAAGAACAAGAAACAGTGTCATTTCCTGTTTTTGTCTGTATCATTAGCAAAATTTTCCTTTCCTTTTTATTTATTTTTTTAAATGCAGTACACAATGTTGTGTATGTGGGAGAAAAGAGGACTTTCCCGTGCTGGTAGAAGTTAGGTGAAGGCAAATATCCTCGAGGGCAGTGAGTGTCAAAAGCTGTAGATTTTGCATAGATTATGGTTTAACGATCTCATTTCTGGGAACTTATTTTAAGAAATAAATGTGAATGTTCATAATGATGGAATTATGAAGATCTTAATAGCAGTGCTGTTTATAGTATCAAAAATTGAAAGATTCAAATGACCATTAGGATGATACTTAAATACATGACATTTTTCCGTACCACTATGCCACCACTGAAAATAGTGACAAGGAAGTATATTTAATTATGTGACAGATGTTAAGAAAATATTAAGAGCTTTGTACACCGAGGATGCCATTTTTATAAACAATACATAAAAGATCAAAGGAAATGTGCTGAAATGTTACACTGTGATCTCAGTTGATGGGATAATACGTCATTTTTCTTCTGCCAAGTTTTTATTCAAATTCTGGTTTGTTAACATACAGTGTAATATTAATTTCAGCTGTAGGATTTACCGATTCATCACTTACATGCAACACCTGGGACTCATCATAACATCTGCCCTCCTTAATCCCATCACCCATTTAACCCATTCAACCCATTCAACCCCCCCACCCCGCCCACCTCCCCTCCAGCAGCCCTTTGCATTATCTATAGATTCCTTTCCCCCCCAGATTTCTCGTCTGAATTATATTACTTTAAGGGAAAACAAATCCCATCAATTATGAAAGGCAATGCATGCAAACACCTGGTACAGATCATGGGCTTGATTGTGGGTAATGATTATGGTGAGCCTCTGTTGCTTCCTGGTCACCTCTGCCCCTCACCTCTTCTGATCTAATGCTTCCGCTAGCCCAAGCTGCTCTGCATATCTTGTGATCTCTCTCCCGTTCGGGGTTCTGCAAATGCTCTTGCTGTTGCCTAGAATGTTACCTTGCCAATGCCTGGCCCCAAACACCCCACTTGCTCTATAAGCCCGAGCCCAGAAGAGGGGAGCCCTCCCTAGGGAGAAGTAGGTCCCATCTTACTTCTGGGCTCCCACAACACTGTTTGTATTCCTGATACAGCACTTCCTTCCTCTGCCATTTTGCATTTATGTGGCTACATATCCATCTCCCTCCTTGCTTTGAAAACATAGAGACTGTTTTATGCATATGTATATCCCCAGGGCTTGAGATCTTACAGATCCTCAATATATGTTCATTGAAAGAATGAATTAATTATCAATGAGGACACCCACATTTGGAAGTGATGGTCCTGGGATGAGCCCAAGAGATGAGGAGGATCCAAGCCACGTGTCACCCTCTTTCCACATGCTCCTCACCTTGACAGAGAGGAATGGCCTCGCTCCACAGATAGTAGCCCTGGGGGTGCCGGGTACAAATGGCCATGCTGTGTCCCACCAAGCGGTAGCCGGCGTTGCAGCCGAAGTGGACGGAGCCTCCAGGCTGGGTGCTGGGCTGGCCCAGAAGGAAGCCATGGAGTGGAGCCCTGGGCAGGCTGCAGTAGGGAGCTGGACGACAAAATGAGGCTCAGGGGACCACACGCAAGCAGGAAGACGGATGTGTGCTTCCCTGCATGCCCCAGGTCCTTTTTCCCCCTCCCCGTCCCATTTCCTTGTCTTTGCTACTGCTGGGTCCTCTGGTATTTAGGGAGGTCTGAGCAGTTGATATTGAAAATGGTTGATCAGTGTAGTAAAAGCCAAAGAAAAGGAAAGAAAAGAAGAAGCCATGAAGCCCTGGATCTCTTTCGTGGCCCAGACGCAGTGCGGCCCACGCTGCTGAGCTCAAGCTCTTGAAACCCATCAGCTCCCGAAGAGGTGCGGGATCTAGATCCGGGCAGTGAGGGGCTGGCTCCACGACAGTGTGACTGGAGGGGTGTGGACTCTGGGGCCCTAGTTCTGACCTTTCCAGGTTTGTGACATGGGACACAGCCCTGAAGCTCATTGAGGTCCCCTCTCCTCCTCTGTGTATTGGGATGGGAAATGGCCGCCTCCTAGGCTTTTGGACAATTTAAATGGGATTGTGTTTGTAAAGCCCCCACCCTCGTGCAGGGCATCTGGTGCTCAGTAAGTGGTCCTTCTCCTTTCTGTAGTAGGGGGCCAGGGGAGAGGGAGCATGGCAATCCAGGACACACATCCACAGCCCTACTTCCCCCTTGGCACATGGCTTTAGCCAATTTCATTCGTTTATTCGACAAACGGATGTGGAGGGTTTATTACGTGCCAGGAGATATTCTAAGTGCTGGGAATACCACAGTAAAGAACACAGGCAAAAATCCCAGCCTCAAAAAACAAAACAAAACAAAACAAAAAAATCCCAGCCTCAGGGAGCTGACCCTAAAGATTCCTGCCGAGGATCCCCAGGGGATGTTCTGTGAGGCCGGGAATGGGGGTGACCGGGGAACACTCTGACCACGTACTTCTGTTGGCTCGAAGACTCCCCGCCTCGGTCTGCCAGGCAGGCATGCGACAGGGGAGGATGAGACCCCAAGGTGAGGTCCTCTGGACTCTTATTTGGCGATCACATCGCTCTGCTGGTGAAATGGGGTTTGAAAGCCCTCTGTTCCAGGCCAGACGTGTTTCCTGGCTCCTGCTTTGCCACCTGCGTCGATCAACCTATGTGTTTACCTCAATCAGGACAGAGTCTCAGGTATAAAATATCCTGAGTCATGGCAACTGATGTGTGGGCAAAGTACGCAAGTCTACTGTATTTTCATTAAGTTCTAATGGTTTCACCATGTAGTGAATCAACTTTCTATGAACAGGTATTCCAGTTACGCCTGACTCATTACCCCCAGATGTGATCAGTCTTTCAGAACATCAAGGAAAGGGCACCTCCTGGTCACTTTCAATTCTCCGTGTAGTGACCATCACACTGTTGTATCTCCCCTGTGAGAGCTGCCAGGGACCCCTGGAAGCTGCCTGAATGTCCCTGACAGCTGCTGTAAGGTTTCTCTTTCATCCCAAGGACACTGAAGCCTGGAGAGGGTAAGTGACTTGTCTAATAATCATTTGGCTAGTTGGTGACACAGCTGATCACTTCCCTTGGGGCTCATGAAGCTACCCTTCCTTTCATGTGCATGGGGGAAAGGATTTCCGGTTCAGTTTGTAGAGAACATGGACTCTGAGGTAGAAAATGTCCTTCTCTTTCTAAGCGCCCCTCAGCCTCATCTCCTAGAATGCCTCGGGGTCTTTAGTTAATTCCTCTCTGCCTCCATGCTGGCGGAGCCCAGCCAGTTTATGGACACACTCCCCTTCAAAATGGGCACTGGGATGCTTATCAAGTTTTCTTTCCAACCACAGACAGTAAATGTCATTTCAGATAAATGTCATTTCTTCCCCCCATCTTCTTACATTTCCAGCGATCTTTCTGTGCTCCTTATAGACCATGGCGCTGGTCAGCCGCCTGCCTGGTGTGACCCTGGGTTTGCCTCTGCCCAGCAGTTGTGGTGGACAGAGCAGAAGAGAGGCCCTTGGACTTAAAATATAGGCCATCTTTTGCTGCCTGGCTAACACTTCCCAGTTGGAGACCCATGTCTTAGGGTTCCTCAATTGTAAGGAACTTGTGTTAACATGTCAACAACGTTGGGCATGGGATTACCTTAGAGATATTATCAGATGATATGTAATAAACTTATCCAAAAGACCAATATAGGCTGTCCATAGGAGCAGAGGATATGGAAGAGCTTATAGTGGGGAAAGGAGCAGAAGAGGGTAGGTGGAGACTGTTGGGGACACTTGTAGAGCTATAGCGAGAGAGGTTCAGAGGAGAGAAGCTATTAGTTCCTGTGGAGGGCCTCTGTCATTGATGGGGATATGGCCCATGGCTTCCTTGGGTGTTTTGTGTAAGCAACTTCAGGGGATCAGGGGCTGTGGCTCTTCCTATGTGTCCTTATGTTTTACTCACCTGAATACCTAATCTTAAAGCCCTTCCGGTTGTAGGCGTGGTCAGATGACCAGCGCAGGTACACAGAGTTGCTTGAGCTGGTGACAATCAAAGGAGCTGAGTAATTCCCACTGAGGGCTTTCAGCAGAGGACTTTGTCCGGAAGGACCTGGGTGAGAGTACAGGACACAGGATGACAGACACGCACAGTTGCAAGTGAGTAGGTACCTTGATTCGATACCTCAAATGCAACCACCTCTTGTTTCTACTCCTCAAGAAATGAGACTAGGCTGAGACAGTCAGGGTCAGTGCAATGGTCTGTTCTTCTGTCCTTTCTTTGGATCCCCAGGTACTACACTGGGTGGTCTCTCCTCCGGAGCCCTAAAGCAGTGCTCCAGGATGTCACTGCCAACCTACAGGAGTCGGCAGGTAAGATGAAATCTATTTGCCATCTTGGGACTTGCCAACATCAAGCAGCTGGTTAATGTAAGAACTGGTTTGCAAACTGGGAACTTCTACTTTGCCACCTACTTCTCACATGCACACTTAAAATAGCTCAGTGCTTGTCATAGAGAAAAGCTACAGTCAAACATCGTGTCTCAATGTCATACATAAAAGAGCTCCTCAATATTCCCTTCCAAGGTTCTTCCAGAAAGCCCTCCCTCTTCTTTTTTCCTACATTTAATGCCTGGGAGTGTGTCTTAAGGTGGCTAGTACAAGGAAGGCAGAGTGTAAAGCTCGATAATCCATAACAGGATTTATTGCCCTGGAAATAGCCCTGAGTGATGGTTCTGATATCTGCCAAGACAGCTTGTGGAAGCTTGGCAAAGACAATGGGACACATTAAACAAAATAGAGCCATCGGAGCCGCTGTGACAAACTGTGAAGGAAGGGGTCAGAAGGCTCAGAAAAGTGGCATGCCAGAATAGGTCTATCACATCAGACCAAAATGCCCACTACCTGACCATGTCCCTCAGAAGGACCTGGGGAAATACTCCAGTTCCTAAAGCAACAAGGAACACACTGATGGAGGGGGTGAGCACCAGCACCATCGACAACCTGAGTAACAGCTGTCCTCTATCACCTAAACTGATGGAAGGAGATGCTGTCACAGAATTGGGCTTCCTAGTATTAATGGGAATGAGAAGATTCTAGAATACAGGAGCCAGGCGGAGGCACTTAACAGTCTAAGTGAGGCTAGTGTAATTGCTAAAATGGGAAGCAAGGTTGGAATGGTAGTGGGGAGGGTCTAACCTGTAGGATCTATGGTGGTGTCTCACAGAACATGATATTCTTAAGGGCAAGATAGATGGAAAGCCCCCCGATATATGAATATATGAACAAAACATCATGAACATATAGTCAAAACAGTGAGGAAAGCTGACCCCAATGGAAAGTTGCAACCTGTCACTCAGTTTGGAGACCTGATCCAGGTTCCATTTCATTCCAGAACACTTTGGCTGAAGGAGAAACTGGGTTGGCATCAACTTATATAGTAGTGATTCTCTCAGTCTTTGCCCAAGAAAAACTTACTGCTATTTCCTCAGGCAACTGAATATTGGAGAAAAAGGAATGTTCAGGTATTCCAAAGATTTTGGATACAGAATGTGAACTGATGCTGATACCTGGGAACCCAAAACACTATCATGGCCCCTCTGTTAGAAGTGTCTGAGGGTTGGAGCTGGTAATGAATGGAGTCCTGGCCCAGGTCCATCTCACAGTACCAACTTAACCAAGTGGTAGTCCTCAATTGTAATAGCTATGCCAGATGTTGTATCTTCATTAGAGCAGATTAACACTGCCTGGGTTGCATGAAATGCAGTTATTGATCTAACAAGACTCTCTTTCCAGACCCATCAGAAAGGAGGATCATAAGCAATTTGCATTCACAAGATAGACAACAGTATACATTCATGGTCTTGCCCCAGAGCTATGTTAATTCTCCTGCTCACTGTCAGAATATAGTATGAAAAGATGTGGACCATCTGGACATCCTGCAGGATATGACATATTGACTCTCTCTAGGAGGAGATCGTATTAATTGCCTCTGAGGAGCCAGAAGGGACAATTAGTGTAGATGCTTTTGTAAGACACAGGGCTCCAGAGGGTAAGAGATAAGTCCTACAAAGAGGCAGGTGAAATTTCCCCAGTGGTTTAAGGACACCTGAAACATTCTGTCCAAATTAAAGAGGAAGTGTGCCTTTTCCCTTCTACTACAAAGACAAAAGCATAATACTTGGTAGACCCCTTTGAGTTTCAGAGGCGGCATACTCTTCATGTGGGAATACTGCTGTGATCCATTTATTGGGTGACATGCAAGGTGCTAATGTTGAGTAGGGGCTGGAGTAAGAAAGCATTCTGTAGCAGTACTAGGTGGCAACAAAGCATCCCTGCCCCATGGGCCATACAATCCACTGAAGCCCATGGTATTGGGGTTTCTGTGGTAGAGAAAGATGTTGCATGGGGCTTTAGGAAAGCTCTAATGGGGAGGTAATGGCACAGATCCCTAGGGTTCAGAAGCAAATCTGCCATCTGCAGCAGGCAACTATTCAACATTTGACTGACTTACCATCAAAGATCTCAAACTCATCATACTGCTTCTCACTGAGAAAGTACTCCACTGTGAGGGAGATGTTGTAGTCGGGTTGCACTCTCACCAGCCAGGAGCAGGTCTGGAACTGGGGATAGCTTCCTGGGTAGCTCTGACTCAGGATCACACCTGTGGAGTCTGTCAGAAGCTCATTTGTTGGGCAGTGTACTTGGAAGAAAGAAAGAGAAATATCAGGTATATGGGATGGAAAGGGAACCAGGGCCAACACATTTCCCTGGTACAAAAGACAACCACTGGAACACGAGTATTTGAGCACATTCAAACAAGACCCCAAGGCCCATCATTACACTGCTCCATGGCATGAAGGGACCTCAGATTCTGTGTCAATGTTACTATGTTGCCGGGATTCAGGCCTGGTCAGTTGGTTGGCATTACTTCCTAGCTCAGATATGGTCTTTGGAGTAAAACTGACAATGATACAGACAGGCAGACAAGAGAAAGTGTCCCCAAATCCAAGAGTTATTCTATTAAATGGAATTTATGTGTACAAAAAGAGTATAGGGCAGATGTAAGTATATGGAGCTTTGAGTCAAACACATCTGGATTTATAGCCCACCTTGGTCTCTTACTAGCTGTGTGGTCTTGAACAAATTATTTCCTCTCTGTGCAATGGCATCTCTACCTCTGATGCAGAACGGTAACACCTGCCTTACAAGGCTATTGCATTATATAACATATTATACCATTGTAAATTAATATTATAATATCTATGATATTATAGGGAACAATATATCTATGGCATGCAACACAATGTCTTCATAAACTGTAGAGATGATAATGATAATGATGTAATTACACCAGGAACAGAAGGAACCAGCAGAGCTTGGCTGTGGCCTGATTAGTAGTATTAAGATAACTTAAGAAAACATGGCAGCCTAAGGAAGATAGTCAATGTAGAATTTGGGAAAGGAGTTGCTGGAGGGGCTAGATTGGATTTCCTGTGTCTGTCACCAGGGAGGTGAGAGAAGATGCTGGTTCTGAGGAGCCCTGCACACCCCGGCTGCCAGAGGGGTGCTCTCTCCTGCAGTACAGGGACCTGTCACTACTTCCTATGTGAAGCCAACTTCAGGATGGTCTCCCTCCCTTTGTTCGGGCTGAGGACGTCACAGTTAAGTTCTGAGGACTGAATCATCTTCTTCAGGCATGAAAGAGGCATGGCCTGGGCAGCAGTGACAAGTGTCCCAGTCACTACAAATGGAGAAATTGGGATTTTGCTGTGTATGTGCCTTTAACAGACTTCCTGAATGTACTGGATTCTAGGACACTGACAAAGGAGAGTGTCTGGAACTGCACAGCCAAGGGCAATCCTGAATCATAATCTGAGATGAGGCTGTTCTGGGGAGGAGATTGAGCCACTCAGTCTCCACCTGTCTCCACTGCTTCCTTCAAACCTTCTGCCTTCACAGAAATGGGACTTGCTAATCAGCACGGGGTCTGGGCTAACAGGCAAAAGTGCTTGCTGTGACCCCAAATTCACACAGCTCATCTGGGACACCTTTGAGTAGCTTTGCAACACACACACATTTTTTTTTTAAAGTACTCTCTATGCCCAACATGGGGTTCAAACTCACAACCCCGAGGTCAAGGGTCACATGCTCTACTGAGACAGTCAGGCACCCCCATCCCCACCCCTTTTGAATAGCTTTGAAAGGTACTAACTAGCTTCTCCAGAAAGAACTTCCTTCTTATTTTGCAAATGGGAAAGAAAAACAAATGGAGGAAAACAGACTTGATTTTGAAATGCTCCTCATTTTACAAAACTGATACCTCCAGGTCCCTGAAGTGTGGTGATATTTACATCCCCCCGAGCTTCGTGGTACCCTCCAGCTGTTACCAGGGCTGCTCTTGAAGCTCTCCCCTAACTGAAACTCCCCCACTGAGGGGAAATAGGCATGATTTCTCAAATGAGGTTGGTCCACAGGTTTGCCTTTTTGTGCGCAACTTTATCAGATCTGAGCATTAGTGACGACAAGTTTTTCTTTCCCTGTGTGCTCAAGATGTCTGGCTTTTGATGGTTTAGTAGTTTATTTAGAAGTTTATTCTTCCATGAAACCATCCAGTCTTGATGTCTTTGATGGGGTTTCCTCTGATAACATTCTCTATTTCTTTTAAAGAATTAAAAGAAATCCACTGAGCTCCATTTTATTAAATTACATCTTTCTAGAAAATATTTTGTATCAAATCATTAATTTATTGGCATAGGTTTGTACAAGGTGGTCTCATAATTTAAAATTTTCTCTTGCTTCAATGGTTATATTCCATTTTCCCTTTCTTATTTTTTGTATATTGCTGCTTTCTCCCTTTGTTTAACTCACCTAATGGTTAGATTATTTTGCCACTCTTTGTTCCAGGTACTTCTTTTTATTGATCAGTAAGGATGTTTTTCTGTTTTATAACTCATTAACTTCTCTTTAAAGTTCAAAATTTTTGAGATATAATTTATGTACAATAAATGAACAGATTTTAGGTGTGCAGTAATCAGGATAGATTATTATCATCACTCCAGAATGTTCTCTCAGGCCCCTCTGTAATTAATTAGTATGATCTGCCCCAGCCTCCAGGAAATCACTGATACTATTTCTATAACAACAGATTAGTTTTGATTGTACTAGAATTTCATACAATTGGAATCAGACATGTTATTTTTGTGTCTGGTTTCTTTTGCTAAACATAATGTTTCTAAGATTCAATCCATGGTGTTCCGTGTATTACTACTTCATTTATTTTTATTGCTCTGTAGCAATCACAGTATTCTGGTTTTTCATTTTTTCTATTTATTATTAATGAACATTTAGGCTGCTTCCAGTTTGGGATTATTATGGAATTCATATACAAGTCCTTTTGTGGATATGGGTTTTCATTTCTCTGGGAAAATAACAAGGAGTGTAATTGCTGGGCAGTGGGGCAGGTGTATGTTTAACTTTGAGAGAAACTACCAGTCAGTCTTCCAAAGTAACTGTATAATTTTACATCCCAACCAGCAATGTATAAAAATTCTACTTCCTCCACATTCTTGTCAACACTTGGTATTTTCAGTCTTAAATTTGAGGTATTCTAGTGGGTGTGTGGTAGTAGTATTTCATTAGGGTTTTAATTTGCATTTTCCTGATGACTAATGATGTTTTAGCATTTTTTCGTATACTTATTGGCTATTCATATATCTTATTTTACAAAGTGTCTAGTCAAGTCTTTTGTCCATATTTTTTAAAATTTATTTTTTAAATTTCTTTTCTGTGTTCCAGAATTCATTGTTTATGCACCACACCCAGTGCTCCATGCAATACATGACCATATTTTTATTGTACTGTCTTATTATTGAGTTGTTAAATTTCTTAACATAGCCTAGATACAAGTCCTTTAAACAAATATATGTATGATGAATATCTTCTTTTATTCTGTAGTTTGCCTTTTCTTTTTCATATTTAGTTTTGTCCATTTTTCCTTCATGTGTTTTGAAGCTCTTTTATCATCTCCATATAACATATATATCCTTCATAATGGAATTAACTCAATTGTCATTATAAAATCTATTTCTGATAATACTCCTTGCTTGCAATATTATCCAAAATTTCTTTATGTTTCTTATGTTTACCATTTGCATGATATATCTTTTTCTTTCCTTTTCTTGCAAGCTATCTGGTACTTATATTTAAACTGTGTCTTTAGTAGGAAATAAGTGGTTATTATTTAAAACCTCTAAATTTTGACATGGTTTTTATGTAGCAAAAATTTACCAACTGACATAACTATATCATTCAAATATTATATGTACCTACTTATTTTTGGTGTGTCATTAGATGAGGTGTGTGAAAATCTCCAACTGTAATTATGAATTTATCCTCTTCTCCCTAAAATTCTGTCAAAGTTCCTTATATATTTCAAACCTATATTGTTAGGTACATAGAAGTTTATGACTGTTATTTATTTTTGATGGATTTTTGCTACCTTAGATTTTAGAGGTTCGTACTTGCTACTTTTTCAAAGGTTTTTTTTCATACCAGGGATGAGTGACCCTTCTAGTTATGTCTTTAGGGAGGCAGATGAAGATATTCAAATCTAAGTTTATGAAAGCCTACAATTAAATTTTTTTACTTAACTAATCTGAAAATCTCTTTTTTTTGATTAGCAGTTTTACTGAGTTAACTTACTATGGTTACACATATATTTATTTGCATTTGGTTTTTCTACCTTATTTTGTGTTTTTGGTTTACCATGATTTTTTCTCTTCTTTAATGTTTCTATTGGATTAATTGAGTTCTCTTTATCCTTATTTTTGATTATGGTTTTACAACTTACGCATAGTAACTTGCATTCCCACAATCACCAAACTGTGGAAAAAGCCAAGATGCCCTTCAACAGACGAATGGATAAAGAAGATATGGTCCATATATACAATGTAATATTACGCCTCCATCAGAAAGGATGAATATTCAACCTTTGTATCAACACGGATGGGACTGGAGAAGATTATGCTGAGTGAAATCAGTCAAGCAGAGAAAGTCAATTATCATATGGATTCACTTACTTGTGGAGTATAAGGAATAACATGGAGGACATTAGGAGAAGGAAAGGAAAAGTGAATTGGGGGAATTGGAGGGGGAGATGAAGCATGAGAGACTGTGGACTCTGAGAAACAAACTGAGGGTTTTGGAGGGGAAAGAGGTGGGGGGTTAGGTGAGCCTGGTGGTAGGTATTAAGGAGGGCACGTATTGGTGGGAGCACTGGGTGTGGTGCATAAATAATGAATCTTGGAACACTTAAAACATAAAATAAAATAAAATTAGAAAAAGAACTTACACCTACTATGGCTATCCATATTAAAAAACTATCCATAAAATTAAGCTTTATTTTTAATTTATATATTTAACTAACATAGTGGGTTAATCAATATCAAACCTTCTCCTCAACAAGTGAGGGTCTTGAGCTTACTTACTCTTTTTTTCTTTCAGTGTCATTTATTTGTCCAGTTGTGTGTATATTTTTAAATCTACTATGGTCAGTATTGCTTACTTAGATTTACTACCCTATTTTACTGATTCCTTAGCTCATTGCTACTTTTTGCATCTGAACCCTTCTACCTGTATTCATCCTTTTTCTTAATGAATATGGTAGATATTTCCATTCTTTACCAATATTAGGTTTTATTTTTATTTCTTGAGCATACAAAAAAATTCTTGTGGTATTTTATTAACATGAAATATCCAGAATAGTCAATTTCATGAGACATGAACTAGATTGGTGGTTGTCTAGAATTCTTTGGTGGGGGCAAGGGGGCTGAAAGAAATGGAAGCTGACTGCTCATCAGTACAGTGTTTCATTTTGAGGTGACAAAAATCTAATAAATGGCTACAAAGCTCTGAATATACTAGAAATCACTGAAGTGATTTAAATGGATGAGTTGCATGGTACATGAAGTTTATCCCAATAAAGCTGATATTATAACAAAGCCAGTGAAGGGTCACATCTTGAGAAGCCAAGTATAACACCAAGTCCCAGAGGAAAGCATGAGGTTGAGGATAGGAGTAGAGCCAAGAAGGCTGGAGCCATGTAGACACAGAAACAAAGCCAGAGATGAGAAACTAAGGCTGGAACAAAGCAGGGAAGCTCTGGAGCAGGATCAAAGCTAAAGTCCACTTTTATAGGGGGGCTGGTTGTTTGGTGTATGGGTAGGTCAGCTCAACTTAGAGATAATGAATTTCTCAGTGTATTGGGGCAGCCCAATTCTAGGGCTGCGGCTTCTTTCTTTCTCACTAATGAACCATATTGTGGATTCTCTTCTCTTGCCTTATGAAAAGTGGTGGAAAAGCTGACATGTTTCTCCACACACTGCTGAATATTTGCTGGTAGCATTAGTACCAGAAGCAGTAATACTACTAATAACAATAATAATAACCCGCACTGGGCAGTAACTATGTGCCAGGCATAGTTCTAAAGTGCTTTACATTATTAACCCATTTAATTCCTCACAGTAAGTCCATGGCATAAATAATATCATAATCTTCATTTTATAGATGAGACAATTGAGGCACAGGACAGTTAAATATCTAGTCCTAGGTCAGAAGTCTTTTGAGTCGAGAGTTTGTTTTTGGTTTTAGTAAGGATCACTTGGTGAAGTTAATTCATTTTCTGTCAAGGCGTCACACTGGAGTGAAGTTCAGCACATAGGACCTTGAGTACATCTGCACTCCAGTAGCGCTAGGTTGGTGTGCAAGCCCACCTCTCCCTGAGGTCCCAGAACTTCTTCCTTCCAATGATTAGTAGGCCATTTCCACAGAATGCCAGTTAGAAAAAAGGAAGACAGAGATAAAAGTGGTTATATGGCAATCTGTAGCCCCACTTAAGAGTAGGACCCAAGAATTTCTCTAGAGCAATCATTCATTCATATAAACAAACATTCACCAAATGCCCTCTTACTTTATGGGCAGGGACTGGGAAGATAAAGAGGAGTAAGATAAAGAATACATTTTGGAGGAACTTGAGACCCACAAAGGCATGGCTCTGTGCAATTACCTTCACATACTGGGGGTGGTCCTTCAAACTGTAGGTAAGCTCCAAGTCTGCAGGTCAGGATTTCACTCCCGACTAAGGTAAAGCCAGGGAGGCACCTGTAGCGGACAGTGTCACCTGCCAAAGAGAGACCCATGTGGGGATTTGCTGGCAAAGTCTGGGCGAGGCACCCCTTAGTACTTAAAAACCCACTTCCAGGCAGGTCAATCAGTAGTGGGTTGTGCTCTGCTCAGGTCAACTCCAATCAAATGACCCAGAAAAACTGCTACCTCCTTCTCACAGCTCAGCCTTGAGCTTCCACATTCCAGGAACTTTTTGTAGGGAGCTGCATGGATTCATTTCTCAAAACCATACTGACTTGAATCACAGAAGAAAACTGCCTTCCTGTCTCCTCTGCCTATTGATGGCTAAAAGGAATTGTTTGTATTTTTGGAGCAGACTCAGTTGACAGAACATCAGCCATCTTGCACTTGGCCTACTGTTTCTCTCCACGGATGGGAGGGAGAGATGCACCTTGCTGGCCAGCCCCAACCCAACCCGGTGCCTCTTCGCCTGCCCAGTCCTTGCTGGTTTGGGAGGGGGTACCTATGTTGAATTCTTCATTCTCTGTGACGACTTCGGCATTGGGGAGGATGGTGGGAGGAGGGCATTTGGTGAGTGGATAAGCTGAAAAGACAGAAGCAGACAAATTGGTGTAAGAGCATCATTCTTGGGGCACGTTGTCATTCACTCGTTCAATTCTTCACCTTCTCATTCCTCATTCACCCACACAGATGCAAGTGACTTTTGATCTGTACACAGGGCAAGTTTAGCCAAGTACTATTTAGCAAATCTGCTGTCATTCTTTGTTTGTTTCTGATGCAAAAACCAGGAGCTATATAGTAACACCAACAATAAAGGAGAGGCTTAGTGACAGTCACCAGCACTGAAGGGAAGGGGAGAGAAGCATTTCCTGAGCACCTACTACATGAGACTCTTTCACGCATTGTCACCTTTAATTCTCATGGTGGCTGATCCCTCTGCGAGGTGTTCTTCCTCTCTTTATGAGAAAGCTGAGATTCAGAAAGCTTTGGTTACTTTGCCAAGGTCACACAGGAAGTGAGTGCCATAGGACTTGAATCTGGGTCTGGCTGCTCTCAAATCCCATATTCTTCCCACTGCTTGACATCCGAGTACCGAGTGTAGCTCATGTGAGTGCCCACTAAAGCCAGCTGGTTTCCCTTCGGACAATTGGCCAGACATCTTCGGCTACAGTGGGTTTTCTACACTGGACACCACCCTTCTGGGCAGAGACTGGACTGTTTGTGGATGGTTTTGCTGAGACAAAGCTCAGCGTGGGCTCACGGCTTGCCTTCCCTTCGCTACGTGGCATGCAGTTGGTGCTATGTAAGTGAGAGTGGCTGTTGCCATTGCTACTGCTGTGATTACTTCCAAAGTCCCCCCAAACTCCATTATGCTTTTTCACAAAGAACATTATCTCAAAAAAATTACAAATGTAATACACTGTCCTGAGAGAAAATATGAGATTTTCTATGACAACAGTAGGAAGAAAATTAAACTCATCCACAGTGCAGGAGGGTTTCCCTTTCCCTGCGTCCTTACCAACATCTGTGGTTTCCTGTGTTGCCTATTTTAGCCATTCTGACAGGTCTGAGGTGGTATCTTATTGTATTTTTGACTTGTATTTCCCTGATAATGAGTGATGTTGATAATCTTTTCATGTGTCTGCTGGTTAGCTGGATGTCTTCTTGAAAAATGTCTTTTCATGTCTTCCCATTTTTAAACAGGATTATTTGTTTTTTAGGTGTTGAGTTTTATAAGTTCTTTGTATATTTTTGGATCTAGAAAGTGCACTACCAGGTATTTACCCAAAGGATAAAAAAATACTAATTTGAAAGGATATATGCACCCCAATGTTTATAGTAGCATTATCAACAATAGCCAAATTATGGATATGGCCCAAAAATTCATCAACTGATGAATGGATAAAGAAGATGTGATATATTTTATGTATATATATGTATATACATACACACACATATATACACATATATATGTATATATTTTTATTTCATTTATATACACACATATATATGTGTATATATATATGTATATATATAATACTCTACTACAACCATATTACTAAGCCATTAAAAAGAATGAAATCTTGCCATTTGCAATGACATGGATGGAGGTAGAGAGTATTATGCTAAGCAAAATAAATCAGTAAGAGAAAGGCAAATACCATATGAATTCACTCATATATTGAATATAAGAAACAAGACAAACGAATATAGAGAAAAGGAAGAGTAAAACCAAGAAAAAGATTCTTAAGTGTAAAGAACAAACTGATGGTTACCAGAGGGGAGGTGGGGGGTGTGGGTTAAACAGGTGATGGGGATTAAGGCTTGCACTTGTGATGAACACCAGGTGATATGTGGAAGTGTTGTATCACTAAATTCTACACTTGAAACTAATATTACACTGAAGGTCAACTAACTGGCATTTAAATAGAAATATGAAAAAAAACCTAGAAATGATTAAATTGTATGACCTTTTAAAAGTATAAGCATCTCCTACTGAATGTCAGTGACCCACTTCCAGAAATCAGATGTTCCATGTAAAGATGCTAACTAGGAGCCTATTTACAACCACTTCAAGTGGGAAAAAATTACAGTGCATAATCCCAAACTCAGAAAGTGTTTAAAATAAGATGTGTGTGTGTGTGTGTGTGTGTGTGTGTGTGTATGCAAGAAACCATAATGCTGGAAGTTCAATACTTGAAACATTACTGCATGACCACCCAAGAATGACTAGTGTTATAACAAAACAGCGGCTCTGTTCATTCTAGCACATACACTTTGCATACCATAGAGCACCACACGAACCTTCCCAGCGGGACACATTGTGAAACCCTAGCCTGAAAACAAGGGTAATGTGGGTGCATTTCCAGGATGGTGCTGTGGGTGGTACAGCATGGCTGTACATCAGTGAACATCACATCATCACAACCTCTCAGAACCAGCAGCAACACAGATACACATTCTAAATGTTTGCCTGGGATCCCAGTGTTTTACCAATTGCAATTGGAAAGTAACCTGAGACTTTTCCTATATATAGTTTTGTTGAAAATGTTGTATTATATTTTGATGATTTAAATCATTTTCTTTCTGTAGATATATTGGCTGAAAAATGTATTGAGAGACATAGAAGCTTTAGAAAATGTGAGTATTAAAACCAAGAGGCACTCGTGGGGTAACCACGAAGGTTTAACCGTGACTTAACATAAACCAGGGAGGACCGTGCCTGTATTGGATGTATGCTTCCATTTTTCTCTCCAGGAAAATGACTGTAACTGATATCAGCAACAGAGTGGCTGTTTCTCTGACACTGGATGCTACCATTCTTCCATCCGACTCATTTAATGATTGTGGAGGGCTTAGCCTGGGTCAGGCACTGTGTTAGGCACTGAAGATGCAAGAGTAAACAAAACAGACAGTCCTTGCCCTCATGGAACTCAGATAAACAAAAAGGTAGCATTTTTTTTTTAAATTGACATTTGATAACAAGTTAGGTTAAACATTTTTTTCATAGATGAATAGACTAGGTTTTTCTTCTTAACATTCTGTTAGTCCTTTGCTCCTATTTTTCTTACAAATTTGAAGAACCTGGTGCATATTTAAGATCGATTTCTGGGAGCACCTGGGTGGGTCAGTTGGTTAAGCATCTGATTTTTGATTTTGGCTCAGGTCCTGATCTCAGGGTTGTGAGGTAGGGCCTAGCACTGGACATGGAGCCTGCTTAAGGTTCTCCATCTCTCCCTTTGCCCCTGCCCCCTCCCTCTCTTAAAAAAAAAAAAAAAAAGACTTACTTCTGCCTGTTAAATATTTTTTCAGTTTATCTTCTGCTTATATTTTTCTAGGACACTCTTTGAATTTGTAGATGCATGAAGTTTCTGCTTATTCTGTTTAGCCAATTCTTTCTTTCTTTTTTAAAAGATTTTATTTATTTGTGAGAGAGAGAGAGAGCAAGCGAGCACGAGTTGGGGGAGGGGCAGAGGGAGAGCCTGACATAGGGCTCAATCCCAGGACCCCAGGATCATGACCTGAACTGAAGGCAGATGCATAACTGATTGAGCCACCAAGGAGTCCCCCTGCTTAACCAATTCTTAATATTTTCTTTTATAAAGCTTTTAAAAATATTTGATATCTTTCAATCTCAGCCACATGCTTATCTTTAAAGTAGACTTTCTGGGTAGGGAATTGGATAAAGAGGATCAAAGTGTACAAACTTCTAGTTATGAGATGAATAAGTACTGGGGATATCATGTGTTACATGATGGTAACACTGCTGTTCGACATATTTGAATGTTGTTAATGGAGAGCAGATCCTAAGAGTTCTTATTTTTGGGTATCTATATGAGATGATAGCTATTAACTGAATTTATTGCCGTGATTATTTTACAATATACATAAGTCATGCCATTATGTTGTATGCCTAGACTTACACAGTGTCATATGCCAATTGTATCCCAATAAAACTGAAAAAAGAAAAGTTTCTCAAATTCTGAAAAAAATATTTTCTAACACATACTTAACTTCCAGGAAAAAAATCAGGAAAAAAAAAATCAGTAAAAAGGGATCTGCACTTAAATACAGCCTGAGTTTTTAACATATTGTGGTTACTAGTTTGACTGCAGTAGATTAGCCATTATATTTTTAAAAAGTTATACCTTTCTGCTCAATGCAGAAAGCAGGTAGAATACTAAAAAACAAGACAATGAAAATCCCCCAAGTCACACCACCACCTAGGCACAACCACTGTCAGCCTTGGGTTTCTTATAGAAAAATCCCTCCCCTCCCAGAGCACATACTGCATCTACCATGTTATTGCCGAAGAACTCAAAAGACGGGAGGTGGGGGGGGTGGAATTCAGGACTCCACCACTTCACCTTTGTCCCCACTCCCCCTGCTCCCCTTGGGGGTGAGGCTTAATCAGACTCCAGTACTGGTTAACACACTAACTGGTGGGCTGGGCTCCTTGTGTGCTGTCAAGCAGCAGCCAGCTTGGCATCAGCCATTATAGGCCACTGTTTCACTGTTTTATTCTGTGCTGTCTGCATTTTTGTTCCTATAGTTTCCTTTTCTTTAAGGAGTCCTGGTCCATTTTAGTGGAAGATGGCATTAGAAACTGGTATCTGGAGCTAGACGTCTTTATTGCTATCGAGGAGCCATTGCTTCCAAGTCCTCTTTGTGGAAAGAGGTAAGGAATACATGTATGTATACACACCCACATTTATACCCATTTCTCAGTCTACATCTAGGTGCACATACTGAAAACAATAGCTCAAACTCATACCACCAATTCCAATCCAATTCTCTGGGTATATACTAACTTTTGCTCTTGCCACATTTCTTTTTTCTTTTCTTTTTTTTTTTTAATATTAATTTATTTATTTTCAGCATAACAGTATTCATTATTTTTTCACCGCACCCAGTGCTCCATGCAATCCGTGCCCTCTATAATACCCACCACCTGGTACCCCAACCTCCCACCCCCCCGCCACTTCAAACCCCTCAGATTGTTTTTCTAACCCTCTTCTCTTATGGTGAGATACCTACCCTCTATTGTCCTTAATCTATTCACTTATTTGATCAGTCATCCATAGGGAACCATGTTCCCATCTCTACTGCCACTCCTCCCTTATGTGAATGCCCTGCTCTCCCATCTTGGAGTCTGATGGATCATCTGTGGGGATGCCCTCCCCACTCTTCTGGGGCTCCTACCCTACTCAGGTGTTTCCTCAGTTTGCTCAGAGCCTTGATACCCCATGCCAGCTCTCTCTGTACAGATGTTGCCTTCAGTGTGGACTCCCTCTTTATTCTTATGCTCACTTTGTTTTATCCAGTTTAACAGCTTCAGGACTGAATTGTTCAGGAAGGGAAGACATTCAGCTCTCCTTTTATTTATTTCTTATTTGGAGTCTGTGTAGTCTAGACTTTTTTTTTTTTTTTTTTTTTTGTAGTCTAGACTTTTATCCTGGAAGCAGATGCTTTCCAAAATTTATTTCTATTTCCTAAACTACATGTTTCCAAGGGCATTTTCCTCTGTAATTCAAATCCGATTATCTCATTAAAAAATACTGTAGAATCTTGTTCATAGCTCTTCTTAAGGTACTTTTCTACCTATTAGTCCTTAAATTTATTTAAAGATAATGTTTGCCTATAGAAAGGCGGACGTTCTTCCCCCCGCACCAGTCCCACTCCCCAGTCTCTGCAAATGTGCCTTCTTTTTCTTTAGTTCTTGTTACAAATATTGTCTTTTGACAGGTCTTCCGCAATTATTCTACATGAAGCAGAGTTCCCCACCTTTTTGTTTGCCATCTTATTTGTTTCCTTCATAGCAACTTATTACAAATTGCAAAGATTTCAGTTGTCTGTTTGCTATTTCTCTCTCCTCAGAAGAAGAAAGCTCTATGGGAAGCAGGCATTTCATAGAGCAGGAAAGCATGAATGGTCAATGAAGACATGAAAGGATGCTCACCTCATCATTAACATGGTAAGAGTGAGATGCTATTGCAGGGTTATAGGGTAGCTCTATTTTTAATTTAAGGAATCTCCATACTGTTTTCCAAAGTGCCTGTACCAACTTGCATTCCCACCAACACCCAAAGATACTGATGTAGTGAAAAGAAGGGCCATCTCTACCCCAATGTTCATAGCAGCAACGGCCACAGTCACCAAACTGTGGAAAGAGCCAAGATGCCTTTCAATGGACAAATGGATAAAGAAGATGTGGTTCATATATACTATGGAGTATTATGCCTTCGTCAGAAAGGATGAATACCCAACTTTTGTATCAGCATGGACGGGACTGGAAGAGATTATGCTGAATGAAATAAGTCAAGCAGAGAGAGTCAATTATCATATGGTTTCGCTTATTTGTGGAGCACAAGGAATAACATGGAGGACATGGGGAGATGGAGAGGAGAAGGGAGTTGGGGGAAATTGGAGAGGGAGACAAACCATAAGAGACTGTGGATTCTGAGAAACAAACTGAGGGTTTTGGAGGGGAGGAGGGTAGGAGGTTGGGTGAGCCTGGTGGTGGGTATTAAGGAGGGCACGTATTGCATGGAGCCCTGGTTGTGGTGCATAAACAGTTAATTCTGGAACACTGAAAAAAAAAAAAAGAGTGAGATGCTATTTCGTATTTCTACCATATTGGAAAAAATTTAAAAATGTGATAAAATCCAGTGTTTGTAAGATGGATCCAGGAATAAAGTCAAGCTTTCCCAATTCCAGCTCAAATATATGTAATGCTCTGCAAACTCTAATAGGAGGATTATTCTAAAGGTGAGCACAAGCCCACAGAGAACTTTAAGTTTTTCAATCCTGCTCCCACTATAACAAAAATGTAAAAGTATCCAGATCTGTAACTTTGGACTCTTAGAAGAAAATTGGCTGTTGATAAGGACAAATCCACCCTGAATTGTTCATGCTCCTCCTGCTTCAATTCTCCACAAATTCACTTGGGCACAGTACTTCCTGTGAGGTCAACAGAGGCCCTGGATTCCTTTGGAGTGGGACAACCCTCTAGAATGTGCTACTGGACAAGCTGGAGAACCCAAGTAAGTGGGTAACCAGTGGGTTGATGTGAAAGAATAGAATGAGAAGCCTTATCCTCTTGCTTCTAAGCTTGGACTGGGCACCAAGGATCAGTGCCATGTGCCTCTCTCCCAGTGTGGAAGAGGAGGAAAATTTACATGTATGGAGGTTTGTGTTGGGGGATATTGCATAGGTTAACATATTTAACTCTTATAATTCTGAGGATACTGAGGCTGAGAAGCTATGTCACTCATTCAGAATCACACAACTGGGAATGGTAGAACCAGGGATCAAGCATGGCCCTGATTTGAGAGTACAGTGCTTCTCTCCCTTGCCAGGCTTCCATACTGACCAGAGAAGGCTATGGCGAAGATCCCACCCATGGCTGCATCACGGTGGAACTTGAGCAGAATCTGGTTGGATGAGCTGTGCAATGTTTTCTTGGCCAAGCTCCGGCTGAAGACTCCAAGCTGTGGAGCTGTCTGCTGTGCCCCATCCCTGCAGGTAGGAAAGAAGGTTCTGGTATGTCACAAGTCACCATAGCTGCCTGCTTTGCCTTTACCATCAGTCATAAGTCACCATAGCTGCCTGCTTTGCCTCTACCAATAGGGGCCTTAACAAAGGCCTGGAGTGGGAGGCTGTGACTCTTCTTGTCCCAACACTGTCTTTCTCCAATGCCCTGTGCACCTCCCTCTGTTCTCTCCCAACTCAGTCTGCCAACAGAGCCGACAGAGTTGGCAAAGTACACACTGACTCCTCGTTCACCTGATTCTTCACCAGCTTCTGTAATGGGCTCCCAGGGGTAACAGTCTCAGCTTAGAAGCAGGAGCCACTGGGCAGGTTCTCTCAGTCTGAGCAGCAGTAGGATGGGGTGAGGAAGACATGCAGGAAGCTCATGCTGCTATCCAGGCCAGCCCCACTTCCTTGTCTCCACACAGAGACATACCCAGGTTGCCTTTCTAGGCAAAGTCTTTCTTTCCTGGAGATGTATCTAGTCCCTTCTATCTGTTTTTAATTACAGTCTTGTAAAGGAAACTAGAAATTAACCCAGGATAGTCTGATTACACTTATTCAGCCCTTGTAGTTTTGGGAAAAGATGCCCACTATCCCCTGCTGATTCCTAGAACGGCAATAACCCCTAAACAAAAGAATCCTTTAATTATACATTTGTCCAAAGATTCAGTGGTTTGGGAGGAGCTGTTTAGGAGACTACACTTACTGACTCGTAATTCATACTCCCATTGTAAAGTCACCCAAGATACTCTATCACTCAGAACAGAACTGTCAGCTGGTAACCACTAGGCCCCATGTGGCTCTTTACCTGAATTAAAATTAAATAAAGTTTAAAAACCAGTTCCTCAGTCCCTCCAGTCACATTTAAGTACTCAGTGTCCACTTGTAGCCACGGGCTACTGTACTGGACAGCAGTTTGTTTCCATTACTGCACAACATTGTGTTGGACAATACTGGTTCAGAATGAGATGACCAGTGGGACTTCACAGAATTCTACCCCAAAACTCTTTCATTAGTCTGGGTAGCATATCTTAGGTAAATGTAGAATTTTGGTTTGGACTCTTGAAAAAATAAGAAAAGTTTATATCTACAACCATTCCTATTCACATACCCACCCACTGGTGCTCTGACCCCTAGTAGCACTCTGGGTTGGACCACTGTCCTCCCATCCCTCTCCCTTCAAGGAGCCACAGAGGGTAATTGAAACTGAGCCTTCATTTACTATGTTTATTCAAAAGTCAGGAAGCTGACCACCATTTACAACCATTCAGCTCTTGGTTTTCTGACAAAAAACTGAATAACCCAGTTTAGAACCCAGCTAATGCCCCTAATTGGCTGTCGATGTGGCAGCTGGCCCTACCAGACGGTGATGAAGTCTCCAGAGGGCTCTGTCTGCAGCAGGCTGAGGTTGAGGCGGATGCCATGACCAATGGGCACGGTGATCAGCCAGACACAGTCCTGAGAGCTGGAGTATGGACTGGGGAAGCCAGGGGAGTACACAGTGCCATTGGAAGAGGTGATATTCCCGCCACAGGGGACTGCCAGGGAGGGGACACAAACACAGATGAGTGTGGGAGATCGACCCCCCCACCCCAGAAAAAATTCCCTTATGACTCCCTTATGAAGTGCCAGCGCCCAGGACAAATTACCCTGTCCGAGGAGGTCAGGCGGGATCGGGAGAGGCGATGGGGCTGACGACTGTTCATTAGTTTCCTGCACCAGACCCAGCACACTCCCCATCTGGCCCCTGATCTTCAGTGCAGGTGAGTCTGTTGGCCAGCCTCAACCCCCTGGCCCCCCTATTCTTCCTGTGGATGAGACCTGCCCAGAAGGAAGGATGCACTAAAGCTCTCCTCTCACCCTTCCTAGGAATGGGGTGGAGGACAGATATCACAGTCAGGGCTGTAGTACTATTGCTGGGATAAGCTATGAAATTATGAAACTATTTCTTTCTCTCATTTTATTTGCTCTAAGATTCTTAGCGTGGTAATTTTTTTTTAACTTTCTTTTTTTAAAAAGATTTTTAAGAAATTTTTTATTTATTTGACCAAGAACAAGAGCACATGAGAGAGAGCACACAAGCAGTGGGGGGGAGAGGGAGAGGGAGAAGCAGATTCCCCACTGAGCAGGGAGCCTGATGCGGGACTCGATCCCAAGACCTTGGGATCATGACCTGAGCTGAAGGCAGATGTTTAACCAACTGAGCCACCCAGGGCCCAGACTGGTACCTTTGGTATTGACCTAAGAGATAAGGATTCTGGTGATGAAGCTAAGGTTGGGTTCAAATCACGGCTAAACCATTTATTAACTAGATGACCTTAGACAAGAGTTTATTCTCTTCCTGCACCTGTAAAATGGAACTAAGAGCATCCCCCTTGAGAACTGTGGGGGGCCGTTAGGTGAACTGATGCATATAAAATGTCCAGCCTGGCATTTAGCTCACAAAGAAGGCATTTGTGGCCTAGATCTTATCCTCTCTCCCTATTTCTCTGTCCCCCAAAAGTGACACCCAATTTTAGGCTCACTCTGATCTAGGCTTTGGGTAAGGGGATGGAGAGGCCTTGAAGTCTCTATAATGTTACAATTTAGTCATCAGGGAGGGAAAAAAAAGGACAAACAAATAAACAAACAAAAAACCAACTCCGGTCCAGAATAATGAGTGCATTTGGCGGGCACAGGCAACAAGCAGTCATCTGGATGGGTGGCAGACCAGAGTGAAGAGAAAGAATCCAAATGCCTCCAGGCAGAAGGTAGGGTGCCCACGAATGCATATGCATCCTGAGAGGGGTCTGCAGGGACACACCATCCCTCCTATAAATACTGAATATCCACTCTGTGTCAGGGTCAGGCACAGCCTGGGGAGACCAAGGGGAGCAAGGGTACCAAGGCACGTGGTTTTGTTCACAGCCCACTCACTGGGATACAGGTAAGTCAACTGGCCTCCATAGATGCCAGAGCAGGGGGGGACATGTTGTCAACATGGAATGCCACAGGAGCGACGGGGGAGCCCCTCACCTGGTCTTTTGAGGGTAGGGAAGGATTCTTGGTGTTCGTCCCATTTAGACAAGGCTAAGTAGATAAGGCAAGAGAGAAGAGCGATGTTCCATAAGGGAGGGACAGTGTGTGCTAAGAACTAGACGCAAGAGAACATGGTGCCCTGGGACAGCTAAAGCACTTCAGCTTAGCTGGACCTAAAAATCTATGGAGTGGAGAATACCCGGAGGTATGCAGGCCCGGAGGGACATGGAGCGCTACACGAAGGGGTATGGAATTTGCCCCAAGGGAAATGGGGATGCCTTGCTGGCATCTGAGCAGGGGAGGGTCTGGAGTGTGTTGATGGCTTAAAGTCTCACACTGCCTACGCTGGGAAAAATGGATTGAGTAGCGCATGACCAAAGGCTGGGAGACCGGCGAGGAGCCTTGTCCAAGTGGTGGTGGGGATAAAGGCAGAGGCAGTGGATGGAGAGAAGTGGTTGCATCTGAAAGGTAATCAGGGTGTAGAATTATCAAGACTCGGTGAGTAAATCAGATAGACGAGAAGGAGGGGTGCCAAATAAGGGCCGAGTTACCAGGTGACTAGAGGTGCCCTTCACTAATGAGGACTTCCCATGCGCAAAGATGATGACTTTAATTTTGAGTATATTAGGATTTAGATGCCTCTGGATAAGTGAAGCTCTTTAGTAAGTATTGGATATACAGGTGCAGATCTCAGGAAAGAGATTAAGATTACAGCGTCCTCCCTTCTGATGGGTTGGCTCTTTCCAAGGGCTGAGTAGGTATTCCCTTGGCTGTGGCCAACTTCTCCTCCAGGTTCTCCCCAGCTTGGGCCCAGACGTCTGTCCCCAGGACTCTTTCCCTGGATAGGGTGGGTCCCTTCCATATGAAAACAGGATGGACAAGGTTTGCCTAGACTCCCCGGCATGGGTGATTCCAGGGAGCATGGGAGTACTCTGAATCAGTCTCCTTAGGAAGAATCACCAGGGATGAGGGAGGGACATACCTTCACACCTGGGTAGAGGGTGGTCCCAGTTCCGGTTGGTGCCATGTTGACATGTGAGAACAGGGTGGCCAGTCAGTTGATATCCTGGGAGGCACTCAAAGGTCACTGATTGTCCAACATTATAGCCAGCTCCCCTCACAATGCCATTGGCAAAGGGCTCTGGGTCTGGGCACTCTTGAAGTTCATAGGCTGGAAGAGATCAGGAGAGAAGGTCACTTTATTCTCTCTGGACATTTTCTCCTCAATCAGACTATAGAAGCATCAGAGTCCACATAGTGTGAAGCACCAAGACTTGGACTCAGATGGACCCTTGTTATTTACCAGTTGTTGGCTCTGGGCTAGACATTTAACGTTTCTATGCCTCAGGTTTCTTATTTAGAAAATTGTTACTGGGAGAATTAAGTGGGCCAATATATGCATAGCTCTTTGCGGAATCCTGGCACACAGTAAGAGCTCAATAAATGTTCCCTGTTATTACTGTCTCCGTGGGAAAAGGAGGCTCAAGGAAGACAAGGCTACGTTGAACCCTTGTTCGCTGAGCACCTGCTTGGGGCTGGGCAGTGACCTCAGTTCTTTCACATGGATCATCTCATTTAACCATAACAACCAGGTTCTAGTTCACAGACACAGAAAGCAGTCAGGCAAGAACCTGAGTGGGGTCTTTCTGACTCTGAGAAATGATAGCCTTTCAAGACAGAGGAACTTGGTGGGAGTAAGCCAAGCCTGTGGCTGGGAGAGAAACTTTCCAGAGAAAATCAATGGATGAAAAAGAATGTGTGTGCCTGTAAGACAAGGAAGCCTCTCTAAAGGGCAAAAAAGCTGTTTCCGTGAGAATAGGTGAGCCCAGCTCAAAAAGAAGACGCCTTCATGGAAGTACTTGACGTGTCTGACAGAGAGAGGTCACCGAGGGGTTTGCTGAGCACGTGTACAGAGCACAGACTCTGATTAATCGGATCCACAGAAAAAAGAACAGCTGTGTAGCCAGAGTCGGGCCCATCCTACACAGGAAATTGGCAGTGGGGTAGACGGAGCATTCCGGGAGTGGAAATTCTCAGTGGGAGTTGAGATCAAATGAACGCTCCATGGAAGTGGATGCATTCATTATGTGTAATAACAATATAAATAACAGTGATCACGAAGCTGACATTTCCCAAGCCCGCCCTCTGGGACTGTGCCCGTGACTGTGTTGTGTATTTCCATTCACTGTCTCACTGTGGGAGGCCTCAGCAGGAGGAACCAGGCAGGTATCACTGGGAAATCAACAAGGTCACTGGGTGTGTCAAAAAAATCAAGCAGCTATGGCGCGAGCGGGCAGGCTGGTTGGCCAACGGAGACATGTGGCCCTTTCAGCAGCAGCGGTTTAGGCAATCTGGCAAATTAAGGTCTTAGTAGAAAAGCAGGGAACTGCCCAGGGAGCTGACTGAATGGATGGCCTAGGCCTCTAATGAGAAGCCTGGGGTGGGGGAAGCTGCGGACCCAGTGATGGTGAGTAGCCAGAAAAGAGTGGCTGCACATCAGAAGCCAGGAGCAGCCTGATGGAGAGTCCCTTATAGGACCCGTCTCATACAGAAGGAGCTGAGCTTTTAAGACAAAGAGACATTTAAGGGAGAGTACCTGGACTGTTTTCAAACTGAGAAAAATCTCAGAGCCTGTTTACCGGAAGAAGCTTCGAAGGGAAAAGGTGGGCCTATTGGCAGAGATGAACTCTAAAGGGCAGAATCATTAGCTTTCCTAAAGAAGGGCTCCTGGGTTTGTCCCAGACGGAGACGCTATGGTGGGAACAGATACAATTTTTAACAAAGTGCCACAATTGCAAATATTAATATTATTAAAATTATTAAAATATTCATATTATTAAAATACGAAAAATGATGCCTAACATTTTGGAACAATTATGTGTCTCATTTTGCTAAAAGTTCTTTATAATCATGATCTGAAAAGTTTTTTTTTTTTTAAGATTTTATTTATTTATTTGACAGAGAGAGATCACAAGTAGGCAGAGAGGCAGGCAGAGAGAGAGGGGGAAGCAGACTCCCTGCTGAGCAGAGAGCCCGATGCGGGACTCGATTCCAGGACCCTGAGATCATGACCTGAGCTGAAGGCAGCAGCTTAACACACTGAGCCACCCAGGCGCCCGTGATCTGAAAAGTTTTAATGGTATAAAGTTAAGCCTATCCAACTGAGAGGCCCGGTAAGAGTGGCTTAAGCTGTTAGTAACAATTTTATGGGAATGTCTACCTGGGAAAAGAGAAGAGAACTCCATCCTAGGAAGTTCAGAGTGTCTAACGGAGGAATTCTAAGAAAAAGTAAGGAGTTGGATTTCCTCAGAGAAAGTTGTGGGACTGCAGGGAGATGGGCCTGCTCAATAGAAATGTCTCAGTGGGGACAGGTGGCCCTTTTGGAAACAGGTCTTTTCATAAAGGAAAACCTGGGGTAAGTGGTCAGAGCTTGTGTACAAGGTACAGCTCCGTAGGGCTAAGGAGGGTGTAAGTAGGCAAGTTGGGCAGGGAGAACTATTTGGGTCTGTCATACATTAGGAGGCCTCTGTGGGAGGATCTGGGTCTCTCACATTAGAGACAACCCAGTCCCAGGGGCGGGGACCACCACAGACGGAGAAGCCTAATGGAAGTCCAGGTCAAGCCTGAAGGGGAGCAGCTGCCCTGACACCAAGTGTGGGCTGATAGGCATCATTATGTCTGTGGAGCTCCAGCAGGCACCGAGGGAGCAGCTGGGCCAGTGACCTGAGGGAAACCTCAAGGGGAACACCTACCAAGTCATGAAGGTAAAATGTGAGTGGAAGGAGGTGGGCCCACCATAGAGTAGACACCTCTGGGCCTATTATATAGTTGGACCAACTCCTAATGTAGGTGTTGGGCATCTAAAGGCATACCTAGAACTCTGCTGCCCTTGGGCCTAGCTTCCCCCATCAAGGGAACATCCTCAAAGGAGGTGTGGGCCTCTGAACATGTGAAGCTCCAGCGTGAGTAATGGGCACGTCACAGAGAGGATGGCTGGCCCATGGTGTTGGCCTGTGTCTTGGAAGCCTCAGTGAGTGTGAGAGGGGCTGAGCTCAAGACCAGGGCTCTGTGGAAGTAGGTAGGTCGCTTCTACAGGGAGAAGTCAGTGAAGTCCAAGGGACCCTGGGGGACAATTCTTATAGGGACAAGTTGGCATATCACATGGGAACACCATGAGTTTCTGTTCCCATCACATGGACTCAGGGGGCAGGGCTGTGCCCATCATAGAGGTGAGGGCACAGTGTATGTGGGTAGGCCCCCAAGAAGCTGCCTCTGCCACTATGGTGGTGTCATCAGTACTTGGATTTATCCAATAGGAGAAGCCATGGGGAGAGCATGTGGGCCTGTCAGAGGTGTTGTGAGTTGAATTGTGGCCCCTGCCCAAATTCATACGTTGAAGTCCTAACTCCTAGTACCTCAGAATGTGACCTTATTTAGAGAGAGGATCTTTGCCATTTCACCTTAATTTAAATGAGGTCATTAGGGAGGGCCTTAATCCAATTCGACTGGTGTCCTTATAAAAAGGGCAAACTTGGAGACATAACAAGGATTTGAAGCCAGAGATGGGGGTGATGTTTCTATAAGCCAAGGAAATCCAGACTGCCAGTAAACTGCCAGAAGTGAGAACAGACTCTCCCTCACAGCCCTCAGAAGGAGGTCAATTCTACTGACACCCTGATTTTGGGACTTCAGCCTCCAGAACGGTGAGAGAAGAAATGTGTGCTGTTTAAGCCCTCCAGTCCATGGTACTTGGTTACCACAGCCCTAGCAAACTAAGATACAGGAGAAGCCTGAGAGAGGCTTGCATCTGCCTCAGCAGGAAATGTTGATCACATATGTGGGCCTGAGTCTCTCCTGTGACAAAACATGGCCGTCTGACGTATCATGATGCATCTGACAGCCCACACCACCCGCTGAAACTGTGTGTGCTTAATAGGCACGAACACTTTTGGTTAGGGCTGGCCTCTGTGACAAGCCCACAGACTGCGTCACTGGGTGAGGCAGCTTTGTTACTATCAGGAAGGAGCCAGCACTCTCTGGTAAAAGCACTGCTTCTCCCTGCCGCTTCACTGGCGTGAGAGGCCCAGCTCCTCCTCCTGAGGTGACCCAGGTCAGGGCAAGCCCAGCCAGACCGGCTGAAGCTCCTTCTGAGGAGGCAGTGCCCGTGTAACTGGTCCAACGGTGCCTACCTCGTAGAATAAACCTTGAAGGCTTTCCCTAAATGACAAACCAAAATCCAGTATTCACCTCTGACAAGGGATGAAAAAGCCAAGTATCAGAGCATTATGTAAATAGAGAATTCTATAGATTTATATAGGAAACACAACCAAAAATTTCATGAAACATTATATATCCTCACAGATACCTATAACATATGTATATTAACATGTGGAAAAAGACCGGAAAGATCATGTTAAAGCAACAGTGTTTACTTCTGGGAAATAAGCCTGGTTTGGAAGCTGTAGACAGAGAAAGCTTGGCCTTACCTGTAATGCTTTGATTTCTTCCTTCCCTTTGTCCTTCCTCCCTCCTTCCCTCCCCCTCTCTCTTTCTTTTTAACAAGGTGTGTTTGTGAATATAATCAAAACTTCACTTTAAAAAAGAAAATTGCAAAAGCAGTATTTTTAGCATGATACAATTTTGGTTAACATATAATAATAGAGTTACATTAACATACATACAGAAAAAATGGGGAAAACAAACTTAGAAGTTGGTCATCTCTGCATAAGGTGGGGTTGGAGATGGGATTATGGGAAAATTTTGACTTTCTATGATGTACTCACAAAAACATCTATAATGATTTAATTTTTTATTAGCATGTATTAGATTGGAAAAAAGTCCAAAATTATGAAAAAAAAAGTTGGTGGAAGAATCTGGAAAAAGAGTTTAGCATAAATGGTTCAGTCAGTCACAGTAGGGAGGCATCCGAGGGAGTTGTTGGGCCTACCTAGGGCCACGGCATATAGTGGCACAGATCGGGAATAATCTGCATAGCCCCAGGTGATGGCTCCTCACACAGGAGAAGGGAATGGATTGGGCTTGTTCCAGGGAAAGTGTGCCAGGAGGAGGGGGTCCTATCACAGGATTTCACCTCAGCAAGGCAGAGCCCCAGTGAGCATAGTCAGGAAACCCTGTGTGGGAGTTAATGGACTTATCTCATTGTGAAGGCTCAAGGGACACTCCTGGGTTGTTACCAGAATCCTCCATCATGAGATAAAAGGAGCTTTGCTGAGGATAATTTGGGCCTGACACTTAGAGGAGGATTCAGAGAGACTAAGTAAGCCTATCAAGGCTGAGGGGAAGTGGCCATCTGGCCACTCAGGGATGTCCTATGGGAACGTTCAGGGAAAATTGTTGGCAGCTGGATCTGGACAGAAGGCCAATGGTGCTGTCGGGCCTTAATCCTGGAAAAACCTTGTCAAGGGGGTTAGATATCTTCATGGGGCCGGAGAGATATGCCACCAAAGGGGAGGCTGCATCTATAGGCCTGCCCACCACCCCTCAGCCCTCCCTGTGTTCTCTCTCCCCCTAAGTAGAAGGCTGGGAATACGGTGGATGTGGGTAAGAGAAGGGGATGGGCAGGAGGGGATGTGCAGAAGGCTACGGGCACTCTAGGTCCTTACCCTGATACTCCAGCTTGAATCCTGGCCTGTTCTGGGAGTGGTCGCTGTGGAAATACAGAGTGGTCTCGTGGGATGTAGAGAGTAGGGAGCCTGGAAGCTCGCTACCACTGAATCTGCCCATCATGCGGCTGGTCTCGTAGGGGCCATTCCGGATCTCTATGAAGTCATGGTTGGGCTCGGTGGAGAAGTTCAGGAACTGGATGTGAGCCCCTGGGAGCAAGATAGAGGCAGACAGTGCCCAAAGCAATAGAGTCCTGCTTCAAACATGTGGCCTCATGGAAGCCTTTCCTGCCAGACCTCACGCATCCCTACTACTGGCTTCCCCCTCAACCGAGATTGCCAGAACATAGTTTGGGGAGACACCATCCAGTCCAGTCTTTTGTCTTGATGCAGTATTGAACTTAAAAATACATTATTCGCTCAGAATGAAGGGCATCGATCATTCCAGAGCTCTGTTCCGAGTCCATTTTATTTTACTGAAAACAAAGCTCAGGGCTAACAATTGATTTGTAGTTCCTAGCCCTACTAGCAATACAAAGATAACTTTGCTAAAATAAACTTTTTACTTAAAAATATCACCACTTAAAAATAACTATACCTAATCAAAAGACATGAACTTCAGTACTGGTATCTTCTAGAATACTTACGATAATTCAGAAATTAGAAAAATACATTGTCAGTGAAGTTTATGCTTTGGGATCTTACTGGATTAATCAAGATCTCCTAACAACCCAATAGGTTAAATGGATCTGATTAAGCCCTTAACTTACATAGTGATATACTCTGCAGAATGGAGATGGGAAGATTGATATTTGTTTATAGCTGAAATGTCCCTAAATTATATTGAGGAAATGTATTTATTGTGCATAGGAAAATATCCATTATGTTGATTGTGAAAACCTAGTTGCAAAGTAGTATGTACTATATAATTCTAATTTTGGTACTAAAAACCCAGAAGAATGTTCATTGATATGAATATCAGATTCACTAATAATATTTACTGAGGATTTGCCGTGCATCAGGGCTGTGATAGGCACTGCTCAGGGATGAACAATATCTATCAGGCCCTTGTCTTCACAGGGGTTACATTTGATTGGTGACGACTAAGCTATAAGTATTATCTCTGCATAGTGGGGTTACAGATGGACTTTAACCTTTTAAACATTTATCACCTGTAGTTTCTAATTTACATAAATGGAGACATAGGTGTGATTTTTTTGCATCTAATTAAATAAATTTTTATTTAAAATTATTAAAAATTAAAGATTTGATTTACAATGTTGAAGACACTTCATATCTCCTGCTCTCTCCCATTTGAGGGTCACTCATGGATCGGGAAGATACCTTTCCAGTTCATGGTTTTAGATTCTTAAATATATGTTTGATTTGTTTGTCTCAAACATGTACATGCATGTTGTTATACTGCACAGGAGGTTTTATAAGCTTTTTTATTCAATATTGTGCTTTTCAAGGTCTATAATTTTATTTTATGAATTATCCAACCACACTATTCACTACCCTATTAATGAACATGCAGATCACATTTCCAAATCACTGATAATTGTGCAGTGAACACTTTAGGACATGCGGTCTACAGCCTACGCATCATCCCAGCACCGTGGGCAGCGTGTTCATCAAAGGGGCTCTTCCCGGAGGATGCCAGATTTCTGAATTGAATGGGTGGGGAAAGGCGTGGGCTTCACTACTGCCATCTGGTGGTAACATCTTATAAATGCAGAAGTTCTGTACACACTGAAACCAGGTGCCATGCTCAGGTCTTCACTGGAGTCCAACATTCACTTGAAAGCAAGGACTTCTGTGATTGCACCCTGCAGAGGGCTTGTTCTCCAGAGGCTGAATAAGCACCCAGGCCTTAGAGTTAGAGAGCTCTGGTGGCTGAACATCAGGACTAACAAGAACAGTGATGTACCTCCCACTTAAACTTCTGATTTCCTTTGGATGTTGTGCTCCCTCCAACTCTCCATCTCTATCTGTTTCTCTCTATCTCTATTGCTCTATCATCTGATATTCTTGTGGTCCATGCCTGGGTGCAGGGCTATGGGGTCTCCTAGCTCCTCTTCCCTCAATCTCTTAAATCTGGAGTTCCCCAAGGCTGCCAAAGCGCTCATCATTTTGTACCCTGATTACGTACCCCCAGGTTCCTCCAGAAGATGGTACAAAGTATGAGACTCCATCCTCTGAAAGGTCACCAACTCCTCTCCTTCCCTCAGAATAGATTTAAAGCAGGCTAGTTCAGTCCCTTTCTCCTGAAAGCCCCTTCTCTATCAGAAGACCCAGTCTTGGCTGAATAGTTCAGAATAAAAAGAGGTGGTTTTCATTCCTGAGGTCATAGACTGGGAGACCACAGGCCTGTGCAGGGGCCATCCCCACAGGACGTTCTGTCCCTGGGAGCAGGGAGGTGACTCAGGCAAGATGACCCATCAGCTCCACATCACCACAGAGCTTTTATCTCTTCAACAGAGATGTTGGGGTTAAATTATATCCCCAGTCAGGAATGAATCATCAGCAATTAAATTTTGTACCCAGACTGATGTCCTCCACACCCCACCAACCCCCATGCCTGGCATACTCCATCTACACACACACACACACACACACACACACACACACACACACGCCAAAACTCCCACTCTTTAATACCAGCCAAAATGTGCATATAAAGAATGCAAAGTCTATATCATATTGACCTTGGCTATATAATTTAATTAGTATGAGAAATTGGATATTGAAGTTAAAAGCACAATTTGAGGTCCAGTCTCTGTTAAAGACTTTTTAAATTCTTTTTCAGCCACTCCTGAGTAATTTCTCATTCTGCAGTCCTGAATTTTAGCTCATTACTCAGATAATAATAATAATAATGGCAATCTTTCAGATTTTCCCTATATTTTATGTTCCCAAAGTGTTCATTCCTAGCATTCTTAACTGGTCTTCACAATTGTACCAGAGGTCAACAGATGAGGAAGTAGAGAGGTGGGGTGCTCTACTACCTTGGTCAAAGTCATAATGAAGGGTCACCAAGGGCCTGGGTGTGCAGACTTACCAAAGCCCACAGGGAGTGCTATCTTCCAGGAACAGTCCATGTTGCTGGGGTAGTTGCCGGGGAAGCCGGGGCTCAGGATCACCCCCTCCATCTCTTCCACTGTGCCCCCACACTGCGCTGTGACAATGAGACCAGACAGAGGGTTAGGAAAGCATGGAGGAGGGTATGGGGTCATGCCAGTGTTTGGGTGCTCCCTTACAGCAGCAGTTTCTGATCCCTTCCCAAGTCATGAACCCCTCTGAGAATCCAAAGGAAGCAACAGTAATCTCCCCTAAATGACTACACACACAGGCAAGATTGAACAAATTTAAGTTCAGGAAGGCACTGCCCAGCCGGCCACAAACCCGGGTTAGGACTCTTGACCTAGAGCTGGCCCTCTGCAGGTCAGTCCCCTTAGTAAGGTCATGCAGCAGCACTGGTCTGCTCCAAGAGGAGTGTGACCATTCTTACGCTATGCCTCAAATCTCTATCACTGTCCAATCAATTCTTCCAAGACTCAAAAGAAAGGCTGAAGGGAGGGGACTGTCATGCACAGAGTCCCCACTTTGTGCCAGGCTCCATGCCGGGCTCTGTGCAAACACTCATCCCATAGGGTTGGTTGGCTCACAGATGAGCCTACCAGGGGCCCACACTTGCTCTCTGTTCATCCTCAGCCAAAGTGACTGTGATTAGTGTTCCATGGGGAGCCAACCATGAGGGGTTAGGGCCACTGACACTCCAGCTGAGGTGATGTCAGAGTCACCTAAGATACAGGGCTAGAGCATGAATACAGCCTGGTCAGTGGACATCAATTCTTTTCTTTTGCAGGAAATGGTTGTGGGAGCTGCAAGGGATTAGCTAGTTAAGGAAACCAGAGAAGGAGGGGGATGGGGGGATCTGCAGGGTCCAAATGAAGGCCTCTGGGGAGAGGGCGACAAACAGAACCATGCCTGGGTTCAGAGTGGTGGTGGGGGGGGTGCTCTGGCACTGACTGTCAAGGTCACCATCCCAACTCTTTCACTTCCTATGTGACTTTGGGCCAGTCTAAACCCCTCCAAACCTCAGTTTCCCCCACCTATAAAATGGAGCTGACCGCAGGACCTACATCATGGGGTGGTCCTTACATTACAGCAGAAGGGCCTTCAAGTCACTTAGAACAGGGGCTGATGCACACAGTAATTGGGTGACAGGCACTCTATTAGCGGTAGCTGCTGTTAACAGGAGTGGTTTCCTCCGCAAGAACTTCGTAATATGGAGTGGGAATGGGCGGAGTGCTTCAGTCTGCCCAGACACATTTCTGGCCACAGAGCAGGCAACCACACCCTGCCCAGTGGTGAGATCCCAGCAGGGAAATGCCATTATGACTAAGGGATGCTCCCTCCCCGCTCATTTTGCTTCTTATCCCAAGGTCAGCCTTGATTTGTACTTTACAGTTGGCGGGGCATCAGAGAAAAGTATGGTTCCATCCCCGATGGTGCCAATCACTTTTTAATCCTTAAAAGCCTTAGTTTTCCCATTTGCAAAAATGAGGGCAACGATACCTCCCCTGAAGAGCTGCTGTGAAGAAACAGGTAGGCCATGACTTGCATACAGTAGACACTCAATAAGTGTTATGTCCTCCCTCCCCAACCCAACCAAGCTAGGCCCTTGTTTCACCAGTAACCCGCCCCCTTTTCTCTAGTGGCAGATTTTATCCACCTGTCCCATGAAAAGTCACAGGGGAAGGCTTCAATTGCCCAGAGTTTCCATCGGGGCTTTGGTCAATTATCTGGAATTAGGATGGTCATCAATGTTTTCAATGTTTTCCGTAATGTTTTCAAACAGGTAAGCCTCTTGTGATACCTCATTTGATGGGCGAAGGTCTGCAGAAGTCACGACCAGCTTGTGTGACAGCCACAAGGCAGCCTACAACGGCTCCCTTTCCAAGAGATCCGGGACACCAAACTGTCCTTTGATTTGAGCTTGATCTCCATGAGATGTCACTGAACCCAGATCTCTGGCAGGAACGGGTATTATGAATGGACTGAGAAGATTGGGGCTCTCTTACCAATACAGAGCGGCGGAGGGTAGTTCCAGCGGCGCACAGTTCCGGGCATGCAGGAGATGTGGGCGTGGCCCTGGAGGGATCAGGAACAGGGGTGGGCTCATTGCCCGCAGGGGCACAATTGCATATACAACCCAGAACAGGGGGTTTGTTCAGGGGCCTTGTGTTGAGCAACAATATACACAAAGATCCACGAACCCTCTGTGGGGTGGGATGAGGCAGAGGGAGAGAGACTTTGGGGAAGGATGCTTATTAACAGCCATTACTAAGGAATTCTCATTACTAAAGTTTCCTTGTGAGACTTCTTTAATTACTAGATTCCCTCCTGGCCTTCAAAGAAAGATTTAATTTTCCTGGAGTCTAATCAAACTGAAACTTTGCAGGAGCCCATTCTGAGGCTGGCTGATGCAAACGCGCCCAAGTCAGCAAAGCTTGTCTTTTGCATGAACAGCTCTGGGAAAGGACAGTGGTCCCTTGGGAACCCGAGGGGCTGCTCCCTGTTCTTCAGTGACTGCAGCTCAACTGGTGAGAGGCTGGTCAAGCACATCTCAGGGGCCTCCTGCTTCCTGCCCGCGGTGTCGAGGGGAGGTACCTGGAGGGCATATCCTGGCTCACACTGGAAAGAGACCACATCATTCACCAGGTAGCGCTCGCCAGTCTTCACCCCGTTACTGGGCACAGCCGGTTCTGGACAGCTGCTCAGGCCCACCGCTAGATGAGACAGAGACAAAGAGAAAGGAGGAGGGACAAGCCCAGCAGGTCAGTGCACCAGTAGGCAGAGGATAATGCTGGCAGCGGGGAGGAGATGGGGCTCCAATCTGTACTTTCTTTGCCCTCTGCCTAGAGACCAGTGCTTCCTAATCCTCTTGCCCTCCAAGCACACAGAAAGTCAGAATATTTGTCCAGCACAGAGGATCAATAGACCAATGCTCCCTGGGGTGGGTGGCCATCAGGCAGGTCATGTACCTGCCCTCTGAGGTCAGCAGAAGGACTCTGGAGCTAGGGGGACGCCCAGCTCCAAACACCCAGACCTCTCTACTCAGCTTCTCCTGCACCATTCCCAGACCCTCAACTTCCCTTCATTTTCCTTGTCTTAAGAGGACAATTCTTGGGGGCAAAGAAGCTGGGGGAGGGGAAGGAAAGGCAAGGAGGAAGGAGAGCAGTTATCAGAGAGAGGCCTCTCAGTGTCACTCAGAAGGCTCTGAGAGGCCCACTCTCGGGGACAGACTGTCCAGAAAAAAATTTGCCAGTGGGTGAGACTCTCTGCTGCCTTATTTCTCCTGTTCTGTTTTTAAGGTGAGGCCAGTTCCTTTCTGGGAGTACTACTGGGGGTTCCCCATGCCTAGCCCCCCACGGTCAACTCTGGTCCTTGCTCACTGCCGGACCTCTTACCACCTCCCTCTCTTTCCCTGACCCTGGGCCATCCTGTGCTCAGAGGCAACTGACATTTCTGAATCTCTCTCCTTGAATCATGGACAGCCTTCCTCAGCAGTCCGAAGTGGGTCCCCATCAAGTGTTATTCAGAATCTCATCCTCTCACTGGATATTCTAGGACTGTCATGATCTTGGCCCAATCACTTTCCAAGATCACCTCTAAGGGCTCTCAAACACTCCTTCATGATCCTTTCTTGAGTTTCAAAGTTAATCTGTACTTATTCACTCCTTATTCTATAACCAGCATTGTACACCGTCTACGCTAGGACATCCATCCTAATCTTCCTCATCGGAGTCTTCCTGCTCTCTGCCCACCCACCATCATCACTGGAGGAGCACTTACTGAGACTTCCCACCAGCAAGGCTGGGGCAAAAGGGGCCCATGCATCATCTTCTGCTCTTCCCACCTCCCTTCCTGAAATCATCCTCATCCAGCTTTGAATTCCCTGTTGGTGGAAACTCACAGCAAGTGGGAGTGGAGCATCTCCTGACTGTGGGATGTGCCCCACAGCGGTCCCTCTGCAGCTGTGGGCACTTAAGGTGCACCAACTAAGATGAGATAAGGTGCACTAAAGAGATCTCTGTGTACTGAGGCATGAGACTGGCGGTGCCGTTTTCCAGGAACAAGGGTGGACAGACTTTATGGTTTGGTCTGATCCTAGGCACCTGCACAGCTCAGAGAGTTTGGGAGCAGGCATCCTCAGCCCTCCTGGTTGATTCCTGGTGGATACCTTCTGATAGCCCTCCTAGTAGATCCCAGATCCCTCAGGAGATACAGGCTCCCCGGGGAAGCCACATGTTATGTAGCAGAAAAGGGATGGGAAGGGCTGGCCAGCCTAGGACACCACCAGCCCCATCTCCTTGTGGAACTGGTGATATGTCCTTGTTCCACATTGAGAGCTGACAGTTGACATGCACATCAGATAACTACATGTGCTTTTTTCCTTCAAAGGAAAATTCACATATAACAAAATCGTAACAAAATACATACATCTTATGCGTACATTTACTGAGTTTTGACAAATGCCTGCATCTGTATAACTCCAACCCCTATCAAAACTACAGAAAATTGCTAACTCCAGAAAGTTCCTTTGTGCCCTTCCCAGGCAATTCCTGTCCTACATGTGCCTGTGTGTGTGTGTGTGTGTGTGTGTGTGTGTGTGTGTGTGTTTTAGAGAGAGAGAGAGAGAGAGAGAGAGAGAGAATATGCATGTGCAAGTGGGGGCAGAGAGGGGTAGAGGGAGAGAGAGAATCTGAAGCAGGCTCCATACTCAGCATGGAGCCAGAGGCAGGGCTCAATCTCAAGACGCTGAGATTATGACCTGAGCCAAAATCAAGAGTCAGACACTTAACCCCCTGCATGTGCTTTTAAGAAGTGAACATGATTCTTGCAAATGAAGGCTGTTTCGGCCTATGTCCAGCTGGGCAAAAGAACCCAAGGACAAGATTAAAATAATATCAAACTGAATTTGAAGTACTACACCTTGGCTGTCTTCTTGTCTCTTTCTCCCCACTCCTCCTGGCACTCTAAGTAAAATGTAACACAACTCAACTCGGTATTTAGTGGGGTGACCACAGCTTAGTGACTGAAACCTACTTAACCACTCGGCAGTGATAGGATAAGGAGAAGCAGAGAGAAAGAAAGGGAAAGGCAAGAGCAGAAAAAAAAAAAAAAAAAAGGAATGAGGAGAAAAGTGAAATCCAAGAGAGAAAGAAGGAGACAGAGAAAAGTCCATTCTAATTTCTCCTACAGTGCACAGCCCTGACTTTATTTAAGCCATGTATGCAACAATGGAGGAATTATTTTTTATCATATGCAATTTATCGCTTTCAAAAGCATATTGCTCCATTTCCATTTCAATTAAATCAACATTAAGTGAGTCATAGCAGCAGCTATGACTTTTCAGTACCCTTCAAAACCATTTGCCTCTACAGTTAATTCTTCCCCTCTGCACCCTCTTTGTAGACTATCAAATATTAAGAGAACAGTAGCTTAACAAAACAAAAATGATTTTGGCTCCTATGAATTTCAGTCGCTTCTGTTTTCCCTCAGCCCTTTCTGCTGTAAGAGGACAGTGCTTGATAAACATCAGCTACAAAGAAAACTACCAGTTCCCTTGAACAAGAACAACAACAAACTGAGGAGAGGTGAATTTTTTTTCTGGGAATGAGACAGCAGAATGAAAAGATATTTATGAAGGAAGTGTATCTTTGGAAGAGGAAAGAAATGAAAATATTTAAGGGAACATTTAAGGACTCCTTAATGAAATGAAATGAAAATACTGGATAAGAAAACAAAATTGGCTAGAACAGAGCAATAGGGTAAAAGGAAAAATGCGAACTTTTCAAGAAACCTAGCATACTTCAGTTTACCAGGAGAGTGAAGACTTTGAGGTCTGCAGGGGGAAGGTTGTTAGAGGTCCCTGTCCTATCCTCTGGCCCTCAGGGTCTTTGCTTCAAGATGTCCCAGGTCTTTCCTGCCAAGTGCACACTTCAGTTCTTTCAGGTTACAACCAACCCAGGATCCAACCAATCCTCTCCTAACCATCTGAATAAAGATCATGTGCTTGGAGACCAGTGGATCATCTGTAGAACATCCAATGCTGACCTTATCAGGCCTCTGGCACCAACTGGGGCTCTCATCTGGAAGGCCTATGCTGTCCAAGATGGTCAAGCCAACTCTGCCTTCCCGTATTCTCACTTCTCATTCCAGCTTAACTCAGGCATCTGCTTCTGTAAGGTCTCACCTGGCCAGGTTTAGTTCCCCTCTTCTGTACTTCCTTAGCTGCTTCAGTTGCACTAAAATTATTGCTCTCTTGTCCCCCTATCTCCCTGGACTTCGTGTGTGTGAGGGCAGGAACCCATATATTATTTATCTTTGTTCTGTGGGTATCTAGCACAGGCTTGCCACATTGTGGACAGTCAGTGTTTCTTCACGACATTGACCTCTCCATCTGTCCCAGGGAGAAGTGACCATGCTTTTCTTTGAATTACTGCTCTACCATCTGGGGACATCCATGAGAGCACCTGGAATCCTGTAATGTGCTTCTCGGTCCCAGTGTCTGCCTCTCTTTAATTGACTTGGAGGGGACTTAATCATCTCGATCTCACCCAGTCCTAGCAACCCCCAGCACAGCACCTGGCATATTATAAACACTCAATAACTAAATGTTGGATGAATGAATAACAGATGCCTCTGCCTACCTATTCTTTTTTAAATTAATTTTTTAACTTTTTAAAAATAAACATATAAGGTATTATTAGCCCCAGGGGTACAGGTCTATGAATTGCCAGGTTTACACACTTCACAGAACTTGCCATAGCACATACCCTCCCCAATGTCCATAGCCCCATCACCCTCTCCCAACCACCTCCCCCTGGTCCCCTTCAGTTTGTTTTGTGACATTAAGAGTCTCTTATGGTTTGTCTCCCTCCCGATCCCATCTTGTTTCATTTATTCTTGTCCTACCTCCCAAGCCCCCCACATTGCATCTCCATTTCCTCATATCAGGGAGATCATATGATAGCTGTCTTTCTCCGATTGACTTATTTCACTAAGTATAATACCTAATCACGAAGCATAATATTCTGCCTACCTATTCTTTCCTCTACCCAGAGGGGAAGGGAATGGCAGGATGTCCCTGGATGAAAACAGTCTCCCCAGTAACCTCTGTCTTTGTTGCCCCACCAGGCACATCCACAGCCTTATTTTTCTAAGAGTTTTTCACTGTGACTACTTCAAGATATTGGAAGCCAAGATGGAAGGTTCTGAGAATGGAGTGAGAAATCTGGTGCAAGAGGAGTGAAGTTTCTCATGAGGACAAGAACTTCAAAGATGGTTACATCATAGAAGCCAGGCTTGGAGAGGACAGGTTTCAGGAGCAGAGGAGAGCACCTGAATTTTCCCTACATCCCACATTCCATACAGGACCTAAGTCAATGATGGGGCTACCTTCCCATTCCTGGAGTGGACACTGGGGAAGTGCACAGGTGTCTGGGTAACAGATACTGGAGTGAGAGTAGTCTTGGCTCCACTACTTACTGGCTGTGCAGTTTTAAGGAGTTACAGGCCTTCTCTAAGCTTTAGCATCTTCCTCTAGGTCTGTGGTAAGGTTTACACGGCATAGAGAATATACAGCCCCAGTGGGCCCCCTGCTCATTGTGTGGGTCCTTAATACCTGTCAGTTCCCACCCCGAGCCCCGTACACTGAGCTGAAACTTTGGATCCTCACTTTTGTACTCCAAGTGGAAGCCGGCTGCTGACACGCTGATATCTGAGTAGAAATGAAGGTAGAGCTGGTTGGAGGTGCTGTTCAGAAGGGCAGGCACGGTTGTTCCTATGGCAAGGAAACAGGGACCATTCATGTTAACCATCTCCAGCCCCCGAGCTCCTTCCCATTTCTCTTGCGTTTGCTACCTGCTGACATTCTGCTCCCAAGATCCTCAAAGGTCACCAGTTATTATACTTGCTACATGACAAATTAGCACTTCCCGCCCGCACCCCCCACCCCAGCCAGGAGTGCTGGGTCTTCTTCAGTGGCCGAGGGAGACAAGACCTCAAACTCTGTGTAAAGTGAGCAGTGGTAGAACCATATGCCAGCAGAAGGGGATGTTCCAAAGGTAGTCGAAGAATTTGGTCTCTTTCCCAGCCATCTTCAAAAAATTCTAAAAGCTATACTACTCTGGATATTCCAGGCAGTGTAGACCATATATATGGTGCATACAACCCTTTTTTGTATCTTGGCAACATGGAATTCTGAAGTCTGAAGGACACGGATGATTACCCGGGACATAGGACAAAAACACACACCACACTCAGTGAAGTCTGCCATTGGAATGGAAATCCGTGTAGCCATTTTGGAAAACAGTTTGTCAGTTCCTCAAAAAGTTTAAATATAGAGTTATCATATGACCTAGAAATTCCACTGTTAGGTATATACCCAGGAGAATTGAAATCATGTTCCACAGAAACTTCTCCATGAATGTTGATAGTAGCATTATTCATAATGAGCCAACAAGTGGAAACAACCAAATGTCCATCAGCTGATGGATGGGTAGGTGAAATCTGGTCTATCCACATGGCAGAATGTTGGTGCATGTTACAACATGGTGAGCCTTGAAAAAATGATGCTAAGTGAAAGAAGCCAGACCCAGAAGGCCACATATTGTAGGATTCCATTTATATGAAATTTCTAGAACAAGCAAATCTATAAAGATGGCAAGTAGGTTGCCAAGTTGTGGTTGCCAAGGGATGGGGGAGGGGGAACTATGGGGAGTGCATGCAAATGAGTTCCTCGTTTATTTTTGGGGTAATGCAAATGTTCTGGGATTAGAGAGCAGTGATAGTTTTAGAATCTTGTGAATATACTAAAAACCTCTGAATTGTATACTCTCTTTTCATTGTAGCATTATTACAGTTTTATTATTGAGCTACAATTGACATGTAACATTATATTAGTTTTGGGTGTGTGACATAGTGATTCAATATTTGTATATAGCATAACACGATCACCAAAATGAGTCTAGGTAACATCTGTGAACTGTACACTTTAAATTGGTGAATTTTATGGCATGTGAATTACATGTCAGAAATAATAATGATGGTGATGATGGTGATGATGATGACGATGATGAAGTCCACCCCTGCCCTCTGAGCTGAGGCCCCTGGAAGGCCCACCTCACCTGAGAAACTCCCCAGCATGGTCACAGTGTTGTCTGCACCATCAAACACCTCCAGAGAGTCCCAGTTTTGTTCTGTGACAAAACTGATGACTTGAATCTGGGAAGGCAGAGGGATTGAACTGTTGGTTAGGCAGCCTGTGTCCATCTGTGTCCCTCCCTCCTCTCTTCTCCATTCATGTAGTTAATTTCAGTACTTAGCACCCACTCTGGAGCTGACATTGTGCTAGGTGCTTCCAATAAAAATGAGATACTGTCCCTATCCGCCCCACCAGGACCTCATATGCCCAGTGGGGAAGACAGTTGTAAAATGAAGGGTCATAAGACAGTGGGGGTACTTTGTTAGGCAGATAACGGGGAAAGGGAATTTCAGGAAGTGGGACTACTTCAGTCTGAATGGACCCCTCCCCATCTCTCACATGTTCCTTGGGTTCCCCACCTTCCTGCCTAGATGACATCAGACATCCTGCAGCGAGAGTCCAGGAACCCACTCCTGGCCCTGCTTGCTGCCTCTCTCGTGGCCTTGCTGCCATAACCAGTTCCAGGGCCTTCTCCACTTGACTCTTACCACTGGGGGAACAGTTTGGCCCCCGCTATTCTCCTGTAACTTGGGCTTCAGGTGTGACACTGAGGTGTGTGCCTGGGGCTTCTCCATGCCTCATCTACTCGCTTTCCCTCTCCTGCAATGTCCCCATCCCCCATCATCTTGAGAAAAGAACCCTTTAAGCAATCAGAAAAATACCTTCTATGACTCTTCTTCAGTCTCTGTATTTCTTTCAGTCCAGGCCCATTTCCTCTTCTGGCTTTCCCCGATGGCCTGAGCTGTTGCCACCCCTTCTCTTTCCTGAGGTACCTGGCTCTTTCTCTCCACACCCCCTAAAGCTTCTGGACCTCGAATTGCTGTGTTTCTCTGCTTGTGGACCTCACCTCCACATCTGGCCTGAGGGGCAGGGACAGGGCTGAAATGTTTCCTCCAGGCCACCTGCCACATTGAGGCCTCCCCTCACCCATACCTGGATACCAGCACCTTCGGGGACCATGATCTTCCACACACAGTTGAGGCTGTTGAGGTAGGGCTCTGGGAAGCCAGGGGACAGGATGGTGCCCCTGCGCTCCGTGAGGTTGCCTCCACATGGCACTGGGAAGGAGGCAGTTCTGGTTAGAGGTTTCTCCAGCTTGTTTTTAGGTTTCCTAAGGGATCCTTCCCCAACACTCCTCCCAGGGCCTCCCAGCCTCTCTTGCTGACTGTTGGCTTCTCCCACAGGCCCCCATTCATGCTCCTTCCATGGCTCCTGTCCCTACAATCCTCCTTCCCATGCATCCAGTTCCCAGCCACCCCAGCTCCACCCCCTTGCTGTCTTTACGCCCAATCCCCAGGACTAGCAATTTGGCCTGAATAGGACACTCTACTTAAGTTATGCTGGTGAGCTGGGGCTGCTGTTGGGTCTCCCTGGCCACCGCTCCCCAGAGTCTCGGTTGTCTAGGTACTCACCCACACAGGTGGGCGCTGATACATTCCACTGGGCCAAGGCCCCGGGTACAGGAAGGCACTCGATTTCTGGGGACCCCTGCAGGGCATAGCCGGAGTTGCAATCGAAGCGGACGATGGCCCCCACGGAGAAGTCACTGCCCAGCCTCTTGCCATAGCGGGGTTCCGGCACAGAGCTGCACTGTGTGGCACTGGTTCGGGGTACCGCTGCAGGGGACAAGGGCACTGAGGGGCAGGCCTCATCCCTCTGGAAACTGGCCCAGGGATGGACACACAATGGTACTAGAGCTGAGACCGTCTGGATGAGACCCTGAGAGGCTCTGGGCACTTTCTCCCAGGACAGGGTAGGAGTTTTCCAGAACAAGGCCCATTTTACTGAAATATATTTGCAGCACAGTTTCTGGAAACCATAGGAGGCAGACTTTTGACCCAGCTGTGTTTGGTGGCTCCTCCATGATGCCCTTTGACTATACTATCAGGGGCCCATGTCCCCTTACAGGGAGAATGGCCCTTCTTCTTCTCTTTGTCCTGCCTTTGGCCTCTTTCCCCAGGTGCCTTAAGACTCTGTCCAGGACTCTACTCTCATGGCCTGAATCTGAACCTCCCCTCACCCTGCCCACATGGCACAGAGTATGCTTTAACCCAGGCCCCAGATATGGCATGCTCCTGTGGCAGGGGAATGCAGCTTCTCCTGGGTAGTGGGATGAATGGGACATGCCTAGAATGGGCCCTAAAGAAGCAGGCATGCTTCTGGACAAGCAGAGGTTGGGGTCTGCCAATGAAAGCCAGGGCACTTTAAGACTTTGCCTTTCAAGACCAGAGAGGAAGGGAACAGACATTGATCACCTGCCCAGTGCAAACTACTCGGAACTCTCTTAACTCATCAGTAAGGTAACATGCTTACCCTCATCTCATAGGTGAGCAAACTGGAGCTCTGAGGGGTGGAGAGGCTGGTGCCCAGTTAGAAAGTGGCAGAGCTGGGATTTAAAACCATGTCCACCTTGATTCCAAGTCTGTGTTTTCTCCACACTTTTACTGTGCTTTGCAGAGAAAACCAAACTCCATGGGAGAAAGCCTAGGTATAAGTCAACGTCCCAATGCCAACAGGACTGTGCCAGACAATGGGGAAGGGAGAGGGCAGGAGTCAGCTTCCCATGTCTGATTTCTTCCTCATTTGACATGGAGTTTGGTCCAAAGCTTGTCTGTTGGGCAAATGGGTACCTAAATTCAACTGAATTTCAAGGAACTGCCTTAAAAATCAATAGCTGCCCTTCAGCACCCTAAGACTAAGGCCCAGACTAAGATCAAAAGTTCCCATTCCTTTGGTCAGGGAGTCACTAAACAACTGAAATTGCCTTCACACCTCTCACAGCTACTTCCTGCATACCTTGGTAGACAAAGTGGAAACCTCTGGCTGGTACTTGGCCTTTGGCACTGAACTTAATGAGAACTTGATTGGAGGTGGCCAGGGGCAGCGATTCTCCTGCCGAGATAAGGGGCGAGGAGGAGAGGAAGACGGTGAGTTCATCGGCCCAGTAGAGAAGATCCTGGCCAGGAAGGAGGGGCTGGCCATACCCCCCACAGAATTTCTTTCCATATCCCAGGTTTTCCTGAAATATAACCTTCCATTTTTACTGTTCAAGATTTGCAGAAGGCTTTAGCATTCATGGTCTTACCTTGATCCATGTTCATTGCGAGGTTGGCATGACAAAATTTCAGTGACCCATTTAATAGGTCAAGAGAGAGGATCAGAAAGATTAAATGACCTTCCCAGAAAGGAGAAAGCTTCTAGACATATGTTGACTTACAAGGATGGGAAGAATGGCCGTTACCAAACTGACTGGTGGTTTTACTTGGAAAACGGACATTAAAAAGAAAAATGACACCAGCTTCTGGGAAGGTGGGTGATGTGAATATGTGAGAGTAACTGACCTTTCCTAGATGCTGTAAAATGATAGATAACCACAGCAATTGTATAATTTAATGCTTATACTAGGACACTTGTGAGAGCCAATGGGTATGTTATTAATTGGGACAACCAAGTGAAAGCTGGGACTGTCACAAGCAAAGCAAGATGTATTGCCACCCAACTGAAAACACACAAATTGGGGAAAATCTGCATGGGTGTAGGATGCCTTTATATCAGAAGATAAAGTTTTAGCTTCTTGTTGATGTGGTACAGATGGACAGAAGTAAAGATAATACCAACTGGACCGACAGCTGTGAAGTGTTGTCCTGTTTAGTCACTCTCTTGAGATGGCTGCAGGACTATGGCTTGGCAGTGGAACAGCTGCTCTGTATGTGGCCCCACACAGCCTTAGGAATACCTGAGATAGCTCCTGCCCACTCCCCCACCCCCACCATCAGAAGGGAAGCTGAGGTTGCAGACAGCCAGGCTAAGTCTCCACTGCCGTGAAGGTGGGAGCTGGGACCTGCCAAGGAGCAACTGGGAAACACATTTGGGGTCCAACTAGTGCTTCCAGAAAGCCCATGCGATGCTACCAGTCACAGAGAGCAGAAAATTTTATATAGCACACTATTTACAGGTGACCCAGATGGCTGAGCCTGGCTAGGAGTCATTGCCCCAGATAATTTCTGGATGCCAAAGCAAAAAGAAAACTCATGAAGCAAAAGCCTCTCTTTATTATCACCACTGTCCCTGGCTCTTTAACAGATGTGAGTAGAACAAAACTCAAATCTTTCATCCTCCCATCCTCTGGCCTGATATGTGGATTAGGACTCCTTTGATCTCTCACAAACCCATTCAACTTCCAACTCTGGATGTACACAGACCTCCCTCTCCATGGATAAGCACATAGTAAAATCCCTGTACAAAACATAAGCTACCAAAGGGTGAAGACCACCTAGAAATCAATGCAAATATTTTTATGTGAACTACAAAAAATAACAGGGAAAGAAATCTCAGAAGATTTTCAATTGTGATTGTCATGAGATTAGATCTCATACTGCATCTGTAAAGTCATAGAGGACAGGTGTGCCAAAGAAAGTTCTGAGATCAATAAAGCCTGCAAAACTGAGAAGCACTAGTACATGATGGCTGTATTCTGTAGAAATTGAACAAAGAAGTGGAGATTAAATTTGGGAAATTCTTCCAGAATGCACAAAGGATAAAGAAATGAAAATAATGATAGAAATCAAAAGTGATATGGAAGATATATCAAAGGAACTCCAATATGCATATATTAAGAATTCTAGAGAGAGAGAGAGAGAAGACAGGAGAAATGGAAGGAGAAGAAATGGTTTACATAAGAAGATAACTTTCCTAAGCTTAAAAAAGACTTGAGCCTCAGACTAAAATTGTTCTCAAAGTGCCAGATGTAATTAATGAAAAGAGATTTCCACTGCAACATATCCTAGTGGGCTTTTAAATTTTAAGTATAAAACACAAAAATATAAAAAGGCATCCAAAGAGAAAAGAATGGGTTACCTACAAGGATAAAGAATCAGATTGGAGTCCACTTTTGTGACATTAACTGTTGGAATGAAGTGGAACAGCAGCTGCGGTTTTAAAAGAAGCTTGTGACCCGTAATTTGGTTTACAATCAAGTTGTCATTTATATGATACATCAAAGGAAAGACATACTCATACATGCAAGGTGACAGAAAGAACTGCAGTGATGAGGCTGTTAAAAAATAAATGAATGGAAATAGGGAAATCAGAAACTTAGGGATAAAGCCAATGAAGAAAATATAGTTAAATCAAAATAATTATTGTCAATGAGAAAGCAAAACTAAATGTAAATGTAAACACTTGTTCTTGGGGAAGAAGTCCATAATTTACAAATAATTACTAATAACATTAATATGAAATATATATATATATATTTAGAAATATCTAAATATATATGAGAAAAACCTTGGAAGTTAGAGATGGGTCAGATATGAATGAAAAAGCAAGGAAGCAAAAGTAAAACAGAAGAAACAAAACCCCACAAAGAACAAAACCAGATGACAGGTATCAGACCAAATGTAAAATGAGTAAGTAAACATCCTCTTTAAAGAAAAGGACTCTCAGAGAAAATGAGGAAAGATCTATCAGGTGAGCACAGATACAAAAATGGTTGGAAACACAAGAAGACAACAAAATATCATAGTTGTAGTGGGATCTTTAAATGCACAGCATTCTCAATCACTGATATATCAAATAGAAAAACAAAATGAAAATTATTGAGTGGTGGTCCTCAAACTTCCCTTCCCCCACTCAATACCACTTAGGGACCGGGGCACACCACTCCCATCACCTCATCAGTGTTTCTTCGAACAAGGAATAACAGATGATTTGAGAATATTGATATTTATACCTATGGGTTCTCTCTACCTACCTATTCATCCATCCATCCATGATATCTATTTCTTTCTATCCATTGGTCTTTTACATCTGTATCTATACCTGTATCTATACCCACATTTATGTATACAGGTCCTAAATGTACCTCTTTCTCTCTGCCTATGTCTAAATTTCTATAACTAAACTCGTATCTCTATCTATCTTGAAAATCAAGAGATTTTGAAAAAGCATCCTACCCCAAGAGATCCTGACTTACATTCCTGGCTGGGTGTACATATGTGGGGTGTTAATATCAAAAACTCATTTCATTGAGAACCACTGATAGAATGGAATTGAATAATAAAATTGAGTAAGATTGGTCTAATGGCTATTACAAAGTTAATTTAATCCTAACAATAGCTCTAGGAGGCAGAAGTTTTCCTCTCAGCATTTTACACTGAGGGAACAGCAGCTAGAGTGGTCAAGGTCTGGCCCCTGCAGCCACCTAGCTGGCAGGGGGCAGGGCTGAGATTAGGGGCCAGGCAGTGAGTGCTGGGCCTGGGCTCCAGTCTCTCTGTGGCTTCTCAGTCCTGCAGAGACCACAGTCTCTTCTGAGATACTTAAGGAATTTAAGAAAATGTCTTTGGCTACTGAGTGGACCTCATTTCATCCCCAGAGCAGAAATGGTTCAGGATATATTCTTTCACCATGTGGCAATAAAACAAGAAATTAACACAAATATTTAAATGTAACAAGAACAAAACCCAAGTTCCTGGAGAAAAAGAAGAGGCAAGCTTGAATGACTTGGGCAAAAGGAGCAAAACAGGATGACAGATTATCTAGAAAGTACAGAGGAAGACAATAATACATGTCAATACTCATAGCATGAAGCCTGAACTATGCTTAGAAGGGAGTGTACTGCTATCCATGTGCTCTTCATTACACAGGGAAAGTAACAAACAGAGCTCTTAGTTCAAGGAGTTAGCACAAGAAGAATAGCATAAACTGAAGAAAACAGGAGGAAAGGCATTATGAAATAAACCCAGAAGTTAATTAATTAAAAAATAACAAAGTCCACAGAAGAACTGAAAAGTAGAAGCAATAAAAAACACAATGATGGGCAAAGAGGGGCACTAAGAATATAGCCCTTGGTGCATAAAGGCAGGGGTTTATAACTGCAAACACAAAGGAGATCCAACAGCATTGGAGTCTATGATATAACCTATGCTGCTGAATTTAAAATAATTACAAAATGGGCTTTTTACTAAAATATAGAATATCCACATTGATATTGAGGTAATATACTTGAATAGTGTAATAACCATGGAAGAAAATAAAAAAGAAAAAACACTGAAAAGGAAGAGATAAAATAATGAGACAAATTTATTTGCACAAGATATTGCTTCTTGCCTTAAGGGCCCAGGAGAAATCAGTTGGCAGTGTTAGCATTATTACAGAGGGCTCATTGACTTTACAAAATGACTATACCAAAAATACCAGTCTTTTAATATAGTAACAGAGCCGAGCTAGAAAATATAGCAGAAGGAAGAGAAGACCCATTCACAGCAGCAACAAAAACAAAAACAAAGCTGCCATGAAATATTTAGGAGTGAAGATAACAGAAAAGAAATATGGCTGAAGTGAAAATTAGAGCCCCTTCCCCAAGGTTATGAAAGATACATCAATGGAGAGACATGTCATGTTCTTGGAAGGGAAGAGGGGTAGCTGTCATAAAGATGTGAGTTCTACCTCAATGAATCAGTAGGTTTAATGGAAGTTCAATGGGAATTCTGATGTCAATTTTTTCAACTTGAGAAGATATTTCTAGGAGTTATTTGGAGGCAAAAAGGAACAAGAACAGTCAATAAAAATTTCAAAAGAAAGTGAGTTTGGGACTTATAGTATCCTATGTTTAAAATGATCATAATATTAAATGTTTTCATAATCTTACATTAAACTTTTGGGCACTGACACATAAATAAACAGACACTTAAAGACATGGATAAAAACTCTAGAAACATATCCTTAACTTCATAAAAATTTAATAGATGTAAATCTGGCATTTTGAAAGTTTTGTTAGGACAACTGATCAACTAAATTTGAAAGGATATGGTTAGATTCTTCATTACAAATAACAAATCAAAATAAATTCCAAAGGTATTAAAGCAAAACAAACTGTAAAGAAGCAAAAGAAAACACAGAATATTTACTTAATCAGCATAAAAGTAAAGGAGAAAACTGTAAAAGAGAATATTGATAGATCTGATATCATGGGAAATTTAAATGGTCTGACATTAAAACACACCCTGAAGAAAATTAAATAGCAAATGACAAACTGTAAGGGAAGGCTTTTTATAGCATATAATGCAGACATGAAGTTTTTATGGTATGTGATATGTATAGCTTGTAATAATATGGAGCTCTCCTAAGTCAATAAGAAGATAAATGCTAATAGAAAAACCAACAGCAATTTACAATTAAATTCACAGATAAAAAAATGCATGAGCCAATAATTACATTATAAAAAGGATAACCCAACTAGTAATAAAAAAGGCAAATTAAGAAACAAGATGCCATTTTCACTTTTCAAACTGATGATGTTTTATTTCCTCAATTAGCTAGTTTTTGTGAGAATAAAACATGCCCTCTAATTCATTAGTGGTGAACAAAGTGGCAAGAACTTTCTAGAGGGATGTCTGACATTTTGGTATATCTCAAAATCTGGGATTTTTGAGAATTCCGTTGAAACAACTGATTGGCTAAATTTGAAAGAATATAGTTAGGGTCCCATAAAAAGCCTTAAAAATCACACATACCCTTTAACTTGACAATTCTACTTGTAGATAATCTAAGGTAATTGTCAGAAATGTATTTAAAGACATATGCATAATACAGAGTTACTACTATTCATGAGAGTGAAAAATTAGAAACAATCTCAATGTTCAATAACAGGGAATTCATTACATAAATTTTTTTACATAAATTTTAAGTAACTATATGATAGACTATTTTGCATAATTTAAAAATCCTGTTATAGAAGAAAATAATGACAAATGCTCACAATGAACATTTCAATAAAAATATGTATATTGTTTTATTCAATAAAATATGCAAAAGATTAAATCTCAGTAGATATAAAGGCTGGGGGGAAATACACTCCATCTTTCAGTGGTTCTTTGTGGGTGGTTTGTATTTTAATTCCCCATACAATAATTTTGTCTTGCCTCTAAGTTTTCTACATTGAAAATGCAGTATGTTTATGATTAGAGAAACATGATGGGTCAAGAATAAATCAACCGGGGAATACTAACCACTTGGGGGCAGTGGTGTAAACACAGCTCTGGGTGAGGGTAGCTTCTGAAGCTCCCTTCCATGTTTGGGCTCCTAGCAGCTGACTGTCATGTTGAAGAGATAGCACCAGCGCACGATAGAAACAAAGTTGTGTGGTTCCACCTGTGGCCAGGCTTATAGGGCCTGTTTCCCTTCAGTTGGCCCATGATGCCCTCAGCCCACCACCATCCCCAACGCCGGCTTAGCCCTGGGTACCTGTGTGGGAGCCCGAGAGGGAGCTGAGGAGCCGGGAGTGCTGGCTGTGGCCATCATGCACCTCCACCACGTCGTTGAGGGCTGTGTGGAAGAAGGCGAACTGTCCAAACACCACTGTGGAGGAGACATGGTGTGGAGACCTCAGCATGGAATACTGGCCGCCATGTTGGGGGCAAGGAACTGGAGGTGTGGGGGCTGCAGGCCAGGAGCAGGGAAGCCTTGGAGGAAGTTGTTGGCTCCTGGGGCTAACTGCTTGCTGAGGCTTTCTACTGGCTGATCAGCACACTGGCCAGATGCCAGCCACAGGGTTGTTTGGAAGTGGAGAGGGCCACCTGGCATTCTCCCTCATGGGTCAAGGTAACAGTGAAGACTGAACTCAATGGTCAGGGGTGGTGGAAATGGTGCTGAGCTAACCCTATTCCTTTCTCAGATGGCAGTGGGCAGCTACTCATGGACATGGAAGGGCTTTTGGCAATGCCCCCTCCCATTTTTCATATGATCTCAGGAACCCTGTATTTTCCTTTATTTTTTCTTCAGAAATCCAGCTGACCAGGGCAGCCCTCGATGCAAGATCCCCCCCAGTTAAGAGGAATAAGGGTGGTGACTAAGCAACTGCTCCTGGGGAAGGAGCAACTGTCTGAAGAATGGGCAAACATCTTTAGCTTATTTCCCTCTGGCCAAGCCAAGGGAAGAGGCAAAATGGCATTTATTAAGCACCTACTGTGTGCCAGGTACTCACTAGAATGCACACTCTGTGAAAGCAGGAATATTTCTTATCCTGTTCACCTAACTCAGTACCCATTTTCAGGGCTCCAAAATGTGCTCTCCCTCTTGCTCCTCCCTCCAACCCCTATGACTCCTGCTCCTTTCTCTCCTCCCCTGGTTCTTGCCCTCAGATGCACCTGATGAACTGGGAGGCCAGTGCAGGTCTTACAGAGAGCTGAATTGGAGCTGTGCCTGCTATGGAGCCACTGACACAGCCCTTCTGGCAGTGACTGGAAGAAAGGAGGTAGCTGAGGAAAGCCCCTGTGATCACTGCCCTTCCTCCAACCAACTCTCTGCATGGAGGTTTCAGCCCAGTGAAACTAACCTGCCTTGAGGTTGGTTCTTTTAAAGGCCTCAGCTCTTTATCATGGGAGGAATCCAAGTACAAACACACCATTTATCGAGGATTTTCCTCTGTGTGATTGGACAACTTTTAGGACTTTACTAATGGTGAGCCTGCAGGTCAAAAGCTCCTACCACTTAAGTATATTGGGGAGCATGTACCCATGCACCTAACTGTACAGGTGCTGGGGTGGGAGTGGTCCATGATGGCTGGAGCTGTAGGTCAAGATGAGAGTGGGAGTTTATAGAGGGCAGGGAACATGTCTCACTCATGTCTGTAGCAGAGTGCATGGACACCGAGAGATGCTTCACAAATGTTTGGTGACATCAGGCCTTGCCCTACACCCACGCCAGCCTATCTCAGGAATCAGTGCCAGCTCTCTGCAGGTTGCCCCATCCGTCCCTCTCCTAGATGGTCAGGATGGATCAATGTCCTTTATCCCACCCAACACCAGTCCTGCTTAGAAATAGTTGTTACTCTTCCTATGAAGAGGTGATCCAGGGAGAAAGCATCAAGGTGGGTCACCTGGTTGATTGCCCAGGTACAACCAGGCTGGTTGTCCCTTAGAATTTCCTGAATCCTCCAGGGATAGCAGGACTCTTTGATGTCCCCACTGCCAGGTGGCAAGTCTGGCTTCTTTTTGCCTGTGTCTCTTGGAATCTCGAGGTTTTTCTGCTGTCTCAGGACACTGACCTGCTCCTCACTTTTCTTCTTGGCCCTACCCATAGTTGCTGGACCAGGTTCCCAGTCTCAGATGGAACACTGAAGCATGGTGGTTCCCAGCTCTGTCCCACTCCTTCCTTCTTCCTGCCCTTTGGCCATCATCGCCTGGCTTCCCAATCAGCCTGGAACTGCAATCCGTCTATTGAGTCTTAGGCTGTGTTAGCCTCTGGTGTCCCTGCCTTCCCTCTGTCCTGGACAGTTCCTCCCTAGCCATATTCCCTGGTTCTGCTGGCCTCCCCAGGGCCCCTCCTCCCACGTGTGTCAGGAGTGTGCCTACAGTGTATCCTACTTCCACTTCATGGCATCTGCACCCACGTGACCTGCATAAGAGACTATTCTTTCCATTCCCATAATGGGAGTACAATTGAGAGTGGGATTGGGATACAACTGAGAAGGGCCAGAGACCTTGGAAGAGGTCCAAAAACATACAAACAGACATGCAACACCTCCATACCATAGTCCTTGGGCACAGTGACAAAATAGAGGCAGATCTGTCCACTGGTGTAGTTCTGGGGGTAGTTGGGAGACAAGACTACTCCATCTGAACCCACATACTGTCCCCCACAGGGGGCTGAAAGAGAAACAAGAGAGGGTCAGGTGACCTTGCAGACCTCTCATCAACAGTTGTCTTCTGTTCTGCCCACCCCTAGCCTGAGCCACTGGTCCTGGTGGGGCTGCCTGAGGGTTGCAGCCACTAGGGTGAAGGAAGGGAGTTCTGAAGACATCCCTGGCTGGCATATGGCTCAAAACCCACCCTGATGCCATCCAAGGCCCTCCAGGCCACAAGTTAGATCTTGCCCCTCTAACTAGTAATACTCTTATCAATCCCTAGAGGCACAGGGGCCTGGGATTGATCTTCTGCCCCTGGCTGAGGCTTCCCCTAGGCAGTTAGTGTTTCATGAGTAGACAGCTGAAGATCCCAGAGTAGCCCCACTGGGAGCAACATGCAACCCAGCCACCTTCTGTTCCCTTCCATGGTGCCCAGTTCCACAAGGGGTGGCCCTGAGTGTCAGCTCCTCTCCCCTGGGTAAAGGGGCCTCCTTGCTTTCCAACTTGGATGGCCACCAAGCTCCTGAAGTTCTGAGACTCTATCCCATGCCTCTTGCATGGGCCCCGTGGCTGAGCCAGACCCCACTGGCCTTAGTTTTACACATCCAACCTCTCAGTGACTCTTCCTAGGCTCAGAAACATGTCCAGGTCACCTTTAAACTCCCATCTCCCTTATACGAGCTGGTGGCACGTCTGGAGGCCCCTGTGAGTGGGTGTGGGAACACTGTGATCTGAGAGTGAGGGCATGTTGATAGGGACTGTACAGCTGGTAAAATTACCAGCCTCTCTCATTCACAGTGAACACAAGGGGCCCACTCTGAGGGCCATTTCTCACCTCTCCCTCCCCCCAGCCAATAGCCCCTTCTGCCGCTGGCATGCTCTCACTCCCTCCAACCCCTTCCCGTCCCCGCTCCGCCACCTGTGCACACTGGTCGGGGATTGTTCCATGCGGGCTTCCCATCAGGTCCCAGGACACAGCTGAGGGTAGAGGCACCCTCAACCTCATAACCCCCGTGGCAGTAGTAGGTGATGGAGGAGCCCAGCTTCAGGTCGGACCCCACTCGTGTGCCATTCTTGATGGAACCAGGATCAAAACATGACTCCCGTGGGTTTTCTAGAAAGAAGAAACACACACACACACACACACACAGGACTCATTAGCGACCTAAGTCCATGGTGCACCCAAGAAAAGACTCTGACTCGAATTAGCCACAGAGCATATGGAGATTTGGGATTGGTGGTCCTTCCTTTAGGTGAAGAATTAAATTTTCCTTTTTCTCCCACATTCTTGCCCTGACCCACAAAGGAGCAAGTCACAGCCAAACACTGGGGGCCTTTTGTCATTCCTTGACTCACTCCTCTCCAAGAGAGGCTGCCTGCTCTCATACCCATACCTGGGAGGGACTTCTGAGAGCATGGGTACCAATACATAGATTTAGGAAGGAAGTAGGAAACCCCACTTCAAGCCCTCAGCTTTCTAGGGTTAAATAGTTTTCCAGAATTATGCACTGGGGTATTGGGTGCTTGCTACTCTATTAAAACAGTAGTGTTTTTCCACTTGATTTTCATTGCATATATGTCTTCCCAATTAGGCATTCCATGAGGTGCCTAACAGACCCCTTCTCTGCCCCTCTATGTTGGATGAGACTGAACTTGGTGCTGCCTGAGCAGTTGAGTGCACTAGTTGGGACCCCACATCTCTGGAGAAGGGTACTCTGCAGCCTCCCTCACCATTAGCTGGAAATCCTGAGCAGATCCTGGGAGCCAGTGTTCACATGCACCCATTGCTCCTTTTCCTCATCCAAAAGACCGCTCATCTAAATACCATTGGTGGTGTCATGGCTGGGCAACGTCAGGACACAACTGAGGCTGGGTAGGGTGAGGGACATGCCCCTGGGTGTCAGGGCTCCATTTGGCTGCTGGAGGCTACCCTACAGGGAGGTCTAGAGATTGGGGCTCACAAAAAAGTGCCAGCAGCCCTTTCAGGAGGACTCAGAAGTTCAAATAGCAGATTTAAGAAGAAAGAGACAGAATAAAAAGGATCAGAGTTCAGAGATGAATAGCTGAGGAATTTTGCTGAGGCTGTCACTGTCACTTGGACATATTTTAGGCCACTTTTCTGAGGCAGCCACTGCTTGGGGGTGCTACTCAGCTGCTAGTCAGCTCACTGACTGATTGGATGGGGCTCTGAGAGTCCAGGGTCCTGCCAAGTCTGGCCGCTCTTGCACTGGAGCCCTTATGATGGTCCTGCTCTTTGTCTTTGATGATAGCTAAGGGTGCAGTGGTCCCAGATATACTATTGCATTTAAATTCAGCTGGGACCCAGAAAATGGTCCCTCGTCTAGCAGATGTCCCCTCAGTGGCTTCCTTATGCACCCTGTGCTGTGTCACCTTTAACCCCTCATCAAATCTGTCTTCTCTTGAAGCCTACTGGCTCTGGCCAGAATACAACTGGTCCATTGATTGACCCATCTGAGAATCACAGAGACACAAGGAACTGTCACCATCTTCTATTTCATCTCTCCTTTTAACAAGTGACAGCAGGTCAAACCTAATTTGAAGTTCCAAGAAATTAGGTAACTTAGGACTAGGTTGACACAGCTTATAAGGGGATGATGACTAGCTGTGGCACCCAATATCCATTTCCCCTCTTTGTCCTTAAATAATAGAAACCAGATTTTGTCAGAGTATCAAGATACCAGCTAAAATCCATACATTCTGACCTCCAAGCAGCTACATCTGGCCAAGCAGCTACTTTCTGACTTAACTGTGTTTAAGTCAGAAAGTTTCCTGTCCTACTCAGAGTATAAGCCCAAATCCTTACAGGCCTACAAGCCCTGCAACTTCTACTCCTAATCCTTACCCCTCTATGATCTTGATCTCAACTCCTATCATCCCTTTGATAACTTTGCTCCAACCACATTGGCCTCTGTGCATGGAATATTCCTCCATCCACATGCTCTCACTCTCTCTCATCTCTTTCAGGATTTAATACAGTGTCTTCTTCTCAGAGACACTTCCTTGACCAGCTACTTAAATTTTTGATATTCCTCTCCCCACCACTCTTGGTCACCTTTCTCTGTACTGGCATTAATACTATCTCATGTACTATATATTTACCCAGTTTTTTTCTATCTCCCTACAAGAGAATGTAGGTTCCATGAAGCAGTTATCCAGTTTTTATCCACTGTTCTAGTCCAGTGCCTGGTACATGGTAGGCACTCAATAAATATTTCTTAAATGGATAAATTTGGGACATCAAGAAAGACTGCTTAAGAGAAAGTGACTCAGCTGAGAGAATGCTCATTGGCCCTTTATTCCTTCTTTCCTCCTTCCCCCAGTCTGAACTCAGACATGATGGCTGAAACTCCAGACACCATCTTAGATCCTGAGATAGCCATGAAAATGGGAGCCATGTCTCAGCATGGTAGGACAGAAAGACAAGAGCATTGGGGATGGGGGTCACCTCATCATCCCAGGATGACAATCTCTATATTTCTTTTATGGGAAGGAGAACAAACTTCTACCTCATAGAAGAAGCTGTGATTTTGGGTAACAGCTGGGCATGTCTGTCCCAGAACTACACACCATCAGAAAGTCCTTTCTTCCCTTCTCTGTATGGCAAAAACTCCTATAATTTTTAATGCCGCTGTCTTTTGAACAAGTTTCCTGAACTTTGCCTTCTGTCTGGCAAAATTCTGTTTTTATTTCCTGAATTATAGCATGTGTGACATTAACTTGGTAGGTTGGTTAAGTGTATTTCTTTCCAGTGGATTCTGGACTCCTAAAGGACAGGACCATCACCTATTCTCTTCATAACCCTGGCAATTATCACAGTACTTGATATTAGAGCCTGCTCTGTTTGGCACATAATGGATGCTTAACAAATGAATGCTGAATTGATTGGCTGAACACCTCAGGACTTGGCAAATCCACAATCACATCAGCAATTCCAAATACAGACTGTATTTTATAGTTTCTCACATGTCAGAGCAAGAAGAGCTCATCATTCCAAACATTATCCCATTAATGAAAATGACAAGGATAATGATAATGATGATAGCCCCTTACAGAGGGATATCACGTTATAATTTTCAAAGTACCTTCCAATCTGTTATCTCATTTCTGTCTCACAAAGGCCTCTGAAGCAGACAGGGCCAGGTGTGTTCCTATTCAGGTTACAGATGAGAAATGTGGTGATCAGAGAGGCTAAATGAGTTTCCTAGGCCATTCAGCTGGGAAGAAGTAGAATTAAGACAAAAATCAGGTCTTTAGTCAGCCAGACCAGAGCTCAGATGTGAATGATAAAACTATAATGACTGAAACGTCATTGGGATAATAATAAATAAAAACCATGCCCTCTAAAACAAGAATAATAAAAGAACCAGCTTCTTTTTGTCTAATAGATAAGGAACATTTCTAAACACTGTAATAGCAAGACATTGAAAATAGCAATCCACACACCCAAGCAGTAAGGAACTGGTTAACAAGGCTGGATTACAGCCATCCACTGAAATACAAGCAGGCTTTAAAAAGAATTGCAAAAGTCTTTGAATACAAATATGGAAAGACGACCAAGATCGATCATTGGACAAAAACCAAAACAAAGTAAAAACAAACCCATGTGACATATTAGTACAGATGGTATGATCTCTATTCACATGGAACAGAGATCAGCAAACTACAGCCCACAGTCTCACTGACTGTTTTTTTTATAAAGTTTTAAAAAAGTTTTATTGGAACACAGCCATACCTATCTGTTTAAATACTGCCTATGGCTGTTTTAGCATCACAAGAGCAGAGTTGAGCAGATGTAACAGAGAGCTCTGGCCTGCCCAGCTTAACTATTGTCTGGTCCCTTACAGAAAAAGTTTGCTAACCCTTGTTCTAGAATTCACGCTACCTTTTATTCACATAAAATATCTGGAATGAGATAAAAAATCATTAATAATGATACTTCAGGGAATGGTAGTAGTGGGAGGTGTTACATTTAGAGTACATCTTATGTGCTTCTATATTGCTTGAATTTTTCCAACAAACACATGCTACTTTTAAAATAGGCAACCATGAATATATTTCTAATTTCAATTTAAGGAAGAAAGACCCATGGAAGTGGTGGGTGGTGGTAGTGTGGTAGGGAAAGCAGGTGTGGAATTCTGGTTGTAACTCCTTGGCCCATAATGTTACATCCAAGGGTTTGAAAGAGAAAATAGGTACTGTTTAGTACCTTCTGGTAGAAGCTGACCTGGGCCTTTCCTGAGTTATTTCAGATATTCTACTGCAGGTTTCAAACTCTTCTTCTGAACTTCTTCAAACTCCCTCTGTCTGCAACACTCCCCAGGCCTGTTCTCACACAGTGGGGTTCTTCTCAACCTTGAGGTCTCTGTTTAAATATCACCCACTGGGCGAGGTCCTCACCTTCACCAACTGCCATTCTATGGTTGACTTCCCATTTCTCTTCCTCATAGCAGCTTTCTCTTTCCTAATATCTGCTTCTAACTCCTTGTTGGTCTACTTATGTACTGTCTATTTCCCTCACTCACCTTGAAGGTACCTTAGGGTGGGGGCCATGACCATTGTGCTCACCACTGCAGCCTCCATATTCAGGATAGGGCATGGCAGGAAGTGGGAGCTCAATAGCATTTGTTGAATGGATGAATGGTCTCTACACTCATGCATGGATGTCCTAGCCTGTCTCAGGAGGAGGAGGCCACCACACCTGATGGAAGATGACAAGAAAGTCTCCCCCCACCCACACACCCATTCTTCTGATGTTTTTGGCTTGGAGAAAGACACTAAGTCTCTCTGGGTCTCATTTTTAGTAATTATATAAAAAACCAGGATCCTTCTTATTTCCTATTTTTCCTTCCAGTAAAGGGTAAAGCTAACCAGGTAGCTGAATTCAGATGAGAATGCCTCAGAGCATGGTCCTATAGAAGTCCACAAATAACACGACTGCATTCAGAATCATCTAGAAGACCTATCTAGAATGACTTAGACAACACAACCTCCTTCCAGGTGCAACTGTACAGAGACACCTACAACCTTGCCCATCACTGTCTTCTAAGTAGGTGAATCTCCAAGACTTATAGGTAACAGAAATGTCTATCCATCTGATTGTCCTGAGGATGTGAAGTCCATGGAGGCAGGAACTTTGTTTTTTTCCCCGCTTTGTTCTCAGCCCCTATATCAGTGTCTGGCATATAGAAGGTGCTAAGTAAATATTTATTGAGTGAACAAAAGAGTAAAACTGCATGACTTGCCCTTGGCCCTAATGAAAAAGCTTAATTCCATGGCACTGTTCAGTGGATGCTTGCCTGAATCCTGGTCAGTCTTAAGGTCCTTTGGGATTTGGAATTGCGACCTAGACTAGGAAGTGATTCAGGATCAAAAGTGAGGCCACCATACTTGTCCTAGAAGAAGCAATGAACATGCATCTATAGAGAGAAGAGAATGTAGCAGATGCTCAGGAAAAAGCAGGGAGGAGACCAAGTGGTCCTGGAGATAGGAGGTAATCTCAACCTTTGACTCTTCCTTCCTGATTCCAGTCCCTTGGATGTTTATGCTTCCTGCCCTTGAGCTCTTGTCTTTTAAAAATATGTTCCCTTTTTGTGTTAAGAGAAAGGGAGTTTTTGTTATGTGTACTGTTAAGATATAGAACCTCTCTTATCTTAAATTATTTTGGCCATTAATTTTCTTATAAGACAGTTTTGTCTCAAGTTTGTTTGAACATGGTTTTTTTTTTTGCATTTTTATAATAAATTATGAGTGGATCTCTTGATTTGAAACTAAATGACCCCTGAGTCAGCTGCAACCACACTGTTTCTGATTCCCACTTGGGAATTTGGCAGGATGTGGGGAAAGGTCCTAGTCTATATATGTCTCCAGTCAGAGGAGGGGTTGACCTCAGACCGTGGTCTTCACTAGACTAAGCCCAGCAGAATCTGGCAACATCTCTCTACATCACTCCCCTCATCTCCCAAACCAGGACACTTGAAGCCACAGCCTCTGGGAGACCCAGATACTCAACATTCGAGGAGATTCAGGGCTCCTGGACAAAAGACAAGACAGCATTCTGCCTCTGAACACAGGATGGCATCTACATGGATGAGGCCAATGCTTCTCTTCCTGAGGATCCAGACCTCCCTCAGTGTGCTGGTCCTGATGGGCTGCATCTCAGTGTATGGTGCTCTGTGGACTCGCGCAGCATATTTGCCATGGGTTGGAGACATATATAGGACACACACACACACCATACATATTCATGCTATGAACATTTCACACTCAGGTGTGTGCAAAACATCATCTCATACTTTGTATCTTCAGTAAACAGAAAATGTACTGCATTTGACGGGGCTAGCCCCATGAGGAGGGTTCCAAACTCTTCTCTCTTCCAAACGAGAGCAGAACACATGAAATACCCATTTCTCAGGAAAGAAGGCAACAGATGGAGAATGTGGATCAATGTGTGCGCCAAGTAGCTCCTGGTGTTGGGCCCTGTGCTGGGGGTTGTGTCTGTTTCCTATCCCACACCAGCTCTTTCACCCAGTGCTCTGTCCTTCTTTGATGGGTGAGGCAGGGATGCTCAGAGAATGTAAAGGGCTTGCTTAACATAGTTCATAAGTGATGAAGGCCACCCCATAAAGATACTGAGTATGGCAGGGATATCACTGAGGCCATGGGATCCGGTAGCAGAGTGGGTCCATTCCAGGAATCCAGGGATCCTGAGATGGGGAGAAGACCACCATGGGGGCAAGGCAGAGGGTCCCTGGGTCCCATAAAATGGGCTGCCTGACCAGAGGCTAGGGCCATAGCAGTGAGATGGCTGATATTAGGGAGTATGCTATCTGAGAAGGAAGGAAGGAAGGCTGCCTCAGGCCTCACCAGGCACCTCCCACCCCAGACAGGCACATTTGTCTTGGGGCTTGAACAACAGATGCCAACAAGGTGGCCGAGGGTGCATTGGCTGGCATCCCCTTTCCTCTTCCCTTGTAACTGGTCTCCTTCAGCCTCTTGGCTGGCTCAGATGGCTGCCTGGAAGGTCTTACTGAGGCTGTGTTTTAGAGCTGGGGACCCCTCCAGGTGCAGTCTTGGGCCAACAGCTGGAAGTGGGAAGGGCTTTGGGAAAGGGGGCCCGGAAGTGTGGCTCTAGCCTGTGTTTTCAGTGAAGGGGACTGGGGAAGAGGTGACTGCAGCCAGGATGCCGTGAACCCATGAACTTATTGCATCCAGGGACAATGAGCTTAAGTCCTTTTGTGAAGAAGCTGGAAGGGGTGACTTCTGGGGTGACATTTTGGAATCTCCACCCAGGAGAAGTCCCCAGCTAGGACATGCTGGAGGGGGCTAAGGACAGGGTTAAAAGCCATCACTTGTGGTGGATCCAAGTGCCATGCTTGTGTGACCCTTTCTGGTCATTCTCAGTCACTTGAGTGTGGGTGTGATACAGGGTGTTGTTTTGCAAGGCTGCAACAGAATGGCCAGGGGCCAGGGAGCTTAGGGTACTTCTGTGCGTGCAATGGAAGAAAAATGAAGATGATAATATAGCAGTGGGGATGGCAGTGGCAGAGTGATGGGCAGAGTCTAAGTCATGCCTCCCCTAGAATTCCACACTATGTAACCATATTTGTTCTGACACCAGTGCATGCAGAAGGGTTTGGGAACAGCAAGTTTACTGATAGACAGCCGGTGTCTGGAGGAAGAGAGGTTGGCAAAATATCCATTATCCAGGCCAGCCCCATGAGGAGAGAAGACCACGGCAAGACATTCTCTATTTTGTGCACTAAGTAACTTCTAGAACTTTATCTGACAAAAGAGCAGTGATTTCGAAGATCTCGATGTGTTGATGGATGTGAAGTACTTAGGACAGTGCTGGCAGTGGATGGATGCTAAGTTAGCTCTTGTTATGATTGGTATTATTTGTGAGTGTATGTGAGACATTCCCAGCAGTTGCCAGAAATATTTAATTAAGGAACCCTTTAAAAGGTTGCTGAGGTCCGACACTATGCAAGTGGGGGCCATGAGCCAGAAACTTTTTAATTTTAACGGGTAATATGACCCCATTTGTCCACACAGGCTGATGAGGCCCGGGTGAACTTGGGTTAGCGCACCAATAACAAAATCAATCATCTCTAGAGTATCTGTAGAGTGTTTAGCACCTACTGGGCATTGTACTCCTACATATAATATGTAGGTATAAAATATCTTTTAATTTTAACCTTCTGCAGCATAATTATTATTACCACCACTTTATAGATGGAGGGACGGGTTCCAAGAGATAATAACTTGCCAAGTGCACAAATCAAGCAAGAAGTGGGGCTAGGATTTGCATGATGGTGTCTGGGATAATTAGTGAAGAAGAAAAGGTCACCCAGAGAATAACAGGGTAGAAGCAGTCGGAGCAGCTGGGAGCCTGGAGCCTCTCTTATTCTTGCTGTTGGAAAATTACGGAGCACCTGCTATGTGCCAGGTGCCAGACCAAGGGCTCTGAAGCTCAGGGTCATGGATCCTCACGTGTCTGTGAGGCAGGGATCAGCCTACCAGCATTTTGTGATGAGAGAATGGAGGCTTTGAGAGGTTCAGGAACCTGCCCAAGGCCACATGGCTGCGAAGTAGAGAATGTGAGCCTGGGACGCAGTTCACTGGTCATCTAGACTGTGTGTGTCTAGAGGGAGATGTTTATGGGAGCGTGGCTGTACCCATTCCTTCACAGTCTGTCTTGGGCCACCTGAGTGCTGCAGTGGCAGCCCTGCGTGGTGGGGACAGAGGCCAGATGCCTCAGAAGCCTAAAATATGAAGAAACCCATGCTGATCCCTGCTTTGACTGCTTTGCTTCAGCTTGCGAGGACTGACCGTCACAGGAAAAGGACAGAAGAGGAGCAGGGATGTGGCAATAGAAATGAGGTGCAAGCAGAGTGCCGGCCCCGCTGTCTCCCCGGCCTGGGGCACATGGGAAGGAAAGACTAGGCCACCTGGAGGGCCACAGGGCTGGGAGGGGCTCTGCCGGTGACCCCGCCTTTGCCCTCCTCGTGGCCCCTCCCCTCCGCCAGGTCTGCCTGGCCCTGCCCTCCCTATGCTCGGGTGCCAGGGTCCTACCTGTGTAGTCGATAGCGAAGCCCGCGCTGCTCACGGATGCATCACTGCGGAAGGCCAGGAAGAGGCTGTTGCTGCTGCTTTCAATGCGGCCGGGAAGCTGAGAGCCATAGAAGCTTCCTATGAGAGGGCTGAGAGAGTCCCGTCCGTCGTAGATATGGAGGAAGTCATAGCCAGGCTCCAAGTTAAAGCTGGGGAACAAAAACATCCCGCCCCCACCCCACTAAGGTCAGAAAAGGCTCTTGTTGGGCCTTAGGCTCAACCGGGGGAGGGAGCCTCCCAGACAGCGAGCCCTCCACCCCATTGGTGCCTGGCTCCTGACTCTTCCTGGTGGGAGGGAGAGCCGGAAGCCCCGATGGTCTCCCAGTCAGGCAAGGACATGGATAAGCCAGGCCTGGGGGCAGAGAAGACTGGTCTTCTTCTGGGCACTAAAGCCAATGCCCAGAAAGCTAGAGCTGAAAACCCAACATCCCTCTTTCTGAAAAAAAGTATTTTTAATTGAGATACATTTGACATAGAATATTGTGTAGATTTAAGGTGTGCAACTTGTTGATCGGATACATTTTATCCTGTAATAGGATTGCTATAGTGGTGAAAAGTAGTCCCTCTATCACATCTCACATAGTTATCACTTCTTTATAGTGGTTGGAATAACTAAGATCTAGTCTCTTAGCAAGTTTGAAGATTGTAATGCAATACTGTTGTCTGAATTCACTGCACTCTGCACAAAAGGAAAAACGAGTTACCAATTCTATATACTGAAGAGTCAGTCAGAGCAGGTAAGCTCTCTTATCTGCTTGCACTGGTCTTTAGACTGTGTTAGTCTGCACCTCCTTTTCCAAGAGGGAAAGAGTCACCCAGGGGGCCATTCCCAGGTGGGGAGGGGTTTGTTTTCATGAAGAAGCTGGCTCTGTCCCCTCATCTCCGTGCCAGTTCCCAGCTCTTCTCAGATTCTGCTATCACCCCACTCCTGGCACCTACAGGTGTGCCTCTTTTTTAGTTATCTTGACGCTCATGTGAAAAAAAAAAACTGAATAAAGAAATTAGCAAATTGAGTATTAGAGTCCTTGAATATCATCAATCCCACTGGTTTGGCTAGAGTGAAAATGATGGAAAATGCCAAGACTGGCAAGAATGTGGAGTCCCTGGAGCTCTCAGAGCCTGCTGGCAGGATGGTAAAGTTGCTTGGCCCCTTTGGAAAGCTGTTCACCTACTAGATCTGAACATATGCTGGCCCTATGAGGCAGCGACTCCATTCTTAGGTATACATCCAGCAAAGCCATGGATACTGGTCAAGGGTACAAACACGAAAACAATAGAATGTGAGCTGAGAACAGATCTGGGACGCTAACTTGTTCAGAGCTGAGCCATGCGCTGGCATCCTCGGATACTCCACCTGGACTAAGAATGGGACAGCAGTTCCACTCTTTAGCTGAGACACGTGGCAGAGAGAGGGGGCTGTGACATCTCTAGGACAAAGTGGGTAGGGCTGGCAGGGAGATGGGATGGGGATCTGGGGGAGGGATCTGGTAGGGGAGCCGGATATATACTGGTCTCCTTCCTCCATGGTACCCTCACAATAGGGTCACCTGCTGAGGCACTTCCTAACTGCCTTGTCTATCCCTGTCTTCCTTCAGTCATCCCATTTTGTCTGAGTGTGCTCAATGTACCAGGTGCTTGCATGGTGCTCGGGACACAGGACTATGTCCGCCGTTACACCTTCAAGATGGCAATGGGGCTGAAGGCAGCGACGGGTATGACAACAGCAAAGCAAAGTACAAAGCCTGTGCGGGCACATGGGATCACAGCACAAAGTTCCTCGGGGAGGAGGAAATGAGACTTTCGTGGAGGCCAAGTTGGTGTCAAGTTTTGGGAAGTGCAGAGACCCCGGATGGTTGGACAAGGACGGAAAAGGAAGTCTCCATGAAGGGAGCAGCAGAGGCAAGATCACAAGGGCAAGGAATCGTCTTGAAGCTGTGAGCAGCTCAGGCTGGCTGGAGCTCAGGGGTTAGGATGGGGTCGGGGGGACTGGGTGGAGAGGGAGGCAGCAGCCAGATTGCTTGGACTGAAAAACCAAAGTTCTGAGTTTATAGGAAGAGGAAGCCACGGCAGGACTTTAAAATAAGAGATCCATTTGTTTGTGTGTTTGTTTTCAAATAGAGGTATGACTTACACACCATGAAATGATCAGCTCATAAATGCATCACCTATGGGTTTTGACACATGCCTAGCAAAACCCAGGCCATTCCCACCATCCCCAAATTCTCCCCTTCCCAGTCAGTCTTCCCCAGAAGCCACTACTGAACAGATTTTTATCACCATGGATTCATTTAGCGAACTGAATCCCAAAATTTCATGTAAGTGGGATCCTACATAATGGGCTCTTTTGGGGCCATCTTCTTCTGCTCAGTGTGATATCTTTGAGAGTCAGCCGTGTTGCCTCTATCAGTTGTTCACCCCATTTTGTGGCTGAGTAGCATGTTACTGCATGTTCCCATGGAAGCCGAGGTGGTTGTTTTAGCATTTTCACATGACAAGATCACCGCTACAGCTAACTCAAGAAGAGGCTGGCATGGGGGGGAAGATGGGGGCTGAGGAACCAGTCAGGAGACTATGGGAGTAGTTTGGAGGGTAAGTAGTGAGAGTTTCAACAGCACAGTAGCTCGGATGCTGGAGGAGAGAGGCAGATGTGAGGTTCCAGGCCTTGCTCACTAATGGAAGCAGCAGCTGCAGGAAGGTGGCACTCCCCGGGGGTCAGGAGAGAGCTCTTCTGGGGCGGGGGCAAGTCATAGGCTCAGTTTTGTACGTGCTGCATCAGAGGCACCGTCAGTCACCAGACCCCCAACAGCTGGACAGGAGAGCCCGCAGCTCAGAAGGCAGTCTGGGCTGTGGTAGCACGGAGTCCCCTGTTTCTAAGACTGAGGTGAAGCCATCGGAGCAGAGGAGCGGGCCCAGGAAGGGAGTGTGGATGCGAAGAGAAAAGGCTCCCGATAGAGCCTGGCCAAGGAAGGCAGGGCATAACAATGCAGCTGTGAAGTCACAGAAGAAGTTGGAGAACTGGAGGAGAATAACTTCATGGAAACCAAGGAGAAAAATCAGGGTAAGGATGGAGGGAGTGATCGAGAGGTACAGTGGGATAAAACATGGGAAGTGCCATTTTGTGTAGCAACCAGGAGTTTGCTGGGGTATCTGGCGGAAGCCCGCAGGCAGAACCCAGGTATCTGTGGTCTGAGTGTGAACAGGAGGCGAGGAAGTAGACACAAGCAGAGATGATTCTTTTGAAGAGTTTGCCTCTAAAGGGATAAAGGAGGCAGTGTGGGAGGCAGGCCAGGAGCTGGATGGGGGAGGACCTGAGACAAACCCGAGCCTGTTTGCACACTAGGGAGTGTGAGGAAGGGAGCCAGGTGAGAGCAAAGGGGGAAACACAGAGGAGTGGGGCGTGGAAAGGATCCAGCAAGGGCCTGCTTTCTGAATCTCAACATCTTCAGAGGAAAGAAGAAAGAAAGAAAGACAGGAAGGAAGGAGAAAGAAAGAAAGAAAGAGAGAAAGAAAGGAAAAGAAAAGAAAAGAAAAGAAAGAAAGAAAGAAAGAAAGAAAGAAAGAAAGAAAGAAAGAAAGAAAGAAAGAAAGAGGAAGGAAGGAAGGAAGGAAGGAAGAAAGAATAATAGTTACTTCAGTAATTATAAGGATTAAATAATAATGTATGAAATCGATGAGCACAGCACAGGGCACACAGGAAACATCCAATAAATGCTAGTTTCCCTCCTTTGGATTCCCTCGTCTGCTCCCAGCAGACCTGTGTGCACTCACCTGGAGACCCTGGTCTAAACCCCCCAGCTGCTCTGAGCCCCTCGTCTCCCACCTGGGGGAAAGGTACATACATGTTAAATACCAGGGCGATGACGTAATCTGGAGAGACAGTCACTTTCCAGTCACACTCCTTGCCTGGTGGGTAAGGTTCTGGGTAATTTGGTGACAGAATGACTCCTGATGGTCCTGTCAGGTCTCCACCGCAGGGAGCTGGGGAGAGAGGAAGACAAGGGTCAGGTCTGGGTGCTGGGGAGGCAAAGTGGAGGAGGGACTGAGTCTGGCAGATCTGAGTGAAAACCGAGGAGAGGACGGGATGTAATGGGTGCAGGGTTTTACTTCCAAGTGACGGGAATGTTTTGGAACAGAGGTGGTGGTTGTGTAACATCGAGAATGTACCAAATGCCACTGAATCATTCATTTTAAAAAGTGAGTTTTATGTTATGTGAATTTCACCTCAAGAAATTATTAAAATCAAAACTGAACGACCTAGTTCTGCCACTTCCTGGCCATGAGGCCTTAGGGAATTACCCTAACCTCTGTGGACCTCAGCAACCTTTCCCTATTGCAGGAAGAGGTACTATTTCCCTCATGGATGGAACTAAAGATGTTGGAGAGGTCTGTTAAAGCACCTGGAATACAGTAAATAATTCTTATTTGGAGGCAGTTGATACTCCTCTTTTAGACATTTGAAATACATGGTCTCCTGCCACTGCCTCCTGTCCAGTTTCCAGGTGAGCTTTGTGGGTGTTGATCCGAGATGTAGTGCGCTCGCCGTCAGGGGGGTGGAGAATACAGTCATGCTCACCTGCCAAGCATGGCTGGCCCCCTCCCTGTCAATGCTTTTGGCCTCTGCCTGGAGCTCCAGATACTTTCCAAGTTTCCTGAAGACCTTGTCTAAGAGAGTGGGGGCACCTCACTTGGGTGGAGATACGACAGAGCTCCATACTTCCATGGTGGTTCCCCATCCCACCCCCCTGAGATGATGGGCCTTTTAACAGGCAGGGAGGGGGCAAGTGGCTGGTGAGGCAGCAAGCAGCTTACGTGGAGCCCACTGGGGCATTTCCCAGATCTGCAGTCAGGGTCTCCCCTAGATGGCTGTCTGAGTCACTGCCCTGAAGCAGTGGGGTCTGATAAGATGGGGGCTGGTAAGTGTATGGGGTCATCCAGGAAATATGGTAGAGACTATTAGTATGGTTTGGTCTGAGAAACCCCAGAGGGTGCCACTGGAGGTTGACGTCAAGTACATCAGCTGGGAGCCCACAGGAATAGGAAAGCCATTTAAGGAGAAGCCAGAAAGTCTGAGACTGGACACAGGAGGTGGGAGCCAAGGGTGTGTCCAAGACCCAGCTCAAGGGCAGCCACAGTCTTGTCGCTGAGCTGAGCTTTACAGATGCATGCTGTAGCTTTCGCTCAGGGCAAGCCTTCGAAGGCTCAGTCAATGCCCACAGGGACTTTTTTTAAAAAACAGTAGGCTTCAGGCTGGGCCATAAAAGCCCTAAGGTGGCTGAACAAAGAGCCTGAGTGATCCCAAGAGTAGTGGTTCCCCTCCACCCCTGTGGAGAATATATCCCAAATCCCAACTGGAACAAACACTCAAGGGGGCACTTACTCTACGTCTGACGTGACGCATAGCATTCTAGAAACCTCATCTCACTTCCCTCTCGCAACAACTCAGTGAGCTATGGATTCTTCTTTCTGGTTTAGAACCGAGAAGCCTGGGGCTCAGCGAGTTGAAAGACCTGCCCAGAGTCACTGAGACTCAACCTTCTGCCTCGAAAGGGCAACCCTTTCGCACTCTTCCTTTCTGCTCAGAATCTCCGGTGGCAGGGCAGGGGAGCAGCCCCTGCTGGGAGAGCTTCTCTGAGCAAGGATGGTTCCCTGCACCAGGCTTGCTTCTCTGCACCTCTGGCTTGCTTCTCCCCTGTGCCCTCTTGGAGAAGAAGGTTACATGAATGCGACATGCCGGAGGCCTGTACGATCCAGATAAAACCCTGGACTTAGCACAGTAGGACCCACTGTCCCGTGCTCTGAGGGCCCAACCCTAGCAGCTGTCTGATGCAGCCTGGGTGGTCCCAGCTCCCTGGGGACCTTCCTAAAGGGGCACAGTGATGCCTCCATGAGGGAAAAGGCCACTGGGTGTGAGCTTTCTCTGTGGCTTGGGGGCCTCTTCCCCTCAGTTAGTCAGGGATGGGGGTGACCTGGCTGTTTCTGAAATTGCCCCCATGATTCTTCCGCCCACTCCCAAAGTGTTTGTGGTTTGTTTGGGTTCTAGGCCTCTGCCCTGGCGCAGTTCCCTTCCAGATGGCTCCCTGGCATTGGGCATTCAGACATCTGCTTCCCACTCAGGACCCCAGCCTGGGCATCATTGCCCTCTGCCATTTGTGCGTCAAGGCCTGGCCGCACTCCTAGCTGCTTGGCCAGCAGGAGTGTTCCCGCTGCTCACGGCTGGTGGAGAGGTACGCAGAGGAAGGAAGTCCCTTCCCTTTCTAGGCCTCAGAACTAACCAGCAGGTCAGTCGAGCTGCAGGAGACCAAATGAGGTCTTGGCAACATCCCAGCATCACCTGGTCCTTTCAGCAGGTATTCACAGGGGTGGGAAGCCAGGTGGGAACTAGAAGCCAGGTGTTGCTTCCATTCCAGGATGTTTGTCCCACACCCACGGTCACACCCTGTCCCTCCCTACTGTGAGTCAGAAACAGAGGCTGGAGCCTATAAACCATGGAAGACCAGGAGGGGGTGGTAGTAGATAGCTGGTCACCCCAGATGCCCAAAAAGTGGGCAGGCAGTCCTGCGGGGTGAGAGGTGTGAGAAACACCGTCAAACTCAAAGTTACACAGTCCTGGGTTCCAATTCTGACTGTGCCACTTACTAGCTATGAGTTTGGGCAAGATATCCCATCTCTCTGAACCTCCACTTTCCCATATATAAAGTAAATAAAAATAACACAAAGAGTAAGGACAATAATAACTTCTAAGGCACACTGGGTTCGCTGTGAGTCAGACGTGGTCTTATGGCTCTACAGCATGAGCTTCTTTCCTCCTCAGAACAGGGCGATGATCTAGGTCCTCCTAATGCCCCTATTTTACAGGGGAGGAAAATGAGGCCCAGGGAGAGTCAGCAATTTTCCCAAGGTCACACAGCTTATTGGGGTGAAGGCACCAGAGTCGGTCGATAGTTGAAATCCAGAACCTGAGCTCCAAACTTACCATCTGACGATTCCATTTGCAAGAATGCAGCTAAAACTTCTAGCCCAGTGCCTATCATGGGGATGGTGCTCAATAAATACTTGTTTTCTCCCTTTGCTTCCTCCCTATAATGAAGGGATATCAAGGCCAGCCAGACCAGTCATGGCAGACTGCCAAGGGAGCTGGAAATTAGGGGCTTGTCACTGGGATTTCCAGACTGTTTGAGAGAAGAGACAAAGACATTCATTTTGTTGCCCGAGGAACGTTTCCCCAAGCTGAGTACAGAAGAATGGGTAATGAAAGCTGAATTAACCTCTTTGCCCTGCTCGCTGCACATTTATTGCTCTCAACAGCTTAACACCGTGCAGCCCCCCCCTCCCTTCTCCACCTGGGACAGTCTTGTCTCAGGACCTGCTTTTCTGTAAAAGAAGCTAAGGAATCACAGTCCCAGAGAATGCTAAATTTGGACGGGGCCTCAGAGTTCATCTAACTCCCTCTTGGGACTCACCAGAATTCCAATGCCCTGTTGGGATTCATGCTCAGGGAAGGGAGGTAAGTCCAAAAACCCAAGAGACGAAAACAAAGAAGGGAATAATGGGAGGGAGGGAAGGAGAGAGGAAGGAAGAAGTGAGAAAAGGAAGGAGGGAAATCAGTATTTCTTGAGATTTGGGTTAGTTGTGTCCTTACTCCATGATGCCATGAAAGTGTATTTAGTCTCACTTTATAGAATAGGAAACTAAGGCTCAGAGAGATGGAGCAGTTCTTCCAAGGCCACTGAACTAGTTAATGGCAGAGCCAGGATCTGAACCCAGATCTGTCTACTTCAGTACCCCACAATCTTTTGCACATACTATTCCATGTAGCTGAGATCTGACCTGTTTTTGGAAGCCAGGAGTCAACCTCCTGTCTGCTATGTATTCATTCACCATGCTCCTACTGTATAACCCGGGTGACTCCTAATCACCTTTGAGAGACAGGATTTAGTGTCTCACCTTCAGCACCAGGCCTCAGAGCTTGGCCTGCAAAGGCCAGTCCTCGGATGCCTGGACAGAGCCTCCCACTGAAACTGAGTGGAAAGACATGTAGGGCATCGCCTGGGGCATCGGCTGCTGGGCTGTGTCTTGGGAAGTCCCTGGAACCCATCCCCAGCACAAGAGCTAGTGTGGGAAGTAGGAAATTGAAAGGCTCTCCTTTCAGACTGATGTGGGTGTGAATCTTGGCTCTGCCATGTCCCAGCTCTGTGATTTGGGCAAGATATCCAAGTTTATCTAAGTTTCAGTTCCTGAACTCTAAAGTGAGGGAATGGTGCTCATTTCAGAGAGCTGTAGGGAAAGTTAAGTGAGGTTGGTTAAGAAGATGTCCAGTGTGGGGCTAGCACACAGCAAGGGGACCTGGGGACTACTGCTTCTCTTCTAACACCCATCGTTGATCCGGGACATAAATGCATTCAGGACTTTGCCTGAGAAAAAGGGCCATGCAGCAATGAATACCTGGAATGTTTCTATTTCTTTCTTCCTTCAACTTCCTGCCTCCTCCCAGGCTCAAGGAGCTGGGGAGCAGTATTATTACCCTCTAACCCTTACAAGCTCTCTGACCATGGGCAAGTCGCAGAGCTTCCATTTCTGCATGGGCCAAAGGGGGAGATTTTTAAGAGTAAGAACAGATCAAGAGATCTAACACCCAGGTAACCAATAATTTCCTTGAGAAAAGAAAGGCAAGGTTCTTCCCTTTGCACCCGAGCCTGTGGATGCCTTTCTAGTGCTTTGGGTATTAGAAAGGGCATTTTGGAACCTGCTGACCTTCCTCCCGAGCTGATCCATCGTCCTCCTTCCCACCTAAATAGCCTGAGTCAGGGAGAAAAGAGGTAGACATGCCTGGCTTAGAAATTTTGGGGACCACTTTGGAGAGTGAAGTCTTTGTCATGTATAGACAGTAACTGTGAGTGTGTGAATGTGAGGGGGCATTTGTGTGCACATATTCACACAAAGCAGCATAAACTTTGGGTTTTCCGATGCTACTGGCCGGCCTCTAGATGCAGCTGCCACTTGGGCCATGGGGTCTGGCACACACAAGCGGTGGGACCAGAGGGCAGGATTCAGCCTGTGGCTGCTTTGTACCGATGCACGTGGGCGGACTGGGCTGCCAGAAGAATCTGTTCTCGATCTTCACACAGCTGATCTCTGCGCTCCCCTGCAGCGCATAGCCAGGGTCACACTGGAACACTGTGGAGTCTCCAGCTTCCCAACTGTCGCCACTCCGGCTCCCGTTCTGTGGGACCCCAGGGTCGTTGCAGGACGTGGCTGTAGACACTGGGAGAACAGAAGAACAAGTGGGGTTGCCTAGAAGTCTGCCAGCCAATGAGGGTCTCAGCCCATCACCCTCGTTGTCATCACCGTGCCCACTGCCAGGGCCACAGCCACAATCTCTGTCACCTCCCACTGATGTCACTGGCAATAGGGCCACCGTTTCATTTCTGTTCTCACCCTCATCCCTGTCACCACTGGGGACCACCGTCAGAACCATTACCAGAACCTTCACCACCGCTGGCATCCACCTGTCACGAGGTACCATGAGTTAGGTGTGATTGCATAGCTATGATTGTAAAAGAAGTGAGCTAGGATCAATACCCGCCTTGTTGCAGAGATGAGCAGACAAGCAGGGTCTGCCAGTGGGTTGGGAGCTGGTCTCCCTGTAGGCCGAGCAGCGGGTGTTAACAAGCATAGGGAGAACTGCAGTCAGGTGAAGGCAAATGCCCAACACCACATCGGCCTGGAACCGGAGGAAAGTCAGAAGACTTTCACCTCCTCAGATAGGCCTCTATCTGAGGTGTGTAGCAAGGGGAAAATAGAGTTCAAAGTAAACATTCATAGCTGAGATGTAGTCAACATTAAAAAACCTCAGGAATGTGGTCTGATACCTAACTTAGTGTCGAACAGACCACGTGCTTTAAAAGTGAATGTCAAATGATGGAGGGAAGGAGTAAATGAATAAAAGAATGAATGAGTAGATGCATCATGAGAAAAGGAAATGATAGAAGAGAACGTCCAGACAAAGAATCGGGACAGCTGCAACCAAGGTCATTCTCCAGATTCTGGGCGGCAGGCTCCAGGGATGGGAGCCCCTGGAGGCCACAGGATCTGTAATATTCATTGGCTTGGAGGGCCAGATTCCCCCACCCCCAAATTTTGGAGAAAAATAGCATGCACAAAACTAAATGAGTTTATTGTGGAGTAGAATGTAAAAGTCATATGTGTTCTTCAGCAAAAACATGAAGCCTCAAAGAGACTGTAGCCTCCTACAGCTTTCAGATCAACAGATGGATAGACATTCACTCTCTTCTGCTCTGAGGAGGACGTCAGTGGAAAAACTCGAGAAGCCCGAGCCCAGGGCAACTGTACACACTAATATCACCAACTGTAAGATCTAGGATTGTGCTATAACAAGTCTGGAGTTATAGCATCTGATACCTCATACCCAGTAACGATACATACGAGAAACTAGGGCTCATAGTCAGATCTGTTTCTATGCCTGCTCATGTAAATAAGTTTTATTAGAATATAGCCGTGCTCATCTGTTTATATATGCTATACTATACCCAGCTACATCTGTAAAATCTTCCAATGCAGCAAGCTCAGGTCCCTCGCTGCTTTTCCCACTCCCCAGGGCCTTTGCACCTGCTGGTCTTTCTACCTGAAGTAATGGTGCCGCAGACCTTCCTAAGTCAGCTCCATATTGTCATTCAGTTTTCAGCTCTTGAATCACCTCCTCAGATAGGCCTCTCTAACCACCTTCTTCTGGGCTCATCCCTTGACCCCTCCTGCTACTAATTTGGTTACATTCTCCTCTTTTGTTCTTTTCATTGCACAGACTGTAATACTCTTGCTAATTCATTTGTCTCTTTATTGTAATATCACTTGTGCATCTCTGTGGGAACAGAGACCTCGGCTGTTTTGCTTCCAACTGTATCCCTAGATACATCCCTAGAACATTACCCAGCACACAGCCGTGCTCAGTAAATATTTGTTGAATGAATAAATAAATGAACAAATCATCACCATCTGACACTTACTGAATTTATTTATAACGTCAAAGAAGAATCAATCTTCTTCCTTCCCAATTAAAAACAGACTTAGCTTTCATCTCTAGCTTTACAGTGCACTGTACACATGTAAATGATTCCCTGAAAGAAAAATAGCTCCCTGTTCTGACCATACTCAGAAAGATTATTTATGTAGGAGGTGACAGAGTGCAATGATGAAGAGCCTGGGTCTGGGAATCAGACATGGGGGTTCTGATCCAGTCTCTGCTGCTTATTAACTAGATGACCTTGTATGAGAAACCTCCCTGGACCTCAGAGCCACGTCTGCAGCATGGATTAAATAATGGCCACCATACTCTAAGGCTTCTGTGAAAATTGCTAGCAGAGTGCTTAGGGTGGTGCCGGCTCAGCGGGTGGCAGTCCCTCTCCTTCAGTGTCCCCCAACCCTCTTTGTTCCCACTTTCCCTCTTTAATGCTCCTGAATTTGAGCTGCTTGGCAAAGCCCCGGGAAAAGGCTAGATCAGCGTGGTTCAGACAGGATGTTAGATGTTACACAGTCATGTTTACTCAATAAAGCCAAGCCTGCACTAATCGTCTCTGGCATTTCTGTACAATCCCCCATCAAACACACACTATAAAGTTAACCTGGGGCGAGCCACGCGGCCTTCCCTAGAGGAGTCCTGGTATTTGCTAACTGAGGACAGCAAAAGGGAAGGTGACCTTTCCTGAACCTCGGTTACACCCGGACCCTGGGCCAGGTCGTCTCGGCCTTTCTGGAGTCCAGGCTAGGTAGCTTTGCCCATGCCCCTCTCCACGGACCTAAGCGATGGTCAGGGCAGCTTGCGTCCGGGCATCCACGCATTAGAGAAAACCATGCGCTCATGTGCACACGTGTCCATGTGCCTGCTTTCCCAGTAAGCAGTGAGTAAGCTGCTGCTGAACGCATGGGCTGTGGAGGAGTCTGAGCGGCAGGACGTGGCAAGGGTCGGCTACCTCCAGCACAAGGCAGGGTGTCTGGGATTGACAACGCACTGAAGAAATCAAAGTAGAGTGCTCGCTGTGCCACAGGCCACAGCAATTTATTCTGAATGGGGAGGAAGTGGCATCTGACACGCACCCCGAAGGATGAATAGTCCTTCTATGGGCTGGACAACGCGTGAGGAAGCAGCCGGAGCTGCTGGGCGAAGGTGCGGCTCGTGACAGTGCCCAGGGATGCTGTCCCATGTGGCCAAGCTGACAGTGCACAGGAGGCCAGATAGCGCAAACCCACAGGGGAATTTGCCAGAGCAATTAAGAGGGTTTTTCTTTTTCTTTTCTTTTTTTTTTTTTTTAAAGCCATAACCATTAGCTTGGGCACAGTCAGAGAAAATACATGTCTGATTTAATTATTCATAACACTCCTTTCCCCAGAGAGTGGACTGAGCTGTCTCTTTAGCATTCCACTCTCCTCACTGCTTACAGATCCTTTATGGCTTATCCCAGCAGTCTCTGAAGTTTGTTCCATAAAATGCTAGTCTCTTGAGATGGTCTGGGAAAAAGTCCTCCATGGTCAAATATATTTGGGAACTGTGACCTACTAGATAGACACCTTCTGAATTCACCCGCTAAATTAGCATACCAAAAGTTCTCAGAGGTCCCAAGTTACCGATAGCCTCTTTAGGTTTGCCTTGACCTAAGACCGTGCAGCGTTCTTTCTCCAGCAACATCAGCCAAGAGTCCGTGGAACTCCAGGGAACAGATGTAGGGAAATGCTTATCTAAAAATGACTCCCTTGTTGCCCTGTGGACCTAATCTTAGATGAGCTCACCGTTACCCTGTGGTCCCCAGAGACTCTCCATGGGCAAACGGGTACCAGGATTCCATGGAAGAAGACTCCCAGTGAACCCTGCAAGGAGTTCTTCCTCACCAGGCTAGAAGCTTCCGTGAATATTAATTGGGCAAGTTAATGGGTATAAAGGAATATAATCCTGGAGGCTTTCATCTGCCCTACAGACTACTGAATGCTCATCTCCACAGAGAAAACAGATGTGCACAAGAGCTAGAAGCAGGGTCTGTAGCCCCATTCCAGTCTACCTGGTACCAGAAATACACTCAAACACCCTTAGCTAATAAACCAGCAAGGGGAGACTGTGGAGGCAAAGCCGTGGCATGGGTGCCACATGGGCTCGCTTTGCAATCACCATGGAAACCCCCCCACACACTCTGGAGTAAGGACATGGTAATGAAGACAGCTGCTGTATAATAAACATAAGCATAAACCAAGGCAGAGTCACTTGTGCAGGGAGATGAGTGATGGAAGAGGCACTTCAGAGGAGATGAGACGATGCATCACAGGGGGAGGCAGGACCAACACATGAATTATCTAATACCAGGACTCGGATATGTGAACATTGCCCATTTTTGGTAGCTCTATGTCATGCTCCTCCATAATTGGCTACTAGAGTGCATAATTAATTGAATTTAGATCATTTGTATTTGGCTCCCGGTCCTTCCTGGGACCCGCACTAGACTAAGAACCAGAGTGTGCGGCATATCAGAGCGGCTGTTCCATAAAAGAGCCCCATACCACCGTCCGCAGGGGCCTGCGTGCCTTCTTCTGTGCTCCCCGTGTTTCAAATTGCACATTCTGGAACCTCTCATCCTGCCTCTGCACTTGTGCACATGCTCTTCACACCTAGGGTGCCTCTTTCTTTCTTTTTCTCTAACAGGGATCCACAGACTCCACCCCCACCCAAGTCCTACTATGTGGCTCTTCCCACCCCACAGAATCATCAGCTGCTCCCTGCTTGAAACACAGTCTTTCCCTCTGCTACTGCTGCTTCTCCTGCAGGTCTGAGCATGGGCTCCGTGTTTTCTGGAATATCTTTTCTTCCTGGTGCTCCAAGGTGAGCACGGTAGTTTATATCCACCCCTGCCCCCCAGGTACTCATCAATCTTCATGTTAGTGTCTCTGAAGCTGCTTGTCTTTCCCTGCAGAGTAAGCCCAGCACAGATATTTGAACACAAGTGCTAACCAGGTGCCGGGCACACAGCCCCTGCTCAGTGGCTCTCTCTACAAGAGCGGAGGGCTGGAGGAAGGGAGGGCAAGGAGGGGTGGGGGCTGCTGTCATGCCCCAGGACAGATGGACAGAGGCGGGCAGGAAGTGAGCACAGACCTGAGAAGTGAATGGCAAATCCCTGCTTGCTGGTGAAGAAGTCGGTGCTGAACTGCAGAACGACCGAGTTGAAGGTGCTGTGCAGGTCCTTGGGCAGGGCCGCACCGCTGAGCTCCTTCAGCAGGACCCCACTCTCCACAGGCCCATCCCAGATGCGCAGCACATCGTGAACCTCCTCTGTGTCAAACACCAGGAAGTGGAGCCTGAACAGAGAGAAGAGGAAGGTGGTCATCCTGGGCTCAGCGCTTTCCTCCCAGGGGCTTCAGGTCAGAGGAGGTCGGAAACCCAAGAGACTTGCCAGAAGGAAGAGAGCAGCGTCCAGCGGCACCTTCTCTCATGGCTTCCAGCCGGCCTGCCCCTCCTACTGGGGGTTCCTAACAGCCAGGACAGGGGTGGGAGGGGGGTGTAGGTTTTGTGCACTTTGTTGATCATCCTGAGTTTTATGTTGTCACTGTTGAACCCCACCCATCTCTTCACTGTCCACCACGGTCCCCAGACTTCCTCCTGAGTCCACTATCATTCTAGATTGTGAGGGAGACGCTGAGAAGGCATACACCCAGGCAAAAATCCCAGAAAGCCATTTTGTGGCTATTGACAAACTGATTCCAAATTTCATATGGAGGGGAGAAAACCCCAGAACAGCTACATGATACAGAAGGAGGACAAGACTGGAGATTGATTGTACCCGATGCCAAGATGTAATGACAAAGCTGCAGTAACCAAGGTGGTGGGTATTGGTGAAAGAACAAAGAGATCCATGGAACAGAATAGAGAACGCAGAGACAGACCCAAGAAATACAGTCAATTGATCTTTGACGAGGTAGCAAAGATGGTCTTTCCAACAAATGGCACTGAAGCCGCTGGACACACACATGCAAAAAATGAATCTAGCTGTAGACTGAGGCCCTTCATAAAAGTTAACTCCAACTGGGTCACAGACTTAAATGTAAACATAAAACTATAAACTCCTAGAAGACGTGGGAGAAACCCTACACGACCTTGGGTGTGGGAAGACATCTAGATACGCCAAAGGCATGATCCATGAAAAAACCCTACTGATCAGCTGGGCTTTATTGAGATTAAAAATTTCAGTTCTGCAAAAGACCATGTCAAGAAAATGAGACAAGCCATGGACTGGGAGGAAATATTTTCAAAAGACATAATTTGATAATGGACTGTTACCCCAAATATACAAAGAATTCTTAAAACTCAACAATAAGAAAACAAGTAAGTCTGCTTAAAAAGTGGGCCAAAGACCTTGCCAGACGCCTCATCAAAGATAGACAAATGGGGAATAATCACATGAAAAGACGCTCCACATCCTGTCATTGGGGAAATGCAAATGAAAGCAGCAATGAGATACCGCTACATGCCTATGAGAATGGCCAAAATCCAGAGCATTGACACTACCAAGTGCTGATGGGGAGGGAAACAGGAAGTCTCACACACTACTGGTGGGAATACAATATGGTAAGGCCACTTTGGAAGACAGTTTGGCCATTTGTGGCCAAAGTAAATCTATAAAATGTACACCATCAGAGCAAACCCTGATGGAAATTATGGACTTTGAGCAATAGCGATGTGTCAGTGTAGGCTCACCACTTGTAACAAATGTCCCACCCTGGTGGGGGGTGTGGTTCTTGGGGAAGCTGTGCATGTGGCGGGGCAGGGGGCAAATGGGAAGGTTTTGCATCTTTGTCTCAATTTTACTCTGAACCTAAATTTGCTCTAAGAAACTCGGCCTTAGAAAAAGGGGCGTGGGGATAAAGGTAAGGGGTGTGTTGTGGGGTTTGAGAGGCTGATCCAGTTGTGGAGGGGGGTGGTGAGCCTACATCTTGGTTTCCAGGAACAGAACTTGGGACACTGGCTACACATAGGCTTGGCTTAGATAATCCTTGGGGATCTGAGGAGGCGAGGCAGGGTTTCCACATGAGCGGGCGGGCTGCCTGCAGGCCACAGACAGAGCTCTCAGGGCAAAGTAGTTGAGTAGGAACACTGAATTCTCCCAGAGCAAAGAGGTTCTGGCTGCCAAAGCTATTTGACTACCAGCCTTTCTCTCCTAATCAAATTTTTATTTTGGAACAACTTTAGACTTACAGAAAAGTTGCGAAGTTAATATGGAGAATTCCCATAGACCCCTCACCATTTCTCCCACTGTTAATGTCTTATGTTTCCCAGGTGTATTTGTCACAACTGATGAACCAACTTGGATGCATTACTATGAACTCAGCCCCATGCCTCATTTGAATCTCACCAGTTTTTCCACTGATACCCTTTTTCTGTTCCAGAAGCCAATCCATTTATCACTATCTCCTTTTAAAAATATCTTTTTAGGGGCACCTGAGCGGCTCAATCGGTTGAGCATCTAACTCTTGGTTTTAACTGAGGTCATGCTCTCGGGTCCTGGGGTTGAGCCCCACAGTGGCTGGCTTGGTGTGCTCAGCAGGAGTGTGCTTCCCCTCTTCCTCGCCTTCTGACCCTCCCCTCTCAAATAAATAAAATAAAATCCCTAAAAAGTATATTTTTAAATTATAAAAATAAGACACGCTCAAGGCAGAAAAAGACAAACAATATATAGATGTACTGAATTTTTTAAAAAGTCTCTTACACAAACCAATCTGTTCTCCAAAGCTTTTCACTTGATATTAGTCTTGCTGCATATCGTTCCAGACTTTCTTTCAGTGTGCACACAGTGTGCACTCCCCAAATGGGACCATATTTTACGTTACTTTTTTTGCTTAAGACTGTTAGGGACATAATACATATATTTCATTTTTTTCCCTACAAAAAACGGACACTGTTGTATTTCATTATCTCACATAAGACTGCAAGGAATATTCCCATCTTTACATAGCTTTGCCCATTTCTGTTAACATCTCAGTCGACTGTTGGAGGAATTCTGGGGGGATGAGTATACACTTAAAAATATTTTATAAATGCTGTTAAATTATTCTCTTAAGTGATTGCATCAATTTACATTCTCACTAAACAGTATCAGTGTGACTCCTCTCTCTAAACTTCACCTCATCAACATCAGGTATTTAAAATACTTGCCCATCTGCTAAACCAAAATGGAATCTCACTGGTGTTCTGGATAATTTAAGTTACGTGCATATTAAACGTGCATCTTTGTTATATTTTGTTATAAGCATATCTTTGCATATATTTATTGCCCACTTACATATCTTCATAACCTTTAGCCATCTTAACAGAGTTATTTGTCTTTTAAAATTCTATTTACAGGGGGCGCCTGGGTGGCTCAGTGGGTTAAGCCGCTGCCTTCGGCTCAGGTCATGATCTCAGGGTCCTGGGATCGAGTCCCGCATCGGGCTCTCTGCTCAGCAGGGAGCCTGCTTCCCTCTCTCTCTCTGCCTGCCTCTCCATCTACTTGTGATTTCTCTCTGTCAAATAAATAAATAAAATCTTTAAAAAAAAAAAAAAAAAAAAAAAAAAAAAAAATAAAATTCTATTTACAATTAACTATAATTTTTATTCATTATTTTTATATATTTTTATTTCTCTCTTAAATATTGCTAATATTTTCTCCTAGCAGCTGGTGTCTTTTTGTCCTTTAAATTTTGTATATGGTGCCTATTTTGGTGTAGGACTTATTTATTTTTTAAGACTTATTTATTTAAAAGATTTATTTATTATATATAGAGAGAGTAAGTGGGAGGAGGGGCAGCGGGAGAAGAAGGAAAATCCTCAAGGAAGGAAAAAATCCTTTTCCTTGGTGAGTGCAGAGGCTGGATCCCAGGCCCTGAGATCATGACCTGAGCCAAAATCAAGAGTTAGATGCTTAACCAACTGCGCCACCCAGGTGTGTCTGGACTTAAGTCATTTTATGTAACAAATATGCTATTCTTTTCCCTTAAGGATACTGATGACAGGGCGCCTGGGTGGCTCAGTTGGTTAAGCATCTGTCTTCAGCTCAGGTCATTTATCCCAGGGTCCTGAGATCGAGCCCCACATTGGGCTCCCTGCAGTGGGGAGCTGGCTTCTCCCTCCAATTGCTGCTCTTCCTGCTTGTGCTCTCTTTTTCAAATACATAAAATGTATTTTTTTTAAAAAAAGAGATAACTTAAAAAAAAAAGATACCGAGTGACGTGTTATGCTTGGGCAAACCCTCTTCTTCCCACAAGATTAAAAAGCCAAACTTGAGTATTTTCCCAGATCTTGTTAGTTCTATTTTTGAGGTTTATAGGTTCATTATGTTTCCAGATGGACACTCAACTCTCCTACCACTGGTCTAAAATAGCCTTGTCCATGTTTTGACTATCAAAATGCTCTGTTTACTTCCTCCTGAGCATTTATTGCAGTCTATACTTACTCATTTGTTTACTACCTGTCTCCCCAACTAGAAGATAATTTTCATGAATGGGGGACCAGGGGCTATTCACTCTGGTGGCCTCAGAGCCTATGATGTGCCTGACACTTTGGATGGTGCCCACGAATGTCTGGGGAATGAAGACAGTTGTCACTGTATAATCCAGGCTCCCCTCATGAATATGAAACATCATTTTGGTCATGACTCTGATTCTAGACACCCTCCTTAGCTCCAGGACTCCCTCCTTGGTCTCTCCAGATGCTACTTATTGTCCCACAAGCACACCTACAGAACTTACTTCTGTTTTCATATTTCATATTCTTCCAGGGCAAATCCCCCTTCATTTTTCTCCCCCAAATTTCTTAGCTATTTTCACAAATTTATCCTTTGAGATGAACTTTATAGTTATCAAGTTCCAAAAAAACCTCACTGATACTTTGATTGGAATTGCACACATGTATTGATTCATTTGGGCAAACTGATAGCTTTACGTTATTTTTCCCCAGCCAGGAACACTGTAGGTATCTTAATCTATTTAGGGCTTTGTTTGTGTGTCTTGGTAACATTTCATGGTTTTCTTCTTTGTTATGTTTTTCTTTTTGCATACTTCTTATTATTTTTTTATTCTATTATGAATGAGATCTAATTTTTATTTGTGTATTTGTTGTTGGGTATGTGTGCATGTTTTTTCTTTTCAGTTACCAGGTAGTTTTACTAGGATTCAAGTGAATCTCCTGGATTTCCCAAACAAACCCTTTTATAGATAGAGGTGCAGGTCCACCACACCAGAAGCTGTGTGGGTGCTAGTTCCCCTGGCAGGCATCCCCTCCCGGGGGGTTCCGGCAGAGTAAAGACAGATGGGCTTCCCTTCCATGCATTCAGCAGGAAACAGACTGCAGTCTGGGGCCCCACACTTGATTGGAAAGAGGAAGTGGGAGCTTCCCAGGAAGCAGAGCCAACAGGCATACTCACTCTGTGCCAAACTGCACCCTTCCTTTTCTTTCTCTGAGATACTCAGTGGATGCAAAATTGGCCTTAACCACAGGAGCAGACCAGGAAGTAAGCTGTGTGGTGTGGCCGGATGTATTCTCAAAAAAGAGAGGCTCTCGGGGGCTGGACTGGTCAGGGAGGGAGGGAGGAGATGAGACTTGAAGTTTGTAGGTATGAAAGGGAATAGGTTTTCTTTGCATTAATAACATGAGACAAAGGGCACCTTGATGGCTCAGTTGGTTAAGCATCTGCCTTTGGCTTGGGTCTGTGATCCCAGGGTCCTGGGATCGAACCCTGCATTGGGCTCCCTGATGAGCTTCTCGTTCTCTCCACCCCTGCTCATGCTCTCTGTCACTATCTCTCTTTCTCTCTCTATGTCAGATGAATAAAAAAAAATCTTAAAGAAAAATAACATGAGACAAGACCCAGAAATGGAGCAAGGTGAAGGGGCCAGGAAGAAATGTGATTCCCACACTGGAGTCCAAGTGGCGTCAGGAGGTCACAGATAGTAGAGCTGGGCTGAGAGTGGGAAGATGATGAGGCCCCAGAATTAGCTAGAGGAATCTGGGTTTTGTCCCCTTTTAGTTAAGAGACCCACTGAGGTCCCAGAGGTTAAATAACTGAAGGAGTGAGTGAATGAATCCATGAATGAATGAATGAAATTCCAGGAAAACATCTGATAGGAAGAGAGAATATGGAGATGGAGCAGGGATGAAACATATTTATATGACAACCACCAAGTACAAAGCACTTCCGTGTGGTCTCACTTAGCCCCCGTGAGTATCTTTATTTTGTAAGTGGCATCCTTTCCGTCTTTAAAAATGAGAATACAGAGGTTCAGAAAGGTTGAATAACTTGCCCAAGGTCAAGGGCTGGTTTGAGAGTGAGCCAGAATTACATTATATAATTATAGTCTGGGTCCAACCTTGGTGCTCCCACTCTTTCCCCTGAGAATGCCGCCTGTGCCTCCAGAAGGAAGAGGCTGTGGCGGGGAGGCAGGTGTGTGCGGGGAGGCCGTATCAGTAATCAATAGCTTACATGAGAATCATAACAAGGTGAAAGGGCTGAACTTTGAGACCATGAATTAAAAATTCCAGCTCCTTGCATTCGGCTCCGCTGATCTGATAATCAGACAAAAGTCAAAGGCTTGGCGTTGAACAGGTCTAGAGAATGGCAGGGGGAGAGGCAGAGGAGGGAGCCCGAGGTCCTCTGCAGGCAGAAACAATGCAGCTCAGCAGCCAGAAGGAATGAGGCTGAAGGGCCAGACCTCTTACTGCATTCATTTGTTTCAACACCTCCCTGCGCTGGGTGCAGGGAGATAATGGTGACAAGGACAGGGCGTCCTTTTCCAGTTTTTTCTGGACATGGGCAATATTCTCTTACACACAAATCCCTGTAAAGATGATCAGCTGTGGTGGCACTTGCGTGGAAGGAAGCAAGATGCTGAGACAGAGGACCCGCTTTCCAGAGAGCGCCCTGGCGGGGAGGCCCTCTGGAAGGAGGGGACAGAGAGGCAATGGGAGAGGCTCCCAGGTACCAGCCCAGAATGGAGCAAGAGGTGGGAGGGCGCTTCCTGTGGTAGCGAGCAGCAGGTGCAAAGGCCTGCAAACAGAAAGGCTGTTGCAGGACTGAGATGGGCAGGCGGAGGCCAGGTCAGGTGGGGGACCCAAGGGGCGGGAGCAGGGTTGGGGGAGGGGGAGTTTGGGTTTCATCGAGGGGTCTTCTTGCTGAGGTCTGGCAGGATCCAATTTCCATTTTACGGTCACTCCTGCTGCCCAGATGGGAGTAGTGGCAGGGGCTGGAGTAGGTGCACGGCAGGTAGCTGGGTGGGGGGACTGGCTGCAGGGAGGGGTGTGGTGACCCCTTGCATTAGAAATCCTTGAAGAGAGCCAGGGAAGACTTCCTTTGTCAAATGGACCACCCTGATTAAGACTCTTATTGAAGACTTGTTTTCATCTTTGAGAAATCAAAGTCTGTAAAATGCTAATCAGAGGTTCTGATCGATAGGGCTCATTCCAGGCCTGGCAGACAGCAGGCTTGCCTGAGCAGCTCTTCTGCAGGTAAGCATAAGTCTTCTTTGGCTTTTGAAAAACTGGGAGCAGTTTTGAGGACCCTGCTCCCCCCTGACCCCAGGTGGGGAGGCACTGAAGGGAGAGGAAGAGGTAAAAGGTACTGCTTCACAGAGAAGCCTTCCTCCCAAGGGTGTCTGCTTCTTTGGGCCACAGACATGACACAGGCCAGGGAAGAGGGCTGAAGCGTGTTGGGCGTCACACTCTGTCTCTGCCCTGGAGGCTGCTACTGCTGAGTGAAAAACAGACAGTAATATGTGTGGGATCCCTGTGAAAATGCTTCGATTTGCAGGTTACTTTTGCCACTTGCTCATGGGGGGACTGAAGTCCCTGGGGTTTAACACAGACCCCTGCGGGGTAGGGAGTGGGGAGTGGATATCAAACAGCTAGTAAGGCTCAGGGCCAGCATTCAGTGCATGTCTCTCTAGTACCAAAGGCATTCCTTTCACATTGTCTTCTACCTGAGCGAAGCAAGGAAAACTCCAAGGAGGAGGTGTCTTTGCAGTAGTTTTGAAGACCGAAAAGAAAAGCAGGAGGGGCCTGCATGGAGCACTGGGTGTGGTGAAAAAATGATGAATACTGTTTTTCTGAAAATAAATTAATTAATTAAAAAAAGAAAAGAAAAGCAGGAGGAGATGGAGAGAGGAAGATCACAAGAGAGGGAACAGCACACACAGAGGCTTATAAAACGTGGGGCTAGCCTTCCTGAATCCAGACTCCCTCCCACCCTTTTGATTCACCTTCTCTGTGCGGGGTACAGGGATTGTTCTGAACCACACTGTTCTTTCCTTCACCAAGTCCTTTAGGAGCCCCAGCTGCCATCCTCCAGTCCTCTCTGTTCTAGCCGTTTCCTTCTTGTCTTCTTGCTTCAGGGACTTCTCTCTGCCTGGAACATTCCTACCCTCCCATACACTCCCGTACCTGCCACCTGCAGTGGGCTGAGTTCAACCCCTTCAGTGTCACCTTAACTGGAATCGTCAGTGTGCCCTTAATGGGAAATCAATGCATCGTTGCAGATGTAATCAAGTTCAGATGAGGTCATCCTGGGTTAGGGTGGTCCCTAAACCCAAAGGTTGATGTCTTCATCAGAGAAAGGAGAGGGAGACTGGGATACAGAGAAGCAGAGGGGTCAGCGGGGAACAGACCATGTGAACACAGAGGTAGAGACTGGAGGATGTATCTATGAGCCCAGGGTGGCTGGCAACTACCAGAAGCCAGAAGAAGGTCACAGATTTTTCCACAGAGTCTTCAGGGGGAGCACCGACACCTTGACTTTGAATTGTGAGAAAGTATATTTTTGTTCTCGTTTCAAGCTATTCTGTTTGTTACTGCAGCCCCACATCTCATATACCCCCTGACTAGCATGTACCAGCTGATACCCCACACTCAGTGGGGACTTTTCCCTGGGTGTCTCCATATTGTGCACTGCCTCCCCATCCCCCACCGACCCCATCAACCCCATCCGGACAGATGGTCCCTCCATGTGCTCCCACAGCTTTGGACCCATTGGTGACATACCTATCTTACCAAGCTCCTTAACTGCTGTGTTTCTGACTGATTCATCTCTGTATCTTTGGTACCCAGCACCAGGCCTGGCCCATGTTAAGCTCTTGGTCTGGTTGAACTATGAATGAATGAACTGCTCACCACCTTGCAGGAATACCATAGTTCAGCCAAACTCACCTACTCTCCTTGTCAAGTGTGTACCACATGGTGAGAGGAAATGAAATCCTTTGTGCTAAGGAAGATACGTCCTATTTTGCCAGAGGTTCTAACATCTCTCTTTATGGCCCACATCCAGCTCCTTGCATCTTCCCACTGAATCTTTGGTGCTTTATCACTACCAAAGAAATAGGAGCTAGTGGCACCGACCCCAAGCCAGAGCTAGCAGCCTCGTCCAAACCCAGGAGACATGGGGAGGATGCAGTCATGGTCGCACACTGGCTAAGCCCAGCCTGGTAGGTTCTTTGAGTCTAGATACAGATACTAAGAGTCACACATCCAATCAAGAGAGAACAGGTATCGGATGCAGACAGCACTGATGGGAATATGGCATGTCTCTGACCCTAAGTGTGGTGTGATGGGTTCTATGGTCAAGGCATGCACAGAGCAGACCCCTACCTGGGTGGAGGGGGTGAGGCAGGCCCCCTGGAGGAGGTGACAACTGAGCTGAGAGTCTTGTCAGATGCACAGGCTGTGTGCAGATGAAGGGGGTGGATGAGGAACGTGGAAAGAAGAGGGAATGCCAGGGAGAGAACAGAGACAGCATAAAGACATGGGTGGTCTAGAGAGAGAAAAGTGCCAGTTCTTTGGGAGGACACAAGCATGGGGTGCAGGTGGTGGATTTGGACAAGCATGTCCAATGAGTTTACAGCGTGAAAGGCACATAAGGAAGGAAGTTTCTAGAGGATTCTGACTTTGGGATGAATGGGGAAAGAGAAGCCCATGGAGACTAAGACTAAGAGGTAGAAGGAAAAGCAGGAGAAGGTACAGTCCTAGAAGCCAAGATGGGGGAGAGTCTCAGAGGGACAGCAATAATGCCCAAGCTGCTGTGGAGAGGCAATAATCCTACATCCTATATCTATATTCTATATCTATATATAGGTATATCAATAATAGGATATATATATATATAGGATATATATATATATCCTATATATATATATCCTATGTCTATAATCCTAGTGACAGTGGTTTGTGCGGTGAAGGGGCAGGGCTGGGGACAGGGGCGGAAGACCAGTGCCCACCAAAGGAGGGGCTGGAGTTGGTCACACTGTCCTAAGTCTGGTGTCTGTTTTGCCTCGGATATAACATGGGTGCTCATGGGGACCAACAAATATACTGCTCAGCTCCTCAGCCCCACTGGTCTCTAGTTCCCTCTCTCTGGCTCCCTGGGGACTGTCCTGAGACTCTGCTCTCTCCAGGGCTGGGTCATCAATGCTCAGCTGGTTGCCACCTGCTTCAACCTCAGGGCACCCTGGATGGTGGGGCTGACCCTGTTCCAGGATCTCCAGACACCTTGTCTTACAGTGTCTCTGTAGAGTCCCACCTTCTTCCACAATCTCCTGGCAGCAGGTGCCCCAGGGAGGGCACTCCCACCCGGCCCTTGCTCCCCTACCACCCCCTACAAGCCTGCCACGGAAACTCCGCCGGACTTTGCTGGTAAGGGAGTAAGGCTCATGACACTCAGCTTCAAGGGCACGAAGAGATTTTTCATCAGAGTCTCAATCTAAAAAGCTAGGGGAACAGTGGATTCTCGCTGCAGGTGCCCGTACCTCTCAAGAGCTGTCCAGGCAAAACCTGCTTCTGAGATCTGGTCCTCAGTCCCCTCAGTCCCAAGGAAACTTGGACACCTTGGATGCTCTTTGGATTCTGCCAACCCCACTGCTTATAGGGAGCTCATCTGGATCCATTACATGTCAGACAGATACACAAAAGCAAGAAAAAAAAATCCACAGCATCTTGACATGTTGACTTCATTTGATTTCACTTGCGGCCCCCAAATGTGAAAGGGCCTTCGGTCCTCCAGGGCAACTGTTGCCACTCCATGAACCCAACGGATGGTGCAGAGGCACAAGTCCTAATGGTGGATCTTTATATCAGGGGAAAATGGCCCGTGAACAGACAGTTGCTGCCGGGGGGAGAGGGTTGGAAATCACCCCTGCCCCCAAATGAGAAGGAAGCCCAAATTATCCTCAGTGACACTGGCAACTACAATAAGAAAATACTTGTTTTATAAAATGCCCCCTTCTGAGCCACGGAGCTGCAAACTGACAATTAAACCATGATCATAATAGCAGACAATAATAATTAAAGCATCCTGCCATCCAAAGAGCAAAAACGGAGAAGACAGACCAAAGCCCAAAGCAAGCATTGGCGTCTAGAGCAAAATGAGAGGCTCTTATTTCCTGGGGCCAGCTGGTATCTGACAGAAAAAAGATTCTTTTGTTACTTCCATGAGGGAAAAAATGAACCTGAGCTTGGGGTCACTGCAGTGGCCGCGGTGATGGCGTTGTGAGAGGCTGGGGCAGTGCACAAATGCAGGACTTAGGCTACTGCTGTGTCTTTCAGCTTTCTTCACCAGTGGCCTTGGACTGGTTTCCTTCTTGTCATGGGCACCTTGTATGTGAAGGCTGTGTGACCGCCTGTCATGGACCGGAACCTGTCCTGGAGGTGTCAGGGATTTTGTGAGGACAGGTGTGTCTTTATTCTTCCCAGAAGAAATGTTGTCCATAAATGAAAGGTTCATGCCTCCTGAAGTGCATAATCCATAGGGAAAAAAACAGTGGCTATGGAATCAAAGACACAGCTTCACATCTTGTTCTGGGATTGCTCATCAGGTGACCTTGTGGAGTCTTGGTTTACTTCTCTGTCGAATGGCGGTAACGGCCTCCATCCAGCAGTGTTGCTGGGAGGATTATTGTAAATGAAATCACATATAAAGTACCTGGCACCAAGCCTGATACATAGTGCAAAAATCAATAAATGGTAAAATCACCTAAAGCAAAGTCTATTTCTGTTCTCTTTATTTTTATTGAAGTGTAACTAATACACAGTGTTATATTCATTTCAGGTGTATGACTTTTTTTTCCCCTTTTACTTGACTAAGAAAGATGTGTTAAGGTCCTTCTACGACTGTCAATTTCTTGTATTTATGACAGATTTAACTCTACATTTTCTTGGTCGGTTATTCGTTATGTAAAGATCCATGACTGTTAGCATTATCATAGCACAGGCACCTTTCCATGAAATAATTCCCTCTGTCCCTGTGGCTGTTGACTCTCCTTAGCTTGCTGCTGCATCACTCCAATCTCTGTATCTTGCCCTCTGTGTGTATAAAATCTCCCTCTGCTTCCCTCTTACAAGGATTCATGTGGCTGCATTTAGGGCCCACCCAGAGAATCCAGGAAAATCTCCTCATCTCAAGGGTCTTGATTTAATCACTGCTGCAAAGATTGTTTTTCCAAATAAGCTAATGTTTACAGGCTCCGGTCATTAAAACCTGAAGTCTTTTGGGGCCATAACTCAGCCTACTACAATGTCTTTGCGAGTTTTTCAAGAAGCCCCAGTGGCAATTTTCTGTGGCTTTTGTGCACATTAGATCTTGGCTGAATCAATGATTCTTTGGTCTTACAGCACCACTGTTCTTGGCCAATGATGTGAAGGAGGGGAGATTTTAGGCCTTCTTTCCTAAGAAAGGAAAGAAGAGCTCGTGCAAGGATGGTTCCTAATTCCATAAATGACCATTTTATTTGAGGAGGACTGGTTGTGTGCTTACCTGTGTGAGTGTGTTTTGTGAAAAGCTTTCAAGAATCTTTTATTATCCTTGGAACTGATCCATTTTTCATCAAGTTCTATCTAATTCGTTTTGGCTGGAACTCAGTGAGTCTGTTCAATTCACCAAGGACACTTCAGTCCAGTCCCTCCCTCTGTCCCTTCTCAGAGGAGTCTGCTCACAGTTTGTATTTTATTATTATACTCTTCTCCATCTGTGCTGCCTGGTTGGTCCTCTGTCTTCCACACTGGGTAACTTCTCTTTCATTATTTCCACACCCTTGCACTTTGTCTCTGCAGTCTCAGACAGACCCTCCAGATTGTCTCTTTCTTCAGTGCTTTTGTTTCTTACAAGGCAAGTGCTACTCTTGTAGATTTTAGCTACTGTGTCATTAGCTTCTTTTCATTCTTTACTCGTGGTTATCAAGGTCACTCTTTCTCAGGATCTCCCCTCCCGCATTCCATTATCCATCCTTCTGCTACCGATCATCCCTATTTCTTATATTTAAATGAGAATAGCATACATCTATCCATTTAGATTTTCTTTTGTTTACTATAATACAATCTTTTCAGAAAATATCTTCTTATTTCTTTAGGGAAATGATTCCCTTTTTTAAAGAATGGTATGTGTTATGTGGTATCACAAAAGTTTCTTTTATTTCTTTTTTGCTTGTTTACTTAGTCTTTTGAGAGGGTGAGCTCTCTCCTGGTCCAGTGTGGCCAGGAACGAAGGTACTCATTTCTTTTGTTGAATGAATGGAATCCCCCTCTAAGAAATACTGGAGTCCATTTTTGGCATGGTAAACTCAGAGTCAAGTTCACATCTGCTGGCCAATTCGACTATCAAGCGTAGCTCAGATGGGTTATTATTCTTGGATGATTTGAAGTAATTTGTGTTCTTTTTCTAGAGGTGATCCATGAAAACTAAATTGCTAGAGACCACCACCACTCCTACACTGACACCCAGGGAGTATCCATATCCTCTCCTTCAAAAACTTCTGAGCTCCTTTTGACGATTTCCCAATTTGTTGAAATCTCAAGTCTGACAAAGGGACGCCCCGCCGTGTATATGCTTATCTGCTCAGTTCCTGCAGGAGGTCAGCTCTCGCAGTGCAAGTACATGGACCTTCTCTGTTTAAGGTTTAACTCACTGTCACTGCTCAAAAACAAACCTTCTGGAAGCTGCTAAACCTGCAGCCGGGATTCCTGGCAAGAGCTACAAACAGAAGCTTCACTTCTGGTGCCTTCTGCCTCCTCTGGGCCAGCTGCCCACTTGCTGTCTAAGGGAAGCAACACTGACCGCAGTGGGGGATGGTGACCCTATGATTGATGGGAAACTGCAGGTGGGGACTCTGGGTCTCAGGCGTAGCCAGATGTTTTGTCTGGTCCAGGCTCCTCCCAGGAAGACAAGCTCCACTAGGCAGGGGTTCTGGTTCATCAAAACTACAGGCCTCTATCTCCCGGTAATCCTACAGCCGTGTGACCAACAACCAAGAAGGGAGCTTTCAGGTCACCCTTTGCATTAATCATTAAAGAGCATCCCTACAGTTAAAAATCGATAAACTAGGACCATAAGCCAAACATGAGCATTGGGAATGGAAATCAAAGCTTCCAGAACAAGTTTTCCCAGCCTCCATGGGCCCCAGATTTCCCTAGGAAAGGCACACCTGGAAGAGACCGTGTCTTCTCCCTTTGCCCCATTTCCCAGTCACACGAAGCTCTCCAGCCTAGTCAGATCTGTACTCAGAAACAAGCCTCAGTTCTTCTGAATATAACCAGGACCCCTCAGTTATCCTAGACTCCTTCCCTGGTTTCCTAGCCAATTTCTCTGCGTTGCCAACAATGATCTCCTTTTAGAAATGGAGATATCATTACATCACACTAGATGATGGGTTCCTCCAGAAAAAGCCCTTCCTCTCTTCCACATGCCTGCAAGGCTCTGACCTCCACCCAGCCTGGTAAGCTCCTACTGTGCTTTCAAACGGAGCTACCATAATCCCTCTTCTCCAGAACACCTTGCCCCTACCCCTGGCACCACCTGGAATTAGGAACCATCTTTGCACGAGCTCTTTGATTGTGTTTCACACGTAACTTCCACTACTGCATTTATCACATCACATTAGAATCTGTAGCAGGCCCTGTAGGATGGTCTGTCTGCACTCCATTTCCAAAAACTCTCATCTATCTCTACTACTGAAACTGTAAAAGCAAAACAAAATTGATTTCCCACTTTCCCAGCCAGGCATTCACGGCAAGTTCTGACTAATCAGATGTAGGAAGATGCCTGTAAAGATGGTGATTCTCACCGAATAAATACACAAACCCTCAGCATGGGGAAGCTCTGTGCCTTGGCTTCTCCCCTTTGAGACCGAAGTGCAGTGGGGTAAGCCAGAGGACAGCGTCCAGGGACAGCAGTGCAAGAAGAAAGATGCTGTCCTCCTGAGTGGCTACCCTGGGTCTGGATGGGACCTTCGCATCCTTGTTCCAAGAGAAAAGTGAACCTCCATCTGTTGAAGCCAGCTTTAGTCAGTTTTTCAGCTTCTATTCCTAACTGATAAAATGTCTATCTATAAGACTGGGACTTTCAAGGGAAAAGACTGTTTCTTATTTATATTTATACCCTCAGTACCTGGCAGAACGCCTGGCACTGAGTAAATGCTCCAAGTATTTTAATTGAACTGAATGTGGTTACTGTCTTCAAAATATTCCAATGGCTCCTCATTATACTGAGAAATCCATCTTGAGTTCTCATCTTGGCACACAGGGTCCTGCAGAGAGCCCTTGTTCCCCACACAACCTCATCTTCCCCGCGCAGTCCTCAGCCACATCAAGGAAGCAAGCAGTCTTTCGTGGACAGACCCTACATTTTGCCCTCTGTTTGTCCCTTTGCTCTTTCCCCCTCATTTGGAATGTTTGCCTCGATGCCTACAGGCAGGCCTTCTCTCTCTTCTCCATTACTGAACTTGGCTTACACTCACTTACAGTAACTACTTTGTCTTGGAGGGACCTGTTTGTTTGAATATTTTCCTCATAGAATGTGAGCCCCTGGAAGACAAAGACCGGCCTTAGTCCAATTCTTGTGTTTGCCACTGCACAGTCTCTGATACAGAGGAAGTGTTCAATGAGTGTTTTGTTAAATGGAACTACACTGGGATCAGAATGACAGGCGAGAGAAAAGCCTGGAGCTAAATGGAATGGGTCTGAAGCCCACATCCCTGGGTAACTGGGAGACATTCCCTTCTGAGCCTCACTGGTGTCATCTGTAAAATGGGGACAGTAATAACCGATCAAGAATGTGGTACACTGTATGTGTTTGATAAATGTTAGGTAGAGGGGAGGACCAAGAGCAGAAAGCTTTGCCTCCCTCTCATCTCCAGTTTTCCTCTGAGCTGGTCCACTGATTATAATAGGGAAAATGCTAGGCCAACATTGGAGACTGAGAAGAGGTCTCACCCAAAGGGGATCAAACGTCCATGTTCTACGACCTGACCACAGAGGAAAGAGCGACATGGAGGGTGCAGCTCACTGTCTGCTTTCCTGCTATTAGCTGCCAGGACTGGATGGAGTTCACTGGCCAGCCTGTCCCATTCCTGGCACTCAGGGGAAAAGCACCTGCCAAATGCTGCAGATACCCACCGTGTTCAAGGGCAGAATCTGACTGCCAGCCCAAGTTCGTCACACACACCCAAGAAGGGCCCATTTTCCTGCCTGCACCCCACCCAAGGCTGAGTGTGATCTCTGCAACTCCCCACCATCCCTCCTGGGCACGTTCGGCAAGGGATTATCCTTGCCTGGCTCCATGGGGTGAGGTTGACCACAGAGCCCTCTGATCACCTCCAGTGCTTGGCTGGGGTTGGGGGTGGTGGTGAGGAGAGACATCTGCAAGACTTGTCCTGTCTGTGCGCCTGGGAAGGGTCTCATGGAGGCCTGTGGACTTTCCCACATCTCATCCTATTTGGCACACCAAGGGGCATCTTGACACCTGCTCCCACCACCTGTGATTTTCAGGGATGACTTACAGCCTGCTGTGCTTAGGGTATGCCCCATCTGGGTAAAATGAGCAACCACCAACCCAGCCCCAGGAAGGAGTTCTCATTACTTGGGAATTTCATGCCAGACACTGTTCTGAGTGTTTAGATAGGATAACTCACATCCTCATAACAACCTTAGATCGCAGGGACCACCTTAAATCACCATTTTACAGATAAGAGAACAGAGGCCCAGAGCACCTGTTTAAAGATCTTCCCAAGCTGCACAGCTCATCAGAGTGGTTGGCAATCTGGTGCCAGAGTCCAACTCTGAGCTACAACTTGATCCTGAATGAACAAAACCCCTGGGATGGAAAGAGAAGCAGCTCCTCAGAGGAAATGAGCTGACAGATCAGACAAAATGGCCCAGCTGCAAAATGCAGTAAATGCAGGAAAAAACAGGCGACATTGTAAAACACAAAACATAAGCTCAAAACATAAATCGTATTCTCAGGGAGATGCAAGATGATAATACATTGAAAAAACAAAAGTAGGCTGTCAAGAGCAATCTGAAAACAACAACAACAAAAATAGTTTCCTTAAAATAAAAATGAAAACAACAAGTTTTCCAAAATAAAGGAGAACAAGATAAATGTTGTTGAAAACAGAATTGATGAAAACACAAGATCCCTGGCAGAGTAAAAAAAAAAAAGGATAAAAAATCCTCTCAGATTACTGGGGGTTAAACAAAGCTAATTAAATCAAATCAGCTAACAACAACAAGAGTTAAAAATGAAAGAAAGCAATAAAGAAGCATCGCCTGTTTCGGTTGAAAAAAGGCATAACACGTTCGATGAAAAAGAAATATACAAAACCCTGTGCTCTTTTCACTTTCTTCAAATATACACAGAACGTGAAGAAGACAAAAATTCCAAAGGTAAAAAGGGCACAGTGTGATAAAAATAACAAAGATCATGTGAAATATATATAGTCAATTAGTACATTAAAAAAATTTTAAATCTAAACTGAAACGAGAGACCATCTAAAATTCAACCTAGTTGAGCACTCTGTAAGGAAAAAAAAAAACAACCCCCTCCCCCAAAGGAAAATATACTAAGAACTGAAAGCAGCAAAGACAATTAGATATCATTTTGTCCATCAAACTGATAGACACTGACAGGGTTGACAGCAGCTCATGATTCCGTGTGGGGAGCCAGGCTTTTGGTGGATGTATAAATTGCTGCAGTCACAAGAAGGAAATCAAGGTCATATATTAAAATTTGCCTTCTAAGAATATATTCTAAGGAAATAATTGGACAACAGTTCAAAGGTTCACGTATAAGGCTGTTCACTGGAGTGAGAAACTGAAAATATTTACTTTATTAATAGGGGAGTGGAAAAATAAATGATAGTTGCACCTACAACAGAATCCTCTGTCACCATCGAACAGGATGAAGCTGATCTATATATTGACATCTTAATATGATGATAGAGGATTAAACAGTACATCAAAAGCAGGCCACTAAGCCATGCATAGAGATGATCTTGTTTTAGAAACCGTGTTTACTGCAACAGCTTGATGTATATATCGCCACACAAAATATCTAGAAGAGCAAGTGGAACCAATGGTTATCTTCTGTGAGGTGTGCGAAGGAGACCAGAGTAAGATTAAGGGGGCTTATGATCTCTACAGATTTCTTTATTTTTTACATTTTGAGTTTTTAATTTTTTTTAAAGATTTTATTTATTTATTTGACAGACAGAGATCACAAGTTGGCAGAGAGGGAGGCTGAAAGAGAGGGGGAAGCAGGCTCCCTGCCAAGCAGAGAACTCAATGTGGGGCTCGATCCCAGGACCCTGAGACCATGACCTGAACCAAAGGCAGAGGCTTAACCCACTGAGCCACGCAGGCACCCCCATTTTGAGCTTTTTAAAACAGGTGTATTTTTTTAAAATATAGAAACGTTCTATAAAGATATTCCCAATTAAAAAACAATAATTACATCTTACTCTGAATAAGGACTCAAACATAAAAGGGGCTTTACGTGTTTGTCTTAATTAGGCCTAATCATGAATTCCCTTAACTTTGCTGCTGGTTATAAGAGTGAGGGGGGTGGGGGACCACAGGGGAGGAGGAGCGAGAGAAACAGGGAAGGAGGGAGAAGGAGGGAGAGAGAGGAGAGAGAACAGGCATGAGCACAGATGTGTGTGTGGACACTGCGCACACTGTCCGGGAGCATCAGCTGGGCTGGGGGACTGAACAAGAAAGGGAAAGGCATCCTGTGGCTCGTCTCCATCCCAGGAGTTCTGTTGTTCATTCAGGATCTTGTTGTGGCCCAGCGTAGCTGGAAGCGCCCTCTGCTCCCTTGGCATCAGCTCCCGGAGGCTGCGAGGCCGCCAGAGGGAGGGCGGAAGCTACCTTCACCTTCTCACTGCTGTTCCCTGTCGCGGAGGCCTTGCACACACATTCAGCCCCACTACTTTATTGTCCTCACTGTGTCACCCTGCAGAGGATAGCTGGTGACTCTGTCTCGATCTTCTCTTCCTGAGGGCCATGAAGAGGTCCTCCTGGCTCCCAACCGGCTCACCCCACGCTCACCATTCCCCTCAGTGACAGCGGTCCTCACCCCTGCCCAGAAATTCCATCACTGATTCCTTGTGCTCGCCTGTCAGCTGCTCCTACATCCCTCTGTGCTCCTCTGGTCCTTGTTCTAAACCTTCCCTCCTGGGGATGAGGCTGTCTCGGGAATGCTAATGTCGCTCGGTCGTGGATGAGCAAATCTGCTTTAGAAAGTGCTTGCCCGAGGATTTACAACTGGAACACCATGAGGTCCACAATGGGCTCTTGAGTGATTCAGCAAAAAAGGATAGAAGAGAGAATGCATATATGGTGAAATATTCATAATGGTTGAGTCTAGGGGGCAGGTGTGTAGGTGCTCGTGTGCTGTTCTTTCAACTTTTCTGTGTATGTTACCTACTCTGTGCTATGCAGCAAAACCTAGGGAGACAGAAGAAACTACACTTTCCCTGTCCACTGAGGAGAGTGAGACCATCTATGATCTGGGCCTGGGGCCTGACCACACCCAGTCACTTCCCTTCCCAGCAGGCTTCCTCCCCTGCTACCTGCAACTTCCTCTCCATCCTTCAGCTCTTTTGTCCCCTTTTCCAGGACAGCATCTCTGGTCTCCTGGCTGCCTTTTGTTCCCCACCCCTCCCTACTCCTCCGTCTCCCTGTGTATATGCACATATCACCCCTTTGCCAGTCTGGGTGTCCGGGTCTTGATTGTGCATGTGACACCAGCACCTTGCTCAGCCAATACCATGTGTTAGACAGACAGGTGGTTGTTACAAGAATCAGTGAACAAGTGAGTGAGAGATGCTCCAAGGTAGGGAAGCAGGAAAGCCTCCTGATTTGCATATATGCACATTACCGTAAAAGAGTCATTATACCCCTGATTCCATCATTGCTCATTTAACACTTATTGAGGGACTATCATGGATCCGCTAGTCATATAACCTCCTTTTGGACCCAAGTCCTGCTTGCTTCAGTTATTCATTCATTCATTCATTCATTCATTCATCCATCACTGGACACTTTGTGGGGCCAGGTGCTAGGGGCACTGTGCTGAGAGCTGGGAGACTTGCAGAGATGAATCGGGCAGAGACCATGGCTCTGGCTGGGCAGATAAGACAGGAGCACAAAGAGAGGATGAAAGTGGTCAATGTCATAAGGGAAATGCAGATCATGGGCAAAGGGAGTTCAGAAGAGGGGGGCAGACTCCTAGGAGTCCAAGAGAGGGAACCAGAAGACTTCCTGGGTGAGCTGACACACACACTTGGCTTTGAGGGATGTGGAATTTCAGACATAAGCCTCTGAAGGGAGGAGAGTATTGCAGGGAAAGCAGAGTGGAAACAGAGGCACAGAGCGAGGCCACGAGCCTGGGTATGCATAGGAGCCACCAGCTGCTTGGCTTTGTTGGAGTGCCCCTGGAGAGAAGGGGTGGGAAATGAGGTTGGGCAGATAGGTTGAGGTCATGAGGACCTTGAAATCCAGGATATGTTTAGCTTCTGTGAGCTTGGGTGTCATGGAAGATTTCTAATTAGCGGGTGAGCTGGTCAGGTGTGCTTCCAGAAGCTTATTCCAACAGAAATGTGCAGGATGAATTTGTATATTTAACTTGTCCCCCTAACAGTGCACAACCCCTAAGAGTGCTGCTGACCTCATTTTGCACAGGGCTTAGTTCAAAAACGTGCACAGAGCAATCACTCAATGCATTTCTTTAACTGTAATTGAACTGAGTCTAAGGACCTGTGTACATCAGCAAATACACAAATGTCTATATCTCTTCCAGCAACGTATCCATTCTGCCAATTCCTTTTAACTGAAATCTCTCTGGGGCATAATCTTCTCTAGCTACACTTCTTGCCTTGGCTCCCCACTATTGCAAATCCTCCACATTTCATTCCTGGGTCACTGCGGTAGACTCCTGACTGGTTTTTTTCACATGAGCTCTCTCCACTTTAAATGACCCTGATGGGAATGACCCTGCTCAAGAACTACCATGGCTCCCTCTTGTCTGCTGGCATTCACAGTCCTCCATGACCACACCGTACTTCACCCTCTCTACCTCCCTTTCCTTGTTCACATGCCTCCCCCTCTCTAGCCAGACTCTGTCTCCTCTCTAATTGCCTTTCGATCCTCCTTCAAGACCTCTGCTCATCCTGCCACCCCAACCTAATCCTTTCCTCACAGCTCATCTGAACCACAGCTCAAGCAGGCCCAGCTTTGCCAACAGTGTGAATAATACAAAGATTCAGATAAACTTGTTTTATCTGTGGGACTCACTGTGCAAACTGAGACACACTATGCATTCCCTTGGGATCTCAGTGTTCTCATCTATTAAATGGGACTGAGAACAATGTCTATTTTTTATTAGGACTTACTATTAGTAAAGAACTGATAAGAGGATAGACATGCCAGGCTCTGGGATGGGTAAAATGGTGATGTTCCTTTCTTCTCTGACTTTTTGGAACTCCCGTAAATAATTCCTGCCGGTCAGACGCTTGTATGGAAGGAAGTTATATTTTGAGGGAGTATGTATGCAATATCAGACACTGCTGGGATTTTGTAATTACTCCCTCTGCAACTCTCAAACATTAGCATTTCTGCCCTCACTTTACAGATGAGGAAACTCAGACTGAGAAGAGGAAACAATCTGGGATCACACCACTCTGAGCTGATAACTATTATCAGAAGTATTACCACAGAAGTATTCCTAGATATTTACCGTGTTCCCAGTACGATGCTGGGCACCTTGCACTCGCTGTCCCATTTAAGTCTTTCCCCCGAGATGCTGCTACTACAATAGCAAATAAGGGCTGTGCCCCAAGTCCTGCAAACAGCAGGTGGCAGGGTTGGGATTCCTGCTGGAGTCCATATGACCTCCAGCTCTGCTCTCAGCTACTCTGCCGTGACTGTGCCATTGAGGCCAGAGAGTTGTCTGAACTTGGACAGCAGTCCTGTGAGGCCGAGACTGGCCTCTCCAGGTTTTCCATGGGCCCCAACCTGAGCCTGGGGTCACAGCAACCACTGCTGATCACAAGGGCCTCCAGGGGAGGTGGGCAGGTCAGCCACTAGTGAGGGGCCCAGCAATGATGCTGGTGATGACTATCCTGAATGGCAAGCAACGGGGACTTTGCCAGCCGTGACACTTACCCGATGGTGCAACCAGCATCAGCCTCGATGGTCCAGATGCAGTTGAGATTGTGTTCGTAGGGAGCCGGATACCCGGGTGACAGCACCTGTCCCGCCACCTCTCCTTTCACTGTCCCTCCACACTCAGCTGAAAGAAATCCCAAAAAAGTGAGCTTTATGGGGTGGCCTGCATGGCCAGCAGGGACTCAGTGTCTCCTCCTGTCAGTATACCCAAGTTCCCTCCAGGTGACTGAGCACAGCACATAGAAAGGCCCCTGGATGCAACTTGTATTCACAATCTACAAAGAACCCCTACAACTTAATCATGAAAAGATAAACAGCCTGATTAAACAATAGGCAAAGCATCTGAACAGACATTTCTTCAAAGAAGGTATGCAAATGGTCAGCAAGCACATGAAAAGCTGCTCAACATCATTAGTCATCAGGGAAATGCAAATGAAAACCACAGTGCCTCACGTCCACAAGGGTGGCTGCGATCAAAAAGCCAGACAGGGCAAGTGTCGGTAAGGATATGGGGGAACAAGAACCTGTACACATTTGCTGGTAGGAAGGCAACACAGGGCAGTTGCTTTGGGAAACTGTTTCATAGGTCCTTAAATGGTGGCATGTAGTCACCGTAGGACCCTGCAATTCCACCAGTAGGCACAGACCTAGGAGAATGAAAGCATACGTTCACACAAAAATGCTCACAGCAGCCTGATGCATAACAGCCCAAAGATGGAAACAATCCAAATGTCCATCAGCCAATGGACGGATAGACAAATAGGCTGTAATCTGTATGATGGAATAGTATTTGGTCATAATAAAGGATGAAGGACTGCTACCTGCTGTAACAGGAATAGACTTGAAAACATGATGCTAAGTTAAAGAAGCCAGGCTCCAAAGGCCACATAGTCTATGATTTGGTGTGTATAAAATGTCCAAAACAGAATAATCTGTAGAGACAGAAAGTACAGTGGAGGGTGCCAGGACCTGGAGGGGGTGGGCAGGTGGGAGGGACTGCTAATGGGTGCAGGGCTTCTTTTGGACAGAGACGATGTTAAAAAATCTGATTGTGGTGACGGTTGCAAATAGACTGGGAATAGACTAAAAAGCACTAAATGGTACACTTTAAAAGGATATGAATTGTATCTCAATAAAGCCATTTCTAAAAAGGTCCCAGGGTAGAGGGCTGACAGCCTACTCTGAGTCTAAACTCCTTGAAGCCTCCCTGGCCATGTGCAGACACGTGCACCTGTGCTTTCAGCCCCGGGGCTTGGGCAGGGTGCCACGAATATGGAGGCAAGCAAGACGCTGCATCCTTCCTCCTGAGAGCTAATGTTCTAGGAAAGGAGATAGCCACTGTGGGCCCCAAAAGAGGCACATTGGTGGTAGATGACAGCTTAGAGAAGTAACTACTTCCCCTCGCATGGGGCAGGGGGAGTCGTGAAGGAGAAACAGGAGTGGATTGCGCTGGCTGGGTGGCAGGGGTGGTGTTGGGGGCACAGCAGGAGAGAGGAGAAAGGGCAGATGTCCTGGCGGTTGGCAACAGCGTGGCAGATGGGGGCCAGGGGAGGAGATGGGGGTGGGAGACAGGGCTGTGATGTTGGCCCAGCGACGGACAGGCAAGGGAGCAGTGCATGAGGCTAGTGTCTATGTACTCTGTTGGGGAAGAACTGGTCACCTTACATGCTAGTGAACTTTACATGCTAGGAAGTGCGCTCTGGGAGAAACCTAAAGGGCATGAGGAGTGGAACTGGAGGCAGGGGACCAGTGCAGAGATCTACACTCCCCACTGGAGCACCTAGTCACCCAGGTCAGAAGCTGGTGATCTTCTGGCTTTCTTTCTCCTCACATCGGATCTGCCTCCGAGACCCAGCCCCTGAACCTCTGGGGCGTCTGTCACATCAGTGCCCTATGGCCCCACTGCTAGAGCCCTGTCCTAGGCCCTGGCCATCTCTGGGGTGGCACAATTGCCCACTCTCCCCCCAACAGTGCCACCAGATGGACCTTTCTAGAATACACACTGAGTCATTGCTTGCTTCAAACCCTCCTTCCCAGAATGAAGTCCAAGCTCCTGGAGGGGTTCCCTTTGCCCTCTTGAGTCCCCTTCTGACACCCTTCGGTCCAGTTAAGCCTCATGAATGCTATCAGCAGGAACACAAGGCCTCTTCATGCCTCCACAGGGCCTGACAGCCTGAAAACATCTTCCTTGGGGGACATTTTGTGGGCCCTCCCCTCCCAGGGGGAGTTGCCTGTGTCCTCCCTTTGTCTTCGTTTTAACACAGGCAAGTTTTTAATCACAGCACGAGTACCGTGTTACAGTCATGTCTATCTCCTTCTCAAGACTCCAGACACCTTGGCAGTGGGGACCCTGTCCTATTCCTATTTGCACAACCGGTGCTGCTGTAGTGCGTCACACGTTACAGACATCTTAGTAAGTGTTTACAGAAGGGGGGATACATGGATGATCAGATGAACAAGCGGCACTTACTACTTCCTGGGGAAACTACTATAAGGACTTACGTCAAGGAAGCACGAGTGAAAATGAAGAGCAGGAGGTTTACTACAGTGTTTTTTAAGAGACGGGATGATTGAGCAAAATCCTAGAAGAAACTGAAGAAGATGGGATCACGGTCGCAGGTGGAAGATGGGCCTTCATCTTCCTTAAGCGTCTCAAGATCCTCATGGCCCCACAGAGGGGCACCATGGCAGTGTTAGGAAGGAGGCACTCTGCCAGTAGGCCTGCTCCTGAGACCGGATCCTTGGCTCGCGCTTGTTACCATAGGGTGCTGCTGGGCCAGGAAGTGCCTACAGGACGCAAGGCTGAGTAGGCCATGTTGGGGAGTTGGTGAGGGCAAGAGGACGGACTGTGAGCTGGGGAAAGGAAGTCTGTCTGGCCCCACAAAAGAGGCGGGTAGTGGAGAGGTGGCGGGACATTATCCATGCCTGGGCCAGAGCTTCCTTCCCTATTCCAGGTGGAGAAGCCCCTCCTTCCCCCCTCAAGGTGAGTGTTTGGAGGCAGCAGCATGGAGGCAGGGGGCTCTTCCTTATAGACACTACTGCTCTTTTCCCCATGGTCCCAACATCTGGAGGCTGGCACGTGGGTGGGAGGAGTCCAGAGGCCAGCAAGCTGCAGATGTACTGATAAGACCAGAAGGCTCTCCTCTTTCTGCTCTTTGCCCTTCTTCCCATCCTTAGAGCTTTGGCTGCCTCCTTTGGGCTGAAGGGTCCAATCATCAATAAAGAAAGCCACAGTGGTCATTTCTGCTCGACTGTGATAGAGTCCACCACAACATGACATATGTAAAACTATACACCCGCCACCCCAGATACACAGCTTCCCTCCTCTATGTAGGGTCTGAGGGAGTCTCAGTGGGGAAACCTCCGAGGTTCAAAATAAGTACCCTTACTAGCACCACTTGAATGGATCTGCTAAGTTCAGCCCAGCTGGCACAGCTGATATTCAAAAGAGCCTTACAGTGCATCCTTTCGGCAAAGCACGCCACTGTCTTGTACTGTGCATCATCTCCTTCCTATTTCACTTGCTCTGGCTTGCCTGTGATATTGTGCTGTCATCCGCTGACGCACATGTCCTCCTCGCTGGCCTGGGATCTGCCCTAGTCAAGGTTCCTTGTGCCCAGCATAGGGCCTGGCACGTGAATGAAAGCAGGGGACACAAACAGGGATGCAGGGAGAAAGGGACGGAGCGTGCCTGCTAGCTGGGGCGATCTTAAGCACAGAGGGAGGGGAAGACTCTCTAGGCTACTTAGAGGTCGCATGCTGATCTGTCCACTGTCAGGCTTAAAATCCTTTCCTTCAGGCCCTCTGTTGTGTAACAGTGTTGAGCATCCTGTTAACATGGAGCTGTCTAGGGAAAAGAATATTGGCCATTACCAACACTCACCATGCAGGTTCACCTCTCCAGCCCTCATGCAGGCTCAGGCTAGAAGCCCAGCCCCCATCCACCTCCTGCTGGTGAATTTTTACCCATCCTTTCAAGTCTGCAAAACTTCCCCGCATTTTCCCAACACTTTGCCCGTAACTCTTTGCATAGTGCTTATCTTGTATTATAATTATCTGTTTATGTGTCTATTTGCCTTGCTAGGCTATAGGCTCCCCCAAAGCAGGGGAAAATGCTTCATTCTCCTTTTTTAAATTTCTCTGTTTCTGTACATACCCAAACATACAACTGCATCAATTCTGTGGCACTTGGTAGGAACTTAAATGTTTTCCCAGTGGATGTTTTGTTCTTATAAGATTAGCCAGTGCTGTACAATAGACATGCTGAAGTTGTAGCACCAGGGGAAGGGGACAGAGGGAACAGCCTGGGGTCCAGGGATGGGGAAGCGGGACAAAGCAGTGTGATGGGAACCTTGATCTGCAGGGAGGTAACAGTGAGGTGGGGAGGTGCAGTGAGGTGGGTGGCGACAGGGGAAGAGACCAACAGAATGACAGGTTCTGCCTACTTCATACTCCTGCCTTGGACCAGGCTTCTCTCATCCTATGACACATGGAGAAAGCTTAGAGAGAGCCTCTGCTGACATTCTGGAAGCAGCACAGGCTTAAGAATGTGGCCACTCATTATTACATTCTTTCTCAAGAATGAGATAGACGCTAGCTCATTATCTTACTCTTTCATCCGACTTCCCCCAGAAAAGGGAGCATAAGCCCCATTTTGCCTATGGGGAAACTGAGGCCCAGAGTGAGTGGGAGGCTTGCTTGAGTCTGGGTGTTGCAGGAACCCTTGGAACCCAGGCCAGTGCTCCACCTCTTCCTACTTCACACTCCTCCCTTTCCTTTGTCGCCAGCATTACAGTTCTGAGGGCATGACTTGGCTGTGGTCCCACCTGGCTCAACGTGTGACACTGGCAAGCTCCCTGCCTGAGTGTGCTGCCGCACAGGGGGGAATGAGGTATGAAAGTGAGGGAACGGAGAAGGGGGGCAGGGCGAGGGTTGGCTCCTGTGACAGCACTCAGTCCAATTAGGCAGCTCCAAGGCACTGGTATGCAGGGTCCAATGGGAGAGCCTTCACAAGACCAGAGCTGGGAACCTGGGACTTGGGGGGGCCCAAGTGGTCACTCGAAGAGCAAGAGGCCTCCTACCGACACAGGTGGGGAGAGGCCGGTCCCACGTCCTGCGCTCCCCACTCAGACACAGCAGTTCCTCACTGCCCCGCAGGCTGTATCCTGGGTCACAGCTGAAGGACACAGAGCTTCCAGCAAAATGGCCTCCATCGTGAACCTTGTAGCCAAACTGGGGGGTTCCTGGATCCTCACACTTGATGAGTTCAAAACCTACCGAAGAGAGGAGAGAGAGAGAGTAAGCAAGACCTGCCATGGCAGAAGCTATATGCCCTTTCCTCCCTCAGTGTGAGGCCCGTGTCCTCATGGAAGCCACCAGGCACCTGCCCCTGGCTTCCGCCAGCCTCACTGCTCAGGGGGCCCACACAGCTGTGCTCAGGAAAAGAGCTGCATGCAGGATTCGCTCCTGGCTGCTGTGTGGAAATGGCTTTCTCCCAGGGCAGCTTTTAATAGTTTCCAGACATAGGGTCTGGGTTTTCTATTTCCTTTGTTTGACCCCCAGAGCATTTTGTTAGCAGGGCTGCTCTTTTCGTTTTGCTCGCTGGGACATTCTGATGGGATCATGTAATAGGGAAACATCACTACAAATGCATGTTTCAAAGTTCAAATTATGTCCTGTTTAAATAGTCTATTGAGAAGGGCTGTGGAAGGCTTATGCAGGATGTCTACAGAGCCTTGCTACATGGCGCTTCACATTCCTTATCCACAGGGGTCTTGTCGGGAAGGGTAATGAGTGAGGACACTGGCCTTGTTCAGTGAATCGTTCCAAAGTCACACATTCCCAGATGATGGAGATGGAATTCGCATGCAACTTTATTCAATCCTCTTCCCCCAGGCACGGACCCCTGGGCCAGATGGCCTGGGGCCCAGGCAAGAGGAATTGTGGGTGGATTCACTGGTTTTCTAACAGCTTTATTGAGATATAATTCACATAGTGAACACCCACCCATCTGAAGTGTTTGATGCAGTGTCTTTTAGTATATTTGTAAAGGTGTGCAACTATCATCACAATAAACCTCAGGGCCTTTTCATCACTTCTAGAAAAACCCTATACACATTACCCACCCTGCCCTTGGCAACCACCGATTTCCTCTCTTTCTCTATGAATTTGACTACTTCGGACAGTTCATATAAATAAATCATAGAACGTGTGGCCTTTGTGACTGGCACCCTTCACTTAGCAGTGTTTTCAAGGTCCATCCATGGTGTAGTGTGGATTAGTGCTTACTTTCTTTTTGACAGCTGAATAACATTCCATTGTATGGATGGATACATCATGCTTTGTTTATTTATTTATCAGCTGATGGATACTCACTGGATTTTAAAATAACCTAGAAAAGCAAATTTTTTTGGCATCTCCTGGGCGAGTACAGGAGCTTAAACCAATGAACACAGGGCCTCCAAGCCACAGTGTGGAGATGTAATCCCAAATACCCCGGGGCCATGTACAAACCTGGTGCTTTCTGTTTTTGAAATCGCGGAAATAAAAGTCAAAGCTAAGAGCACGGAAAGAGGGGAAGAATCAAGACTGAAGTCTTTAGGGAGTAGTGCAAAAGAACATAATCACACATCAGTGTTTGCAGGTTTTATATGCATGTTTTACATCTAGCTGTAGCTGAACCTTATATTATAAATGCTGTGATTAGGAAAGGCTTTGTTTGGTTGCCTTAGATAAAAGTCTCGATGTTTGTATTTTGGAAGTATTAGTAACAGGTATGCCGTGACTCTCAGTTAACCATAGATGCAAACCTTAGAGCAGATGCTAAGTGGCTGCTTACCCAGAGCACAGGCACAAGGTTTCAGAGGAAACAGTCCACTCAGCATACGCCAGTCCAAGAAAACCAAACCTTCTAAATGAGGGGTGACGTCCCGGAGCCTGACCTCCCTGTTTGGGGGACCAGGGAAGGACTGAATTCATCGTCCACTCCAATGCAAGAGAGACTTACTGGAAAACTGCAGCTCAAAGCCCTTGCTGGTATTCTCGGTATCAGTGATGAAATCAAGCCACAGACTGCTAGATGTGCTGTTCAGAGTCACCCCCATCATCTCCGAACGGCTGAACACCCCCAGCAAACGGGCGGAGTTGTTGTTGCCGTCATAGACCTGGATGTACGAGAGACCCCCAACCCAATGTCAGTATGGCCTTATTTTGAACAACAGTTTCTCATCTCATAGCCTATATTTCCAGAGTTTAGCACCAGTGCTGACCGTTGGAGGGGCCATGAGCCTCAGATGCAGGGAAGATGGCACAGAGAGCTAGCAATGGAGCAAGTGATCAGCCCCTCATGTCTCTACTCGGTGCCCTTCTGTGCCCAGCCCGTCTCAGTGTGAATCCAGTCTCTAGGAACTCCTTGTTGTTCTAACCTTTCCAGTGGAGCTCTGCTCTGTCCCCCAACCCCCAGATGGCACCAGCTTACTCTTCAGCAGCCTGGGCAGGCCAGGATGGGGCCGCCTGAAGGCCCAAGCCATCTGTTTCTGCAGACAGGCACACTGAAAGCATTAGACAGCTCTGCATTGCTAAACAGTCCTGTCCTTCCAGATGAGACAACTGTCCTTCTGCCTAACCCTACCCCACTGGGGCAGTGGCCTATCTTGATGACCTATCTAGACATGGGCCATCATGATCCAGCAGCACAGAGTAAAAATGACCAGTGTGTTATCGTGCCTTTCCTCTCCCCAAGCTCAGCCTCTGTCCCTGCCCTCCTAAAATGAGGGCTCCAGCAAGGGCCTGCTGGGCTTGCCAGGGGTGGAATTGTGCAGGCATCTGGCTTCCCCAACACCCATCTGTCCCCTGAACTTCTGAGCACTAGCAAAGACAACAGTCATCAGAATAATGAACTGGCTCCCCAGGTTCTGAGGTTGCTGCTCCTTTCCAGATAATTGTACAAATAACAACAGAAGTTGTGATTGAGTGAAGGACCCCCCTAGTGCTCTGGTAAATATCAAAGATGGGATCTATGGGTGGGTGATGAATATTTGTGCATGGCTCGGGATGTGGTGCCAGCTGCCAGCAAATTGGAACAATATTTCCATTCTACTATTTATGAAGCAAAGCCTTCTAAAAGAAGCCATCCTTCAAGCTAACAGTGCTATATATTGTAGAGATTTGTTCAGACCCCTGGGAGCCTCAAGTCTGTTTCCAGATTCCATGTACAATATCACTGAGAGTTTGAGAGAATTCTGGACTTCCAACAGACAGAGAGATGACACCAGCTCAAAGAGTTTAGCCCACTGAGACATCCAAGTTGCTAAATAAAAATATTTATGGTGCATAAACAATGAATTTTGGAACTCTGAAAAAAAAATAAAATTAAAAAAAGTTTTTAAGTTTTTTCTAAATATAATATCTTTATCTATAAATATCAATTTGAAAATGACTTTAGCTAATCTGCCCTGCTGTATGTGACTACAATGAATTTATTCACCTTTAAAAAAATATTTGTACCCATGAACACATACTGGAATTAATTGATCAAGTCATTAGTTGTCAACACTTGCTGACATCACAATAGGAAAAACAGAAGAGAATCAACCATATATCATGTACACCACTATTTATGGAGTCATTATGCTAAAAAAAAAAAAAAGAAAAAGAAAATCAATCCTGAATTGTATCAAGTCACTGGATCCAATTTTAACTTATAGGAACTACAGAAGATGGAGGGATCTATGAAATGATACTCTGGGACTATGTTCGGCAAAACCCAGAATATGAAAAATTCCACTGGGCAAGTTACCTGACTTCCTCAACAAATAAATTACAAGGGATGGAGGAAAAAAAAAAGATAGAGGCAAAAACCTATAGATTAAAAACCATATGAGACAACCAATGCAATGCATGGGTCTTATTTGGATCCTGATTCAAATAAAGTGTAAATTTAAAAAAATATTAGGACATTTATGAGATAATTGGAAACTTGAACATTCATTGGATATATGATGATGTTAAGAGAGTGTTGTTAATTAATAAAAGTATAATGGGAACAGGATTATTTCCTTAATTTCCAAGCATTATTCATTCTAACTCATTAAGGACAAAAATGTTCATAATGTGTCATTATGATAAAATATTCATTGCGGAAAACTTATAAAACAGAAGAACACATAGAAGATAAAAACAACTTTCATAGCATGGAGAGTAAGGAATAACATGGAAGACATTAGGAGAGGGAAATGAAAAGTGAATTGGGGTAAATTGGAAGGGGAGAGGAAGCATGAGACTGTGGACTCTGAGAAACAAACTGAGGGTTTTAGAGGGAAGGGGAAGGGGCATGGGTGAGCCTGGTGGTGGGTATTAAGGAGGGCACGTACTGCATGGAGCACTGCACATTTTGCATAAACAATGAATCTTGGAACACTGAAAACATAAAATTAAATTTTAAACAAAAAAAATTAAAAACGAAACAAAACAAAAAAATAACTTTCAGCACTCACAACATTTTGGTGACTACCTTTCCAGGCTTTGCTCTATGCATATTTTTCCTTATATATATTTATTTCTTTATTTTTTTATATAAAAACAAGATCCAACTATAGATACTATATGATGACCTGCTCTTTCACTTAATATAATGTGCATATTTTTTGAAGCATTAAATATTTTCCCCAACGGCATTTAAATAACTGCAGGAATTTCCATCATAAAATTAAACCAACCCACACTGTACTTATTCACACATCATTGTCCAGAATGTGTGCCCAGGCAGATAAGGGACATTCAATAAAAGTATGATAATTAAATAAGCCAACGTTTTCTTCTAGAGTACTTTTGTCTTTAAGTCCACCTGGAGTTTATTTAGGCATGATAGGAGATACAAGCCTACTTTTTTCTCCTTGGTTGACTAGCCATTTAACCAAACCCTATAAACATTCCATCCACTGCCAATATTAAATTGACTTTTATCACATATACAGTTATACATTTGGTTTTGTCTGTCAACTTTCTAGTCTATTCTATTTCTATTTGGTACCTATTTGTCTTTTCCTGTGTATGATCCATATCATTTAAGTTATTATGGCTTTATAATATACTTAAATATTTAGTAGGGCAAGTCCTCTTTCATTTGTCCTTCTTTTAACTTAAAAAATTTTATTCCCCCTTGTTTATTTTTCTAGACAAACTCAAGATGAACTTTCTTAAACACACACACATACACACACACACACACACATACACCTCTTGCTCCCCCCTTCCAAAAAAAACCCCCAAACAACTTGTATAATTCTGACTGATTAACATCATAGGTATGGGTTAGTAAGAGAAAAAGTCCATCTACATGATACTGAATCTTCTAACTCACATATTATCATCTGGCTCCATTTAATCAAGTTGTTTTGCAAGTCTCTTGGTAAAATTCTCTATTTATTTTTGGGTATTTTTTATTTATATTTTTGCAGTTGGAATTGGGCCTTTCTCTGTATTTACTTTAACAGAATACAGCTTGTCTATAAGAATACTTTGATGGTCCAGATGGGCCTTTGTCTACATTTATTTTCTAACAGAATATTGCTTGTCTATAAGAATGCTTTGATGGTCCAATTCCTCATTATATACTGGGGATGGTCTGGTTTCTGAGAAATCCAAGAGAATCCATACACATACGTTAACAACTAAACTTCTTCCTTTTTTTCTTTCTCTAGTAGATGTTTTTATTTTCTTCATCTTCATTGCAGTATAATTGACAAATAAAAATTGTATATAATTAAGGTGTACAGTTTGATATTTTGATGCACATGACCATTACATCTGATATGACAGTTAGCAAGATGGCTGGCTTCAAAGTAACTACACTACAGGGACAGCTTTGTCCACACAGTTACAAACAAGCAACATTCCCATGGACACATGTCTGCTTGTACACATGCTTGAGTTACTTCAGGGCATATGCCTGGAATGGAGAAGCTGGTTGCTGGGAAGATGCATCCTTAGCTTTGTAAGATATTGCCAGATTGCTCTCCAAGAGTAATATAAATTTAATCTCTCACTGACACTGTATGACAGCTTTCATTGCTTTGTATCTTTGCCAACACTTGGTATTTTCAGACATCTTAATTTTTCCCAATTTGATGGGTGTGAAATGGTATCTTGTTTTAACCTGTATGTCTTTGATTATCACTGAGCTTAAGCATCTTTTCATGTGTTTATCCATAATTCTACTTTCCTCTTATGTGAATTTCTTGTTCATATCATTTGTTTATCCATGAATCTGAAACCTCCCTGCATTTCAGTTTGAAGTCCTTCAAAATAATATTTCATACTTTTCTCAGTAAAGATTATGCATGTTTTTAAGACTTATTCCTAGGTGTTTTATAGGTTTCTCTTCTATTATGAATGAGATCTTTTTTTCCCCCTGAGTATATTTTAGTTGGTTGCAGACACATCAGCCACTTTGCTGAATTGTCTTATTGGTTCTGATAGTTAATCTGTCAATTATTCTATATATTCTAAATAAAGACAATTTTATATATTCCTCTCTAATTTTTATAGTTTCTTTGTTCTTTCTCTGATCTTATTGTGATGGCTTGGATTTGCAGCACAATGTTAAATACTCCTGGAGATAGCACAACTCTGGTCTTGCTCCTGACTTTACTGGAAATCCTTAGGAAGTTCTATCATTAGAATAATGTTTGTTATAGGTGTTGGTAGGAACTTTTTAAAAAAATAAGTTTAATACAGTTCTCTTCATAGTTTTGAGATATCTTAAAATCATGAATGAGTACTGAATTTCATCATGTGATGTTTCGGGGTGTACTGGGAGGATGATGTATTTTTGACTTCTAATGTTTATAGGATATTAGGTTAAACCACGTGAAGTTGCCAATATGTGACCAGCTTTGACCTACAGGAATGTGTTTCATAGGGTTTGCCTACTATTGTAACACTGTGAGCTTTTCTAAGATTGACAAGTCCTCACATTCCTGGAATCAGTTCTGCTCGGTCATTTTTGCTTTCATACACAGCTAGATTCAATATGACACTGTATGTAAGGTGCTTAGATCTATGATCATATATGACTGATCTGATAGTTTGTTCTTCTATGGCTCTTATTCAGTCCACTATCAATATTTCTACTTGCCTCATTTAAATAAAACGATTGAGGAGATAGATGTCAATTTTTCTCTTTTCTGAGCCAGTTTAATCGTCACAGTATTAATTATTCCTTGAATTTTTTTTTTAGTTTACCTGTAAAATAGTCTATGTCTGGGTCCTTGAGACAGGATATGGGGGAGAAGTCAAAATTTTTAAGTTAACTATTGGTTTATTCAGATTTTTATCTTTTCTTGATGTTAGTACTTCTTAATCTGTCAAAATGTCCATTTTACCTAAGCATTTAGATATCTTAGCTTACAGTTGTTCCTAAGTATTTTCTGATTGTTTCACAATATTGAGATCATCTTTAACTATGTTCCTTTTTCCATTTCTAAAATTATATGTTGGTGGCTTCTTTATTCCTTGATCAGTCCTGCAAGGTTTGTATTTTTTATCTATTTTTCAAGGAACCAGTTGGTTTTATTAACAATAGCTATTGTTCTTTGGTTGTATTTTTTTCAGTCATTTTTGACTTTACCTTTAAAAAGGCCTCTTTCTCCTACTTCCTTCAGATTTATTGTTATATAATTCATGCTACCCAAGTCCTTATTTATTTTTAACCTAGGTGATGCATCAGAGATTAACAGAGGTATATTGAAAACTTCCACCATGACTGCAACTTTATTAAAAAAAAATTTTTATATTTCTAGCAGTTTTTATTTAATCTATTCATGCTATGTTATTTGGCACATAAAGTTTGTGGATTGATTGTACATTTTATTAACATAGAAGAATCCTCATTTTAATTTCCTTATGAGGTGTGAGAGAAGTTCTCAAAGTCATCTCATAATAAACCGATTTCATTTTTCTGTGCTTTACCCTCTTCCGTTCATTGCCTCCATCCCATTTTTTAATTGGGTGATCATGTTTCTCATCTTTATTTAATCCTTCCTCATCTTGGATCGCTCTATTTTCATTAATGCCTATTTTTGTGTCATATTTAAGATTCTCCCAAATCCTGTTAAGAATACAAAGTAGGAGCTGCTTTTAAAGTCTTTTTTCTTCATCGCTTACAGAGGGGCAATTAGCTCTCACTCTTCAGACAGGTTCCCTTATTCTGATCTATGGAATATTTACACACTTTCAGTTAATTTTCTTGTTAGCACACCACTGCAGAGGGAGCATAAAAGAGGGGAATGGAAATGCCCAGTGGTCTCTGGAGGGAAGCAGAGGGATTTCGTGAGAAAAGGCAAGAGGCTTCCCTGTTCCTGGTGCTGAAGTGCGTGTGTGTGTGTGTGTGTGTGTGTGTGTGTGTGTGTACCTCTTTTCTAATGCACCTGACCACTCTTGTTAGGCACCAACCAAGACGTTGCCCTACTTCATCTGGCTTGCCAACAAAAGCCACATGAAACCCAGAATGTTCCACCAAGAGGGAATGGTGGCTCTGTGTGGTCTCTCAGACTTAGTACTCTTGCAGAGGAGCCAATGGTGTGGACGTCTGGTCCCTGCCAACAGTGCCATGGCCTGTCCTCGGCTACGGGCTCTGCTGCTGCTCTGAGCTAGGTGGCTGGAGATGCGTTTTTCCCTCTGGTTTCTGGCACTCCATCCACAGTCAGGATATCACTTCGCTTACATGAATAAAAAGTTTGATTAGGCCCTTTCTCAATCTGAACTCTTTTGATATTTTATTTGGTAAAAATTCCTTTAAGTGATACGTGAATGGTACCCTTGCCTAATTTTCAGTGCTGAGCCACAATCCTCTGTTTTTCTGTCCTTTTAAACATTCCGGCGGGGCCCCGCAGAGGATGCCATTATACATATAGCCATATGCTTCATTTGCCACCTTGAGCTGGAAGTTGTCTTTCCATTCTATTGTAATTTAAAGGCCCTTCCTGTCTTGCTGATGACAGGTCAAAATTTTGGTAGGAGCTAAAATAAAAGCAATCAGTTCTGGGAGAGAAGCTGAAGTAGAGTAGGGGTATGGTTTAAAGAATTTTCACTTATTAAAGGTAAGAAACAGATCAGGGGTCACAAATGTGAGCAGAGTTATCTTGTGGGTCAGAAGAACAAGTCTACACAGACAGTTTGGAGAATTGGTCAGATACATGGAATATTACATCTTAGGCAATAAATAAGGTGTGGAGGAGGTGACAGGTCCTCCTTGGTTAGGAGCTTAGGTGTGCATTGGGGTTTCTCTGGAGAGACAAGAAAGTCCTCAGGATTAGGAATCCACCAGTGCTTTGGGTGAGTTCCAGCTGGGCAAGGGAGAGATATTCTGGGACCTGACTACCGCTCTGGGTAGCTCTTGCACACATTCCTGTCAAGGTAGACTAGAGTGACACGCTGGCCCAGCAGTGCCATGGCCGCTGACGTGGCTATAGGGCCATTCTGAATCCTATTTGGAAAACCATAACTGTGGGTGTGTCTTCATTCTGAAATAGTTCTGTACCTGTTCATGTTCCAGGTTCTCCACCCTGAGGAGAAGACTTAGAAGAGGAAGGGGTTCTAGGAAACAATCTCATCTCCCTGGGTGCTTTGCCCTCCCTTTCCCAGGCCTTGTTCTATAGAAGTTCTAGGGGTCCTGGGGGTCCTACAAGTGGTCTTTCAGCCAGGTCAGAGATACAGCCTTCTGAGGAGGATACACCAGAGGCCTGGCCACAGGAGGAAGAGGGCATTCTTCAACAAGAAGGCAGAACCCACTATTAGGAAGTTGGGGGGTAGGGGAAGCTAGGCAGGAAAGTCTGGAACATCCCCCTAAAACACAGGCATACATCCCCCTCTCTCCACAACCTTGCAGGACTACCTGGGGTCCTGCCTCCTAAACAAGTCCTCCCTGATCTCTGACCTGGGTTTTACCGCCTATGTCTCTCCCTTCTTACCCCAAATGCCTCAGAAAGTCTCGCTTCTGTCTGTTAAGCTGCTCACCTAATCCCTAACCCCTGCTCACCTGGATGGGGCAGTTGTGTGTTCTCACCTGTCAACTGCGTGTTAGCTGCGTCTCTGAATCTAGGCCACCATGGGGAAGAGGCTCAGGCACCAGCCATTACTCCGTGTGACCTCTGGCAGCCAAGGAGCCCCCTGGTCTCATCAGGCCAGACACATAGAACTGTGGCTATGTACTCCCTTCAAAACCTGGAACTTAGATGTCTCCAAAAATCCTTTCTCTGTAGGCCTGAAAACAGCCTTCATGCAAGAAGGACTCTGCATTTCATCAACTCCATCTGCAGCCCCGGAGAGAGGAAGTCACTCTGGCCTTGCTGGGACCAACTATACCCTCTGAGGCTCTAGTGTGGACGATGAACTCATGGATGGAGAGAGGCGAGGTCTGGGGGCTGCCTGAAAACACGGCCCTTGGAAATTATAAAATCTTGTCTATTGTTCACTTAAAAGGAGATGCACTGCTTTTCTGTCTGGGGAGCTAAGAGGTTGCAAAGTAGAATTAAGAAGCCAAAAATTGGGCCCAAACCCCGCTTGACCACTTAGCATGCATATTCTCTTCTATGTCAGGTGTATCTGGTCCCAACCAATCATCTCATGGGCCAAGGATAATTAGGTAAAAGTGAGAAACACTTTCCAAACGCTTACGCACATGTATGCAAGTGCGTGCGCGCACACACACACACACACACACACACACATTCTTCATTGAACACATGCTCCAGAGAGTGAGTCAAGAATAGCATCTTTGCATAAAAAGCACAGTTCACTCATCATATCTAGAGAAAATCCTAAGGGATGGGATTATTTAATGCTTTCTCTTCGGGTTCTTCAGAGTAGTGACCTCTCATTGTTTTAATGTCAAGACTTCTCGGGCTGCAGGCAATAAAACTGTATTAGGATAAGCTGAAAAAGGCTTTGGAAAAAGTTTCTTGGCATAGGATGAAAATGAACACACTCTCTGAGATTTTCCTTATAATCCATTTCAATAAGGCAGCTCTTAGAGAAACTCTCCAGAGTCTACTCTTTGATTACACACATACTCACACATCATATATGACTGGAGATACACACGGATCACATACATACAAGGACATGCAAATCATTATGTGTGCTCAGTGTTGTAACAATCCCTTTTCTATAATCAAGTCCCGACACCTCTTTGTCTGACATGTAACTTGAATCCACTTTCTTTAACCCTGCTGCCACACATGGGCTGTCACCATGGCACAATGAATTACTAGTCTTCCAAAACATATACTCAAAAATGTCCTCAGGTGCACACACACATAAGATACACTGAGACACGTATGCACACACACAGGTCCCTCAAACCAAGCTAGTACGTAGACTCAGATTCACATACATGCAGAGATGTACACATAAAAGGATTTCCATAAGCAAGTATCTACACAAATGCACATGCATATTCTATCAGCTCTTCACTGTCCAGCTTGATGGTCAGAGTTCATGATGAAAAACCTGACCCACTGGCCCCTCAAGCTGAATTTATGATTATTTATCATGCAGTCAGCCTGTTCTCTACCATATATGTATTTGAGAACAGTCAGCTCCGAAGCAAACTCGAAAGCCACATTCTTAGACTCTCACAGACCTTTCTCCTTTGAGTTCCCACTTTCTTCCAGATGAATGAGGACAATATCCTGGAACTCAGAAGGGAAGATGAAAGTGTGGGCCAATCCCACAGAAGTAAATGAGGAGGTGCTCAGCACACTGCTGCCTACTGCCACTTACATCTCCTATGAGATCTATTGGTTTTACCTTGAGGACATCTCCTTCTGACAGTTCGAATGTCCTGGCTTTAAGCTGAATGCCCTTTCCCGGCTGGGTCTGGATGGAGTAGATGCATTCGTGGTTGTTATTGTAGTTCACAGGAAAGTTGGGGGACAGCAATGTGCCCTGAGTGCCCGTGACTGAGTTCCCACACTCAGCTGCAAAGAGAATCACAATAATCACCAATTAACCCCCATCAGCTAAATCCAGAAAAGAACTCACAGTGCTGGAGGACCTTACAAGGATGACACATTGTTTGCCTTTCTGCCTGCCCAAATGCCTGGTTATCTGTCCATTTGCCTGCCTGTCTGGAGGACTGCTTATCAAAGTTTTTTTTTTTTTTTTTTTTTTTTAACATATCTGCCCACCTGTAGTTTTGCCCTGTTTCTTTATCTCTCTCGTTCTGTGGGTCTGTCTCTCTTCTGCAGGAATAGAAATGAACCCACCAGGCATCCTTTACTTTCTTAGTGGCATGAGGCAGACCTTCTCCATACCTGTTCATCTAGTATCATAGCAACACAATGACTGAGGAGGATGTCAGTGCGGTTGGGGGTGGTCAAGTGAGGAGAGATGAATCCTTTCAGTATCAGAGGCTAGAAACTCAGAAGGGGTCAATGTTGAATAATTATTGCTAGCATCTTCCAAACTTCAGTATTAGTCACAAGGACCAATCCCATAAGGTAGGCATAATTATCATCCCTGTTTTAAAAGTCAAGAATCTGGTACTTAGAAGTTCAGATCAAGTCTCTCCTTTTACCAAGAGGAGGGGGCTGAGAATTCAACCCTCCTGGTCCTGGACTTTAAGGCCACTGAAGCTTTGGAGAAAGTTTTAGCATAGACCCACTGAAACCCTGTTTCATTCAATAGCTAATGAATTCATAGCTTCCTCTCGACATCTTTTTCTCCTCCTCCAGAATTAGTCCTTCTTTCCCCATTGTTCCCGTACTTTTGTTTATAGCAGTCATCACATTTTATTTCCCCATTTGTAAACATTTCTGTCTCTTCCTGTTGATCCTTTGGGGCTGGGTCCTAGTTCTGTCTCTCTGCCTCCATTCAGTGCCTGGGCGGGGCGGGCATGAGAAGGTGAAAGGGGAGGGAGCTCAGTGGCAGGGCATGGTTGCAGAGCCCCTCAGCTGTCTCTCTAGGGTCTTTAATAGTTGTAAAGTCCTCCCTCCCCACACTTCCCTGGATCAGAGCGTCTGTTGTATTGCACCCTGGCTGCTTGTTACTTGCCTAAAGCCCCCACTCGAAATGTAAGTTACTTGAGGACTAGGGTCATGCTTAATGAATCTAAACTTCCAAGGCTTAGCCCAGATTGTCTGTAAAATAAATATTTGTGAAATGAGTGAATGAATGAATATGGAGGACACAGACCTCAGAAGATGTACAGTCCTAAAAATAATTAGGTTCCAGAAGGATGAAAATACAAGTCCAGATGGCAGGCACATTACTTGTCTGGACATATGGGGAATTGGGAGCACATCTTGAATCTCTGAGGTTGATGGTAGCAAGTCTGCTTTCTTGAAACCATCCCTTGGTGTCCCTATTCTGGGCGCAGTCATTGGTAGAAGGTTGTCCCTGAGGTCAACCAATAGGCTATACAGTTAACCCTAATTGTCCTAAGTCTGATATATACTAGGCCAAGGCAATATAGATGGGGATTGTGACACAGGGACATTCAGAGCTGAGCCTCTTGTGGTCTTGGTTACACCTATGTGTGTGTTCTCTTGTCTCCAAGGCTGTTCTTAGACCTCTGAAGACAGTGTCTGTGTCCCACAAGTCCTTACTTTTTCAGTGGGCCCTACTCCCTGAGCTCTGGCCAGTTCAGGACAGCTTCACTTTCCTAGGAGTTTATATAAGCCATTCCCATGCACTGAATGTTTGTGGCCTCAGGCCAAATCCATACACTGAAGCCCTAATCTTCAGTGCGATGGTATCCCGAGGTGGGCCCTTCACAGGTGATTGGGGTTAGTGACCACATAAGCTGAGGAAATGACCAGAGCCCTCTCTCTGCCTTGTAAGGACAGCTGCTATCTGCAGGCTGGAAGAGGAACTCGACTAGACACGGAATCTGCTGGTACTTTGATCTTAGGCTGCTTGGGCTCTAGAAACATAAGAGGTATCTGGTGTTTAAGCCACCCATGATATTTTCCTAGAGGGGACTGATCATTTGTCTTAGAGACTGTCTGCAAAGTGTCCAAATGCACATAATGAATGTGGTGAGCTGGGGCATAAGACTAAAGTGATAGCTGTGGACAGGCACCATGCGGACATTTTCTGGGGGCCTGGAGATGAGGGTGGGGATTTGGGGAGTGGGTGCTGAGGACTGTGCCCCTGTATTACTCAGTCTTGTCACGTGGGCAGCACCCTGAAGCAGTTTTCCGTTATTTCTGGAGTCACACACTATTGCTACTCAGCAATCCCTCCAACTAGGGAGAGGCATGGGGAGCAGTGGGATAAGATGGACTTTGGAGACAGACAGCTGAGTTATATCAACACTCTGAACCTCGGTCTCTTCATCTCCTTCATCTGGGCATTAATAGCATCTGTGTAAGACTACAGAGAATAAATGCATGAGATTTTATGATTAAACAAGTGAGCATGTGGGGACTGGTTAGCATACAGTAGGCTCCCAATAAGTGTGATTACTCCTCTTTTTCCCCATTAATCCCAGGTGAAACTACTCGGCTTACCTGATTCAGAGCCCTAAGTGCCTGTGTTCTGGGGCAGGCAGAAAGCCCGAGAAGCTTCTTAGGAAGTGCGTTCACAGCATCCTCACTAGTCCTGATGCCTCTTGCCCTCTGCCTAGTTCTTAAATTTGGCTTCCCTTAAACATGGGCTTTGGCATGTTATTGGACACCTTCCCTGGCCTTGGCTTCCTGCACGATAGCTCTGGGGCTCCTGCTGCCCCAACATGCTCGTCTCCTCTCCCCCACAGCCCAACACCTTGATGAGGAGAGACACAGAGCTGATAGCTTCAGATGGGGCCAGTCCTTGGCCTATCACCAGGGCCGGCCTCCCTGACAGGACCTTTGCCTCAGGCACCAGGGAAGGTACAGGAAGGTAGAGGGACATGACACTTGCTTCTGGGAGAGTTTCCAAAGTAACAGGGGAGGTGAGCAGATGCACTGAAAAGCTAAACACAGGCATCAGTGGAAACAAATAAATGTTCCGGAGAAACAAACAGTCATATGCACAGGAAAGTCCTGCCACTGACTGAGGCATCTGTGACTTCTGTCATCCTCATCAGAAGAGGTCTCATTAAGGAAAGGGACTGTGCCTTATCCATCAGTCTGGGGCTCTGGAGGCAGAGGGTTCACTCTTCTCTATCATACCGGGACTCCCAAGGACAGGGCCATGTCTCCTGCTGCAGACCAGGACTCTTGGAGTCAGGGCTGTCTCTTCCGCATGGAGTCCAGGGGCCCCTAAGGTCAAGGGCTATGTCAACCCATCACACCATGAATTAGAGCCCAAGGCTGTTCATCTCCTTCACAGCCAAGAATGTTTCCTGGTAACACTGTATGGGCTAAGTCATCCCATTTACACCCACAGTGCCTGTGGCAACTGGGAGCATCCCCAGGGTGGGCATTCCCATGAAATCTCCAGCCCGAGGCTCTGTTGCAGGGCTGGTGGTAATTAGAGGTGATTATAATTGCTGTGCATTATTAATAACACATGAAACAGAAGACAAATGTAATAATGAAAATGTTGTGAGGTGTCATGAACACACAGTAATTGGAATAATAAGTTAAAGAATGAGTTTATGTAATGAGATCAATGAGGCAAGAGTTTAAGGAGTGTGTGCATCTGTGGTCCCGGATAATCCCATTCAAGAAAATTTTCCCCCAGACCTACTTAGCTGAAGATGTTTTCCTGGAGAAGGAAAGAGCTGCTGGTGGCCAGACAGACACTGAACGTGGGGGAACGTGTAGGTCTGTATGTGTGTCTCAGTCAGGGTGGGTGGAGGCTCAGGGGTTGGTTATGGGAGAAAGGATAAACTTTGGGATGACTTAACTGGCCAAAATGGAAATCTGCATCTATTGTTTTAATGTTTGCCCTCTGGGACTGTAAAAGGTTATTGGTTATTGATAAATAACAATAAAAAGGTTATTGGGAAAATGGTGATAATTACATGGCCCCCCACTGGCTTATGCAAATTATGTCAACTACTCTGGAATGAAGCCTGTGAATTGCCATTGTTATCTGTTTTATAAGCCAGGAAGCTGTGGTGGAGGGGGTTTGGTGGCCTGCCCAAAATCTAACAGCTGGTAAGTGACTGAGCGGAGACCTGACCCTGGTGACTGTGCAGCCCCAGCCCTGTCCATCTTGCCAGCCTGCTTATGACTGTCCTTCGCTGAGCCCCAGGCTCCACAGAGAGGTCTCTGGCTGGGCTGACCTCATGGCCCCTGTTGCAATCAGCACACTGCGGCTTCTAGCTCTCTGGCATATTGGGGTTTTACGCAAGATTTTACTGTAATGCTAACGGTGAGCATTCATCCAGGCTGTGTTCCATCCGGCCCTGTGTGAAGTCCTTAGCGAGCAGAGCCATCAGCCTTACAAATGAGGACCAGCAACTGTCCCTGCTCCCTGGATATCACTCTACCTCCCCACCCCCCGGGGCCCGGAGCTCGGAAGAGTCTTCTTCAGAGCCTGGCAAGGAGGTTAGGCCTCCCATCCGAGGCCCCACTGCAAGCAAGTGTGTGCTAAGGCAGTCCCCAAACCCAAGCCTGTTGGCCTCTGGGCCCGCGTGTGTTTCACCACCTCACAGCAATTGACTAACTTTTGGCCCACCCCATTAGTGAAGCAAAATGAAAGCACGTGACCACCTACCAACACACCTTGGCAGAGGCGAACTCCACAAGCGCCGTCTGCCCCCCAGGCACGTGATGCGGGCCGTGCCCTCCAGACGGTACCCGGGGAAGCAGGAGAAGATCAAGGTGTCGCCTACGCCAAACTGCAAGCCCTTCCGGATGCTGTAGGCTGGGACCTCAGGCTCCTCACAAGGCTCCAAGTCATATTCTGGAAAAGGAGCAGGAATGCTGGGGTCAGAGACAGAATATGGAAACATATAGACACAAACACCAGGGAGAAAAGGGCCAGAGATAATGACAGACAGAGGTCAGAATACATACACACTGGCCCACAAAAGGTAAAGAGAAAAAAAAATGATTATAAGAAGAACAGAGGCAGAGAGACACACAGTGAGGTAACACCATGCTTCTGGTACTGGGGATGGCTCCCCACTGCAAGCAAAGAGAGGACACCGAGTTTCCTGGAAGCATCCTTCCTGGAAGTATTTATGAGGGTCCCTGTGACTTGACCTTTCCCTCCTCTGACCCTTCATCCCCATATTAACTCCAAGCCTCAGGGCTCAAAGACTTTCCTGCCTCTCTCTCCCTAGGCATTGACCCAGATAAATTCAATCAGCTTGGTTCTAGAGGGTCAGAATGTATGACCCAGCCGAGGTCAACTTATATTGGGAGAAAGAATCCGAATGCTTCACTCAAACTCTGTCCCAGCAATGCTGGTGCTGGAGGCAGATGGCAAGCATGATGGAATGGCACTTATCACCCAGGGATCAGCCCAGTACCTCTAGTGAGGGCACAGAAGTGACAATTTCCATTGTCCCCAAAGGTATCTCCCTTCTGGGGCACAGTGCCCCAGGGCTCTATGTAGTAAAGAGAAGGAGGTTTCCTTAGATGAGGGGAGGCATAGTGGCTAGATATGTCCCTGGCCATGACCTGGCCAGGCCCATGGCAGATGGCTTCTGTTGGAGGGACAGCGTGGGGTTGAGCTGGGCCACATCCCAGTTCCTAGAGGCCAGATATCTCTTGCCCATCCTGGGAGATCCCATGGGATGAGTAGAGACACTCTGGGAAGCAGTGGGACAAGAGTGGTGGGGTACTTGGGACCAGAGCAGTGAAAGGGTCTGCTTTTCTTCCGGAATGCCAAATTAAAGAGCTTTCTGCATAGGATTCTTAAACACAGGGATAAATATTTTTTACTACTAAATAAGCATTGGTGAAGAAGTCCCCAAATAAGACTCTAATATGTTCATTTCAAATCCCTTTCTTCTTCTTCCTCTTCTTTTTTAATTGCTGGGGTCATGAAACAGTGGAAGTGAAATCAGCAGAAGAATCACGTATTCCTAGGACAGGAGGGGATGTCCTAGTCCAACCAGTTATACTGGTGATTTTCAGAGTGGATCTAAAACACCTTCAGGGAAGATTCCCCCAAACACCTGCTTCCCAGCCCATCACAGGGAGGCCTCATTGTATCTAACCCAACAATCTTTTGCTGCAGCAAAAGTGAGGTCATTCTCCCAGGGACTGGAAAGTGGATCAATGTCCATCTGCTGGGAAGACCAGAGGCTGGCAGCAGAGGGAGAGGCAGAATATTCTGCCATCTCCTCCCCCAGGGGACCCCAACGTGCTTTACCTGCGAAGGTGATGTTGAATCCTTCGTAGGACATGGAGAAATCAGAAATGAAGCGGACCTGGGCAGTGAAGTTGCCATAGAGTCCAGCGCTGATGGGGGCCGGCAACCGTGAGCCGGTCAGCTGTCTCAGGGGCTGCGAGAAGCTGCCGTTCTCGGTGATGAGGAGGTAGTCGTGGCCACTCTCCAGGTGGAAGGTGTGGAATGTAAAGAACACACCTGTCAAGAGACCGGAAGGGTCCGGGTGACAAACTGAGATGGCTACAACAGCCGCAGTGCGAGACAGGATTGGCACAAATATTTCCAGTCCATGGACGTCTACCAGTGGGTTGGGGTGTGAGCATGCACTGATAGTCACATACAGGGGAACCAGAACGAATGCGTCTGAATGATCCAGAATATGCCATTTGCCCACAGGTCAGGGAGAAGGACACCGCCTTATGGTTGTCAAATTTGAAAGATTTATGGCTAGGTCTGTGAGAATGCTTCATAGCCTTTCACTCATTCACAGATTCTCTCATTCATTTCTTAACAAGTATTTGTATATCTGACAAGTGCTTCCTCTGGGCTAGGATCCAGGGCCAGGGAGGAGCAAGGGGATATACAAGACATTCAACAAAGAGCTACAGTACAGAGTGACAAAAGCGCTATCAAACATCATTCAGAATGTTCCGGGGGCAGAATGGCAAGCACTAAACAAAAGCGATAATATTCACTAACATTTCGGCACTAAGTATCTGCGTGGCACTATGCTATGTGTTTTATTGCCCTGTAGTTGGCCCCTATCAATTGGTAGAGAAGATCTGAAAACCCAGTTAACCCCACCAATAACTCATCTCCATTTTACACCCAAGGAAACTGAGGCACAAAGAGGAAAGGCACGTGTCCAGGGTCACCCATCTAGCAGGTGGCAGAGCTGGGATCTGGGTGCAGTCTGATTGCAGGGTTGTGTAAAACAGCTCCATGACACTGCTTCTCCCACTACGGAGAGAGAACAGGCAGGAGGGGTGGCCAGGTACTGAGATGGGTCTGGTGGTGAGAAAGATGGGGTGGTAGGATCTCAACACCCGAAGCAGCTCTTGGACCAGATCCAGATGGCCGTCTGTGTTTGGGTGGGCCTGTGTGTAAATGCATGCCCACTCACACATCAGCACGCCCATGGGCATGTATGCTGTGGGCGTGCTAAGGGCAGGTGCTTGGCTAGACTAGGGGGGCTGGATTCACTTGCTATTCAAAGTCCACGGACCAGCAGTATGGGCCTCGCCTGCAAGCTTGTTAGAAATGCAGAATCTCAGCCTCTGTCATAGACCTTCCAAATCAGAATCTGCATGCTAACAAGGTCCCTAGGAGATCTGTAGGAACATTAAAGTTTGAGGAATACTTCTCTAGATAATTAGCGACAAGTTTTTTGATAAATCATGTTTGGGTCCAAGCTCTCAATGCTAAAATATTTAAAATGTTTTCATAGTCTTGCTTCTCTATGGATGGGACCTGGTAAGCCCAGAGTTTTGGGGATTCTATGGGTGGGGGCAGGGGAAAGAGAAGCCCATAGAGGTGGTGGAACTAGGCATGCAGCTTGTAAATGCCCTGTGCCCAAGCGACTATGTTACATCTATGGACCTATTTCCTCAAGGGAACAAATCCTAAGCACCTACTAAGTGCCAGGGCTGGGCTAAGCAGTGAGAAAGATCTCTCAGTTTAGTGGAGGAGACTGACATATCCATAGTGAGAGCCCAGAATGGCGGCACAGAATAAGAGTGCTAACTAAGCCCGGAGGGTTGGGAAGACTTCACGGGGTCAGTCTTTGACAGGATGGGTATGAGCATTTTGGGGATGTACAGGTATGTGTGCCCACATGTATCCTATCCTCCTCCCAACACATCAACACAGGTGCACACGAGAAACTGTTCTCAGTCTACAGTGCTTGGGAAAAGGCTCGGTGGAAATGTCTTTCCCTCCTGGTAAAACAAGGGTTGGGTAGCGAGTGGATCAGACACAGTACAGGGAATTGGAGTTGATGAAGCGCTAAGCCTCGCACTCTATTCTTCAGCGTGCAAACACAGTCCCTCCATAGGAGTAAACATTTGGCTGGCATTCTAAGGATGAGTAAACAACTGAGATGAAGCCCCTGGGTTTCCCAGCTGTGCTGATTGCTTGAGGCTCTTTTGGTCATTGTGAGAAAATGAAGACATTGTCACAGAGGCCCCATGTTGGAGTCTGAATCCAGATTTGGTGTGACAGATGCACACACAAACTGATACTTCACTGGCGTGATCATGTCGAATCCTATGAAGGATGAGTACCACGCCAGGCAGACATTCAGAGCTGTGGAAAAAGCGTGGGCTTTGGGAGGGGGGAGGGACCCAGACCTGGGTCAACGGCCCATCTACCAGCTGAAGGGTCTGGGCCGAAGTTGCTCAAGTGTGTCCTGAGTTCTAGTTTCCTCCACCATAACATGGGGATGATAGCATCTCCTCATAGGTAACATTTAATTCTTGGAGTGAGGAACAATTAGGATAGCAGATGCAGAACCCACAGCATGGTGTCTGACACATAGTAGGTTTTCTTTTTGCTCAGCTTGTCTAACTCCTAGACAGCCTTATGGATTGAAAAAAATTTCACTTCTGGGGTCTCAGCAAGGGCCCATTCTTTGGACTCCTGAATTAGCCATTCCTTTGGCTGGGAAGTTGAATAATTCTGAATTTCATAGAGTTCAAGTTTCTCCAGCTGTTCCTCTGCCTGCTGGGGATCAATCAGAGTCAGTTACCTAATGGATTTGTTAGCCTGAGATACTCTTACAGGCATTGCCCTCTACAGAAGGGTCTGAGTTCAATTTAATTCTATTCATATAAATATTTCTTGAGTTCCTCATGTGTCAGGCATAGAGCCAGAACCTAGGGAAGCTGCAGGAAACAAGGCAGACATGTCTCCCAAAGGGCTTGGAGTCTGTGTGCGGGGAGCAGGAAGGCACAAAATCATGTGGGAGCCCACGGAGGGGAGCCCAGCTCACACCCAGGCCTCGGAAGAAAGGGTCTGGAAGGCTCATTATAGGAAGTGAGTTCAGAAGATGAAGAGCTGGCCACACAAGAGGGGTGGTAGAGATGGTGCAGGAGGGAAAGTGTTCCAGGGAGAAGAACAGCATCCCAAGACACAAAGCTCTAGAGGACAACAAAAGTCTGGGAAGTTCTAGGAACTGAGAGAGCTTCAATGTAGCTAGGACTTAGTATTTACAGAACTCAGAAGGAGGCTGAGAAAGGTGAGCAAGGGCTATAGGCTCACACCAGCTATTTTATAACTTCAAGCTTTATACTAAGGGTCTGGTAAAGCCTTTAAATGGTCCTAAGGAAGAAGTGACCGGGTCAAACATCAGTGACCCTGTATTGATTCTCTGCCTGGAACACCTCTTGTCCTGGCTAATACTTGTTCATCCTTGAAGACTGGCCCAAGTTTCAACTTCAGGACACCACCTAACCAAGCCCTAGGGTGGTCACTGGATGTTTGCTACCCTTATCCACTCTTGGCCATGGTACGTTAGATGGACTCTAATCTTCCTGAAGGCAGGCAATGCCAAAGTGGTTCAATGCCAGGTTCATGCCACTGGGTTTTCCTAGCACCAAGTTTAAGTGCAAGTATGACATAAGCATTTGCTCAATATTTGAATCGCATTGACTTCTAGACAAAGACACATATAGAAAGGCATAGAGAAACATACCCCGCCCCCCCATGATTACAGATGCCAGACAGAAAGAAAATCACTACTACTGGGGGATGTTCCTTTAAGGATTATGAGGGGCTACCTTTCTTGCCCTCTTGATGCCACAGAGGAGCTTCTGGCTCCCCTACTGGCCCACTCTGGCCAAGACTTGCTGGAAACAGCTCTGCAGGATGAACAAGGATGCTGCCCTAATCCCTCCTCTCCTCAAGGAGAAGGGGACAACCAGGCCTCACCCTGACTGCCTGCAGGGTCCTTTCTCCCCAAGAAGCTGCATACCACCCTAATCCCAGTTAGGTCAGGCCTATTAGAGGAAAAAGTGAAGTCCTTAAGCACACGTGGGGAGACTTTGAGTGACTTTTCTTATAATTTTTTTTTTTACACAAATACTATAGTTTACATGTAATATTTTTATTTCTCAAAATTAGAAAAAATGGAGAAGATAAAAATAAGAGAGTAGTGGCACTAATGTCTTGAGGTATAACTTTTCAGATAATTTTCTGTACACATATCCTGGTTTAGTTTTTATAAACTATGTTCTTTTGGCAAACATCTCTTTAGGCTTAACAATGTAATACAACTACACCTGTAGGTCTTTATTTTTTAAACTTTTTTTATTTTTAAAAAATATTTTATTACTTTTATTTTAGAGAGAAAGAAAGAAAGAAAGAGAGGAAAGTGGGCCAGTGGGAGAGGGAGAAAAGAATCTTAGGAAGATTCCATGCTCAGCACGGAACCCAACATGGTCCTTGATCCCCCAATCCTGAGATCATGACCTAAGTTCAAATCAAGGGTTGGTCACTTAACCAACTAGGCCACCCAGGCACCCCTACCCTGTAGGTTTTTAAATATTCTCTCACATTATGGCTTTTCATAGCTGCACAGTGTTGCATTATATATAGGTATCATATCTTTATTTAACATTTCTTCATTGACGGACAATTCAGTAGCTAACTAATCCTCCAATTAGTAAAGTATTTTAGGAAGCACCCTTGCAGCTAAATCTTGATGTACAGTTGTACATATTTTTTTCAGATATATTCCAAGGAGTGGAATTGTTGGGTCCAAAAGCACATATATTTTGAAAACTTTTGAATCATATCATGGAACCATCATCCAGAGAATTTCAACCATTTTATACAATGTCAGTGCTGAAGAAGAATATTCATGTCTGCACACTGTCTCCCATACTGTTATGATATTCTCTGCTGACTTGAAAAAAGAAATGGTATTTCATTACTGGTTAAATTTGCATGTCTTTAATTATGAGTGGGGTCAATGTCCTTTCATCTCTATTTCTTCTACTCTGAAGCATTTATAGCTTTGCTCATTTTACAGGCCTAGAGACCAGGTGCGTCTTTCTTTAGGATTTTTAAGAGCTCTCCATGCATCAGGTTGGTAATCTTTAGTTGATTATTTATGTTGAAAGTAATTTTGTCCACTTACTGTCTGAATTTTTTATGGCCCCCCCCCTTTTTTTTACGTAAATCCACTCAAAGTTTTATTTAATCAAATCTTAAAGTCTTTGCCTTTATGGATTCTGCTTTTAGTATTACTCTGTATAGTACATCCGCACCTGGGGTTAGATTTTTATGTTCTTCTAGTATTGGAATTTATGTGGTTAAATGTATGAGGTCTGTTTGGTTCTTTTCTTTTATTCCCAAGTGTTTAAGTCTAGTGTTTAAAAACCATTTATTAAATAATCAATCCTCTCTTCAATGGATTGGAAATGACACTTTAATTATATACTACAAACTGTCTCTCTCACACACATACACAAGTGTGCATGTGTGTGCATGCACAGTCTCACACACATACACACACATAGGACTTTACGTCTGGACCTTCATATGCCTGCATTGGTTTGTGTGTCCATTCCAATACTCATACCACATTGTTAAAATTATTTTAGCCAAAAACATTTTACTATCTGAAAGAGTTACTCTTTTAAAAATTTTTCATGGCTTTTCTACATGTTAATTCTTCTAGATGAGAGGTTCTTATTCGAGGGCATGCATCAGATTTACTAGTGAAGTCTTCAGAAATCAAAAATGCCTGTTTTCCATCTCCAACATGGAAAATCAAAACATCTACAGTGCAGTCTAAGCATTAACATATTTGCTACAGTGCAGAGGGGTTAAGAACTGTGACCCTGGATGAACTTTAGAATAAACTTCTGAGGATAGAAGCCATATGTGCCTGGTTACTGTTTATTCCCAGCCCGAGTCTGCCACATGGGTGGCATTATTCAATTAATATTTGCTGAATCAAAGACTATATTATTTCCTGTTTATTTCTAACCAGCACCCGTCCTTTGAACTTGGGTTTCCAAAGATTATTCATGTGAGGGAAGTTGAGGTAACAGTCCAGACTGGTGAGGAATATGAAAACATGGCATCTGAGGAACAGCTGAGCTATGTAAGAAGAGGTTCACGGGTCCAGTGTCTGAAGGGTGAACATGAGGAGAGGGGGAAGATGGATCCTATTTTCCTCCAGCACACAGAACAAGGAAAAAAGTTTCAGGAACATCTAATAGGCTATTAGGAGGGGTCAGATCTATCAAAAAATGACACCAGGTGCCTATTTGCTGAATGTGTTGGCCACCTTCCCACTGCTGGGGCTGTTTAGGCAGGTGTGGTGCCATCTTGTCGGGAGCAATTAGAGAAGATTTCTGCATTATGTAGGGTTTCATAGCTGGTAATTTCTACAGTACCTTCTAGCATGAAGATTTTAGATTCTTAAAAATATTTGTGGAATGTATTCTGTGATTCAAAGAGATGGGAAGCTTATGGGAGTATTCCGGTTGAGAAAAATTCAGACCAAATGCTGAGGTCACTACATAGGGAGATCCCCACTGAGGCCACCTTGACCTGGAGAACATGGGGTTCTGACCATGTCACAGTCCAATACTTGCTCCAGGCCTAACCACTCACCCTTGCCATGGGATGTTTCAATAATCCAGGTACAGTTCAAGTTGTTGGGGTAGAAGTCAGGAAACCCTGGTGATAAGATGGTCCCACTGGAGCCTTGAATGAAGCCACCACAGAGTGCTACAGGAGTAAAGACAGTGTTGAAAGATTGGAGTGGCCCAGGGAGCTCCCTCACACCACCCTATATCCCCATCCCCAACCAATCCTCCTGGGAGCTGCGGAGCCATCTTCTCTCAACCCTCAACCCTCACTAATGGGTGGGAGAGTCAATGCCCCTTCTAGCTCCTGGTCTTCCACAGCAGGAAAGGAATCCACTACCTTAGCACCCCTTTGCAAGGTGTGTCTCACCTTCACAGCTGGGCAGGGCCCGGCTCCACTGGAAGTTAGGCTCACACTCCAGGGGCTCTCCGTCACTTAACGTGTAGCCTGAGTCACAGCTGAAGGTCACTAGAGCGCCCACATAGAAGTCATTTCCATGGCGCTGCCCATTTACAGGGATCCCTGGATCCAGACAGTGGTCTGACTGCAGTGTTATAGCTGGAAAAGAGAGCCCACAGCTGGAATAGACAGCTAACCATCACCACAGAAGGACCCTAGCTGGCCCACAAAGGGAGGGAGGAGAGAACCCTGATTTACAGAAAGCTGAGGTTGTCATTTACCCATGTGTCAAGTGTGGCTGTCGACATCTGCTAAGACATCTGAAGACCTGTTTCTCAAAGAAAATAAGCTGATTCTAGTATTTGTCCATCCGTCCATTCATTCAATTAACATAAGTTGAGTGTCCACTATGGTTTAGACACCATGCTAAGTCTTGGGGATACAGACATGATTAAGAACATGGGGCTGCCCTCATAGCGCTCTCGACCAGCACTTTCTCTACTGGTCTACAAAGAGTGGAAGGGACATCCATCTTGTTCAACTGAGGCAGCAGAGATGGATGCAGAAGGCGATGGGGGAGTGAGGGTGAGCGAGAGATGCTATCACATTTCAGCTTCACCATCCTCAAACACTGTCCCCAGATAGCCCAGCATGGTGGTTCCCAGTCACCTGCAGGTAGAAGAGGCTTTGTGGTATGTGGGTCATCAGACTTCACTCTTTCCAAAGGCTCCCCTCTGAGCTCCTATGGGCTCTGACAGATGCTGAGAGTAGGCGAGTGCCCCCCAGGAGCACAGGCTGAGGAAGCCCCTGGGATCGGGCCAAGTTGGGGACCCACTGCTGGAATAGTCCGTGGTCCCTGCACCCTCCTCCCAGCCCACCTTGTCATCTGCCTCCCTGCCAATACTCACTCTCATAGCGGAGCTGGAAGCCGATGTCTGAGTGACTCTTATCGGTCGAGAAGAGGAGGTAGAGGTAGTTGCTGGTGCTGATGAGGAACTGGGGGACCTGGGTCCCATGGTAAACCCCGATCAAGGGTGATGAGTATGTCCGCCCATCTCGAACTTCCAGAGTATCATAGTTGACCTCGGTTTTAAATCTGCCAAAGATGGGAATGTAGACTTCTTGAGAAACCTGAGGCTTATTAACTTGCAAATGAAAAAAGGCCCTACCTGGCCCAGGACTTCAGAACAATCAGATTTTGGCAGGCTGGGACATTTTAATATAATCTGCACACATTCATTAGTGATAGGAAAGGGCCTTCTCCACTACATTTAGCCTCTCCCCCACCTCCGATGGCTCGGCACTCTCTCAGTCCCCCCTGTGGCTTGAGCCAAGACACATCTTCAGACTTAAAGGAACGACTAGTCTCATGGGGGGGGGGTCAGAATGTTCTAGGCCAGAATTCAGTAAACTATAGCCCAGGGCCAAATCTATTCTATAGCCTGTTTTTGTATGGCCTAAGAGCTAAGAATGGTTTTTTAACATTTATAAAGTGGTATGTTTTAAAGAAAACAGAAAATATGCAACATATAACCACAGGTGGCTTACAAAACCTAGAATATTTACTATTGGACTCTCATGGAAAGGTTTGAGCACTGCTATTCTAGGCCATGGATGCTTTGTCTGGAAGAAGTTTCTGCTCATATTTGGGTGGCTACTTTCCCCACTGAAGGGGCATGCCTGGGGTGGGAACAGGAAATGCAGCATATGAGCAGGATTTGGGTCAAAGGTCAGGAAGCTGCCTTTGTATGCTGCCAATTTTAGAGTTATACTCCTCAGATGCCAATGCCTGCTTCAACATCTGATGGTGTCTATCTGCCCACTCTCTGTCACTGGGTGTGAGGGGGACAGAAGGGCTCTGATATCCCAAGTGATACCCTACCCACCCTTCTGTTCACTTCTCCGGTCATGAACAACACAAACCCCACTACTGAGGTGAAACCAAGGCCAAGCGCAAAGCCCATATGGCCTGTCTCCACCCAGGGCAATTTGTTCCAAAGTTCTCTGACTTTGCTAACATTTCAGTGAGCATGCTGATCCTCCGCCCTCAACCCCAGGCTCCCCTCCACCACCACTCCTAAGAAATCTACCCACCCCACCCCACCCCTGGCTCTGTTCCCTCCAAGGCTGTGGTTGCAGGCACCTGTCGAAGGTGATTTTGATGGGGTAGCCTGGCTGGGCTTCAATCACCCAGGCACAGCTGAGGGCATCCTTGTAGAAGCCAGGCCAGCCCGGGGACAGGATGGTGCCACTGGGCGAAGTCAGATGACCACCACAGGGAGCTGGGGAACAGAAGGGAGAGAAACAACTTTCTTGTGTTGGGGGGGACAAATGAACAAACAAATAAAAACTCTCTCTATAAAATGTTATCTGCCAATAAGTATTGTTTTTGTTTTTATGGAAAATTACATAAACTATATAAACTGTGAGTTCTGTCTTTTGGGACCTTTATAGACATGCTCAGTTACATCATTTGGACTTTTATTAAAGGCCAGAGGGGAGAAATAAAAATAATCCTTTAAACAAAGTCTTCTGTCATTCTAGGAGGGCTGAAGTACAGCTAATATTTGGGTTGCACTGGTTTTTCCTTTCCTCTTTGCTCCTTGCATCAGGCTTGTGGCAAAAGCAGAGATCCCGCCACCTCTGGCACGGGCAGTGGGCAGATCCCCAAGCTCAGCTCGGAGCTCGGCTGTGACCTACTCCACTGTAAGTTCCTTGAGGGCAGGGGCCTTGTTCATGGTCTTTCCAAATTTGGAGTCCCCAGCATTTAGCCTAGAGCTTGGCACACAATCACCCCTTCATGGCAGGAATCAGTAATCATTGCTTGAATGAATGCATGAATGCATGGAAGGATGAATGAATGTGGTTCATGGCAGGTGATTCCACAAGACACTGGGTAGTGCAGACATGTTTCTGATCCTGCTCCGCCTGTCCTCTCAGTCCCTTGGTCGGTCGGTCTCACTCTTCCCATCCCTCAGCTTCCTGTTCCCACCAGCACCCTTCCTTCACCATCGCCTCCTCCTACAGCTGGACCCTTGGCCCTTGCGGTGCTCATCAGAGCGAGCCCTGTCCTCCTTCTGATAGGTGGTCAGATTTCACAGTGCATGCCTTTTAAGTTATCTTAGGTCACGTGACCACTTTGACCAATCACACGAGAGCGGTAGTGGCGCACGTTCCGCCCATAGGAAAAGTTGAGGAGCTGGCGCCAGATTTGCCATTTTCTGCCTCGTTGATGGTGAGAGCAAGTGTCAGGATGGAAGTCCCCTCGGGCTGGGCCTTTAAGTGACAAAGGGGCAGGGCCCCTGATGGCCAGTGTTAAACATGCAGCTCAGGCAGCCTATGTGAGTACCAATTCCTGTTTTTAAGCCACTGAGATTGGGGGCTTGTTTGTTAACGCACTCTAACCTTACCCACCTGGTACCTCCCCAGGACCGACGAGGAGGATGCCGGCACCAACCACCACCCACACTGTGGCCATCGTCACCACCACGGCCATTCATGGACTCACAGGGACAGTCATGCTCACTCTTCACAGAACACAAATCCTGCAAGGGTGGCGCTATTAATCTCCCCCATTTTACAGCTAGGACAGGTTTATGGAGGTGCAGCAACCAGCTCTGCTTTAGTTGGTGATAGAGCCTGGACTCGGACCTAGGAAGACACCATAAATCCAGAGATCCAAAACTAAGCAGCCTTCCACTTTTCGAAGAACCCCTGTGTCCTTTGAAATTCCTTACTATGGAGCTATCAGATGCCAAAAATGTCCTAAACAAGACGAGGAAGAAAATGAAGAGCTACTCAGTAGTTGTTTTTTTCTGCAGGTTTTGTTGTTGTTGTTGTTGTTGTTTTTTGTTTTTGCATGTTTCCCTAGTTAATCAGTTTCATAACACAGGATCAAATATACTGCACTCTTCCTCTCTCAATTCTATGAACTTCTTGGAAAGACTGAAAATAATTGTCAACATTCTTTTTTAAAAGACTTATTTATTTATTTTAGAGAGTGAGGGGGGAGATTGCGGGGGGGGGGGGGGGAATCCCAAGAAGACTCCCACTGAGCACAGAGCCTGACAGTGGGCTAATCTCACCATACTGAGATCATGACCTGAGCTGAAATTAAGAATTAGAGGCTCAACTGACTAAACCACCAAGGTACTCTGATTGTCAAGCATTCTTAACAGAGTGTTACATTAGGAAGTTTAATTAATCTAAGAACAGTAATACAAATGATATGAGTAGAAACTCATATCAATGACTTACAATGCTACGTTATGTGTATTATTTCATTTAAAACCACATAACATTTATGCAGTATTATGCCCATTTTATAGATGAGAAAACTTAGACTAAGTAGGCTAAGAGACTAGATCAAGAAGTAATGAAGTGAGAGCTGGGATTTCACTTCAGGACCTCTGTCTCCAAATCCACCTGCAGTGCATAATGGTACTACAGCCACGGCTGGCAGCAATGAGCTCACTGGGATTGAGAGTTCACTGTGCATCAGGACTTGACGAGGATTATCTTTGTGACAAATGCAACACTAAAAGACAGGTACTATTGTTATTCTCGTTTTGTAGGTAGGGATTATCACCCCACTTTTAGTAAGTTAAGACATGGAGAAATTAAGTAATAACACAGCATTTATAAAAACATTGAGGGAGTAAATTGCACAAGGGTATTGTCACTTCCTGGGTAACCCCAGTTTTTAAGACCCATCTCTGCTCTCACTGAACCTGCTAGTACATTCCTCTCTTTGTCCAATGGACAGGTGAGACCTTGGAGGTGTGTGTTTGTAGGGGGCTACTACTCAGTCCTTGGATTCCCATGCATAGCCTCAGTAGGAAAAGGGACTCTCTCGGATTCAATTCAGCACAGGCCCAGCCTCTTGGATTGTGGACTGTGATCTCCTTACTTACTTTCCAGAAAACTGTAGATCACATGGTCACTTTCTGTCTAGGCTACCCTCCATTCAGTGCACAAATCAATTTTGTATAGTTTATTTCAACTTAAATAAAATGTGAATTTTGTTAAAAAAAAAATAACAAAACCCTATCTAAAATCTCCAGATACGGAAACCCAAATCCTGCCTTTGGTCACCACTTTGCTTTTCTCTGGTGTATTGTTTTACTGCCTTGCTGGTTCTTCTTTTCTCCTGCTCATGTGCTGCTCAAACGACCACTCTATGCATTCAGTCCTTCATATTCTCTGGTTCATCTTCACGGTGACAGGTGTCAGGCCGGGAGGAGTAGGCAAGGATCCTAAATGCAATGTCTCCTTAACGATTGAAAAGATGCTCAGCCTCATTCTAAGGGAATATATATATTAAAACTGCAATGAGAGAATACTTCTCATCCATCACATAGACAAAATCTGAGTTCAAGGACACATGAAACTCAGGGAAAGCAGGTATTCTAGCACCTTGCTGGTGGAAAATGTTGTGCAAAATGGCACAACTCCTGTGAAAAGAAATTTGGTAATATATAGCAAAATTCCTATGCATTCACTCTCTGACCCTGCTTCTAGAACTCTATCCCAAAGATATTCTTGCAAATCTATGAAAAGACATATATATGTACAAGGCTATACAAAGCGGCATGATTTATAGTAGTAAAAGGATGGAAAGAGCCCAAATGGGAGGCAGCAATAGGGAGCGGACTGAATGAACTGGAGTAATCAACAAGATGGACGGGCAGCTGTAAACAAAAATGAGGGATAGTCTATATAATGTCATGGAGTGGTCCCCAGAATATATTAATAAGTGAATAAAAACCAAGGCAACGAGGTAAAAAATAATCCCATGATTTCATTTATTGTAGAGAGGGGTGGGAGACACACACACACACACACACACACACACACACACACACACATTGACTCATATTATAACAACTGATGAAAGAATGAGGCCCAAACTCAAGATTATCTATGGAAAGAAGGAGGGAACAGGGTGGAGAGTAAAGGAATAAAAGCTAGACTTTCTCAGAATATATCTTCTTTCAGAGGTTTAAATTTGGAACTATGTAAATATTTTTCACAACTAAAGAGAAAGATTTAAATTTGATAAGCAAGCTCTCAAAACTCAAAAGCAGAGCGAAATAAATGAATACAGTACTGTGTCAGTTGGTGGCATAATCGCACATGAAGAAACTAGCGAAAGAGATTTTAAAACACAGCCATCCCTAGTTGGGTCTAGGAATGAGAGGAATTATAAGTAAAACAACTTAAACCATTTTCAGTAATCACACTGATGTAGTGGCTGTGTCATTCTGTGAGTCTTGGGTGTGCAGTAGGGAATGGGAAATCATGCTGATGTTGTAGGGAACTGGAATTTTCAGCAGGAATGAAAACAGGTACAGATATGACATGAAGAAAGTAAAAAATGAAGTATTCTTACATCTGAAATGAAATAAACCCATTATGCATTTTTATCTTAAAAAAAAAAAAAGATTCTTTAGCTCTGTTCATTGGAATGCCTTAGAGACAAGGGCCAACTCAATAGGAATAATTATCCCCAGCGCCCAGATTGTCAGTATCACTTTCCACCGAAAAGGGATTAGGGCTCCTTGGAGAAATGGCTGCTTCCAGGTCAGGGAAAGAAAATGTTCAAAATGAGGTTGGGCCACTTTCAGAAAGGTACCACTGGCCAATGGGACAGTTGGAATGTCGGTTAAAGTGATAACTGCAATGGATTTAATTATATAAAATATGTTTAAACACCCTGAACCATAATGGTATTTAAAAATGTTCAACTTTATGTCAGGGAATCGACTCATTGAATAAAAACCGGTAAATAAAGGAAAATAATTAAGTTTTTCTCTGCCTTTCCTTCATGAACTGTACCTCAGGGTAACCAAATAGTTGATGAGGGCGAGTTTTCTTTAAATACTCCAGCTTATAAAAGAAGATGAAATGATAGCATGTGGGCATTTTGCGATCCCATTGCTGGCTCCTAACATCCTCAAATGAGAGACAACCAGACATTATGCGTCTCTGATGGTGGCACAGAGCCCTGCCCGTAGAACATTCTGGTTGAAAAATGGAAACTAAATCTGATTAGGTTTTTAGATCCTACTGCCAATTAAAGGAAATATAAGAGAGAGAGCGGATCATGTTAAACAACCTCCCAGGGACATAATGGTCAAAATTCAGAGTGCAGGAGACACCTCAGAATAAACGACCTGGCTTCTTCCACAAAATATCAGAGGCGTGGGCACAGAGGTCCACAGGTTAATTGAGCTGACACATATGTGCTACCTGTAATGAGTGAACCTAAGCAGGATTCTGATTTTTTAAAAAAAATCTTTAAAATAAAGTGTTAAACAATCATGGAAATTTGATTGTATTAAGTAACTCTTTTTACTTTTTTAGGACGATGGTATTGCTGTTATGTTATAAAGGGCTCTTTTTATCTGTTAGAGATACACACTAAAATGTTGTGGATGGGCTATTTTGCCTGAAATTTGCTTCCCAATAATCCTAGAGTGGGGGAGTGGCAGGGGCAGCAGGTAGGGGTATGAATGCAATGGAACAGGCTATGACTTTGTAACTGGTGAAACTGGGTGGTGGGCACATAGGTGCATCAATTCTGTTTGAAATTTTCCACGCAGAATGTGGGGCAAAAAAAGGAAATGCACACACTCACACTCAGACCTCTCAAACTCACACAGCATACACACTCACACAGCATACACACTCACACGCACAAGGGGGAGGTTTCCTGCCTTGAATAGAGATAAGAGTGCAGGGATAAGACAAAGGGACCCAGTGCCTGGCACACAGCAGGTGCTCCATAAATACTTTGTCAAAGGAATGAAACACTGGTTGAAAGGTAGAAGACCAGGTATTATGACTGAATTGTGTCCTCCCAAATTCACAGGTTGAAGCCTTAGCCCCAGTATGACTGTTTGGAAATAGGGCTCTTAAAGAGGTAGGGATGAAGGTTAAATAAGATCATTAGGGTGTGACCCTGACAGGACTGGTATCCTTCTAAGAAGAGACACCAGGGATAAGCACACAGAGAAAAGGACATGTGAGGACACGGCGAGAAGTTGGCCATCTATAAGCCAAGGAAAAAGTGGCTTCAGGAGAAAGCAAACCTGCTGGCACTTTGACCTTGGATTTCCCGCTTCCAGAATGGAGAGAAAACAAATTTCTATTGTCCAAGCTACCCAGTCTGCAGTATTTTGTTACAATGGCACGAGATGACTAAAACACCAAGCTTCTCCATGACGGACACTAACATCATGCCAGGCCAGGAGCAACTGGGCACAGTGATGGAACACAAGAATATGAAGAACTAGTCTTCTTTGAGCCTCACGGGTGCCGGACACTGATTTATGTGCCCTTTTTCTTTTCCTGTATGTTCATCTTCACAACAACCATGAGGGGGGGTACTGGTATTAGCCTCATTTCAGAGAGGAGGAAACAGGAACAGAGAGCTAATGGGTCCAGAAACACACAGCTAGGAAATGGCAGAGCCAGGATTTAAACCCAGCAGACTGGCTCCAGAGCTTGTGTTGCTAGCCATTGTGGGTGTGGACATGGGAATGCCCAGCCGTCGGAGGGGTTTTAGGTGAGGACATGTCTAGCGTGAACAACCAGAACTCATGAAAGCCTTTTCTGGTGGCCTGCTACTCCACTGTTTGTGGCAGCATGAAAGGTGAGTGAGCTTTGGAGTCAGACAGACCTCACTAGAGGATTCAAAGTGATGGTCTGGAATCAGAGTGCTTGGATTGGAATCCTGACTCTCCCATTCATTTAGCTGTGTGACCTTGGGCAAGTTATGTAACTACTCTGTGTTTCAGTTTCCTCCTCTGTGAAATGAGGACAATACAGTACTTACCTCCAAGGTTGTCATGAGGATTCAGTAGGGCAACGTATGCAAAGCACTTGGCCTCGTATTTAACATGTAGTAAATGCTTAACTCTTATCAGCTGCGGGATCTCAGGCTGGTCAATTCACCTGGCTGGTTTGCAGCTTTCTTGTGCTTGGAGCCTAACAACATCTTTCTCCCGAGAGTGGCCAGAAGATTCAGTGAGATAATGTTAGAAACTCAGTTAACTACCCTTACTTCTTCCTTGGAGGTCTAAATGAGCTACAACTATCACTTGGATTCCTCTTGTGGGAATGGGGAGAACTGGCCTTCTGTCTTTTTTATAGGACTTTTTAATTTTCTGATTATAAAAGTAACACATCTGGTATATACAGCAGAGAAAAACAATGTGGACATGTTTACACCAAACAGTCAAAACATTTTCCTCTAGGGAGCGGGATGGGGAAATGAGAATTTTCACTTTGAACTTTATCTCACTTATGTATTGCTTAAATTTTTTGCAACTACCAAATATTACTATAAAAATGAGAATACACACTCACTGTAGATAATTTATCTCCTTTTCCCCCTCTGTGTATTTTTTTCCCCTCTGTGTATTTCTTATATAAGCAGCATTTTTTTTTTAAAACCTTTTTGAGGTTCTTTGTCTTTTTTTTTTTTTTTTTAAAGATTTTATTTATTTATTTGACAGAGGGAAATCACAAGTAGGCAGAGAGGCAGGCAGAGAGAGAGGAAGGGAAGCAGGCCCCCTGCTGAGCAGAGAGCCCGATGTAGGACTCGATCCCAGGACCCTGGAATCATGACCTGAGCCGAAGGCAGCAGCTTAACCCACTGAGCCACCCAGGCGTCCCTGAGGTTCTTTGTCTTTTAATAGGGAGTTTAATTACCTTTACTGTCATAACTGATACGTTTGTTTTACTGCTGTCATTTTGTTTTATGCTGTCAATTTCTGATACTTCTCTGTCTTCTCTGTCTCTTGCAATAGGCACTATGTTTCATTTTGTTTTAATTTTCTTCTGGGATAGGAAAAGGTGAAACTTGCTTTTTATCCTACTTGTGCATACTTAGAAGTATTTCATAAACAGGGTTGAAACTATATTCTCTGTAGTGAAATAATCCCAGAAAAATACAGAAACAGTGTAGCCAAGAGTCTGGGTCTGAATTGTGGCTCCACTACTGACAAGCTGGGAGGACTGTGGGCAAGTGACTTAACCACTCTGGGCTCCAGTGGGGACTGCAACTACACCTGCTTCCTACCGGGTGCTAGGCTAACATGAAAGGACACCTGTAAAATACTGATCCTAGTGTGGTATGCTTACTTGGTTCTTTCTGGAAAAAAATAAAAATAAAAAAGAAGACGACGACGACAAGGAAGAGGTGGATGGGGGAGAGGGATAATCAGGCGCACCTGTGTAGATGCCTTCACTTTTTAAAATATATTGCTGACTTTAAACATATGGATCCCCTATGTCCCTCTGTTCTCTAGACAAGATGTCAACAAACTACAGCTCGGGGGTCAAATCCAGCCCATCCACTTAAGTGGTGTCTATGGCTGTGTTTGCGTCACGGTACCAGAGTTGAGACCCACACGGCCCGGAAAGCCAAAGCTACTCCCAGCTGGCCCTTTAAGGAAAAGTTTGCCGGCTTGTGCCTTAGAGCCACCAGATGATCATCCTTCTTTCTAAATTGAGGAGAAGATGCCATTTTCTCCCTTGTCCCATTATAGCCTCTCAAAAGCTAAGTGGCTCTTGGCATATATTAAAAGATTTTTTAAAAGACCATTAGCTTTTGCATTTAATTGTCCACAAGGTGGGGATACTTAATCAAAAACAAAACTAGAAAAATGGAAAAGACAAAAGATGCTGATTACAAAGCCGGGTTCTCCCGATGCTGGGATACAGGGGAAAGGAGCCACAGAGGGGCCAATCCCAGGGGCTTCTCTACCCCATCTACTCCACTGTTTTCAGTCTGGTTTTGGCCACCCGAGGTAGGGTCTCTGACTTTGGCTCTTGGATATACAGCTTCCCAGATTCCTAAAAACCAGCTTGGCAGCAAATACCCACCCCTTTGAGGAAACTGAGCAGACTCTCCCCTGTGCCAAGTTCATGGTCTCTCCAATGGGTTGCTCCCTATGCCTGGTTGCCTGTGGTCCTCCAACCTCAGCGTTCCCATCCTCCCAAGGGAATGGATGGGATAGTTTTAGTTACAAAATTAGGACTTTGCCCATGTAACAGTGGATCTAATCCTCTCATGCACTTATACGTGATCTCAAGTATCTCACTGCGCTGACGGAAGTAGGGTCTAGGGGTCCCTGATTCAGGAGGGCGGCCCATGCCAAGAAGTGGGGTCTGCAGTTACCAAGCCCTAGTGTCTCCCAGTGTCTCCTAGTGTCTCCACGTCCACTGGAACTGAGCCCCTACAGGCTTGGGGCACGGGGAGCCTGGGCTTCTGTCCTGGAAGAGAATCTTGGTGGGGAGACAGGACCAAAGGTCAGGGAACTGGTAAAGAAAAATGAAATGGTGGTGAGACCAAGCATCCAACAGCATGGTCCAGTAGTGGCCCCCGAAGAACAAAAGGAATTAGGAGAAGGGAGAGATCCAGAGAGCGAGAGACAGCAGGGAAGATGTCTTGGATGAGATGGACCAAGACAAGGACAACCAAAGAGGTCAAGGGAGAGAATAAGGGAGAATGAAGGGCAGCCTGAAGGATAAGTGGACAATCCTCCAGACCCTGGGCTCTGCACAGTGGCTTTGCAGGGTCATCGGCTTCACCCATAAATGATTCCATCACACATACATGATGACCCCACTGTTGTCAGCGATGGCATGATTTCACCTGCTAGTTCCATGGCTGAGAATGGCATTTCCAATAAAGCTCATTTCACTGGGGAAAATGGCTGTGATGTTGTGTGGACCTCATTGTGGGAACTTGGAGGGCAGAAAATAGTCTGTTCATGACATGATTGGGGCAGGCGCCTGCAAGGATGGAAAGATACCACTTGAACCCCCCAAAGTGGAGTGATATTCATCTGATTGGCCTCATGAAGAAATGGTTAAAATCATGCTCACGGCCAACACTAATCGATCGTTCCCTCTCTGCCAGACATAGGTCCAAGGTCAGTGGGTGCTCACAACAACCTGTGAGGAGGTTGCTGTATATGGCACCGTATAGATGGGGTTACAGAGGCCGAAGGGGTCAAGTCATTTGCTCAGGGTGCCTCAGACTGTAAATTTCAGGGTGAAGGCCAAGGGCAGTCTGGTGGGAGTCAGGCTCTGGAGGCCATTAGGGAGAGACTAACCTAATTAAAAGGACTTTCCTTCATTCATCCATTCAGTAATTTATCAACCAGTATTGGCTGAGCATCTAAGAGTCTAACAATTTGCCGGTTATGTGGCTGTGAGGCAAGGTAGATCTCCTAACCTCATGGAGCTTACAATCCAGGGACAGCAAAGCCAACCGTTTTGAGTACTTTACACCAGAACTGCCCTATATAATGTACCTTGCTCTCATCCCCTCCCTTCTGTGTTCAGCTGGAAAATACAGAGGCGCAGAAGGAAAAGGTGATTTGCCAGGATTCCGTGGACTTGAAAGCCTACCTTAACTGCAGACCCTCTGCCATGTGCACTGAGCAGTCAGCGGTCTCTCCTCTCCCTTCCCCCACATCAGCTCTGGGGCAGTGCTTGCTCTAATGCTCCCCTCTTCTTCTCCCATCCTTCCCACCTGCTGGCTGGGGTGCACGGATTTGGGTTTGGGGACTGGGTATGGAGAGAGGTCATTTAGGTCTCCATCTCTGTCCATCACATGAAAAGAGAGGAAGCAGATTTCTGGCTCCCCAAAGTGGAGAAGTACAAGCCCCTGCCTCCATGTCCATGGTCACTGCCTCCTAGGGGCTGGTGGATGCTCACCTTTCATCTGTCAGTCATAAATTTTACTGAGGACTTGCTCTGTGGCAGGCACAGTGCTTGGGATGCAGATGTGGCCTGATTCCTGCCCTCTAGAAGCTTTCATCTGTATTTTAAGTGCCTGCAGTTTGGGGGAGCAGATGGCTGGTCTCTAAGCCTGAATCAAACCTACTTTGTGTGGCCAGGCTGGACTAAGGAGACACCATAATAACCCTCATTTGCTTCAAGCTGTGTTTCTCACACAGAAACTGGTGTTTCTGTGTGAGACTGGTCTGCTTTCAGCCTCCTGAAGACTGACAGCAAGGATATGGAGGCAGCCTTTAACAGGAGCGTGAAGGCCAAGGCAGGGAGACGTCCCAGGGAACCGGGGAAAATGAGCACATGGAGAAGTGAGTGCCAGGGGGCCTGAAAGACTTCAAACCATGGTGCTGCTGAGGCTTTGGGCTCCTGGCACTCCCCTGGGCAGGAGCTGGAAGAAGTGCTCCTAATGGCTTTGATACTGAGAGAGTTCTCAATGGAAGCAAGAGGCGTTTTTGGTGCTTGACTGTCTAAAACCAGCATTTCTCCAGGTTAATCTCTGGATACAATTCAAATTTCTGTGCTATAGAAATTGTAAACTTTTGTCATCTTATAGAGCCCCTGCTGTCCCAGTGTGAGGGTGAGAGGGTGACCTGGGTCCTGGGAAAAGAGGAAGGACCACATGGACAAGTGTCACTTGGCCCCCTCTGCCTCCTCTCCAGCCGAAGGTCCCCAGTCCCCCGCCCTGGCAGGCACTTACCTTCACACCGCAGCACAGCGCTGTTCCAGACCACGCTACCCTCCTTTAGGATGCAGGTGATGGTCTCCGAGCCCTGAGTCCCGAGGAAGCCTTCGTCACAGAGGAAGGAGATAGAGCTTCCCAGCTGAAGGCTGTCACCAAACCGTTTGCCATTCACCGGAACGCCAGGATCTGGGCACTCGTTGTGTCGGAAGGCTGTGTGGATGGGGATCAAGGACAGGATTAGGCAGAGCTGGTGAGCAGATGGGCCCCCCCCCACCGCAGAGAAAACAAGCTTCATTATGTTAGGCAATCCTAGACCCCCGTCGCTTCCACAAGAACCTGCCATGTTGGAGACAGAGCCAGATGCCCCAGAACCAGTGAGCCACAGTGGGCAGAAAGCAGGTGATTGTTAAACTTGATCTCCTGCCTTCCTGAGCATCTAATCCAATTTCGTGCTAATGAACATATATGAGTCAGGCAGCGGACTAAGTATTTCTCATGTCAGCTCATTTCCATCATATAATGGTTCCACGAGGTAGACCTGGTTACCAAGGTTACAAATGAAGAAACTGAGGCCCAGTATGGCTTAGGAGCAGAGCTCCGTCCTACTGCCACAACTATTCCACACTTCCCTAACTTCAGACAGTTACGGGATCATTTATCCTGCAGATGAGCTGGGCTACAAGTCCTGTGACACTAATAGACACTAAGCATCATAAAGTAGGTGCCCTGGACTCAACCCTGTCTGAAGCCATCTCCCTCATTTCCTTGTGTATTGTCAGGCAGCCTCTGGCTCCGTCATCCAGGCAATGATAATGCAGTGGGAATGGGGCAGAGGAAAGAGAGTGCTTGCGGGTTTAATTGAGCTTTGCCTCTTGTTAGTTACATGGTTCTGGGCAACTTACGTAATCTTGCTGAGTCTCTGTTTCCTGACCTATAAAATGGAGACCATATTTCCCTGGCAGGGTCATTTCAGGATAGAAATAAAAGGAAAGTTGATATGAATTTGAAAGTGGAGATGTTTGGGACGCGCCTGACAGATGGCAAGTACTCCCTGAGTATGAGTCTGCTGCCTTCTTCCCATTCCTTCTCCGTCTCCCCGGAGCACGTTCCCAGCCTGCCTCCACCAGGGTGCCACAGTTCTGGAGCTCAAATCTCTGAGCCACACCCTCTCTGCAACCCTGCTATTGCGCGGATGGTGCTTTCCAGGAGGCCAGGCTCCCTGGCTATGTGGGCTTGTGCCACTTTAAATTAAGAACTCAATTTGCAACCCTCTGAAATTCACTAGTGATTGAAACACTTGTACAACCAGGAACAGAAGGATGGATCATGCTGGAGGCAAGAGACCTGCAAATCTGGGGATCCTTTCTACCAAAGGCAAGTCACGGGAGCATCTGATGTGGGGATGATTGGGACGATCTCTTGTGGAGCCTCGGCAGACACCCCAACGCACTTCCTGCTGAAATGCAAAGCCCAGGTCATTCCAGACTTTAGGCTTCTCACCTTCCTTCATGAGGAATGATGACTATGAGGGTGCCCTGACATTTAGAAAGATGCCCTGGGAAGAAAAGTGGTGCTTGGGGCCCAGAAGTCCATACATGTCTCCTAAAAATCTCAGTTGCACATGCATGCATACAGGCAGGACTCCAAAGCTACTTCCAATGTCAGGGTGCAAAAGCTCTAAGTCAAGAGCCTTTTCAGACCTCAGTTTCCTGGCATGTGGAAGGGGTAGACAGAGCTTAGCTACTGATGTTTTTGCTGAGCACTGGCGGTGGGAAGCACAGAGGTGCTCAAACGGCAGGTGCCCTGGGGACAGCACCTGCCATCATCATTGGTCCAAGTGCCCCATGTGGAAGAAGGATTAGCTTTACTCTAAGGAGCACTAGGGGTGAAGCTGTCTGTGAGGTGAGCTCCTCACGCTGGGCAGGTGCAGGCTCATCCTAGATTATCACTGGCTGCATGTGACCGAGAAGCTTTGTGTCCCAGTTCCCGGACACTTGTCGGTGGGCTAGTGCTGTACCAGCTACATCAGAATCACCTGTGAAGCCTGTAAACATGTAGATTACGGGGCCTTATCCCCTTAGGGATTACGATTTTGCAACAGGGCCCAAATATAAAACAATTAGGTCTACGTATCCCCCCAAATTATCTCTATAAGTGCATAGAGAAATATCTGATGTCTGCAGTAGTGTTCAGCAAAGGCTGGCAAGAATCATTTCTGGGTGGGGGATTCTGGGGTAGTAGTTAGCACTTCTTTGACCTGCTCTATTTTGTTGAGTATATATGTGTTGGCCGTGTGTCATTTTTATGGTGGTGGAGAAGCTTTGAAGAGGAATGTTAGGCAAAATCTGGATTCTCACTTCGGTCCGGCCCCTCCCTGCCTTTTGCCTTCCTTTTCCCCTCCCCACCAAGAACTCGGCACTTGCTGCTTTTTGGAAAGTGGGCACTCCCTGGGATTTGGTTTTGCCAGGAGTCTCAGTAGCCAGTTTTGTCCCAGGCTTCCTATTGATATTCATACCTACACTGAACCTGCAGAGTTCCTAGCCCTGACCATCATGGAAGGGGGGGCTCCCTGGGATACCTCTCACCCCTCTTCCTACTCCCACCAGGGAGAAAAAGGGTATGAGTCACTCTTGGATCTTTCCATCCAATACTGATCCTTACCAGGTCCAGACTCTGTGCTGGGCAGAAGGGATAAGAAGATAAGCACACATACCCGTACCTTTCCAGAGCTCATGATCTCATGGTAAAGCAAGGATAGAGGTTGATCATCTAGAAGCTAGAGCGCTGTGCTAGACTGGGAAGACTAGGGAAGATGGACTGGGTTCTGCTTCCTCCTAACTGTGGATGGTGGGAATAGGTACACCCTGGAAGAGGCAGGCCTGAGAAGACCGATGGTTTCTAGCAAGTTTGCTGTCCTGAAGAAGGTGCTGAAGAGAGTGTTGGGAGAGAGCTTTAGCTTGGGTGGTTCCTTGGAATCTGAGGTCCCTAATAGTCCCAGCTCAGTTAGACTCCAGGGACAGGTGGGACAAGGAAGCAAGGTCTTTATGCCAAGGGAGTGGGGTGAGGGCTGGGAGGAGATCAGTTCTGTCAAAAAGAACCAGACTACGTGAGTGTCTGCATGCATGGGTGGGGCAGGAACCGGGGGCTTGCATTTCACAAGCAGCCCCTGGAAGAGGAACAGGCAGACCCAACTTCAGCCCCATTTGACTATTCACCACTGGCTGAGTTCACTGGGTCTACAGCTTATTATGACCCAATAAGCTCTTCTTGCTTCCTTTGGCAGCTTGCTATTTCTGGTCTCCAAGCTCTGCTCCCCTCCCCCTCCTCACTATAGCCCCAGGAGACACAGAAATGCAAAGAACTACAATTTAGCTTCAGGCTGCTTCTAAAGAAGGGGCCCAGGGTTAAAACCAGAGGTGATAGATTTTGGATTGTGGCCCTGAGAGGGACAATGAGGAACTGCCCCAACAACAAGGCTATAAGCCTCCATGCAGAAACACTGCTCCGGACCTTTGTTTCTGATTCAGCTGCAGGGGTGGGAAGTAGGCAAAGTGAAGTGTGAAAGCCACTTGGGAGTACCTGAAGTCAACGGTCAGCAGGTGTTCAAGGACTGGGGGGGGGGGGGAGTGGGGGAGCACCTTGAGAGGGACGGGTAACAATGAGAGGATGACACAGGCTTGCTCTCTCAGGGGCCTTCCTGGTGCTCACTGGGCCTTCTAGGAGAGGGAGGGTGGGTGGGAGAAATAAGGTTCCAGGCTCCTCTTACGTTACATATTGCACTTCTAGGAAAGAAATGCTCAAGAGAGCAACTCCACTGAAAAGAGCACCCTGGCCAGCAGCCCAGACTTTCTGCTTTTCTGATCATGGTGGAACCCCATGCTGAGGCCCTGCAACCCCACCAAGCCCTTGGAACTGGCCCACCCACATCAGTGCTCCTCTCTTCGGGCACCCTCCACAATACTCAGGGGCCAGCACTCTGAGGGATGGTCCTCTGGAGACAGAGCAGGGACTCACTGGTAAAGGTGATGTTGAAGCCCCTCTTTCCGGTGGAGTGGTCGGTCTGGAATTCGAGACGGGCCACGTGGCCACTGCTTGTGATGGAGGAAGGGAGCTGGTTTCCTGAAAAGGTGCCCAGGACGGGGGCCTCGGCCGTGGCCCCATCCTTGATGACCAGGAAGTCAAACTGAGGCTCCACATCGATGTCGTTGAAAGCCAGGTGGATGCGGCTCTCCGGCCGGGCCAGGATGAGCCAGACGCAGTGGAGGTGGTTGCCATAGTCCTCTGGGTAGTTGGGCGACAGGACGACCCCAGAGGGGCTGGTGAAGTTGAAAAAGCAGGAAACTGCAAGAGAAGAGCCACGGAGGTCAGGGTGCGTCCTGGCGTTCTGCCTGGGCTACAGAGGGTTGGCACGGGGTGTATTTCCTTAGCCTAAAGAGCAATGGAAAGAAATGTAAAACCAGGGTTGGGTTGGACCTACTGGGCTCTGAGATCTTGGAGGGAGACATGCTGGGCTCCACGTTGGGCACGGTGCTGGGAAGGGTCCCTCTGGCAAACTACAGACATGGAGGAGTTGGTCCTCTTAACTGCTGTTGATCACCTGGGTATTAACCAGGGTCAAAGCATGCCAAGTCCATTTCCCCTCTTTAATCATAGGTATGTCCTGAGGATTTGGGCAACCTCAAAGCTACAAAACTACGCTAAGGAGGTGCTGGTTAAACACTCTCTTGCAGAAACCAAAGCTTTGGAAGAATCCTAGGGAAGAGGTGATGGTGCCTTATCTCCATGCCCTATCTACTTCCTGCTCTCTCTCCTACTTTATCCTAAGGACACACTCTTCTGGAATTCCTTATTTTAAACACTTTTCATACCAGTGACTAACAGACCCTGGAACAAGGTTGAGGCAAGGGAAGTGCTATAAATGGAAAAACAAACAAATAAGCAAACACTAAACCAAAATTAAGAGGGAAAATAATAGAATGAAAAAAATTGTAACAAATATGCCAAAGGGTGAATATCAATATTAAATTAGAGCTTTTAATAACTGCATAAGAATATCACCAAGATAAGCAAAGAGTATGCTCACAGGATTCACAGAAAGGAAAACTGAATTAATATGAAAACAGTCCATTTCACTAGTAAAAAAAAAAAATAAAGAAAAAATATACAGCCCAATATTGTTGAGGTGTCTTGGAAACTCATATGTATTTATTGCTGGTTGCACTGTAAAGTTGATATAATCCTTTTGGAAGGGAATATACGAATTCTTATCAACAACCACAAAACTACTCAAATATTCTGACTCACTAATCTCTAGGAATTAATTCAAAAGAAAAAGAGCCGCATGGACAAAGATGTTTATAGTGACATAATTTTATTACAGAGAAAAAAATGTGAACAACCTATATGCCAGCCTAATAATATGAGGTAAATTATAGCTTTTAATGTGATGCTGTTTGGATGAAATCATTAAAGTGATAAATATGACCCTGCAGAAAGAAGAACGTTAAGCATCATTTTAAGTAAAACAGTAGATCATAAAATTATATGTATATCTCTGATTATAGCTATTACATATTTACACGTGGATGAAGACCGGACATGAGCCCCTGAATAAAAATTGTTTTCAAGTAATAGGTTTTGGGGGTAATACTTTTTCAAAATGAAAATAATATTTAATTTTTCTGACTGCAAAAATGATATAGGCTCATAATAAACACTTTAAAATGTAAAAGTATAAAGAGGGTAGAAACTAATGTGGACAAACATTTAAATCCCTTTATAACATTTATATTGATGTTTGGTGTTAATAATATTGAAACTTAAGTTAGCATAATATCTGGCTTATTAATTATAATGAAGCTAAGGTAAAAAACAATAATGAAATCATGCTTGCAAAACAAACATACATACAAAACAAAGGAATTGGTGACTCTTTATGTTGAGCTTCTCCTTCCTTTCCCTGACTCTACCCATCCTTCCCTTTTCTACATTAGGCATCTCTTTTCCAACCTGCTACTCAAAGCCCTCCCATCCAATTCCGCAAAGCGAACCATGTCCCTAAGACATATTCAGTCTTATCGCTGTAGTCTCTTGTGTTTTAGAGATATAGAAAGAGTTTGAGTCAAGGGGAGAGATGGACATGAAAAAGCTTTTGGGCAACACAATATAGAGTCAATAGCGATTATTATAACATATTAGTGGTGGTTACTAAGTGCAGGCACTATCTGAGCACTGTCATCCATTAGTCAATTTAGCTGTCCCAATAGTACAATTTGCTGGTAGCCCATTTTAAAGATGAAGAAACTGAGGCACACAGAGATTAAGTAATATGCCAGGGTTGCTTGGTCAGTAAATGGTAACAGCAAGTTCAAATCCAACTGACTCCAGGGGCCAAGCTCTTAGCCACCCCTCAACATCCTCTTATGAGAACAGAACTGCCCACTGGGCCCAAAAGTGGAGTCCACGGGGGTGTCCTTAGAATTTGCTGAATATTGACCTCTCAACTCCTAACCATTATATTAGCACTAAAGTGGGACAGCCAGGCTGTCTTCAGCTGCAAGCCCTAACACAGATCATGAGGAATCCAAAGCCAACAGAGATAATAACCTTGAAGCCAAGGGTCAAAATCACAAGGTCTGCCTTCCAGTAGAACACACCAGTGCAGACCGAAGGCAAAAAGAAGTGCCATGATTTCAGAGGGAAGATCACCAGAAGCACTGTGAGCATGTGCACAAGTGCATTAGCAGCAGAGGAGAATTTAATTAACATCACCTGAGTCCCCACCCCTACTTCATGACTCTATCACATTATTCTTTTTTCTTTATACCCTTCGTAGTAGGTTGCCATCTTGCAAAGCTCCGGGGGCACCATTTTGAGCAGCTGTATATGGTAACTTTACTTATCACTCTCTAAAATTATCTTGTTCACTTGGTTGTTTATGATCTGTTCCTCTCTTGCCCCAAAACATACACATACGCTCCATGAGAGTAGAAATCTTGTCTGTTTTATTCCTCTCAGTTCCTAGTGGCTCCCACAATGCTTAGTGCATTCATTGTAGGTGCTCAATCAGAAAATCAATATTTGCTGAATGAATCAATGAGTATAGTTGACCCTTCAACAGCCAGGTTTGAACCACACATGCCCACTAACACATGAATTTTTTTTTTTTTTGATAAATATAGCACCGTACTGTAAATGCATTTTTTCTTCCTTATGGTTTTCCTAATAACATCTTCTTTTCTCTAGCTTACTTTATTGTAAGAATACAATATATAATACTGATAACATACAAGATATCTGTTTATGTTATCAGTAAGGTTTTTGGTCAGCAGTGGGCTATTAGTAGTTCAGTTTTGGGGGAGTCAAAAGTTCTATGTGGATTTTTTGACTGAATAGGGTTTGGGGGGGGGAGAGGTTGGTACCGCTACTTCTGTGTTGTTCAAGGGTTAACTGTATTTAATGGTTGATACCATCTGAAAACATAGGGACGTGAATACATGTGCCTCACGTTCCCATCCCATTCCAACTCCCAAGCAACAGAATTGACCAAAGATTGAAAAACAGGTGGATACCTGAATCAGCTCTGGAAAACTAGGAAAACATACTGGGCCATGACCTTCAATGCATTTCTCTTAGATATAGTACAGATCCATTCCTAATAATTTAGAGTAGAAAATAGAATGACCCAGCCAAGTTGCTAGACAATGAAATTGTTCCCAGTGTTAAAGAACCTTGAAAAATATATAATTCATATAACATTCATTAAAAAAAAACACTCAAAGATGTTTTCTACCAAAACAAGAGATGAATCAAAATGAACTCAAATGTGGGAAAGTTATGTTTAATAAAACAAAACAAAAACAAAAAGAAAACCAGTGTGGAGATTCCTTAAGAAATTAAAATTAGAACTTCCCTATGACCTTGCAATTGCACTACTGGATATTTACCCCAAAGATACAGATGTAGTGAAAAGAAGGGGCATCTGTACCCCAATGTTCATATCAGCAATGGCCACAGTTGTCAAACTGTGGAAAGAACAAAGATGCCCTTCATTGAACAAATGGATAAAGAAGATGTGGTTCATATATACTATGGAATATTATGCTTCTATCAGAAAGGATGAATATCTAACTTTTGTATCAGCATGGATGGGACTGAAAGATTATGCTGAGTGAAATAAGTCAAGCAGAGAGAGTCAATTATCTTATGGTTTCGCTTATTTGTGGAGCACAGGGAATGACATGGAGGACATGGGGAGATGGAGAGGAGAAGGGAGTTGGGGGAAATTGGAGGGGGAGATGAACCATGAGAGACTGTGGACTTTGAGAAACAAACTGAGGACTTTGGAGGGGTGGTGGGTAGGAGGTTGGGTGAGCCTGGTGGTGGGTATTATGGAAGGCACGGATTGCATGGAGCACTGGGTGTGGTGCATAAACAATTGGAACGCTGGAAAGAAATTTAAAAAAATAAATAAAAACTAAAAAAAAAAAAAAGATTAGGAACAAGCAAATAAACGATAGAGTAAAGAATCTAAATAATTGCTGTAAACATAGCTATAAACCAGAATGCAAGCGTAACAAATATTCCTTCGAAGAGAGGATAAAAGATATCATTCCTGTCCAAACCCCAGGGTAAAACTCTGCAGATGACACTGATAGAAAGCATAAAGTTAGAGCAAGGAGATATGCTAATTTCCTCATCTTGCAAGAAATTCTGTTATATAGTTTCTGTGGTTAATTAGAGAAATATAGGTTAGAGCATGTTTTTAAAGATGTTGAGAGTAATTAGTAATAGACTATAAAGTAGCTTATCTTCAAAATTACCAAAGGGGAAAAAGGAAAGCAGTCAATTTAGCAAAAAATGGAATTCAAAGGACACAACAAGGAGGCATAAAGAGGGGAAATGTAAAGTAAATGCTAAAAAAAAAAAAAGACAAGAGACAAAACGTTATTTATGACAATACATGTATACGGGCTAACCTAGCTGAGTAAAGTATAACCCTCATTTTGGAACAAGACTTACACAACTTACATTAGTGACTTACACAAAGTAACTTGGAATAGTTAAAAACAAGGGAAGGGGCCAAGATAGCTCAGGCTTCACATTAGAAGAGTATTAAAATTAAAGTTCACCAATGCCAAGGCTCCAGAGACTCCTATGTATATGGTGGAGTGGGTCCAGAGCATCCACAGGTTCTAAAAGCTTCTCCAGGTGATCCTAAATGTGCAATCAAGGTTTCCGAAGGACTGGTGGAAGCAAATGCAAACCACCCAAAAAGGGGGTTTTAATATTAGTATCAGAACCTTGGATGTTACAATGTCACACCAGGCTCTTGGACAATCCTTGTTTTTGGTCAAGGGTCTTACAGACACTACCAACAGACATTTCTTCTTGCACTTGGAAAGAGAGGAAGCTCATAAACCGACACTCCTAGAACAAGAGTGTGGTCCTACAGAGATCAGGCTAGCACCCTAAGAGACGACTTACACTTGTTGCAGGGGAAGGGAATATGCATTGTCTTACAGAGGTCTGATCTTTCTCACCCTGGAAAATTATGTTTGCTTGGTACTTTGGTAATGTTTCTGCTGGAGAGCAGAGTTTGCTTCTCAGTGTCCAAACAGAGGAAAACATCAAATGCTGTGATTGGATCTCATCATTATCCATCATCCAGGTTAAAAGAGGGATAGAAAGTGCCTAGCCCCTCTGGAAGTAGTTATACTTACAGATATCAACCTTGGATAAACCTTTAAATCAGAGGGCTCTGCCATTGCTCAGACTTTTGAAAACTGACAAAGGTGGGAAACTCATTAACAGGTGTGTGCATAATTACTGTGTGTAATATCAGATCATTATTTGATACAGTCTTGAGTAGGAAACACAAGGGGCTTGTTGGAAAACCCTCTCTTACTATCTTCTCTTTTGGCATTGTCCTTGATGGCTTCACTGCTTTCAAAATGATAATTCAATTATGGGAAGGGGGTCCTGACAAAGAAAACCAAAATCCAAAGATGATATTTAAATAATGGATGATGCATAGGTTACAAAATGAAGATATGATGTTTATGATACTTTATGGCCCAAAGCATCGACACAGATCAAATAAACTATTTTTAAAAAGTACAAGAGTTGACTATGGACTCTGAAAAACAATCTGAGGGTTTTAAAGGGGCAGGGGGTGGGAGGCTGGGGTACCAGATGGTGGGTATTATAGAGGGCACGGATTGCATGGAGCACTGGGTGTGGTGCAAAAATAATGAATATTGTTATGCTGAAAATAAATAAAAAATAAATTTTTAAAAAAGTACGAAGTGGAGGTGAATCATGAGAGACTATCGACTCTGAAAAACAATCTGAGGGGTTTGAAGTGGTGGGGGGGTGGGAGATCGGGTACCAGGTGGTGGGTATTATAGAGGGCACAGATTGCATGGAGCACTGGGTGTGGTGAAAAAATAATGATACTGCTATGCTGAAAATAAATAAATGGAAAAAAAAGTACAAAAGTTGGAGGACATGGAGAGTTAGAGAGGAGAAGGGAGTTGGGGGAAATTGGAAGGGGAGGTGAACCATGAGAGACTATGGACTCTGAAAAACAATCTGAGGGGTTTGAAGTGGTGGAGGGTGGGATGTTGGGGGAACCAGGTGGTGGGTATTAGAGAGGGCATAGATTGCATGGAGCACTGGGTGTGGTGCAAAAATAATGAATACTGTTATGCTGAAAATAAAAGAAAAGTACAAGAGTTGGAGAAAAATATACTAATCTGAAATCAGAAGCAATGAAGACATACAAATGGCTATCAGACACATGAAAAAATGTTCATCATCACGAACCATCAGGGAGATTCAAATTAAAACCACATTGAGATACCACCTTACACCAGTTAGAATGACCAAAATTAGCAAAATAGGAAACAACGTGTGTTAGAGAGGATGTGGAGAATGGGGAACCCTCTTACACTGTTGGTGGGAATGCAAGTTGGTGCAGCCACTTTGGAGAACAGTGTGGAGATTCCTTAAGAAATTAAAAATAGAATTTCCCAATGACCCTGCAATTGCACTACTGGATATTTACCCCAAAGATACAGATGTAGTGAAAAGAAGGGCCATCTGTACCCCAATTTTCATAGCAGCAATGGCCATGGTCGCCAAAGTGTGGAAAGAACCAAGATGCCCTTCAATGGACAAATGGATAAGGAAGATTGGTCCATATACACCATGGAGTATTATGCCTCCATCAAAAAGGATGAATACCCAACCTTTGTAACAACATGGATGGGACTGGAAGAGATGATGCTGAGTGAAATAAGTCAAGCAGAGAGAGTCAATTATCATATGGTTTCACTTATTTGTGAAGCATAAGAAATAACATGGATGACATGGGGAGATGGAAAGGAGAAGGGAGTTGGGGGAAATTGGAGGGGGAGATGAACCATGAGAGACTATGGACTCTGAAAAATAATCGGAGAGTTTTGAAGGGGTGGGGAGTGGGAGGTTGGGGGAGCCTGGTGGTGGGTATTATGGAGGGCATGGATTGCATGGTGGTGCATAAACAATGAATTCTGTTACACTGAAAAGAAATTAAATTTAAAAAAGAGAAGTAAGTAAAGATTAAGAGGATCTATAAAATACTATGAGTGTATGTGTGTATGTGTTATATGAAACTATGTGGCCTCAAACACCCATGGAATATTACAGAAATGGACTTTATCTTAGGCTACAAGGAAATCTCCAAAAACCTCTCCACAAAGCAAAAACAGTGGGGTCATACTCTCTGTTCACTGTGCAAATGAACTAGAAATCAATACTAAAAGAATACAGGAAAATCCCTAAATCACTTGAAAATTCATAGAACACTTTCTTAAATAAGTTCTTGAGTTAAAAAAGGAAATGAAACCTGTCAATACAGACTAGTTATAATAATGAGGAAGATATCAGGTCAAAGCTATATTTCACAGAAAATTCATAGCCTTATTCATTATTAAATTGTTGAGAAATAAGTGAAATGAATGTTGAAACACAAAAGTTACAGAGAGAATAACTGAACAAGATGAAGGAGAGAAGGGAGAATAAACTTAGTGAAGATAAAAATAGAAAAAAATAATGGGAAAGACCCATAAATAAGAAACTTCTCATGAAATAAAAAGAGAGAAGCCACATATACATAAAGAAAGGATAGTAAAATTAAGGAGATATGTTAATTATTAGAGAATAGTATGTATAATATAATAATAAATTTGAAATCTTGACAAAACAGAATTTCCTAGGAAATTCTGAATTACCAAACTTGTGTGAAGAGAAAAATTCAAGAAAACTGGAATGTACTTAAGGAGTAGGTGGTTTTGTGGCTAGAGCTTTAAAATTTTAAACACACCATAATAGCCATGCTGTTTAAATTAATTTTGATACAAATACTCCATAAAACAGTATATATGATATACATACTCACACCCACCTACTCACACACCAACATACCCACAGTGTAAAAAGAAATCCCATATGCAAAGTGTTAGCAAATCAAATTCAGCCCTACAACAATGAACAAACACAGCTTATACAATGAAAACAACAAAACTTTACTGATAGGCAGAAAAGAAAATATAAAAATGAGAGACGCATTATTTTTCTGGATGACAATTCATATTATTAAAATGACAATTGTCCTCAAATCATTGTATACATTGAACATAATTTCAGGCACAACCCACACAAATATTTTTTTTTCTGAAACTTGAAACAATTGTAAGATCCATCTGTTGCATGAAGGCGAAAAGAGCCAGTGTCTCCTAAAAGAGATGAGAGTAATACATATGGGATGCCCATCAGCAATCTCTTACAACAACCTTCTGAAGCGTATACTATTGTCCACATTTTATAGGTGCAGAAGTTGAGTCCAGGTAGTCAAGTAACCTGTCCCTAGGCATAATGCAAGGGGTGATGGGCTGGGATATGAACCCAGCCATATGGGTTCCAGAATCCGAGCTCTTAGCTATGACACCTACTTTTTCCCAGTAAGGAGGCCTTACCCACTCAGATATTGAAACATATTCTAAAGCTGTAATAGTAAAATCTGCATTGTATTAGCTCCAAATGAGAGAGAAATGGGGCCAAAAAATAAAATTTCAGAAACAGACATGGACATCTAAAAATTTAGTATATGAAAATGTGGGCTTTTCACATTGGCAGGGCAGAAGTGGATGGATCAATAAAGGATGCTGGGACAAATGGCTAACCAGTTGTGGAAAAATTAGATTCATATCTCACTCAAGGCACCACAGAACTACTTGGGGAAAAAAAAAAAAAAGCACTATTCATATAATCTCAGAGATGGAGAAGGACTTTCTCAGCATTACACCAAAGCAGGAAATCATATGGGAAATGGTATTTTTTAACTACAGAAATAAGAAACTTTTGGATTTTAAAAAGTCACCATAAACAAAACCTCAATACTGAGGAGCAAAGGGAGAGAGAAATATTTGCAGGTTACTACAGTTAAATATTTGCTATATATTTAATATTTAGTATATATATTCTAAATAAATTTACTATGCTTACCATATATGGAACAACAATTCAATAAAAAGGTAACACTCAAAATAGAAATATGGGCCAAGGAAATTAAGAGGCCACTAACAGAAGAATAAAGCTGGTCAACAGAGATGCAGGAAACGTACAATATTATTGGAAAACAGAAACGTCAAGTGACAGAGCTCTCAAGTTGGCAAAGGAAAAACAGACAGCATGGAACTTTGCAAGAGAATGGAGAAAAGCTGGCAAGGCAGATGGAGACCAAGCATCTGAGGGAGGAGGAAAAACAGGAGAGTGGTTTCTAGAAGGAGGGACACTCTGTTCTGAAACATAGCGGAGCATCTGAGGAGGACAGAAAGCCACCCTTTGGGTTTTAATGACAAGAGGTCGTTGGCAACTTTGGTGAGAGCAGTCTCTGGGTGTGGGGGACACAAAGGTCAGAAAGGGCAGGTAAAAAGGGAGCGGGAGCCGAGGAATGGATGCAGCAGGGAGGACATCCTGTCAAGGAAGTCTGGGTATAAAAAGGAGCATTAGAGAACGGGCAGAGTGGTGCAGGGTGTGAAGGAAGAGCTTTACTTCTAAGTTAAGAGAGACCAAGGGACATTTAAATGGTGACGGGCAGCACTCGGCAGATGGGGAGAGGCTGGAGAGACAGAACAAGGACAGATTCCACATAAGGCAAAAGATTCCTAAGAAAGTGGGAGGTGAGGGAGACTATAGCAAGATTTTTGAAACAGTCCATTAATTACTGGTTGTGAAAGTGATGTGGTGGGTACTGAGTTGTTGGATGCTAAGAGAAAAAAAAAAAGAGAGAGAAAAGGAAAAAAGGAAGAGAATGGAAATTATCTGAGCACACTGTAAGTAGTGAAGGTAAGTACTGTTTGTAAATCGTCTGCTTCACTTAGTGCAAGTGTGTATACAGCGTTGTATTTCTTACTGAGCTCGAAGGTGTTCGCATATCCCTGATTTAAAGCCTAAAGGGGATGTACAATCTACAGGGGGGACTGCTTTTTGATGGGAGAGAAAAGTGAACATCTCCGCTTTAAAGCAGAGAAGGATGGGAAGGAGTCTCATCTATAGGCTGGGTGTCTTTGATATTTGCAATTTGAACATGGTTGTCTGCCTGCCATGTGGGAGGCAAGGTCACTCTCCAGTGCCAGGTGCAGGCAGGGGCCGCTCATGGGTTTGAGGGGAGCAATGAGGGGACAGCTTCCATGGAGAAGAGAACAACAGGCTGCCTTGAGAAGCACAGATGGATGGGCTGATGCTGCTGCAGGCTCCAGCGAGCCGGGCACCCAGGGAATCTGCAGCAGCAACCACTGGCCTGGTTGGGCGATTTTCTCTAGCAGTGCTCAGCCAAGCAGGAGAAGCCCAATCAGGTTGTTCTTGCTTCATTGTGGATCTCTGGACTGGTGAACTAAGGCAGCTCTGCTGATGAATGCTTTAGCTGAGCTGGAAGCAGAGGCTTCACAAACCCACTCTTGAATGTCTTTGGCTTGCTCAGAAGCTCAGTGTGTTCGTGTTCATCAGAGTTATCTTAACATCATCTCTGGCACTGGAGCCTGGCGAAAGTTCTCATTGAACTTCACTGGGGCTGTGGAAGTGGTGAGAGGTTCTCAAAGTCACATGCTGGAGGGGTGAAACTACACCCTTGCATGGCTCACCCTTATCCTAAAGGAGATGAGGTTAAGGTGTTGTTCTCTTTGAGGATGTCTTGCAGAAACTCCCACATTCCAAAGGGAGCATTAGGATCAGTGGGCGATGCTGGTCACATGTTTCTGGTGCACATGGTATGTCCTCTTAAATTCATACTGGATTTAATTCCATCCATGAATAATTGTGCTCATGGTTTTCTGTTCCTTTTTTTTTGTTGTTTGTTTGTTTGTTTTTTTGTTTGGTCCCAGGCGAGCAAGATTGGGACGCTGGTGTCCTGAATTAGACAGGCAGGGCCTTCAACAGAGCTGATCTCCCCCTAATTCCTGAACCATGTCCATTCTGTCCTCCATCACATCTACTCACTTTTCCCACCTCTGGCTCTGGCGTCCCTTCACAGTCATCCACAAGCTTTCCTCCTCTACCTGACATTCACACTGTGGAACATGAAGGGATCGATTTCAGGGTCGTCTACCCCTAGCTCACATCCTCTCTAGGGCCCCTCAATGTATGCCCCCTGGAAAGATAACCCTTCTGAGCCCCAGAGCTGTATATTCTGTGGTCTTGGCAATGTCTCCACCTTGCCCAAGGATCCCTGGAGTACCGGCCATGTGCCAAACAATGCTCCGGGTATGAGGGATATGGGTTGGCAACCAACAAGGCAGAGAAGCAAGCCCTCAGCTCTCGTGAGGTTGATACTGTAACAGAACGTAAGCCTGGGCGAAGGGAAAAAGTGAATGTAGTGGGAGTGACCTACTTCCAATGAGGAGGTGAGAGATGGCCTGTGTGAGCAAGGAGCCAGACATCGAAGGGAAGGCCACTGCAGATGGGGGGAATGAGCTTGGTACATGTGAGGGACAGAAGGGGGAGCTCTGTGGCAGAAGCAAGGTGAACCCTAAAGTGACAAGGAACGGGAGATGACATGAAGAGGATGGCAAAGGACTTTCAGACCATGAGAAGGAGTTTGGATTATGTCACAGCAGATTAAACTAAATATGTTCAATACTGAACTCTGAAGTCTTCTTTCCCAAAACTGGTTCTTCTGGATTCTAGGGTCTGGAATGTTCCCTGGTGTCAGCCAATGTTTCAGCCTGGTCATCACTCAGTGATTGGCTTTTTTCTTACCACCATCCAGCCACTCCTGCTTTATGCCACTGCTTCCCAAGTAAATTCCATTCGCTGGGGTCCTCCTGCACGTGGCAGACTGGGGAGGGAACCGTCTGACGTACATCTCTACTGAGGACCCCACTGGGATCTCAAATGCATGTCCAAAATTGAATTCTTTATCTATTTTTCTAAGCCTCCCTCATTCCTTATCTCCATGAATGACAATACCCAGTTACCTAAGCAAAATATATCAACTCCTCCCTCATTCCCATATCCAATCAGTAACTAACTTCAGTTGATTCTATCTCTTCAATATCTCTTGTACTTGTCACATCCCCATCATGGCCCTATTAAGTTAAGGCCCTCTTCCTGCTGCAATAGTCTACCTGGTTTCCTGGCTTCAAAGCTCACTCCCTCTGAATCCATCCTCTGTAGTGGCTCCAGAGTGATTTTCATAAATCACAAATTCTCATGATGTTACATCCTTTCCTGGACCTCTTTAAATACTCCCTACTGCACAGAGGATAAAACCCAAACTCCTCAAAAGGGCACAAAAGACCCTCAAAGACCTAAGATAAGACCCTCCCACCCCCCCCCCCCATCCTACATCCCAGCTGTATTAGATGACTCACAGCCCTACAAATGTGCAAGGCTAACTCCATGTCTTGCCCAGGTCTTTTTTCCTTTCTAGAAAGTTCTCTCTTCCTGTCTACCTGGAAAGCTCTGTTAGACATCATATCTCTTGAGTGGTGTGGGTGCCTCCCACCATTCATTTATTCTTCCTGGTTGCAGTCACAGAGTCTGTACACCAGGTTCAACTCACTCAGTGTCTGCGATGGCTTTGCCCTATCTGCTTGACTTTCTACCTTCTGCCACAAGAACAGAATGTTCTATGTATGGACTGGTCCTTCAGCCTGGATGGCAGAATGAGAGGCTATGTAGAACCTAGCCAAGCCCCACAGAGCTGTAACTGACCCACAGCCCTCATGGGATATGAATGAGAAATAAATGTCTGTTCTTACAGTCCACTGAGATTTTTGGACTGTTGATAACAGAGCAAATGTCGACTAATACACTATAAAGAGGGATGTGAAGAACTCAGAAAGTGAAGGACTACCTTTTGAATAAGGAGGTTAGAGAAAGCTTCTCTGGGGAGGTGGCAGCTAACAGGTGATTAGAAGGACCCAGACACCCAATGAACATTCCAACATGGTAAACTGCAAAGTGCGAGGGCACCGGGGTAGGAAGGAGTTTAGAGACTCTGAAGATCTGAAAGAGGCCCAGTGAGTCTGGACAGAGTAAGCGAGGAGGCAAGTAGTATGGGATGAATGTAGAGGTAGGAAGGGGTCAGTCACATAGTGGTTCATAGGCCTTTGGCTCAGAGAATTCCCTCAGCATCCAAAATATTCAACTGAGGATCAAAACCTTTCTTGGCATAAAGTCTCTTGGGTCATGGTTAGGGTAGCCACATAATACATTGACCAAATTGGGACACTTTTGAGAATACTAATAATTACTTTAGGACACAAGATACAAACTGGAATAGTCTCCCAAACAAATCTAAATGTATAGTCACCCCACTCATGGTCCTTTTATTTCCCTTATACAAGGACATTCTCTCGCTTGAGGGGGTAGCTTCTGCCTCAAGCTCCCCATTCACAATCCAGTCCCCTTCGGGAGCTGGAATCTTAAACTGAAGCTCTTAAACTGTGGTTCTGATAAGTGCTAAGTTCTTGCCTCCCACAACCAGAACCCGTTCCCTGTACCTCTTGAGAGGCTGGCTAAGTTCTTAGCCTAAACAGGCAGTGCCACTCCTGTTCAGCTTTTACAATGACCCGCCTGCAGCCATGATTGCTTCTTGCCCCACCTCTGGAATAATGCCTGCCCAAACCATTCCTGGTGCTTACACTAACCTTTAGACCCTATTCAAAGCCAGGCTCTGATCTGGGGTCTGATGTGCTCTTTAGCTGTTGGCTGAGGACTCCTGTCACCAGCTCTTATGGAACAAAGCCTGGCAGAGTCCCTGCTCTGCACTCATGGGAAGAGGCTGAGTTTATACTCTTGGGGCTCATCTTTTACCTTGAAAACAGACCATAAATTCTTTGAAAAATAGACATAGCCAAGCCAAGCCAGTATCCCCAAACTGGAAGAAATGCGAATCCTTAAAAATTTGGGTTTGCCTGATTTCTCTCTCTTACTAGTTATATGCCTTTTGGTGGGGGGGATGGGAGGCTACTTCTTCACTGACTTTATTTCCACATGCATAAAAAAATGGGACTAATAACTTCTAAATCACAACTCTGTGTGAAGATTCATTTTGATGATGCTTCTCAAGGTGCTGAGTGTACTACCTGGGCATGTAGAAGGTATAAAATCAATTTTTCTTGAATTTGAAATAAGGCATTTTCCCCCTCTGCTGCTGATGGTTGTTTCTCCACACATGCTCCTGGTTAGCCTATCTCTGAGTCTCAGCCAGCCCACTGAGGTGGCAGGAGAGGCATCTCCCCACTCCTCCCCTAGCATAGCCCATTGCTCAACTAAGCAAGACTCCAGACCAAGGTTTGCTCTTTGGTCCTTAGTCCCTCTTTTCCTCAATGGGTGAGTGAGAGGGTAACTCCAAATCCAGAAGATCCTGACAGAAGTCATTTGCAGGAATGGTTGAGAGCTTGGTCACTACCTTCTATGCTTGGTGTTACCTTCTATGGGAAGACCAACTTATAAAGGGAGACATAGTCTATCAGCTACAAGGGGGCACCTGGTGCTGAAGAGATCTATACCTAAGTAGTATACATGCTGTCAGTCTTGAGTTTTGTCTGGGACTCTGATGAGCTATGCCATGAGAGATGAAGAGTGGGTGCCTCAGTGACCCAGTCTTCCTTGAGGGCTAAGGAAACGTGCATCTCATTGTTGTGAGGTTCCTCAGCTGCCCATGCCCAGACCCTGGGATCCCTGAGTGATACTCATAGGATTCTTTCTTTGCCACAGGAGCAGATCTCAGTCAACTAAGGGATCAACTCCTGCAGGTTATTATCCTGGTGGTCAAATACAGGTATTAACTGTGGAAAAAAAATTGTGTTGGAGTGACACAGCCCAAGAGCCTAAGTCTTCCCTAATGGGGAAGGGGAATTCAAGAAATAGGTAGAATATATCTTCAATGGCTCAGAGGTGCTCCTGGGATTGTACTTTGGGGCGTGCAGCACCTGTCCTCTTCACCTGAGTCCTTTCAGAGAGCCTTACCATAATTTCTAAGGCTGTTCAATAAAGTGTCTTCACACAGAGTCTGGAACCAGCCATGGTCCTAGCCACTCAAAGCCCAGTCATACCTCAGACTATCACCCACTGAAGACTGAAACACCTGGTGGCTGTTTTCCATGATCATAAGGAAGTATGTTTGAATTTCCCTCCATAGGAATCCACAAGGATCCAGGGGACTTTACAGCTGACCTGAGAGAGCTGCCTTTAGGACTATGGGAGAGTCTTCCTAACTCCAAGGGCAAGATGGGAGTTAATCAGCTTATGGCAGCAGCCCTGTTCTTGTCCCGCCTTCCCTGGGGTCATTAGAATACTGCTTTTGTACAAAATGACTGGAGGAAGACCTATAAATCCAAGAGGGGTAGTCCAAGACTCTCCTAGAAAGCCAAGCTCCAGAATACGTGAGTGGTAACTTCCCCACTAACCACAGAGCCCAGTGACACCCAGGGCCAATGGCAATGTAATTATGACCAAGTTAGATGACAAACTTGGCCAAAGGGTCACAGAATGGAGGAGGGATACAAGTAGAGAGAGCTTCAAGCCCCAAGTCTTGAGCCAGCAGCTATGAAAACAGACCCTCCTTGTTGGAGTGACACAGTTGGTGAAACTGTTTCCTCCATAGTTCTCTTAGTCAAACATGGCAGAGCACAGTGGAGAAAGCATGGTCTGCGGTGAGAACACACTTAGGACACACATAACTCTGGAAATCTTACAGAGAAAAGAACCTATTAGCCACAATCCCACAGATGAAAACCGAAGTGAGAATGGCAGATAGATGCCATCCCCACTTACAAGCAGAGGTCGCAGTCCAGGATTAGACCCCTAAGGCTTGGTCAGTTTTCCCAGCCTTGTTTCACCCAGGTAGCTACGGTCCCAAGATACCTTGGACTAAGACTCCTAGTTGTAGGACCATAGCATTTGGACTGGGCCCTATACTCAGCTGTGTTTGCAGTTTGGTTCTGGACAGATTCCTGAGTTGGGCTGAAATTTTGCCTGTGCTATGGTCCTCCAAGAAGTCTTCTGAGAATCTTTTGGTTGGGATAAATTCTTTTTCCTTTATATTCTGGGGACACTTTGTGGCCACCTCTATTATTATTATTTTTTTAATTAAATTTATTTATTTTCAGCATAACAGTATTCATTATTTTTGCACCACACCCAGTGCTCCATGCAATCTGTGCCCTCTATAATACCCACCACCTGGTACCCCAACCTCCCACCCCCCCACCACTTCATTCCCCTCAGATTGTTTTTCAGAGTCCATAGTCTCTCATGGTTCACCTCCCCTTCCAATTTCCCCCAACTCCCTTCTCCTCTCCAACTCCCCATGTCCTCCATGATATTTGTTATGCTTGTGGCCACCTCTATTATTGTAATAATTCGAAGACTGCTTTATAACACAAGTAGTGCTCATCACATTCACTAGAGTATGAGCACTTAGAGGGCAAGAGCCATGCTAGAATCATCCCCATTCCTCTCCTAGTGCGGAACACAACGCTCAGCGTGCAGTAGCTTCTCCCAATTCACATTTTGCTGTGTTCAAACGAAATGAGAGGCAGGCAACAACAGCACCAAGTAGTAATGTTCAGAGGACTGGACCTTGCAACCCTAGGGCATATCAACGTGGAGGTCAGTATTTCTTGGATGACAGGAGGTTACTGCTATCATGATGAATGGCATCATGGGTTATGGAAATCTTAGGTTGGTGAGACTCAAAACAACAACATATGGACGCATATGTCATAGCCTCATGCCCAAAGAGGCTGCTGTCTTGTTGGGACCAAACCCCTCAGCAAGGATGTAAAACTTCCCTGCAAACAACTGATACACACAGTGGGAGTTCCATATTAGTGGCCTACAGAGCTGACCTAGCATCTAGATCTCCTAGGAAGGTTTTAGAACCACAGTGTCTGCGATCCATCCCAGACCTGCTGAATCAGAATTTCTGGGGATGAAGATTCTGTATTTTAAAAACCCTTTGAGTAACTCTAATGATTAGCCACACTTGGGCCCATTTGAGTGTGGGCAGGGCCATGGAGGACATGTCATTTCCCCATAAAATATCTGCCTATTTAAAAACAAAGTGATAATAAGTGATGTTTATGGCCCCCACTGGCCTTTTAGGGAGTGTTGACTCTACTTCTTTGAACATGCTGTCAGCCTCCTCCAAAGAACATCCCTTAATCTTTGCTCGATCAGACCTTGCTCAGATCAGTTGACAACCTTCATTCCATGGGCTTAGTCCTTAGAGCCAGATCCTGGGCCCAGGCTCAGACATGCCTCACAGTCATGGGAAGGCCCATGCCCTCAAACTGATGGAGTGAGGTCTGAGCATGGCTCCAGAGTTGGCATCTGGTGGTTCGTGAGGAATCCAGCATGTCCATACACCCAGGAGTTTCAGGACTCTCCTCTGTCACTCCTGTTCCAATGTGTGCCCCTGCCCAGGGACTGGACTTCTGTTCTGGTTGTTATTTTCTTCTCTAATCCCTTCTATAAGGAAGGCCCTTTTTAGTACCATAGCCTCTGGCTGGGGACAGGGCTACCCTGCAGGGGTAGGCTGCCTTCTCAGTGAGGGCTTGATTCAGCCCAGAAGCTGCCTTCTTCCACTAACATCTATCTGTTTAGCAGTTTAAGGTAACAATTGATGTATGACCCACACTGGTCTGATAGACAAGTGATGACTCTACTTCCCAAGATGTCCTGATAGGAAATGTTGGCAGCCACCTTTATGAGCCACGCCTTTGTCCAGGGTCAGTTCTCCCAGCCCTGGCTTACCCTCCCCAGCCTGACCCTGTGGTTCTAGAATGCTTCCCCACCCTGACTGCAGTGTCCCTTCCCCAGTGCAGGGGCAGACATAGATCCTCCCCACCTCCCACCACCACCAGGATGTTGTCCAAGGAAGACTCCTCTGGATTACCAGAGGTCCTTACACAGAACAGCTACCACCCTCTCCCCCATCACCGCCAAACCTCTGCATAGCACTAGGTCTTCAGTGTTTGTGTTCTTGAGGACTTGGTAACGAAGGGGGCCCCAGAATCCCTCACGCTGTTTTTCAACTTCTAGGAATTGGCCTGAAATACACATCTGGACCAAAGCAATCCCCAGGTTCCCTGCCCCTCTCCTGGGGCCACCTGTGGTCTAGTGAGGCCTTTAAGGAAGCCTAGAGAACTAAGCAGAACATGACATCAGCAGAGGATGCTCATACAGCCCTTGTTACAGCCCCTGGCCTCAGAACACAAGCAGCGCCCAGGAATATTATGTCTCACACTGAGGCTGATGCTTTCAAACCTGATCCCAATTCTGGCTCCAAATATTTGAAAAAGGCAATTTCCAAAGAGTCTAGCTATTACAATCATATTTTCTGGGCCAAAGGAAAGGATGTTTGAAATTGTTCTTGTCCTGGAAAACCTGAGAGTATATATTTACAGGGAAAGTCAGGGCTCAGCTATACAGAAGAGGCAAAAAGGGACAGGCTTCACCTGTGCATGGGGCATTGGGGTCGAGGTAGGAGGGGAGTGAAAAAAGCACCTGCCTATTTAAAAATAAAGGTAGCAAGCAATGTATGTGACCTATATGAAGAAAACCACAAAGCTGTTATATTTAGAAAAATGAAAGTAGATGAACAAAAAGAGTGACATGCCATGTTTCTGGACGGGAAGCCTGTGTATTATAAAAATGCCTATTTTCCTCAAGTTAATTTACGGTTTAATAGGAGCGCACATACAAAATCCCAATAGGATTTTTTTTTTTACTCTGACAAAATGATTCTAAAATTAATCTTGAACAACAAACAGATGAGAATAACAATGAACATTTCTGAAAGAGAAAATAATTAAGGGAGGAAGGAGTAGTTTCCAGCTCTGCCAGATATTAGAACATATTATAAAACAACAATTAAAATTATTCAATGCCGGTGCTAAGATAGAAATAGAGCAGCAGAACAAAGTGGTGTCTCAAGAAATAGACTTAACCGCATGTGAGGATTCAGTATGTGATAAAACAATTCATTTCCCTCAAATCAGAAGGGAAATGAATTGCTTAATACATTGTGTTGGAAAACTGCTTAATAGTTTGGACCATACATTCTACATTCATCTAAATAAACTCCAGATGGATTAACAAATTATATATTTTTTTAAAAATCAAATTACCCACAAATAACCAAAAATAGAACAAACTGCTTCTCAGATCTGTGACAGAATGATAACTCTGTCAGCATTGAAAAGAAATCACAAATATTGAAGGTTTGTCTACATTAAACAAGTGTACGATGCAAAATAATAAAAAAAAGTAGGGGGGATGAAGAGACTGGGAAAATATATACACCACATATCATGAAGAGTTTCTCACCACAATGGAGAAAGAGTGCTTTCAAGTTGTAAAGGAAAATACCACACAATACTCCTGAAGCCACACTTCAGCGCAGGCAGTTGTCCCATGAGGATCACAAATAACAAATAACAGGACTGGACCTTGGCTGGCTAGTGAAAAGTCAGGACTGGAGTCTCTGTCTCGAATGCTGTGTTGGAAATCCCGACATCACTTTCGTACCCCTTGGCCTGCCAGGGATGCGTCTCCAGTCTAGGGGTACCCAGTAGTCTCTCTCCAGTACCTGCTCCCATGGACCCCTCCACCTCCCTTCTTCCACTCACATACACTGGCAGTAGCCAAACCCTGTAGGAACTGCTGTGAACCAAGGACACAGATGGGTGATGTGTGCCTGTGTGCACAGGTGTGTATGTACCAATGAATCCACTGAATACCCCCCTGTTGCAGAGGCTCAAACCCCACGGCTTCTCTCAGGACCCAGTGCTATTCTTTGGATGTCCCCATTCCAAAAGGAGCACGACTTTGTACTCCTTTCAGGCCCCACTGTTCCCATAGTGATGACTTTTCTATGCTTCATGAGAAGGGGGGGCTGTTGATCCCCTGTTCAGCATCCACCATAGTATCTGCCCCATCGCAGGCATTCAGCAAATATTTGTTAAATAAAAGAATGACTTTTCATGGGATGGATCCTAAATGCGCCCGTGTCACCAATGTTTTCTAGTTGAAAACTAAATTTTGAACCATAAGAGCACCCTTTAAGTTACATAATTACGTCTCTCTCTACATCAGAGTGAGAAATTTGGGGTCAAAGGCTGTGTCCAACCCATCTCTGGAGTTACAGCCCTCATCACAACACGTGACACCTTACAGAAGTCGACAAGGGTGTGCTGGTGGGGATGTATTCAACTTATACTTACGAAGTTAGCAATTTCATAAAAGGGGATGCAAATACTTGGGGTTTGGCAATGCAGATAATGGGTACAAGCAATATGTTATATAATCTATTGGAAGAAAACCACAAAGTTGTTACATTTAGAAAAGTGAACGTAGAGGAACATGAAAGAGAGATACACCATGTTTCTGCATGGGAAGACCGCATTGTATATGAATCATCTTCTTAATCATATAGTTTCTGTATTGGCATTATGAACTGGCACAACATTTTTGGGGAGCAATATAAGAGTGTAAACTGAGAGTCATAACAATGTTTATACTCTGGCCTGATGACCTCACTCCTGGAAACCTAGCCCAAAGAATTACAGTTCAAGAGAAGAAAGAAAAAAAGCCACGTCCATGAGGATGTTCATTACAGCCTTATGTAAAACAAATGAACATGACAGTTTGACTAAGTCATGACTCCATCCAATAAACAGAACATTCCATAGATACTAAGAATGGGAAGTATTAAAGGCACATAGCAACATGGTAAGATACACAATACAATGTGAACTTTGAAACACAGAACGTGAGTTGATATGTTCGCTTTGATTAAAACCACACGAAATATGTGTGCATAGGGGTAAGAGTAAAAAAAGAAGAGCCAAGATTGGAATTGGTTTTGGGTTAAAGAAGTGAAATTAAGAGTATTTTATTTGTTTAAACCTTTAGATTTAAACCCTTTAAACACTAGAATATACTAAGAGCCTGTGCTGAATTTTGACCTTTGAGCTCCAGATACTTCCTGAAAGAGTTCTAGCACATTATATAAGGTTAGGCACTAAGAGATTTCCCCTTCAACCCCATCCCCAGATGAGCAAGATCATCCTCAGAGGCCCTTCAGGTTAGGTTATGATTTGACAAGGAACAAGAATAGCCGTACCCTCTTATGTAGCTGAGATTGTATACAGTAGATGCTCAATAAATCAAAGATGGACGGATAAATGGGTGGGTAGAAGAAATGAGAAAAAATAAAGATTAGGGAAATGCTTGGGTGCTGATATATTGCACATTGGTGTAGAGCATTCATACAGTTCCAACAAAGATCATGGGTCCAGCTTTCATGACTTTGTTTAATGCTTGTCAATCTCTGATACTTCATGAGGGGAACTCAGCCAACAGCATGCCCATACTCTGAGCTAGCATTTTTGTCCTAAGGCTCCCTTGTTCCTCCTGCTGCAGATGAACCCTTGGATTCTGGAAATCTAGCACAGTGGAGAGAGTACAGGGTTTGGAGTAGGAACCTGCTCTGTCAATGAACACTTCAAATTCCAGCCCAATCCTTAGGGGTTTTATAACCTCTGAGTTAGTTCCCTCGTCTCCTTGAACTTTGTTTTCATTGGTAAAATGAGAGAAGAAAATATGCCATAAAGTTGTAGGAAAGATTCATTATCTTCCCAAATTATATAAAATGTTGAATAAATATCGCATCCTCCTTTACCCCAAGCTTTCTCACTGCTACAATCCTACAGACTTTAAGCAGAGCCTCACTTAACGCAAAAACACAGATTTCCTCATCCTTAGGATTGGGAAGTCTACAGTACCCTTGATTGGTGGGTCACAATCTCAGGTGGTTTTTCTCTCTGGGGATGTCTTTGGCAATGTCCAATAGGGAGACATTTTGGTCATCACACTGGCAGCAAGAGGGGTGTGTGTGCCACTGGCTTCTAGTGGATACAGGACAGGAATGTGGCTCAAACAACGCACAGGACTGTCGCTCCTCCACCAAAAGAATTATCTGGTCCAAAATGTCAATAGTGCTGAGCTTGAGAATCTGGATGACCCTATGACTCCATGCACTCCTTTGCAGATATGTGTATGTGTGTGTGTGTGTGTGTGTGTGTGTGTAGGTGTGTGTGCTCGCACGCGCATGTGTGTGTGTCCAGTGAAGGACAGGGTGCGGGGATTTCAGGGGAACTCAGAGGTAAAATACAGGAGGGTAGTAGGAGAGGATCATTTCCTGCAACATTCCTACCCAGAACACCCTCCTTTACCTGAAAACTCTTCAAGGCCCAGCTTAAGCCCTCTATTCTCTGTGACATTTTCTTGGGACACCCAGGGACCCACTTCTCCCTCCCTGGTCTCTCAAGGTTTGGCTGCTGATTCCCAACTTACACTGTAACCATCCTAGGGGGCCCTGCCTTCACATTTCACACCTATGCCGTATACATTAGGAGCTGAGCAATTAGGGTTCACACCTTCTCCCAATGGTTTACAAAATGGTGAAGAAAGCCTGAGCTTGTGAAGTCTTGGCATATCTCTGGTGGAGCCTGTTTTGAAACTTCTTTGGAAAGTGGCTGCTAATGGACTGATAATTGGTTTCCTGGCTTTCTTATGAAGTGTGAAGCGTTCCCTGAGCCTGTCAACAAAGCATCAAGTATCTGCACATCTCCATCAGAGTTGTTTGTCCCTTCCCTCCTCTTGTAGCTCTTGCGGTGGAGACTAACTGGACATAGTAGCATGGGAAGGGCCCTCTCTTCTTTGGCAAGGAATGGGATGAAATGGGCAGAGCTGGGAAAGGGAAGAAAACGCACAGCCTGGCTAGAGCATGCCTACCAGGAGACCAGGTTGAGCACATTTCCCAGGCAGAGATTGAATAGCTCTGAATCCAATACATGGTGCTTAGTACAGGGTATACACTCGGTAAATATTGTTGGATGGATGGAAAGGAGTACTACTTCCAACTGATTTTGAGCAGCGGTCTCTGGAGATGTGAATTAACTAAGGAAGAAGACAGTGAAAGGCAAGGATCTGGCTCTATTTTTTCTTTCAAAATGCTTTTCACTGTGAGAAACATCCTCTTCTTTAAAACCTCGATGAAAAAAGAGCATCTATTGAACATTTACTACTGTGAGGGCAGCTCAAAAGCCAATGCAATGATTCTGAAGTCGGCTTGCTGCAGAAAATGTTTGGGAACATGAAGGAAAGAGTGTATTTGTGTAGTCTCGGCAGGGCAATTTCCGAGTAAAGAGCTGTTTTGAAGAAAATGTTTTGAGAGAAGAACAATGTGCCACTTTGCACTTCTTTTGGACAATTGTTCATAGAAATTTGAACCATTAAAATTTTCCAATCTACTTTTAAATCGTAGGAAGGAAATAATAGTTTGTCTGCTAAATATTGTACTAATATTCATTGTGACTAACGTGTGGGAAAATTTAGGGCGTTTACGTTGACTCTTGCTAGAGGTGCTTTTGTATGTACATTTATCTCTATAAAATACAGAGACTGTATTCTTTTATGTTTCTATGGATGTTTATAGATGTCGGCCCTTTCCTAGTGACCACCCGCTATCGATACGTATGATCTGGGGTCAGGGTCAGAACCCCAGTTTAACATATCCCTCAAGCAAAGTATATGACCTGCTCTGTCAATGACCCATTTTAGGAAATGGTTTCCAAGCATTTGCTGTGGGCAGTGAGGGCTGTTCATGCCGTAAGGACTGTTCATGTTCTATAAATATAATCATTGAGCCTTCAGGTTTGGGGAGCCAGAATAGCGTGCTACCCTACCGGATGATTAGTAAACCAAAATTCAGTGAGAGGATGCCCCAGCCATCATCATGATGCTGAGCCAGGACTGAAAAACAAGTCTTCAGAGTTTGAATCCAAAGTTATCTCTGTGTACCAGCATACCTGAATGCCATCTCTCACCCCCAGTTAGACTGTGAGGTCCCTGAGGATAAAGCCCAGGACCCACGGAAGCATCAGCTCAGGGGCTGGGTACTCAGTAGGGAGCTGACAGTTGGCACACCTTTGACTTCATGGAGTAGGAAGATGACCTTGCTGTGTGATGCAAAAGCATGGGGCCAGCTGGCTCTCTGGCCTCCTTCAGACTCAAGCTGTGTTTGGTTATACCCAAATGACCAGAAGAAAAAAACAAAAAAAAAACCCCACAAAAAAACAAAACAAACAAACAAAAATCCTGAGCAATGGGAGTGCCTGGGGGATGCCAGCCCCCTACAACCCAGAATCATCCAGAAGATGAAATGCTGTGCTGGCCCCCCAGAGTGCCTGCTTTGCAGTTCTCAATAAGCCTCCGGCTCCTCTTCCTTATTTTAAGCCACCGAGAGCACTGCTCCATACTTGCCAGGACAACTCTGTCTTTGTTTCTTCTCAGCTCTTTGTAAGCAGTCTCCAGCTCACTGGAGGCTGCCAGCCTCAATCCTGGAAACGAAGAGCCTGCTGAGCAGCACTTCATGGCCCTCTGTTCTTATAGGAGGTTCTAAAAGGATTTCCTAAAACCCTTCCTCAGGGGCAAAAGGGCAAGGAAATTCTTGGAGGACTCATAGAGAGCCCTCAGATAATACTTTGCTGCCTCCATCTCTCAGCTTGTGAGGCAGGCAACTTTATCCTGTCCTAAGAAGCCAGCTGGCTCTGCTACCCACTTCATTTCCACCAGCTCTCTGCCCTAGTGGCCGGACCCTCTCCCAGTTCTCCCTGTCTTGTTTTACCTAATGGATTTCCAAGATAAAGCCCCATAATACCTGAGACTCCCACAGTCTATACTTTTGTCTTCTGAGGTCCTGCCTCCAATTTGCAAAGAGCCCTGTTCCTTCTACCACCTCAGGCCTTTGTTCCTGCTTGCCCTGGGCTGCTCTTTGCCAATGTCCCCTGCCTCTCCTGGCCCCAGTCCCCTTGGTTCCCAGTGTGCTACAAGGCTAACACTGTTGGGCACGATATTCTACCCACATTCAGCCACAGAAATGGGTAGATTTCATGCAATTTTATTTATTTTTTTTGCAACAAGGGTGTATATCTAAGCGTGATTGGATGTGTATCTAAGAACAATTTTTGAAAAGGTATGACCCAACTCACCAACTCATATGCTGAAGTCTTAGTCCTCATTGATGTTCCCTGGTAACCCCCAGACTATCCTCCCCCACTGCCCTGGGGGTCATTCTAGTTTGTAGCACCTGGAGACTCCAAGAAGCCCACTGCAGTGGGAGAAGTGATCAGAGGGTTGGGCTTCTGCCCTGCCCTGAGAGAAGTAGATGGAAAGAGATGGAGAAGGTGGGCGATGTTTGGGGGAAGAGAAGCTGGAACCTTGACTTCTCAAGAGATCAAGTAGGCTCCTCCCTTTGCTGCACACAAGCCCCTCACACTTGCCAGTCTCACTGGGCCCAGAACTTAAAGTATTATTTTTGTCAGGAAGTATGGTCATCCCATCCCAGAGGAAGAAAGAAAGGCCTCCTTGATATTGCCATTGGATGGGCACTCCAGAGGATCAGTAATCCGAAGACAGCTTGATCCCCCATCCCTCCCTAACTCCAGTCCAAGAAGAAGCAATCTGAGGAAACTCCTCAGACCCTGGCAAGACTGTGGTTTCCCACCACACCTGGAGCCTGGTCCAGAGTCTACGATCTTACAAACCGGCCTGACCCTGGCTCGAATGTATGGTGTCACTGGTGGCAACAAGGACAAGGAACAAATGTCCAGGTCAGAGTCTCATGCACCAGGCCCTAGTGGCCTCTACCTTGCTCTCAAGGATCACCATGGATGGCAAGACATCATTGAAGAAGCCCTCCCTCCCCCCCGCCACAAAGTTAAAAGCAATCATTTCTAGTTACATTACTGCCAGAAACGAGGACCCAACCAGCAAGGTTGGGAAGAACAGAAGAAAACAAGGGAAGCTGTTGCCAAGCTGTTGCCTGTGAGGTTCCCAACGTTGGGGCTCTGGATTAGCTAGACAACGGGGCCCCCTGCCTCTTGGTGAAGACCCCGAAAAGGCCTTCTCCCCACTCACTTACACACACAGCCTGGCTTCTTAGCCGACCACTGGTTATTCTTTTGGCACGTGATTGCCTTCTGCCCCACCAGCTCAAAGGCAGGCTGGCACTCAAACTTGAGTGTGTCACCGTGGCGGAACCGGGAGCCTTCCCTCCGGCCGTAGGCAGGGATGCCGGGATCGCCACAGCTGCCCTGCTCGATCTCTGGAAGACAGGAAGAAGAGAAAACAGAGACAAAATGTGACTTCCTACCTCTCTTAGAGCGGGAGGTCCATGTTACACGCTCTGCTGCCCCTCTGCCTCGACTCAGTGCCCAGAGTGATACAGGTAAGACCTTTTATGAGAAGTCCTGCCGTGTCCTGTTTAAAACCCCATCCCAGGATCAAGGGGCCTTCCGGCCAGTAATATCCCTAAGACTCTGGGTTCACACAAAGCCCTCAAGGGGCTTGGATATTTTCACTCCGTGGAGGAAGGTCTCCATACTCTGTGAGATACCTGTCCCAGGAGCTAAGGAATCTGTTGTGAGCTTGCTGAACTTGCCTCTGCATTCAGAACGACCAGACAGACCTTCGGCTCAGTCCATTCCTGAGTGGCAAAGACAAGCATGAAATGAGGCGGCTTTGCTGCCTGCCATTTCCCAAACCAGAGATTAAGTGAGAATCAATATTCGCTGCTTTCTGACATGGAAGCACTTTCACAAAGGTTTTTTTAAATTCAATTTGAGAAGGTGCAGGTAAAATGAAACAAGTGGCTCACTGAGTATGCTTTTAAAGTTCGTTTGATTCAACCGTGTGAGTCACACATGGAGTGGGTTCCTGGAGACAACTCGCGGGTCCAGACGCCATGGGGCATGACAGGCTGGCAACCTCATGGGAGAGGCAATGAGGGCTTGGAGGCTTCAGGAAAGGAGTCTATCCTGGCCACGTCCCTGAAGTTTCCTCTGGAGTCACCTCCACTTCCAGCAGCCCTGTGCTTGGTGCTGTGAGAGATGAAGGGGAATGAGGGGCCGGAGAGGGCTACCTGGAAGGGAGGAAGGAGAAGAGGAGGGGGAGCAGTTCCTGGGGAAAAGGACCTCCTGCGGGGAAGACAGGGCGGAATGGATTTAGTGGCAGATGGTGAAGGGAGGATGGTAGGGTCTTGTGACTGGGAAGGGAGGCAGCTGGAGTAATCAGGGAAGTTTGCTGGACATCTTCCTAGGTTTGTCAGGCCAAAGGGACCCCGCCTTTGGTGTAGACGCCATAATGAGCCAGCAGGAGGCACAGTCCCTGAAGTTGCTGTGTGTCATCCTAACAGGGATGATGTTGCAAAAACTTCCTAACCACAGCTGGTGGGGTTTCTGTGGGCTGCTCAGGCTAGCGCCATGCACTGCCTTTCATGGATATGCTCCTGAATTGTCCCATTCCTGTTACCTGAAAACCAGGGTCTCCAGATCTTTGCCGAGAGCTGGCAGAACAAGGCATTCTCTGACTGGGAGAGAGAGAGAGAGAGAGAGAGAGAGAGAGTGTGTGTGTGTGTGTGTGTGTGTGTGTGTAGGCACCCAGAAGGAGCACCTAACTCAAATTTGGAAGGTGAGGCTGTGCGCAATAAGACATTAAACTTCAACACAAAATTTTAGGGGTTAACAAAAACTTAGCAAACAAGCCAGTAATATCTTAATGCAATATTTTTTAGAAAATCAAAACTAATGCATATAAATCAAACCTACAAAGAAGAACAATATTAGAATTTAAAGGCCAGATCTGACCCAGCATTTGTGTGCCTCACTTCTCCGGTCTCACACTTGTCCTGGTCTTCTGAGCCTCTTGTTAATTAAAATGTTGATATTTTTATCATATATAATTTGCACTAATCTTGGTTTAAGAAAAATATTGCATTTAATTATTTAACTGAAATACTGAGCATTTCGTCAACTCCTTTACAATCTATGCCTAAGGCATGTGCCTCTCTCATCTCAGCCTAGTCCCAGACTTGGCAGCAGGGAAGGCTTCTTGGAGGAGGTGATGTCTACACCGCGAGGCCTAAAGGCTATGCAAGAGCCAGCAGGTGAAAAGAACAAGTGGGATTCACGGCAGTATTATTTACAACAGCCAAGGCATGGGAACATCTAACTATCCATCAATGAATGGGTAAAGAAAATGTACACACACACACACACACACACACACACACACACACAGGAATATTATTCAGCCATAAAAAAAAGAAGAAAATCCTGATATTTGTAACAACATGGAGGAACCTTGCTTGAGGGCATGATGCTAAGTGAGATAAGTCAAGACAGAGAAAGACAAATACTCAATGATCTCACTTATATGTGGAAGCTAAAAAACCAAATTCATAAAAACAGAGTGAGTTAGGAGAGACTGAAGAAGGGCGTCAAAAGGCACACAGTTCCAGTTATAAGAGGAACAGGTCTTGGAGTGTCATGTATGGCATGGTGACTCTAGTTCAGTGTCGTATTGCATCTTTGAAAGTTGCTAAGAGGGTAGATCTTAAAAGTTCTCAACACACACACACACACACACACACACACACACACACACACACTGAGGTGGTGACAGACACGTTAACTAACCTGATTGTGGTAATCCTCTCCCAATACATCCATGTACCAAATCATCACTCTGTGCACTTTTACTGATGCCAATTATATTTCAGTAAAGCCGGGTTTAAAAAAAAAAAACAAAACAAAGAAAGGAAGGAGTAGGAGGGAAGGGAGGGGAAGGGAAGAGCCCATGCAAAGCGTCAGAGGTGACACTGTTTGTTGGGCAAGGAGAGCAGAGATCACAACTAACTCATTGTTATGGTAACTGAGTTTGCTGTAGGACTAATACACGGTGCTGATGTCCTGTTGGCAGCCATTCTGAGCATTTTAATATTTCATCCTTATAGTAATGTTAAGAGCAAGGTACTATTCGTCCTATTTACAAGGTGAGGAAACTGAGGTGCAGAGAGATCATGTAGCTGTCCCAGGTCATCTGAATGACTTGAGATCAAGACATGGGCTGTACGGTCCCAGGGTCTTACTGCAGCACCACATTGCCTGTCTCTGAGTACAAGTATGGGGGTTTTCTGCAAGGTGGTCGGAGATGAGGTTGCAAAAGGCTAAAGGCATTGTGCAATTTGCTAATGAGACTGGACTGTGGATGGGAAGCACTGGGGAGCCAACAAAAGGTTTCATTTGATTTAGCATTTCATATTATGTATTTTAAAGGATTACCCTGACTGTTGTCTGGAGAATGGTCTGGGGGCAGCAATTCTGGAGGTGGGGTGATTGTTCATTCATTCAAAAAACACATGGCTGTCTCCTAAGTGAACACCACCATGCTGGGCCCTAGGGATACAGAACAAAGCAGACACAAGGCCTGCCCCATGAAGCTTTCATCTGGTGGGAGGCTCACAGTCATCTGGGAGATGTTTTGATGACATCCCAGACTGGGCAAGGTCAGAGGGGGTGGGGAGAGGCAGACAGACTTGGGAGGTGTAAAGTGAGCATGTCTGGGATAAAGGAGAGGCCAAGATCTACTGACGGATTGGCCTGGGTGCTTGGGTGCACTTTCACCGAGACAAGCATGCAGGAAGAGGACCAGGTCTGCACGATCACCGGTAAGATATGCTGAGTTTGAGCTCCAGGTGGACACATCTAGTGCAAAGTGGCTACATGGGTCTTAAAAGCCTAGCGTAGGAATACAGAATTTGAGATTCAGCTCACAGATGGTAAAAGAAGCCATGAGAAGGATGCGGCCACCCATGGAGAATGAGAGAGGTCAGTTGTGGGCAGAACAGTTAGGAACATGGGATGGACCTGCAGAATGCTGGGTGAAAAATCCCAGGCAGTGCAGGGTCACAGATGCTTGAGGACTTTCAAGGAGGAGAACTCCAGCCTTGAATGCCATGGGGAAGTTTAGGTGGAGTGGACGAGCAGATTAGTGGAAGGAGGTCACTGCTCATACTGACTGGCAGGAGTAGCTGAGTGCAATGATGTGGCCACATGCTGTGGGAGAAGAGGAAGATGATATGGGAAGAGCAGATGACTTTTAAAGGAGGCATTTCTTGGAAGTGAAGAGAGAGAACTTAGGTGGCCACTCATGAGGAACATGGTCTTAAAGACAGCAGCTGAAAATGTTTTTAAGATCGAAGAAACTTAACCATATTTAAAATGAGGAAACAGACAGATACACAGAGTATATGTTAACTGAAGATCTGGAGAACAGATGGGGAGGAAAGCCCAAGGCCGTGGAGCAGGTAGGGCAGGGAAACGGGAGCACACTGGGAAGGTAGCTTGAGAGACCAGGGAGCTCCTTCCTGCATGGCAGGAGGGAGGAGATGAGGGCTCATTGAGCTTTTAGGGGCAATGCAGGAGGATGAAGGAGGTCCTGCGATGGCATGGGCTCTACTTTTTAAATGGAGGAGGGGGCCACTGGTCTCATGGTCTTTGCTGAAGGACGGGGTCTGGTTGTGGGGAAAGAGATATGACATTGACAAGAATGTCTGAGACACTCCCCCTGGCGAAGAGGAATTCATGGCCACATGGATTGCCACCTGAGGCTCACAGACGGGGGAGATGATACATGAACAGGGCACCCACAGCAGGGCTGCGGGACTTGTCCTTGAAGCCCTCAGTAGCTGGGCGCATGTGGAAGTGGAGAAAGAGGCTCCAGGACTGATTGAGGGGTGGGACTGGATTTACAGAAATGGAAGGCCACAGGGGCAATGGCAGAGGCATTATCCTTGGGGCTTAGCTAAAGGGAAAAAATCAGGAGAGGATCACCTGGCCTAGGGAGGGTGATGCACGGGAGTAGAGTGGGAAGGAAGAGCAGAAGGGACAAAGGGCCAGTGCAGGCTAGGCAAGGTCAGAGGTGGCTTGGGAGGTCAGAGGTGCTGGAGGACAAGGTCTGGGACAGCCATGGTGCAGCGCAGTAAGAGGAAGTGAAGGCAAGTGGCTGAAAGGCAAGGTGATGGAAAAGCTTGGAGTGGAGGGGAAGAGGCTGGTGACACTGACGGGAGGAGAGAAAGAGCCAGATATGGTGATAAAGTGAAGTCAAGGGATAAAGGGTGTACATGGCTGCAATGGCACTGGACACTGAACTCTGAACCAATCTCTCCAAGGGTGAAGTTCATAGGGTCTGGGGATATATGCTTCTGTCCCTGGAGAGGGCTACCAGGTAATGGGGGCCTCGAGGAGAAGAGAGGTTAACGGAGCACTTGGTGAAGAGGTCCAAGGCACTGGAGGGAGGTGATGCATGGGGCCAGGACCAGGACTGGGTGGAAGGGAGAAGAAGAGCAGGGAAGGTGGCTTTGTGAGCTTGCAGCTCCCCCCAGGAAGATGGAAGGCAGCTGGCTTGTGTTCCTCAGACACTCCCTGTCTTCGTCTAGGCCTTCCCTCCAAGTCCAGGGCCAACCCCTGCTGGGAGCACAGACACCAAGGCTGCTTCACTTCCTGGAGAAGGCTCCATGTGCTCCACTGCCTGCCTGGAAGGCACTTGTCCTTGACCCTCGTGGTCAGGTGCTGACCAAGTTTGATGTCAGGGCCCAGAAAAACAAGTTGGTAAACCAAATTTTGACTTAGAGAAAATCAGGCATGCAATTCCCTGTTATCTGCTTACTCTAATTCTATTTTGTAAGTGTTTCTCTCAATCTCTCCTGCTTTCTCTCACTTTGTCTACAAAAGCCAGCCAGCAGACCAAAGAGGAGTACTTGAGAGATGCCTGGAACTCCACTGTGATGGGCTCGGCACTTGGTGAATTTGCCTTTCCTTTGCTTGGAGGCTTTATCCCTATCATCTGTGATCAACCTCATTGTCTTCTCCTGGGTTCCTCAATTTCTAAAACCAAAGGAGCTGCATCATATATCTCTCTAAATTCACCATCTGAGGTGCTCCGAGAAGTGCAGTGCCACTTGGAGGAAGGGGAGTCCAGGCGTGGACTGTGCCTTGCTGCCTTTCCAAATGGGCGGGACTCCATGTGTCCCTCCGTCTACTCAGTGACCCCTAAGCCGGGGCTACTGCTTCCTCTCTTCCTCCATCACATGCCGACTCCTCACACTACGGGTCAGCTTAAGAGGCCATCTCCTCAGAGATGCTGCCCCGAACCATGCACTTCAGGGGGCTCCCATTCTCTTGCCTCTTTTGGCACCCCATTTTTTCCTTCATGGTGATGACTGCCCCTTGTAAAGATTTATTCATTTTATTAGTTATTGTTCTAGACACTCGGGGTATAGCAGTGGGAAAGAAGTTAAGAATGTCTCCCCTCAAGATGCTTCCTGTCTGGGGTGTGAGGGACAAAATGATTTGCTAGCTCAGATTCCTGGCTCCTTGCTGGCTTCTAGGTTGGCCCTCCTGTTTCCTCACCCACTAGAATGTCAACTCTATGAAGGCAGGTGTTGGAGATGCCTTATTGACTACTGTGTACCCAGCACTTAGCACAGAGCTTGGAACACAGAGAACGGTCTGTTCAGTGTGGGAGTCCAGCTTGGACTGCATTTACTGCATGGAAACCGTGCCAAATGCCAGGCTCGGCACTACAGATATAGAGTGGCCTGACCCACGGCTCCTGCCCTTGGAGAGTCCTAGTCAAGGGGGTATAGAAATAAGTAAAGGGAAATGAGGGCAAAGGAAGAGGTGTGCACCTGGCCAAATGGCTTTTGGGAAGGCAGAGGAGGAAGCTCTGGCCTCCGGCTGGGAGAGTTGGAATCCCAGCCACCTGGGAGTCAGCCAGGATCCCACCTTCCACTCCCCACCTTCAGCCTCACTAAATGCTTCAGGCCAGCTCTCCCTACTAGACATCCCAGCACCCTCTGGTCTCCAGCCCCTTCTCACTGTCTAGTCCACCCCCTACGGGGATAGGAGCATCTGACAAGAGTGGGCCCCCTGCCTCTTGCCTCTATTCTGTACTCTGCAAAGCAGGGTGAGATTGCTCAGAAAGAAAAATCCGATCATTGCTGTGCCCTGCCCACTGATTCTTTGATGGCTGCCTAAAACACAGATTTAAGTCTCTAAATGCTTGGCATGGCAGGACCTTGCCCATACCCTCCTGCTCCAGACTTATCTTTGGCCATCACCGACCTTGAGATTTATTTATTTATTTATTTATTTTTTAACTTTTTATTTTTTATAAACATATATTTTTATCCCCAGGGGTACAGGTCTGTGAATCACCAGGTTTACACACTTCACAGCACTCACCAAAGCACATACCCTCCCCAATGTCCATAATCCCACCCCCTTCTCCCAAACCCCCTCCCCCCAGCAACCCTCAGTTTGTTTTGTGAGATTAAGAGTCACTTATGGTTTGTCTCCCTCCCAATCCCCTCTTGTTTCATTTATTCTTCTCCTACCCACTTAAGCCTCCATGTTGCATCACCACTTCCTCATACCCCTCCCAACCCCGGTCAGCCTGTGGGGAGGCAAACCAGTGCAAGAGCAATGAGCAAGGACCTAAATCCTGTCTCCAACATAGGTAGGAGACCTAAGGCACATTTTGGATTCTCCTGGAGCTCTAGTTTTGTCATCTGTAAAATGGAAATGGTAATCACACCTATCTTACAGGACTGTTGTGAGGATTTAATGAGCTTATGTATATAAGAAATTGTCAGAATGTCCAGCATGTGACACGTAAGCAGTAAGCAATAATGTTTTCCATCGTCATGATCACCGTGTGGCTGGTAGATCCCCACTGGCGCTCACAGGGCTCTAACTTGGCCCCTGTGTCCTCTCTCCCTGAATGAACACCCCTGCTTGGCTGCCCAACAGAGAATCACCTTTAAGTGTCAACTCAAGCGCTTCCCAGTTGGGGATCCTCCCTCACACCATGGGGTAGACTAAGGGGATCTTTCCCTCCTCGCTCCCAGCCTTCCTGACAACTTTCTGTTACGGCACCATTACTGCAATTTGTGGCTAGAAGGGTACAGGATGAAGAGGGGCAGGTAGAAGGAAGGATGGAAAGAAAGAAGCAGGAAGGAGGAAGGGAGAGTGTAGTATCTGGAGAACAGTTAGAAATTCACTGTGGGGGCACCTGGGTGGCTCAGTGGTTTAAAGCCTCTGCTTTTGGCTCAGGCCATGATCCCAGGGTCGTGGGATCGAGCTCCGCATTGAGCTCTCTGCTCCGTGGAGTGCCTGCTTCCTCCTCTCTCTCTGCCTGCCTCTCTGCCTACTTGTGATCTCTGTCTGTCAAATAAATAAATAAAATCTTTAAAAAAAAATTCACTGTGGCAGGACGTGACAGTGAAGAGAGAGGAGGCCACAGAGAGGGTCTCAGGGATATCATGAAGGCCTGGGTCAATGACTGACGAGTCATCTATGTGTTGTTTTGGAAGCTGTGAGCTGCTCAAAGCCAAGGGTCCCATCTCTTCTGCCCTTTGTAGCTCCAGAACCAAGGACAGCGTCTGAGGCATGCTGAGCTGCCCAACCTATTGTTCAATTAGCACAAATTCCTGAGAGTCTGAGACATCTTTGGTGTTTGAGACAACCCTAAGGCATGCCTGGATCTCATGGATTTGCTCAGAACAATCCCACTCCACTTTTCTGCTTCTGATGGGAAGGGAAGCCAGAGGCAAGGGACACAGCACCTCTGCCTCTATGTGCATTTCGGTGTTTGTGCTTCTCCTCGCAAAGGCTGGCACAAATGGGACGCAGACGGGGGTGGATGAAGTGGGTGATGTGCTTCCCACTCCACCTCCTTCCTCCACAACACTATCATGGGGATGTCACAGCTGAAGAAGGTTAGGAACCAGGGGTGAACGTGGATGCATAGAGCATCAGGCTTACCTCCAAGCTGTTTGCATTAGCCCCACACTGAAGCTTGCTATCAGCAGAAGCCCATGTATTTTGAGAGTATATCTCACGGACAAATTACTTCCTGCCAATTTTCTCTTCAGTATCATAATGCCAGTTTATTGCAGACTGCTGCTGCACTTGTCGCTTGCCAAATTTAATGGTACAGCATCCTCTGCTGCTTGCCGCCCCCGCGGGCCAGGACAGACTTGGTTATGGCGTGGATCCCACTGGGCTTTCCTGAGAACAGGCAACTGCTGCCTGTCTCCAACAAAACCCCAGCTCCCAGTGCCCGAGAACGCTTTAAGGGTCTCAGGGAAATTCTGAGTGTCTTAGGAACATGCCTGGTGTTGTTTCTGACCAAAACTGAGAGGTTTGGGCCCATTTGCTCAGGGGGAGCAAATCAAAAGAAGAGGTGTCCTGAAAATAGTGAAATAGTGGACTTGAGGTTGAAAATGGCCTCATGCTTGAGGCAAGGCAGGGTCCAAAAAGGAGTGGAGCCAGTATTGCAGGTCTGTTGCCCTTGGTCTTCTTTCCAGCCCAGATCATGGCCATCACTTCCAGGAAGCTCACCTGGGCTCCCTAGCAGAGTTAAATTCCAGGGAAGGGGATGGTGGCATTGCCAGCAGAGGGCTAGTCTTGCTTGTGTTCTACCTACTTGCTCTCAGACTTTATGTTCAAACTCTCAGGGATATCTGATCAACTTCTTTTCCTCCTTTATGCAAGTCTTTGTTTCAGATACCTGCTCCTCCAGGGAGCCATCCCTGATGCCCTCAAGCAAGGTTAGTGGCCCCTCCTTGATATTTCCCCATCTTCTTGCACTTTCTCGACTCTACTGAACATTGCTATGGCTGAGGTGAAGGCACAGATTGTTTTCTTGTCTTCATGGTCCCCATGAACTGAACAGTGTCTGCAATACACAGTCGGGGCTTAGATAATGTTGAATACAAGATGACCTCATTTCCAAGGTGAGTCCCTGCTGTTGGGTGTCCTTTCTTCATAGTTTGTCATGCCCCGATTCTTGATGTCTCCAGGGTCAAGGTCTCGGCTCCTTCCTCCCCTGTGCCAGTCAAATCCCCAGATTTAGCATTAGGCTGCCAGATTCCAGGCTCTGAGTCAGGAAGCGAGGAGACTCCCAGATTGATGCTAAAACTTGTTAGCAAGTTGTATGTAATTTTATAATGTTTCTGGTAAGTGCTAATTGCCTGTTCCTTAAATATTTCTTGTTCTACTGGGAAGCAAAGCAATTGCAACTATGAATGCATTTCCTACAGCTGGCTGCCCCCATGGAGGGGGACTGAATTTTTAGGCTCCAAGTACTCAGATTTTAATGATGCCTGAGTCCTCTCCCCAGCCCTGACCTGCAATTGTGACAAGCAGAACTGGAAGAATTTCTAGAAAATAAGTCCCCCAATTTTCCCACCTAGGGGCTCGCACTTTAAATGGGGGGGGAGGGGTGGAGTGATACTGTAGTGCTACCTGTCTGTCCCAAGGAAGCTTCTCTTTACCTGAGCTGGGGCAGAGGGTATATTGATGATGATGGGGCCAGAAGTGCCCAGGAGCATTCTTTATCCACGGATGCCTCATGCTACCTACAGAACATCTATATCACAGTTACCTTCCTATCGCTGAGCCAGGATGTCTATCCTGTATGAGATTCCCCAGAATCTGAATAAAAGGAGGACGAGAATGTGGATGGAGGTCATTCTGAAGCTTTGGGTGCAGGTTGCAAGAGGGGCTACAAGCCTAAGGAAGCAGGGGAGAGAGCGGGATTTTAAATGAGTGTTTCCTAAATGCTGGCCCTATGTTGGGACGTTCATGACACCAAGCCCTCAGGAACCGCACCCCCCCCATCCCCCGCCGTGAGATCAGTGTTTATCAGTCCCTCTTCACAAGTGAGAGTACCCAGGCTCAAAGATGTGGAAGGACTGGCTAAGACCACACACAGCGCAATGGGGATTACAGATTGGGTCTGTCTGACCCCAAAGCAATGGGGACAGTGGAGAGTGCCTGGCTCCTATATCTGAGTGCTAGGAAGTTGAGAGGGTGTGAAGGAAGGGTGCTTGATTGTGTTTGTGTAGAAGTCATCACAACTTAATCTGAGAGCTTTTCTGAGCACACTCTGCGTGCCAGGCACTGGGCTCAGTCCTGCAGGCCTGAAGAGATGGACATTCTATACTTCTGCCTAGAATGTGTTCTCAAGAGCCAGAATGTGGCTTAGAATTACTGTAAATGGAGATGGTGAGCTCAGTTTGGATGGAGTTATAGACTGAACGTTTGTGCCTCCCTCAAACTCGTATGGCATATGGAAAAGTTCTGACCTCAAAGGTTCTGGATTTGGAGGCAGGGCCTCTAAGGAAGTAATCAAGGCTAAATGAGGCCATCGGGGTGGGGCCCATATCCAAAAGGATTAGCGTCCTTATAAGAAGCGACACCAGCAAGCTCGCACTCCCTCCCTCTCTCCCTGTGCGAGTACCAAGGAAAAGTCACGCGAGGACAGTGACGAGGCTGCCCAGACTAGAAATTGGATCAGCCAGAACTTTGACCTTGGATTTCTCGCCTTCAGAACTGTGACAAAATAAATTTCTGTTTCAGCTCCTGGTCTATGATATTTTTGTTATGTCCACCCAAGCAGACTAGCACACATGCCTTGGGTTTGAGATGGCTGAGGGAGAAGTGTATAAAATGTGTCACAGGGAGACTGATATGCAAATGGGGAATAGATTTGGAAGTCGCCAGTGTTTAGGTTGAGAGGGAAGCCATGGGAGTAGATGCAATCCACTGTGGAAGGTTCTAGAAAAAGAGGATGGAAAATAGGAGAGACCCTGGGGAAGTGCCTGCTCTGTGGGGGCCATGCAGGAGCTGTGAGGAAGCAGCCAGAGGGGTAGCAGATGAGCAGGAGGTTGTAGGTGGCAGAAGCCCAGAGAGGAAGATGGGTAATCACATTGGGATGCCAGGGGACTTAACTGACCCAGCTTTATTCATAGTAGAGGCTCCTCACCATGAAGGCAAGAAATGGACAGCTTTTACCCTCCAATAAAAGGTCGAGGGTGGAAGGGACACGAAGGGAAAGGTACATTCCCTACATCCAAACTTTTAATTCCCTACATTTAAATCTCTACATTTAAACTTGCCCAAGTTCTTCTTCCCTGTGGACAAAGTGCAAACTCTTCATGAGGTCTCAAGGTTCTCAGTCACTTGGATCTGTCTCCTGCCACTTCTGCCTCCCTGCCCTCTGCTGCAGCTAGAGCAAACCATCTCATTTCTCAGGCAGTCTGGGGTGTGTAGTGCAGGTGGGAGGCAGGGACCTAGTGCCAGGCCACCTGCAAGACAGCGAGGGAGCCAAGTGTTCCCTGGCAGAAGAGGACACACCCTGGAGTGGGAAACAGTGCTGATCACAGAGGCCTCGCGTGCAGAGGAACCTCAGTGGTCCCAAGGGAAGACACTTCTCTGAGCCAGACACTGTGCAAGGAGCTCTCTGGGACTCTATTTCACTTTCTTCACAAGGCATTAAGGTTGCCACTATTCTTTCCATTTTATAAGTGGGAAACTGAGGCTCCGACAGACCACAGGACTTGGCCAATCCCACAGCGGGGACCACTCTGGGATTCATCCGATCTGGTCCAATTCCGGAGTTTGTTCCATCTTCACCTGCCTCTGTGAGCAGGACACACGTAGACCCTTGGATTAATGATGTAAGGTAATGCGAGACTCTCTTCCTAATCTGTCACAAGTCTGAGCAGAGGTCCTGCTGACACCTAGTCTGTGACTAAAAGTCCCACCGCGGATGTTTTCAGACTGCTTTAGTTTTCTGTTCTAGTCTGTGATGCTCCTGCTGAGGTTCCAGCACCCAGCGTCATGCTGGTCATGTGACAGGCTCATCATTACCTCTGGCCACGGTGGACACATGATGAACAAAACCCCAACTGGTTGTAATGAGAAGCCTGGGCTCATGCCATATGGCCCATGTGACTGGGGCACAGTGTTGGCTTCTAAGATTTTAAAAGGAATTGAAATTCTGTCACTTTGGAGACCCCTGATAGAGGGGGGAAACATCATGGGCTTTGAAGCCAGTGAGACATGGAGTTGAATCTTGGCTCTTCCAGGTCCCAGACTTTGTGTGACCCCAGGCAGGACATTCCACCCTTGAGTTCCAAATTCCTCAGTTACAAAATAGCAGCCATCGGCTAGCTGTCACACCGGATAAGATGAAGCAGTTTCACAAACGTGTTTAGCTACAAATCCTTTCTTAAAAGAAGGCTTACAAGGAACAGAAGAGAAGAAAGGAGAAAGCATGGAGGCAGGATCAGAGCCTGCCCTGTTAGGCACACCCTACCTAAACTTGGTGATCCCTGAGGGTACCCCAAATGTATGCATGACAGTTTGAAAACCTTGAGGAAGTTAGCTTAAGTTTCCGGCACATAACAGGCATTCAATGTTCTGTTCCTTTCTTTTCCGGTGAAACCATGCCAAACAAATCTAATTCCTCTTTCCTACATAACAGCCCTTCAAATATTTAGACGCAGCTCTCAGCTCTCCCCTGAGCCCACTCTTCTCCCAGATGCATTTTCAGGGGGCTCTTAACCTTTCTCACAGGGTTTGACTTCAGTTCTCTCCCAGCATGGTATCAAGGGTCCCCACAATTAGGTCCAATTCTCGATGCCTGGTCAGAACGAGAAACCAGCACCACTGACTCCCTGGGGTAAATTCTAGCTGCTAAGTTCTCGAACATTCACAGAGGACTTGCTATTTATTCCCACTTGCTCTCATCCTGGTGACTTAGCCAGGAGCTCTACCCCACTGAGGTCTTTCTGCACGTTGTTTGCTCACTGCTGTACTGTCGTCCCCCTTTCCGGCTCATGCTATTTATGGCTTAACCACGCCATTGATAAAATATGGACAGAATAAGGGCAGGTGGGTGGCACATAGGATCATTCCTCCCCACTTCTGGAAACATTCACTGCTGAACATCCAGAGAACTTCAGACATGAGGGAAACTTTTGAAACCCTGAGTCCGAATCCATTCCCATTTTCCAAGTAGCGAGTGTCAGAGCTTGGCCTGAATCCTGATTTCTCTCTGCCATCCCCCATCTGTGTGTGTGTAACTCTATGTACCCGAAGAACCATTTGCTTACCTACCTGTGTCCTCACTCATTAGTCACCCATAATTGCTGTGCAATTCTTAGTTTCACATCCTTGACCACACTTACTCTTCACAGAAGCCCTGGGCGTATTATCACCTCCATGTCCCAGGTGAAGAAACAGAGCCCCAGAGAGGCTCCCTGACCTGCCATGGGGCTAGAAAGGGACAGAACCAGGATGTGAACTCAGCACTCGTCCCCCCATTGGTGCTCTGGCTGCTGTTGTCTCCACTTGACATGTGCCTCTTGTTCTTAGAACAGGACCTCCACTGTCCTAGCCTCCTGAACTGGGAGAGAATAGAGTTCTGTTGTTTTAAGCTGCCCCTCAGTGTGTGGTCCTTTATCCAAGCAGCTGGGCAAAACTGACAGAACTCCTGTGTACCTAGCTTGGAGACAGAGTACAGGTCTTGGTCCAGGTGGAACCCCAGACCCCTGGGGTGGGGGGGGGGCTCACACTGAGCAGAGTAAGAGCCTTTTGGAGTTATTACCTGAATCATCAGGTCTCTGAACAGGGGTGGGGAGAAACCTTCTCTCCCTCATCCTCTGGCCCCTGTCTCTCTGAGTCATTTTCAAGACTCATGGCTCACTTTCTTGATAGAACCTTTCCGGATGTCACACACAGGATGACCGCCCCTTTCTCTGTGCTCCCACTAGCTGTTTGCCACAGATGTCTTGCTTTAATAATAGCGTATGTTTCCTCCTCTGTCTCACCACTGAAGTGCAGACCCTTGCAAGGTCTCAGATCTGATGTGTCTGTTTCCTGAGTGCTGGGCTAGGCTCTGCCACCTACCACATCTGCTAACCAAATGCTTGGGGATGGCTTCTGCTCCCCTTTCTGCGGGGATTGGCATTAGCAGTCATCACCAATGGGAAATCTGGAAGCACACAGTAGGTGGATGGTGGAAGTATCCTGGGCCCAGAGTTCACTGTTCCCTTGATGCTGGCTCCCAGTGAGATTCAGGTCACTCTCTTTTGTATCATCCTCGGGTCACTAATGGTGTGTATCTGTCCCTAGCCCTGTGTGCAGTCACTCAGCTCTATGACACCCAAGTATGGCAGCTTGGGAAGCTCCAGAAGTCTGTGGGGTCTTTTAAAGGTCTACACAAGCCAGGTATGAATTATAGATGAAACTAATGCATGCCCTTGGCACTGTGTGGCCTAAGCCTCAAGTGATTTATCCCAGATAATCCTCAAAACAATCCAGGAGAACCACTGGCCAAAGCAAGTTGAGGCTCAGACAAGTCAAGTAATGTGCTTACGGAGAGGAAGTTAGCGTGGGACACAATCAGAATTCGAACCCAGAGCTTGCTGACGCACATCTGGACCCCAAGTCTGACTCCAGAGTGAGTGGATCAGCCCCCCCCCCCTCCAGCTGCAGTTACCTTCATAAGAAGCCTTGAATCCCAGGGAGCTGCCGCTGCCATCAGTTTGGAAGAGGAGCCACATTTGATGATTGGTGCTGACAATGAGATCTGGGACCGACGTACCTGTCAGGCTGTCAGGACAGCAAGATTTAGAGAAGTGCCCCCCACTCTGGCACCCCACAGAATGACTAGGAGCCCTGCCCTGTCAGGTGAATTTGGGCCCCACTCTGTTTAATACTGGAGCCCAATGACGGGTGCTCCAGTGGCTGAGAGACTCATCACCTCTCCCCTCCAGCCATGGGCAAGACTTGTGTTTACGGGTGACCCCCTAGCCCAGACCCCTGGGCTCTCGAGGGAGACCTGGGTCCTTGCTTTCTCAGGGGCCGGGGTTAGATGTAGCCTGATCGACTGAAGGGGTATCTACACACCTGCCATCTGATCTCTCATGTGAACTACCAAAGAAAAGACAGAGACAGAAACCCATTTCCCCAGTCAAGACCAGCCACTTTTTTTAATAAGACATCTCTTTCAGCTCTATATGGAAATATCAGCTTCCATATATGAAGAAAGGCTTAAAGTGCAGCCTTCCCTCTGGGGCCACATACTTTCTGAAGAATAGAGTTTAGACATGGGGAGGATTGAGTTCACATTTACAGAATACCTATCCAAGCCAGATAATTTTCCCTCCATTATCTTATTTAATGATCCCAGTAGCCCAGTGAGATAGGGGCTGTGTTACCCCCATGTTACAGATGAGAAGACAAGGGTGCAAAATGGGTGGTGGCTTTCCCAAGGTCAGCCTGATGGAGAGTGGCAGAGCCAGAGTCCACAGCAGAGGCTGGGCTTTCCAGAAGAAACCTGGTTTCTTCTTGCTGCTGAGACCAAACAGATCACTAGCACAGACCAGGGGGGTGGTGGTGGATGGTGTGATCGGATTAATGGATCTTAATCTCTACTCCATTCTGGGGTCTTAAAGGTTGTGGGGGGCACTGAGTTGGCTGTATGAGATGATAAGGCACAATGTGAGTGCTGTGGGTGTGGGGCTGGGGGAGACACCTGGGTACATTGGACTGGCCCATGTGACATTGCCAGACTAGGGTACTGGCATTCTGCAGGGAGTAAGGATTGCGGCCAAGCCAGGGCTGGCTCCTAACTCTAGGATGGCAGAGTCCGTTTGACCCAATCATGACAACAAAGGAGGCCAACCATTCTGCATATGTTTCCCTGAAGTCTGAGATGGATGCTGGCCTATGGGGATCTAAGAGTTGGGGGGAGAGCCCTGGGCTATTATAGGACTTATTGAGAGCTTTCTCAAAACTTATAGAGACTTGGGTATAAACCCTGGATCAGTCATTCATTTGCCATGGGGCCCTGGGCAAGGGACTGAGCCACTCTGGGATTTTTCATTTTGAGTTAAACGAGGGGAACAGGTTATAAGAATCTTTCTGGCTCTGCTCTTCTAAGGTTCTCTGACAGAGAATCCTGGGATTTTTGTCCTGAGAGGAGACAGAGCCAGGATCCTGGCCTTCTGAGCATACCAAGCTGAGGGACCATACAAGGCAGGTGAGAGATGGCAGATACACCAGAAGAGGAATTGAGTATGATGGCTAATTTTATATGTCATTTTTCCTGGGTCATGGGATACCCAGATATCTGGAAAAACATAATTCTGACTGTTTCTGTGAAGATGGCTCTGGATGACTTTAACATTTTAATTGGTAGACTGAGTAAAACAGATTGCCCTACCCCATATAGATGGGTCTCATCTAATCAGGTGAAGGCCTGCATGGAACAAAAAGACTAACCCTCTCCCAAGTAAAAGAGAATTCTTTCTGCCTGCCTGACTTCCATCTGGGACATTGCTTTTTTTTTTTTTCTTCCCTTTTTTCCTGCCTTTGACTTGAACAGAAACATCAGCTCTTCCAGGTCTAGAGCCTGCTGGCCTTTGCACTAAAACTACATCATCAGCTCTCCTAGGTCACAGCTTGCCGACTCACCCTGCAGATCCTGGGACTTGTCAGTGTCCATTAGCACGTGAACTAATTCCTTATAATAAATCCCTGGCTTTCTGTGTATATCCTATTTGTTCTGTTTCTCTGGAGAACCCTGATTCATACAGTGGAGTGGGCCAGAGGGAGGATGTCCTCCAGGCTCACATCTCATTCCTTTCTCCTAAGAAATTCCAAGTATCAGCCATGTCACCTGATTCCAAGGGTAACGTCGTGAGTCATTTAACTGCCCTGACAGAATTTCTCTGGCAGCTGTGGGGAAGATGTGGGAAGCACCCACAACAGAACAGTTCCTGCACAAAGCAGCTAGGACTGAAGAGCCATTTCTCCTTCAGCATGAAAACTAAAGGGCACTGGCCTGGGGCTAGCCTGGTGGGGAAGAGCACTGGCACGGGATGCTGTCCTGGACTGAAATCAAAAGGCATGAACTCAAGTGCTGGTTCTGCCACCAACCAGCTTTGCAATGTTTAGGCCTTAGTTTCCCCACCTGTTAAATGGGGATAATGACACAACTAAATGAGATATCTGATGTGCAAGTTCCCTTCCTGGAGCCTGTGCAAGCAGTGGATGTTTGGTGTGTGGGAAAGCTTCCCTGCTCCCAACCCCCCCATCTGGGCAAGGGAGATGAGCGAGCCGTCTGAGCTGGACCACATGTACTGAACAGGAGTGTTCTCCTGTGTTTATGTCAGGCTGATGGTGGCAGGCAAAGGAAGATCCAACAGAACGGAATCCTAGGACAGCGCATTATCCTCTCCCTTGGTAGACCATGTGACACAAGCCTTTCCTGGCTTAGGAATTGTGGCCACTGTGTGCACAGGGTCCCAAATCCCTGAAACAGCTCATTTCCCAGAGAGTTCTGAGCACACAGGGAGGTCAGCAGCAGACTTCTGGACCATCTCTGTCTGGACACCATCTCTGTCTGGAGTCAGACTTCCACAGATAGACATGGGCTTGAGGAGAAACTAGTGGGTGGCGGAGGAAGGAGCTGCATGAAGCAGCAGCTCACCACGTGGAATGCTCCAGGTGCACACCCAGAACCTCAAATCCCCATCCTCCCTGAGAAACAGTTCCTTCTGCCCACTTCTCCTGGAACTTCCTAGAGAGAATGTGGCCAGGGCTCTGTTTCCTTCCACCAGAGTAGAGGGGCTATTTCCTTCCACCTCACCCCTGGGCTTAATGTGGTATGACCCTGGGGACCAGACAGGGTGCAGTGTACCATCCCACCACCCCTAGGCCAGGGCCATGTGCTCCCCACCCTCCGGACCAGAGCCCTGCTTCACTTACACGTAGAGAACAGTTTTCTGGTCCCCGTCCTGCCCGCCGTCCCCGACCGTCAGGGTGTCGTAGCCCCTCTCCAAGTCAAAGTCCTCAAAGGCCAGCTTGATCACCTGGGGAGGGATCACGGGGTTAGGGAGCAGGCAGGGGCTGCCGGGAGACACTCATACAGCTGTGAGGAGTTCCCTCCTTAGGTTCCGAAGCCCAGGGTCCCTGGGACACCACCCCACACAGCCTCTGATCCAAACGAAGCATTTCCACACCACCTTTTGGAGTGTGAACTTTCTCTCCAGGCCTTACAGCCTCTGGGGTCCCCTGATGTTTTCCAGAGATGTTCACAGCACATCTGGGAAATTCTGGGGGCTGCCATGACAACATCAGGCACATCTGGCTGACTGTGAGAAGATTAGATTCTCTCTTCATGCTTTAATGCACAGAAGTCCCCCTGGACTTCGTGGCAATATTTTAGGCCACATCTTACCTGCCCCCAGGGACCTGCAGAAGTTTCTTTTAGCCCCTCCTCTGCCTGCCTTTCTCTATCCTTTTTTGTTTATTCATTGAATAAATGAATGGTCCAGGAAGGAGGTTTCAACAAAATTCTTCTCTCTTAATTCATTTTAGTTCTGCCTTCTACAATATTTCCTAAGCACCCACCACGTTTCAGGTCTCAACAGTGAGCACAGCCTCTGCCCTTGGTGAGCAGGGGAGACAGAACATACACTGAGAACCACCAAGCCTCTGCCGGGTGGCAGGTATTCCAAAGACGGCTGTAGGTGCACAGAGAAGCCGGGGGCTCATGGAGCCTGCGGTGGGGGCTGTCTGAGGGTTCTGAAGGCTTCGAAAGATGGTCAGGCCACAGGGGGTGCTGGCAGAGGGAAGGACCTGTCCTGAAGAGTCAGATGCATAGGGCCTGAGTTTGGGCAGAAATGGGACATTCCAGAATGAGTATTTGTTATCTGTTGGTGGAAGGTCTGCACAGTGAGCACAGCTGCTAGCTGTTTCATTCTGGGGGACAATGTGGCTGGGCCTCAGTGCAAGGAGGGGACACAGGAAGGTCCAGAACTTAAGAAATTTACTTGGAGCTAAGTCTGAAAGGTCTTAAAAATCTCCCGTGGCCCAAAGAGTTGAAGTTTATCTTGGCAGGGGCATTAAGAAAAGTTTCAAAAAGTGGGTGGCAGTGGCACATTAGTGTTTGAGAAAAATGTCAGTCTCGCTGCTGGTGTGGAAACCGGTGTGGCAGGAGGGAGGCCAGAGGCGGTAGGGAGAGCTCCGTCTAGGTGGGCAGTAGAGGAAGGCGGTGGGGATGGAAAACATAGACAGGTCCTGGCAGTGTTCAGGGCTTTGTGACTGTGTGGGTGTGGGGACCAAGGGATGGGGAGGGATTCAGGATGACCTGTGGGTCCCTGGAAGAGTGAGAGGTATTGCCATGCACAAAATGGGACACGGGGAGGCTCCACTCCTAATGGTTACTCTGGGCTTCTTTTTGCCTGTTCCGTTTTTTTTTTTTTTAAGTTTTTATTTAAATTCCAGTTAGTGAACATTCAGAGTAATATTAGTTTTAGGGATACAATACAGTGATACCACACTTCCATACAATACCTGGTGGTCAGCATAGCAAGGGTGCCCCTCAATCCCATCCCCTATTTCCCCCCCTCCCCCGCTTCTGGTAACCATCAGGCTGTTCTCTAGAAACAGTTTCTTGGTTTGCCTCTCTTTTTTCTCACCCTATGATTGTTTCGTGTCTTGAATTCCATGTATAAATGAAATCACATGGTATAGTCTTTCTCTCACTGACTTGTTTTGCTCAGTAGTATACTCTCTAGATCCACCTATGTCCTTACAAATGGCAAGATGACATTCTTTTTAAGGGGTGAGTAATACTCCACTGCAGACATTGTCCACATCTTCTCTATCCACTCATCTGCAGCTCCAGTGTGATGAAGAGCTTCCATCTCCAGTGGGGAGGCTGAAGATGTTACTCTGTGTTCTGTTGTACAGCTCAAGAAATAGAGAATTCTATGAATAGATGTTCCCTATTGTGAAGGCCTCCTCTATGGGAACCCACATACTGCTAGGGTGCTGGTACAGCCTCACCCCCAGTGCCCTCAGCGACCTCAGAAGCCAACGTCTGCTACACTGGTTCATCAGCCCAGCTGCCATGTCCGAGGCCCCCTCCATACTGGGCATGGCGTTCTTATGAGCATCTCTGTATAAGAACACCTGCGAGCACAGAACAGGATAGCGGAGGAGATGAGTGGCCTGGTTGGAAGAAAGGTTAAAGGATGCTTCCCAGAGGAAATGAAGCCAGGGCTGAGTTTGGGAGATGAACTGGAGTTCACTAAACAGTTAAGGAAGGGAGAGCCATCCAGGCAGAGGGAGGAGCAGGTGAACAGGCAAAGGGACGCATGACTCCCACGCATGTGGGACACATGACTCATCCACAGACTCCTGGATCTGCAATGGTTAAACGCAGAGGGGAGTGGAGGCTGGTGCTGGGAGGAAGTGGGAAGAGCAGAGTAGGAAAGGCTGTCCATCCTGTCAGTCATGATTTGGGCTTTGTCCTAAAGACAAGGGGAAGTGATGGAAGGGTTGTGAGCAAAGGTATGAAGCATGATGTTTGTTTTCGGAGCAATAGCACTGAGAGATGGTGGGAAACCAGGAGAGCGATCTCTGGGCTGTGGCAGTCACATGGGGGAGTGGGGAGGTAGGCCTGCAGCAGGCAACAGCTGGGGTGTGTTAGGAAGGAGGAATGGCACAAACAGTCAGCAGTGAGTGGGGATGCCTTTACCCCTGTGGTTGTCCCATTTTAGGCCAGCTCACCCCTCTCACTCCCTGATGGCCCACGGCATCACCACAGGACCATCTGCTCGGCCCGGAATCTCCTTCCCCTCTCACCCTCCCTGGTCCTGGTCCTGTCCTGACATCACCATCTCTAAGCCAGACACACACTGAGGGGCCCAGTGTATCTGCTCCCTGCAGCCCTCCCCATTGCAAGTCAGTGTGGCTCCCTGAGCTCCTGGGTACCCCCTTATACTGGCCAGTTCCAACTGTGGTTTGCACAGACCCCTCCTTCCCTGCTGGCTCTGTTAGCAACGTCTCTTCCCCCAGGCCCTGTCTTCACCAGGTGCTCCCATACCCCTCCCTCACCTCTGGGTCCGCATTTACCTACCGCTCTGGTACTAATCTGTTTACCCGCTCCTCCACTACACCGGGAACTTCTGGGGGGGTAGGGGGAGTAGGGACCAGTCTTCCTGCCTCTGATGCCCCTGCCTGTCACTGTACCAGCCACAGTCCAGGGACTTAGATAGTGCTGAACCAGAGAATGTTTTCCAAACCATTTCTGGTTTTCCTGCATGGAACAATGGCTAGGCCCTCGGTCCCCCACCAGAGTTACTGTCTAGAACAAAGACTGGCAAACCATTTCTGTAAAGGCCCACAGAGTAATTATTTTGCCCTGTGCAGACACCTATGCTGCTGTAGCATGAATGTACCCATAGACAGCATGCACACAATTTAAAAAATCAAGCAATGAACTAGTTTGAGCCCAGAGGGGCAAGCCTGTTGACTCCCGGTCGACGAGATTCTTTGAGACACTTAATCATAGTTCTTGATCAAGTTCTCTTACAAGCATGGACCCTCTACCACATGCTCGACACTGTTTGGGGCAGTTAGGACACATCAGTTCAGGGAAACTCACAACAACCGCAACTACAAATACCTCCATTTTACAAATGGAAAAGCCCAGGCACAGAGATGTTATACCACTTGCCTAAGATCACACAGCTGAGTGGTAGAACTGGGCCTCACCAGCAGCCAGAGGCCAGACTCTTTGCCACTCACTGCCTCACAGCAGCTCTAGCGAGGTCTCGGGTCCACCAGGTAGGGACCACAACTGACCCTCTCAAGCCTTCCCTAAGCTCTTTTGCTGAATCCCAGCAGCCTGGCAAACACTTGATGTGTATAAAATAGTGCAAGGGTGCAGTGCCTTCTGCAGGAGGAGGGGCCTGGTCTCTGCAGGGAGTGATGGTCCTGGAGGCACCCTCTTGCCACCATGACCCCCTTGCAGCCAGCCTCGGGGCAGAGGATACTGGCTCAGCGAGCCACCTCCAAAAGAGGGAGTGTGGGATTATTATGTCTATGATGGGAAAATACTGCTTTGAAGGCCAGAACCCAGAGCCATAAAATAATTCACATCACTGGTCAGAGCAGCCATTGATGTGAACAACATTTCAGAGCCTCTGACCCTAACGCAGGGGCTAATTACACCAAGTAGACTGTACGACAGACATAACATTGCAGTGTTGGGACAGTCCCCCCGTGCACCATGTACTGATGCTTTCATTTTTTTTTTTTCTCCTCTCTTTGGCCTTTGTTTAAAGGCAGGAACCTATAATGACTCATTAACTGACATGCAGATCAATCAAACTCGCAAAGTGTCTTTCTGAGGCAAGGAGAGTGGCAGCACATGAAATAGGCGTGATCAAAGAGGCATATTTGTACATGGCTCAGATACCCAATTTACACCCATCAGATAAAGGGATAAATGAACCCATCATCTAGGATGTAATTACTGAGCATCTGCCATGTGCCAAGCACCGAGCCAGCTGTTCCCCAGAAGTTATCTCACTTGCCTAGCAATGAATCCCAAAGCTGAGAGCATGGGGCAGACGGTGAGTGCTGGGGATCACAAAGAAGGGGGAGACAAGAGGGGGTATGTGGAGGAGGTGGGTGCGCTGGGCCTCACAGGATGGAGAAGGGTGGGGGTTCCATGCAGGAGATGTGGTGAGTGGTGAACTGGGAGCAAAAAGTAGGGCAGGCAGCTGGAGCAGGAGAGGGGTGGAGGGTGAGAACAGCCTGGCTGAGTCTGTAGTTGGCTTATACCTGGCGGGCCTGAATGGATGGGCTGGACTTGATGGTGAAGACGAGGGGAAGCTACACCTCAGCATGGAAGGGAGAACTGTTGGCAGGGAGACTTGCCGGGAGGCTACTCCCAGGCCTGGGAATGGCAGGAGAGCTTCGAGGGAGCCTGAGCTTGTGTTTAATGCATAGTGTGGGGATGGGGGGTGGGCCAGGGCCAGGGGTCTGGAGACCATAGCCTCAGCATATAGCTGCCTTCCTGGAACAGTGGGGGATGGGAGCAACACCAAAGGGAGTACCCTCCCTGGATCCTGGAGACAGCCCTTGCTTCCTGAACACTGCCCGAGATCACCCAAAGGACTGAGATCCTGGGCCTGCCAGCCTGTGCCCAATGTCTTGGGAAGGCTGCAGAGGATCTGACAGCTCACAGGCATTCTTTTTTTTTTTTTTTTTTGAAGCTGGAGTCCAAAAGACCTAACCTGAGACAGTTTTGTCCAGAGACTGAATTTTTCTAAGAGCCTCCTTGTTGGGCTCCCAGTCTCTGCTGCCATCCTTCACTCTGTACCCAAACTCTGTGCCCCAGGATCCTTTAGAGCAGGGGTTGGAGAACCATGGCCCTTGGGCCACATCTGGTTTATGGACTGTTATTATATGGTCCCTTGAGTTAGGAAGTGTTACATTTTTAAAGGTTTAAAAAAAACAAAGCACTACAAAGAAAAATGTGTAACAAAAACTTCACATGGTCTTCAAAGCCTAAAATATTTATTATCTGGCTCTTTACAGAAAAGGTTTGCTGACCTCTGGCATAGAGCGAGATTCAAACTGGGTTCCCAGGTACCCCAAAGTTACATAAAGTTACCTAAGAAGCCATGAACCAAGGGAGAGCAGGAGCCAGAGTCAGTACAGCCCTGCTCTTACCAACGCAGTTCCTTCTGATCTAGTTCATGTTTTGGGATTCTGTGACAGACATGGACAGTGGTTTTTTCAATGTCTCTCCCTTTTTTTTATCCATATTTAACAGAACTGAGTTTGGAGAGAGACAACATACTTAGCTAACCTCAGAGCTAAGGACAGCTAAGTAGTGGGTTCTGGGCAATGACACACAGCTGAAGAGCCCTCATGGGATTTTCCTACCTCTTTCTCCTTGCTTTCCTGGAATGCACATGTGAGGACTGAGCTGGAGCAGCCTTTTTGTGATCATGAGAAGAGAGAATGGCACACAGAGAATGGCAGAGGGAAAACCCGAAGGTGCTGGAGACACTGAAGGAACTGCTAAACCAGCCCTGGACTCCTCACCTCTGGACCTTTGGTATATGGGGAAATAAACTGTGTTTTGTTTCAGCTTCTGTGGAGGCATTTTCTGTAGTTCATAGCCAATCACAGCCTAAGAGCTACAGGTTCTGAAGAAAGACTTTTCATCTTTCCATCAGGATAAAGCTTAGCACCTTGGCAAGGACAACCTAGGCTGAAATGGCTTTCCTAGCTAGTTAGAGCTCCATTCTACAATGCTCTGCCCTAGTCTCATTTCCCCTTTTCCTCCTCAGAGCACTTCTCTGAGCCCCTGAGGGCTGACCTTGGCTGAACCAGCCTTGGCTTATGAATTCTGCTGTCAGTTTGACCATTAGCTCCATGAAAGGAAGGGAATATTCTTTTCTTGGGCACAGCCTGCATAATGATTCCTGGCTGGACCCTGCTGAGGTCCAGTGTGGGGAGGAGGGGAGGGGGAGGCCAGTGGGAAGCTGACCTTAACCTCAGGAGTTAAAACACGACAGCCTCCAGCACCCTTGAGGAGGCTGGGAAAGAAAGCTCAGGGCAGAGACAGAAAACTTTCAGATGTTCTGGAATTTTCAGAGGTTGGAGAACCATGGCCCTTGGGCCACATCTGGCTTAAACACTGTTATTATATGGCCCCTAAAGTTAGGAGAGTAGTAAACCTGTTCATCCATTCATTGGCTCTTTCACTCACTGACTGATGATTTCATTTATTCATGTAGTCATTCAATAGTTAAAATGCACTTGCCAGGTGCTAGGTTTTGGAGAGGCAACAATAGGCAAGTTAAACATGGCCACTGCTCTGAGAGATCCCACAGTCTAGAAGAGGAGATGCAGGAGTCTATGGAAAACACCATAGAGTGCGATGGGTGCTGGAGTCGGGGAAGCAAACAGATGGAACAATATGAGGGCCACAGAAAGTCCTGGCTAGAGGAGGACCAGGGCTTGCCTTCAAGAACAGAAGAGGGGGTGTGAGGATACCAAGATCACAGCCAGGTGTGGGGAGAGAGGAATGCCCAGAGGTGATGTGAGGTGAGGACAATTGTGAGAGGAACAGAATCAGGTTGAGGACTTGGAGGAGGCCATTAAGGGGTGATGAGGAATGGGCTTGGGGGTACTTAGAGGAAAGTCCTCTGGTGGCCAGCTAGCATCTCATACAAGGCCCAGCACAGAGTGGGCACAAGTCAATGTTAGCTGAATGAATAACTGAGTGAGCAAATGGGCCAACAAATGTGTTCCTGGCATTTTCACTAGCAAGCAATCATTTGCCCAGAGAGAGATTTCCCAATTCTTCAGATGCACAAAGGGAAGAGGGACACTGGTTATCCCGGAGGAGGAAATAATAAAAAAAATCCTGTTATGGAGTATTATGCCTCCATCAGAAAGGACGAATACCCAACTTTTGTAGCAACATGGACGGGACTGGAAGAGATTATGCTGAGTGAAATAAGTCAAGCAGAGAGAGTCAATTATCATATGGTTTCACTTATTTGTGGAGCATAACAAAAAGCATGGAGGACATGGGGAGTTAGAGAGAAGGGGGTTGGGGAAAATTGGAAGGGGAGGTGAATCATGAGAGACTATGGACTCTGAAAAACAATCTGAGGGGTTTGAAGTGGCAGGGGGGTGGGAGGTTGGGGTACCAGGTGTTGGGTATTATAGAGGGCACGGATTGCATGGAGCACTGGGTGTGGTGAAAAAATAATGATACTGTTATGCTGAAAATAAATAAATGAAAAAAAAACAGCCCTGGTATCTTTGGCTTTGAAGTTCATGAAATGAGCTTTTCTTTCTCTCTCAGGTCCATGCCCTCCTCCCCTACTCTTCCTCGCCACTCCCCCCCCCCCATCTGCCTTGCTTTTACTTCTTCTCTTGAATAGGTGGATAGACTTTCCTGCTCAAACCCAGCGAGGTTCACATACAAATCAGATTATATATAGGTCTCAAGTTCATACTGAGGAGCTGCAAAAGAAAGGCAGATGTGTGCAGGTAGGACACGAGTCTGGGCTTCAGTTCTGACTGCAGAAATTCCATCAGTGTGTCTTCTGGGAAGCCCAGGTGAGAGGTTCTGACAGGAGTCAGCCCCAGGGCCCCACGGGGGCAGGGCTACACCTGAGGAGCTATCTGACATGGGGACAGAGCTCCTCTGTCAATCATTAATGTATTCAAACATCTGCCATGTTCCTCCTGTGCCAAGCACTGTCCCTGCTTTCAGGGTGCTCTTGGGCTGTGCGGGAAGGAGAGTCTAAACCCAGTGTGACATGATACATACACAGACAAAAGGTGCTGATGCAATGCTGTAGGAATGGAGGAAGAACCAAGACCTGGTGAAATTAAGAGGGCTTCTCAGAAGAGGAGGTATTTGGACTGTGTGTCAAAGAGGGACAGAAACTTGCCTAGAGGGGAAGGGAAGGCACACTGGGACTGGTGTGTCCAGACAGAGGTCTGAAAGGACTGCATGTGTCTATGAACCAGGAGTTCAGCATGGTTGAAGCCAGGGCTGCCTGAGTGGGGGACTAGGAGGGGAGTCCCTCTGTGTGCTTTGCTGTGAGGCAAGGGGATTGTTGTTTATTTTAGCACACAAGCTTGGCTGGTCACAGCCACCAGCATGCCCTTTCAAGGTATGGCTCCAGGCACCCATCCCAGATCCACAGAATCCTATCTTGGAGGAAAGAGTTTTGGAATTTGTGTCTTAAGTTCTCTCCAGGTATTTCTGAAGATTAGAAATAGTACTGTTTTTCAGAGTCCATAGTCTCTCATGGTTCACCTCCCCTTCCAATTTCCCTCAACTCCCTTCTCCTCTCTAACTCCCCTTGTCCTCCATGCTATTTGTTATGCTCCACAAATAAGTGAAACCATATGATAATTGACTCTCTCTGCTTAACTTATTTCACTCGGCATCATCTCTTCCAGTCCCATCCATGTTGCTACAAAAGTTGGGTATTCATCCTTTCTGATGGAGGCATAATACTCCATAGTGTACTTGGGCCACATCTTCCTTATTCATTCGTCCGTTGAAGGGCATCTTGGTTCTTTCCACAGTTTGGCGACCGTGGCCATTGATGTTATAAACATTGGGGTACAGATGGCCCTTCTTTTCACGTCATCTGTATCTTTGGAGTAAATACCCAGTAGTGCAATTGCAGGGTCATAGGGAAGTTCTATTTTTAATTTCTTGAGGAATCTCCACACTGTTCTCCAAAGAGGCTGCACCAACTTGCATTCCCATCAACAGTGTAAGAGGGTTCCCCTTTCTCCACATCCTCTCCAACACATGTTGTTTCCTGTCTTGCTAATTCTGGCCATTCTAACTGGTGTAAGGTGGTATCTCAATGTGGTTTTAATTTGAATCTCCCTGATGGCTAGTGATGATGAACATTTTTTCATGTGTCTGATAGCCATCTGAAAACAATCTGAGGGTTTTGAAGAGGTGGGGGGTGGAAGGTTGGGGGAACCAGGTGGTGGGTATTGGAGAGGCCATTGATTGCATGGAGCACTGGGTGTGGTGCAAAAAAACAATGAATACCGTTACGCTGAAAATAAATTTAAAAAATTTAAAAAAAGAAAAAAAAGAAATAGTATTGTGAGTAGAATGACTCTAAGAACTAAGATAGCCCAAATGGCCAAGGTGGGGCTTACATTTTTCAAGGACATCTCAATCAAAGGGAGAATGTGGAGCCACTCGGAGTGGGCCAACTTCACTTGCTCTGAGCCTTCTTTCTTCTCCCTGAATCTGCCAAGGTTCCAAGAGGATGGCCTGGGTATTTTTTAATTGCTTCATTCTTAGTTTACTGAGTAGAGACATAACCCTCACCTGCCACCCCATTAAGACTGTTAAGTTCTTATCCTCACAATGTGTTGCTGCGTGGTCCATATGTATTCAGTCAATGCTGGTATCTTGACATATTCTTGGCCATTTCTACACCAGAGAATTTCGTTTCTCTTTGGACATTCTTATAGCCCTTGGGGGGCCCTAGTTACTGGAACATTCACAGCTCCCTCTCAAGCTCAGCCCACAGAGGTCCTACAAGGAGGATGGAATTCTAGCAAGAGTCCTCATGTCTATGGATATCCAGGTGCCTGGGATGAGTAATCATCTCAGGATCATAAGGAGGGGCAGACATTTGTCCTGCTGTGCATGCTTGCAGGCAAAACCCCAGCTTCTCCTCCTAGTACCATCCTTCTTCTCCTGTTCCGTGCAAGATAGTCCCTGCATTCTCAGTCCCAAGTGACTCTCAATTACTTCAGATCCTCCTACAACCTCACCCTCTTCCTCTTCACCTGCTCTGCCCTTAGCCTGCAAACATATTCCAGTTTCCAACATTCTAAACAAACACTCTAAGTAGCCCTAAGCTTTCTGTCCACTTTACCTCCCTCTCATGCTCTTGCTCCTTCCTTCACATCACCTTGAAACTTGTCAGAGTGGCTGTCTGGACTCCTTACTCCTAGAGCCTCCTTTCCTGCCCATTCTCTCCTCATCTTGTGGCTGTTTCTGTCCTCAAAGCTTCACTGAAAGGTTCTCTTTCAAAGCCAAAGCCAATGGTTTCTTTTCTGTCCTTTTCCAGCAACAGTTGCTTCTTACCACCATTGTCAGACATATTCTGATTGGAAACTTTCTCCTTCTGTGGCATGATTCTCCTCCTACCTTACGCTGTACTTCCTCTGTGTCTTAGACTGGATTTCTTTTCTCTCTAAGGGTGGTGTTTCCAGATCCATTCGGAATCTTCCTCTTCTCTTTGCTTTCTTCAGGAAGTGTTGTCTACTCGTTAGGCTTCTATTCTCACCCAAGTGTTGAGGAGGTAACACCCAATCTCTCTATTAAACCCGGATTTACCCAGTTTCCAACTGGGTAACATCTAAATGTCACTGCATGAAACACAGCCACTTCAAATATACCATGTTTTCCCCTTGACCCTGTAAAGCATGTCTCTCCCTTTCCATTTCCTTTTAAAGCCTCCCATTGGTCCAAGTCAGAAAGTATTGCACATCATTCATTTGCTCACTGAATCAATGTTTTCCTTGTGTCCACTATGTGCCAGGCACTGTGCTGGTCACCTGGGATACAATGTTGGATAAGACCTTCCTCCTCCCTCCATCCTCACATCCAGTCAGTCACCAAGTTGCATTCCATTCCCTACAGTTCTCTTAAATATCTCTCCCCTCCATGTTTCCAAAACCTTGGTGATTGTCCCCATTTTTCTTACTTAGGTAACTGTTTCTGCCTCCTAACTGGTCTTGTTCCTTCCAGGATCCCTCTGAAATCCTCTCCACTGCTGCCAGAATCATTTCAAAAATTCAGACCTTCCTGATATTGCTCTTGTTCAGAAGAAAGGATGACCCTCATCTTTTCCAAGGCTGATCTCAGTGCTGTCAGTCCCATGCCCTCCCATTTTTCCTGGGACCTTGTTCCATCTAGCAGCATAGTCCAACTGGTAAAAGCATGGGCAGTAGAACCACAAAGACTGGGTTTAAATCCTGGTGCTGTTACTTACTGGCTATGACAGTGGCTCAGTTTCCTACCGATTAATCTATCCATAATTCAGTTTCCTCATCTATCATGTGGGTTTCTTACCACCTAATTAATTGTGCTATGAAGAGAATGAAATAAAATCAGTTATAGAGAAGGCTTAGTTCAGCCTTCTCTACTGTATGGCATATGACATGCATACAGTAAGACATAACTATTGTGGTTACTACTAATAATTTAACATTCTGCTCTTAAAAATCTGTTTCAGGACAAAACCCAAGCCTCTATGCTGAGCATATAGGTTCCATATGATCTGGGTCCAGTGAACTTTCCATCCTCATCTTGACCCAGACATGTTGAATTCCTTTTAGTTCTGAGAGGTTGTTCTAAACCTCAGTGCCTTTGCACATGCATCCACTCAGATACGGATTTCCAAGCCTACTCATCCTTGCAGACCCTGCTCGAATGTGAAAAGTTCCCTGACATTCCAGTTAGTGGGCCCTTCCAATATTTTCTAAGATAGCAAACTGGACACTCCTCCATCAGCATTTACCCATACTCTAGTTTTTTTATTTAAGTGCCTGTCATCTTTCCTATGTACATGTTCCTCAAGGGCAGAGATCATATCTATAGTCAATGAATGAGTGAGTGCTCATCTCATAAGAAATACTGTGAACTTGGAGAGACTAGGCTTTTCACTGAGGAGCACATTACAAGGGTGATTGGACATGCAGTCCTCAGACACACCTGTATCTCGCCTGTGGGTCAGTGACTAGGATTAGGACCACATTATGCATCTTCCCTGATGTCTGCAGGAAGGAAGATATGATTCTTCAGTCTTGGTTCTTAAAACCTTAACCTCCAGTGTGATGGGATTTGGAGATGGGACCTTAACAGAGGTAATTAAAGTTAAATGAGGTCATAGGGTGGAGCCCTAATCTGATGGGATTGGTGTCCTTCTAAGAGGAGCAGAAGACACCAGAGAGTTTCTCTCTCTGGGTGCATATAGAGGAAAGGCCATGTCAGAAGGAGGCCATCTATAGGCTAGGAAGAGGCTTCACCAGAAAATAAATTTTCTGGCACCTTGATTGTGAACTTCTAGCTTCCAGAACTGTGAGAATATAAATGCCCCTTGTTAAGGCCAACTATTTTGTTTTGTTAAGACAGCCTGGGCAGACTAATAAAGTAAGAATACTCAGAGTCCAAATCCTGTGACTCAGAGCAGGAAGCCGGCCTTGGCTTTGAGTGCATTTTTAAAAACTGGTGAAATAGAGCTCTGGCTTTCAGAGCCTTGTGGAGAAAAGGGAACAGTAGACAAGGGTCAGGACCCACAAAAGTGGGGACTGTAGTATGACATCCCTGAATACAGTTGGGCTAATTAAAGCTGCACCCATAGTGTGAGAGTTAGTGAGAAGTAAGACTGCCTTCCTTCTCATCTGCCACTAACGCCCTCTGAGTGGATCTGGAGGGTGATTACTTATCTGAGACCTTGACACTGAGTGTACAGCAAACAGAAAACTTCCCCTGAGACCCTTTCATAATAAGTTTGCATTCACATGTTTGCACATTACTTGGGTGGGTTGAAACCTTCATACCGAGAATTTAGTATGAGAAGTTTCTGACTGATAATGCCCCCAGGCACTGGGAAGAAGCAAATGTAAACTCTCTCTGGGAGAAACCACCTCTACCCAGCTCTCAAAGAAGTCTCACAGAAAAAGCTTATGCCTCTAACCACATAGTCAAGAATTACAGACAGGACAAGGAAGGAAACATGGCTCTGGGGGGCAAGAAGTGAGAAACAACAGACAACAGAATCAAACTTGCAAAGACTTCAGATATTGGGATTAACAGATACAGAATATAAAATAAATACGTTTAACATAAAGAATTAAGGAACATATGAGTAGGAGGCAAAGTACTATAAAATATGATCAAGAACACTTTTTTAAAAAAAACCAAATAGGGGACACCTGGGTGGCTCAGTTGGTTAAACAGCTGCCTTCGGCTCAGGTCATGATCCCAGTGTCCTGGGATCGAGTCCCACATCCGCAGGCTCCTTGCTCGGCAGGGAGCCTGCTACCCCCTCTGTCTCTGCCTGCCATTCTGTCTGCCTGTGCTCACTCTCTCTCTCTGACAAATAAATAAAATATTTAAAAAAAAAAACAAATAGGATCTCATAAAATATGAATGGTGCTATTTGAAATTAAGATAAATCTTCAGTGAATGAATTCAACAGAGGTTAGATGTAGCTCAGATAAATAGTGAAAAGAATGAGAGAAAATTATATAAGTTAAGAAACACAGAAGATGAAGTGAGAAAGATTAACATGTCCTGTCAGGTGTTCAGGAGCAGAGAAGAATAAAGAGAAAACAGTTGAAAAGACAATGGCTAAAAATTTCCCCAAACCGATGAAAGATTTAATCTACAGATCCCAGAGCTTAATGAAGTCAATCAGGATGAATGCCAAGATACCCAGAACTAGACACTTGATTGTGAAACTGCAGAGCAATAAAGACAAGGAAAAGGCCATTAAAGCAGCCAGAAGAATATCATACAAAGGAATGACAATAAACTTACAGCAACAGTAGGAGCTAGAAGACATTGGTATAACATTTCCATGTACAGAGAGAACACAATTATTAAACAAGAATCACATACTTAGTGAATAGCAGTGTTCCTTCAATAACAAGGGAAGAACAGACATTTTAAAACAAACAAGAACTAAGAAAGTTTGTCATTAACATGAAAATAAATTCTAAAGCATGTATTTTGGACAGAAAGAAAGTAATTCCAAAGAGAAGGGCTAATATGCAAGAAGAAATAGTGAACAAAACAGTAAATGTGTGAGTAAATCTAAATGGACATTAGTTTTATTAAACAAGAGCAATAATTACTTGTGAGCAAGAGAAAGGCAACATGAAAATACACATACCATAGAGTATGAATTGGGAAGGAGTAATTAAAGTCAATGTTCTAAGACCTCTGACTTTTTAGGGGGAACATAAAATTACTACTTATATTGGACTTTGCTAAGTATGCATATTAACACTAGACATATAGGGTAACCCTAAAAAATACAAATGATAGTATAATTTAAATGGTATAATTTTCCAGTTGAAGGATGAATTGTCAGAGGAGATTTTTAAAAATCCAGCTATACACAAGACATATATAAAGCATAAGAAATAGAAATGTTGAAAGCAAGAGAACACGAATGGTTTATTAAACCAAAACAAAAAACAAACAAACAAAAAAAACCTGATGGAACAATTGGTAGTAAAAGCTTTAGGGCCAAAAACATTACTTCAGGTAAAAAGAGTCATTAAATAACTATTTTTGAAAAAGTTCAGTTCACCAGCAAGATATAAAATTCTCAACTTGCATGCTCTAATAACAGTCTCAAAATACATAAGGCAAAAATTGACAGAACTTCAAGGAATATTAGGCAAACCACCATCATAGTGGGAGATTTTAATATGCCCTCTCTTGATAAAGAAGGCAAAACAATGAAGATATAAAAGATATAAGCACAATTAGCAAGGTTGATACAATGAAGATATTAGAACACAAAAACTGCAAAGTACAACTTATTTTTTCAGACACACAAGGAATATATGTGAAAAATGACATTCTTGATCCTAAAAACATTCCTGATCCTAAAAATCTTGACCAATTTCAAATGATTCAAATACAGACAATATTCTCTGACCACAAGCTTTAGATCAATAACAAAAAGAGAGCCAGAAAAATCCTCTATTTGGAAATTAAGAAATATTAAAACAAACAAACAAACAAACAAAACCCACTGTTGAAAGATAAAGGAATAATGGAATTGGAAAATATTCAGAACTGAAGGATAAGAGAAATACTACCTGTAAAATTTGTGGGAATGTAGCCAAATATTTCTCAGAGGGAAATTTGTAGCCTTAGATGCTTAAATATGATTGAAAAATAATGAATTAAGCATCAAAGTTAGGATGTTAAAAAAGCATCCTAAACCCAGAACATCCCATCCCCAGTATGTATATGTATATACCCAGAACAAACCCAGAGTATACCCCGTATAACAGAAGGAAAGAAATTGGTAAAGTAAAAAGTAAATATATCAAAAGAAATATTCACAAAACTAAAAATGGTTCTTTGCAAAGAATAACAAATGTGAAACTTCTGGCAATATTGATTAAAAGAGATACAAAATTACAAATAAAAGAGGGAGTAAAATATATATAGCAAGAGATCGTATACACGACTTTATGCCAATAAATTTGAAAACTTGCTAAAATGGACTCAAGAAAAAAATAAGATAATCTAATAGTCCTTTATTCATTAAAAGTATTAAATCAATAGTTTGAAATCTTCCAACAAAGGAACACCAAATCCAAATAGTTCTGCTGAAAAGTTTCACCAAATTTCTAAGGTAAAAGTTATTCCAACCTCCACTACTAACCTCATAGGATAGATAGAGAAGATACACTTGCCAAATCATTTTATGAGGTTAACAATATCTTGTTGAAGAAAATCTGGCAAGGGTAATATGGAAAAAAAAAAAAAGGGCCAATCTCACTAACGAAATGGAAGCAAATCACTAAACAACATATTAGCAAATCAAATATAAGCATTTATAACACTTAGGTGCTTATTTAAGCATCTAATACTAAATTGCCAAGTTGGGTTTATCCCAGGAATGAAAAGTTGGTTTAACATTAGAAAAATCAACCAATGTAATTCACCACATTAAGAAAATTAAGGAGCAAATCACAATGATATCAACAGATATAGAAAGGTGCTTGATAAAACTCTACATTTATTCACAATAAAAGCACTTAGAAAACTAGAGTCAGAAAGGAACCATAAGTAAAAAAAAAAAACAAAACACTTCAGCAAAGATCATACTTAATGATAAAAACATTCTATTTAACATCAAACAATGACAAGTGTGCCTACCATCATCACAGTGATTGACATTATACTGGGGGGTCTAGCCAGAACATTAGGGTAAGAAAAAAATAAAGAGAAGGCATAAGGACTGGAAAGGAAGAAATAAAGTATCATTCTTTGTCCTTTATAGAAACCCCAAGTAATTCACAGATAAATTATTATGAGTTGCTGTATTAAGAAACCAGATAATAAAAATTAATTGCATCTCTAAATACTATCAAGAACTTGGGAGAAAATGAAGTTTTAAAAGATATCATTTATAACAGTAACAATAAATATAAGATACCTAAAAGAACATATATTAAGAAACAAACAAGATCTATAATGGAAAAAAATTAAACAAGTTTACTGACAGCCCTAAGGGAATAGATATACCATACTCATAGATGGGAAGACTCAGTATCCTAAAGGTATCAGTTCTTCTCTAATTGATCTGTAGTTTTTGTATAATTAAAATAAAGATTCTAACAGGTTGTTTTGTGGATCTTGGCAAGATAAAATTTATGAGAGAACAAAAGGGCAGGAAAAAACTGAATGTAAAATAACGTGAAGAGACGTATATAACAGGGCAAAATACACACACCAACACAGACAAATCTTAGGGGCATAATTTTGAGTGAAGTTGATTAAGAATATATATGATATGAATATGTTTCTATGAAATTCAAATACTGGATTACTAAACAATGTATTTTTAAGGATACACATTTTCACACAAACTATAAAGAAAAGCAGAGGAACAAAAAGTAACACAATCAAGGTACCTGAGGGATAGGAAATGGAATGGGGTTGCTGAGGGACATGCATCACTAAGGTAAATGTTTGTATTTTTTTTTTCCCCTTAAGTTGGGAGATGACTATGAAATTGTTTGTTGTATTGATGTTCTTTATATTTTACTTATGTTCTACAAATATGTTTTTAACTACCTGAAACTTAATAAAACACAATTTTTAAGAATAGCCCGCAGAGAATCTACCACCACCAAGTTCTGGGTTTGAAACCCCTTGGAAACCAACTGTTCCCAAGCCAGACCTGCCCACAGGATATTCCCCATCTTCCCCAGGAGCCTTACCTTGGCAGGGTTGAGTGCTGTGATGATCCACACACAGTGTGCATTGTTGTCATACTGAATAGGGAAATTGGGGGAGGTGATGATGCCCGAGGGGCCTCGAAGGTGGGCATCACACATGCGGGCTGCAGGGAGGAGATGAAAGGCAAGCATCTTAGTTTAGACTACATCCGGTTCCCATCCCCCCTCCTACTTCCAGCCAGAAGAGCCTGGAGTCTGTACAGTCCCATCCCAGATATTACTACTTCTTATTTCCTTCCCCAGTTCCCTGCAGCCTCAAAGGAAAGTCAAATTCCGGTAACACTGGTGGAGAGGCAGACCTACAAGTCCTCACCTGCTGCTCTGTAGGCAATGATGAACTTCCATGGTTAGGCTAAGCAAGACTCCCTATCCCGACTCCACAGTGATTGAGCAGCTCATCTCCCCCAGGATGGTGTGGGCCAGTAGTACTCATGCAGACCTAAAGCTAGGAAGGTCCCAGGCACCTATGGGAGTACTGAGCTTCTCACCCCTTGTTCTTCTGACCTGTATGTTTCCCCATTTGTTCTCAGCCTCCTGAAGTACAATCTCAGGATGTCCTTGTCAAAGCCACTCTAGGAGGTCTCAGAATGCTTGCACCCAAAGACACTGTCAAGGCCCCCAGCTCAGCCCTGATGCCAGGCACCCAGAGTGATTTCAGTGCCAATCAAGTACTTCCCAATTCCTTCTCCACCCTCAGCACAGGTCTGTAACAGGCTTTTGACTAGAAGCATAAAGATTCAAGGTGAATTAGAAGAAGTACTCTACTCAAGTAGATATAAAGTGTTATCAATCACAGCTTAATCTAATTAAGCTCTTTAAAATAGCTTCTAAACTAATTAGATTAAGTAGTGATTGATAACAGTTAAGGTACTACATTGTACCTAGGTGTTTGCCCTCTTTAAAAACGTGCTCTTTAGTTCTGGCCATATCATTCTTCAGTGTTAGCGCTCAGCTATTTTAATAAAGAGTTCTAGGAGTCTGTCCCGTTGCTGCCCACATGGCAATTTATCCTAATTGTAGGCAAAGTACCTAACAGTAAAGAAATAGTGAGCAAACCCAACAAGCTTAAGTATATAAAATGAAAGTGGTGTCAAACCTAGTTTCCTCTGATGGGGCAAAACATCCTAGGGCTCCTCTCCGCAGGTGGATAATGGCCACGATAAACCTTTCCGGGGAAAGCCTTCTTGGAGGAACTGGGAAGCAGATTCCACAGCCCCTGGCCATAATTAATCTGCTCATTTCCTACACTTGTTCCTGCACTCACTCATTCCTACATATATTGAGTGACTGTTATGGGCCAGGAAGAATGTGGGGAGAGAAAAATATCTAGGACACAACCTCTCCTCTTGAAAGGGCCAGCGGGAAGGTGGGGAAGCAGGTGTGGAAAACAGTCACAATGAAGCAGAGTAGCGTTCAGAGGGTTATTTGTAAGAGGCTGCTGGCTCCCAACTGCTCTTTCTCTACTGGGTCAACACTGTCAGCAAGGACGTTCCTTCTGGTGGCTGGCCCCAGTCTTACACCTGAAAGATCTTCTCCCTCAGGAGCTCCAATGACAGTTGAGTCAAGTTTGAAAAAAGCCCTAGAGGAACCCTTTCCTCTGTTCCCTTCATGTACAACTGACTGTGCCAATAATTCTGTGCTGGGAAACTCTAAGATTCAGACTGTACTTGATACAGTCAAGTAGTCAAGTGGGCCTGAAGGCAGCTCACCATGGTAAGGAGAGCATAGGCTGTGGGGTTTACCAGCTCAGCCTTCTGTATTTGAAAGCCATTTGCTGGTTAAGCTGGAAAGCCTCTCTGATTTCACCGTCTGTAAAATGGGGGTAGTGACATTAGTATGCAAGTTAGAAAAAGACCGTCAAAACCAAAACCATGATCTCACCCACCTTTGCAAAGGGGACTTGTGGATTCAGAACCCTAGCCCTGCAGGGAATTCCTCCTAATATTCACAAGCACCATTTATACCTCTTCTGGAAGGTCAGGTTTTGCTGCCTTAAAGGTCCTCACCTCCAGAATCAATTCATCTCACACCTGTTTCTAAAAATTAGATGGTATTTGCATTGTCGAAACATGCTGAAGGTCATTAGAACAGGTCAAAAAGGCATTTACCACTTGAAGGGCTTTGAGGGGCATACATAAAATAGTACAGCGTGTATGCAGTTAACATGGGGCACCTTAATATAGGTTTAAAAAGGAGCACCAGGGGTGCCTGGGTGGCTCAGAGGGTTAAAGCCTCTGCCTTCGGCTTAGGTCATTATCCTGGGGTCCTGGGGTCGAGCCCCACATCAGACTCTCTGCTCGGTGGGGAGCCTGTTTCCCCCTCCCCCTCTGCCTGCCTCTCTACTTGTGATCTCTGTCTGTCAAATAAATCAAATCTTAATAAATAAATAAATAAATAAATAAATAAATAAAAACGGAGCACTGCTTTTTGCCTCTGCTGTCTGGGTAGGGTCAGGGGTTTCTGTGGACAGACAGACATTCCTTGAGCAGCCAGTCCCTGGGATCCCACTAGTGGATGAATAGCTCATCGATGTCACCCACACAGGCTAGCAAAATGGAAGGAGTTCAGACAACGTCTGAATAAATGACTAAACACATGCTTGTGTTTCTCTATTTGCCTTTTCCCAACAAATGTTCTTCTGGATAACTTCTAGGAGAGACTTTTCCAGTACCGTCCGTGCCTAAGCTCTGCAGACAGCAACCCAGGGGAACTTCAGGAGACACTACGGGGACCCACAGCCAGTTCTGGCATGGAAACAGCTTGGCACCAGAAAGCGAGCAGTTCCAGATGCAAGTGCCTCTGGTCTTCTCCCTCCTCCCCAAGTCTTATTCCCACCCTCTTCCATGTTGCCTTCCCTCGCCTCTCCTGCTCCTGACCTCCCTCCTTGCCCCTTCCCTAGGCCTCTTGAACCATGTCCCCATCACCAATTCTAAGACAGACAAACCCCAATTAGTAGCTGCAACATCTTTCAGAACCTCCCACTCCAACTCCTGCCCGGACTGAAGGCTGGCTCCTTCTCCCCACTCAAGCAAGTATGTTCCCTGCTGTCCTCAGCAGTGGAGGGTTTTCTCCTGCCTCCCAGTATCTCCTTCCACAAATGTTAGCTGAAAACCCCTAGAGGAACTCTCTTTTGATCTTCATTGAGACCTAACCCCACTGACACCAATGTTGTCTCTATAGCTGTAAGTTCCCCTTCCTCTCTTCTATACTTAATCCAACTTAGATCTCATAGTCCACCACTTTGATCATTTTCTTACAAATCTACCCAAGTCTCTTGCTCCCTTTTCCTTTCATCAGCCTGGGTGACAGCAATCATGGATGAACCCCTCAACCTACATTCTCCAGGCCTGCCCCCATAGAGTCAAGATTTGCTAGAAAAAAGTCACATGAGTAGAAAGAGTGACACCACTATAAATTCATGATTACCCACCTCAAAGAATCCTAGATATTACCCAGTGACTCTGCCATTTACCTCTATGCTCTGCTCAAAGACAAATACCCTCTCCATGCCCCCAGACCTCTCACCCTTCCCCTTGCCTCTCCTCACTCTCAGTTGATGATCTTGCTTCAGTCCTGTGGATGACACAAAGGACATCTGGTGGGCACACCCTCTTTTCCACCTTCCAGATCTGAATTCCTATCTGCTTAAGTGCTCATCTACTCCTTCCCTTCTGGTTCCAACAGAGAGATGGCTCCTTCACCTTTCAGAGGCCAGCTCTCCTCATGAGATCTGGTACTCTTGCCCAAGGTCAACCATGTCCATGAGCATGGCGAGGGCTTGCTGTTCTGGGACTTATGAGAGTCCACCTATGAGATCTTAAACTCTGTTATCCTACTCTTTGCCCTTCTGCCTCTGTACCCAGCAGAGTGATTGCTGGTTTCAAGGTACCTGCTGTCCAAAACATAGGCTCCTCTAGCCCTCTGTCTCCCTCATTTCACCCTGCCTATTGATCTCTACCTGGCTCTTCCTTCACTACCCAGTCTGGACTTCAAGACCCTTACCAATACCCTTATACCCTCAACACTCTTATGTTTGCCATTGATGAATTCTACCACATAGCTTCATAGTTTCCATAGTAATTGAAGCTTCAGCTCAGGTCAGCCTTCTCCCTTGTCTTTATTCAGTTTCCTTGACAATTTCTTACAGAGGTAACTTCAAACATTTGCCACTCAGTTGAGCCACTTCACTTCTGTGGTTACTTTCTACTCTTTGCTGCACTTGAACGCTTTGGAGGACCTGATTCTACTGATCCTTCTCTGTGAAATTCACATTTGTTGGCTTCTATGGTGTCTCTTGGCTCTTCTTCTACTTCTCTGAATGATCCTTCTCAGCTTCCTTCTTGTTCATTAAGTCCTCAAAATTAGTTGTTTAAATCTGGGTAAAGAGTGTATAGTTCTTCGCACCTTTCCTGTAATTTGCGAGTTTACAATTAAACAAAAATAAAAGTTGCCAAAAAGTGCAGAAGAGGGTGTTGTTCTGTGTGGTTCAATCCAGTATATTAACTCCAAAGGCTGCCCAGGTGCCATTTTTGAGTAGGATAGACAGCCTTTGGAGTCAGGGTTTGAATTCCACCTCAACCCATGATCTTTGTGCCCTTGGGCAAGAAGGCTGACCATTCCAAGCTTGAGCCAAACATAAAATGTGAATATTGCCGTTTTCCTTATAAAGAAATTATGGAAAATGCATACTGCAATGCTTTATACAAATAGTGTAAGAAATGGGAGCTTTATCATTAGTACAAATATATAGGTACAAGTTTTGGGGAACAATGAGGCATGTATTTTAGCTGTCAGTATATCACCTAGGGGCAATAACTACAAAGGAGAAGAAAGGAAATTTGGGGTAGGGGTTAGGGGAGTGGAGAGAGAGGGGAGGGGACAGGAGAGGAGGGATGAAAAAAGAACTCTGAACAATATTAGTACTTAAGGAGTGGGCTTGGGAAACTGATCCAGTGATGGCCACCAAGAAGAAAGACAACCACCTGTAACTGTCATGCTGTTTCACTCCGCTGGTTGGTGCCATATTCTCCACATTTCACTCTGTCTTATGAGAATGAGGGAGATGATGCAGAGCATTTTGGTAATTTGCCCTGTGCCATATGGTATGTTAATAGCAAGGTTGGAACTTGAATTTAGGTCTCTGAGTCAGGTATTCTACCCACAAAAAGGCTTTTATTCCCCTTTTTAAATTACTAAATTACTTTATTTAATTTCAATTAATTAACATATAGTGCAACACTAGTTCCAAATGCAGAGCTCATTCACCCATTGCATATAATAACATAACATCATGTGCCCTCTTTAATGCCCGTCACCCCAGTTACCCCATCCCCCCACCCACCTCCCCTCCAACAAAACAGAGGATCATAGGAGAAGGGAGGGAAAAGGCTTTTATTCTATACAGATATACAAGTATGTGTCGATATATGTGTGTGTGTGTGCATATGTATGTGGTGGGAGTTGCATTTGCATTCCAATGACAGGGGGTTAGGAGGGGAGAAAAAGGAGGGGGAGAGAGCATTCTAACCTGTGCTGAGAAGCCCCTCTCTCTACACACATACATGCATGTGTATTTGTACAGCAAACAAGGGTGTTCTCCACAAAGGAGAGGGATAACGTGTGGTTTTCTGTTGAGTATCTACTTTATGGCTCCAATGAGATAGATCTAGGGCTGATACTCGGTTCCTATTCTCTGTCAACATCAATTTGTGGGCACAAGAAACCAGGCCTCCACGTCTCCTGGTTGTCAATTTGGTCCTCTCCATGCTATCAAGCGGTTTAGTGTTTAGTGTTCCCTGGAGCCTCAGGGTTCCTTGGACGTAGCTTGGGGGCTGTTGAAAGGGGTGAGGGAGTGGCAACCCTAAATCTCTTGCCCCTACTTCAAAGAAAGAAGCTCTATTTTATTATTTTTATCTAATATCTGTTTATTATTATTATCTGTGTTTTATTATTAGGCTTCTGCAAATGCTGATTTTTAAATATTGGGCTCCATCTGTAAAATGATTCTGATGAGCTCTGTACTCTAGCACCCGCTCCTATCTAGAGTTGAAGAGGATTAGTAGGTTTCAAATTTCCCTCAGTCTACTTTGGATGATCAAACTTGTCCAGGACACATCAAATTCGAAACTCTTTTCTTTTTCTTTCTTTCTTTCTTTTTGGAACTTAATTCTTCGGTGGGATGGAAAGAGAAGAAAAACCTGTGAATACCTAATTTCAAATTCCAAAATGAAGGCACAGTCCCATATTGTTCGCTCATTTCAATCACCGATCCATTCAGGTCATCCTCCAACATTTGTTGAGAACCTATTATTTGCCAGGCCCCATGTTTTAGCAGAATTAATTGTGTGGAAAATGAATATTTAAAATCAAATCATATTTTAAATGCATTAGAGGAAAAATAATACCACTGTTATTAGTGGTAAATCCTTTTTAGAATGAGATCTTTTGATAACCTGCTTATTAGTAGAGCTATCCTAGAATTCAAAGAGTTTTGTCCCTTTTTATTCTCAAAGTGGGGTTCACTTAGACTTCTATAAAAATTTACAATTATGATAATAATTCTAACTAATTAAAAACAAGAGATTATTAAAAGAAAAACTTTCAAAACTGCAACAATGAGAGGACCCTTGAATCTAATCTCTGTCTCTGCCCTTAGCCTTCAGGGAAGCTGAGAACAGGTCATCCAAGTCCAAACCTGGGAGGCTTTGCCTTGTCTCTTGCTCCCTTCCAATGACAGGGGGTTAGGAGGGGAGAAAAAGCAGGAGGGGGAGAGAGCATTCTAACCTGTGCTGAGAAGCCCCTCTCTCTACCACAGTTGGCACTGGTTACCTTCTATAAAATGGCTTGTTTAAATGTCACCAGCATGAGGAAGGAGATGTTTCCTTTTCCTAGTTCATGAGGGCCCTGTGGCTCAAAATGAGGCAGGAACCCACCCAGGGCCAGCAAGCTAATATAGGCAGCAGAGTTGTGATCTAGATCAAAGTCTGTGTACCTCCCCTAACTGTGTGATTATGGTACCACTGGCCAAGACAGACAGGGAACTGGCATCTAAAACCCTCTAGCCCTGGAGGCTGAGGAGGGGGTACTCCCAGGCTCGGGGAGGTGCGGGGGGAGGCCATGTACAGATGGTGCCATGAGGGAGCCTTGCAGATGTTCCTGCATCATTTCTAAGTGAGCACTTTCAATCCACCACCTCCTCTAGGCCTCAAGGTAAAGCCAAGGAATAGTCATGTTCTAGAATCACTGCTTTTTAGCAGACAAAAAAGAGATTCAGAGAGGTGCAGGAACTGGCCCGAGGACACCCAGCTACAAAGTGGTGGGAGTTGCATTTGACTGCAGTTCTGTCTGGCTTTGTTTTCCACTATTTTCCTCTGCCTCCCAGAAGCAGAGGATGAGAGGAGAACAGATGCATAAAGCTTAGCCCAAAGCTCAGTTAACAGGGTGGCAAAGAATTTAGAGTCTAGTGTGTCAAAATCACTGGACAAAACCTGAATGGGCCACACAACACTTCTGGAGAAAAAGGTAAGCATGATAACTTGACTGTGAACTTCCTTCCGAAATGCCAGTTCTTCCCTGGGTATATTCACATAAACCACCACCCTTCCTAAAAGAAGAATCTTCTGCCAATAAAAAGGTTTTTGGGAAAGACTAGATTCCACTACTGTCCAAAGGCAATGTTACTCTGATTCCTCAAAAGAAATTTTGTTAAATAGATTGGCCCAGGGTCCTTTTTTTCCTCAGACATGATAATTCCATGCCTTTCTACATAGCTCGTTTCTTGGCTCCCCGGAATTGGGAGTGTTTGCTCTGATTATTCATTCATTCAATTATTCATTCAACATCTGTTATTGAACACCTACTATGTGCCAGGCCCCATTCTAGGCATTCTTGCTCTATTGAGCCCATATTCTAGCGTGAGGCTACTCCTTTTCTTGTCAAACTCATTCTGATTCACAAGATGTTTCCATATTCACAACTCTCAAATTAATACAAGATGGTTAGGGGAGGTACCATTATATAAATGGTAAGAAAATAAGGCCAAGGAAAATAGATGATTTGCCAAACTGCCCATGGCTAGCTGGTGGCAAAGCTGAGAGTTATACCTAAGACTCGGTCTTTTGTTTGATTTTTTAAAAATATTAGTTAAGTGGAATCCTTGAAATAATATAGCTACAATCAGTAGGAACACAAAGTACATTACTAATTGTGGGTCATGGCCACCTCAAAGTTGAGTGAGAATGAATACATTCGAGGCTTCTTTCAAAGGTATTTTCATGACCTTCTTCAAGATTACTCAATAACACATTTAAAAAAAGGGAGTGGGTTTCAGCTCCAAATCTGTCCCTTCCTTAGTGTAATCATCATCCAAGTTCTTCCCCTGGACCCCTCTCTGTGCATCAATTTCATCTTGGCACATAAGCCTGGAGAGAGGCAAAGCATCTCCTTCTTAAATTGAACATAAATTTATGGCGGGCAATGTACCTTCTCTTCCACAGGGGCCCTCAAAAGAGCAACTGTTGGCTTCGTTCACAATCTCCAGAGAGACTGCTCACTCTTGCACTCTTGCACCAAGAACTGAGCTCTGTGCACAAACAGTGGAAAGGAGATGCACACAGAGCAGAGGAAATAAAAAGCCAGCTACCTCTGCCCTGAGGGATGAGGCCAGGGGCTTCTCTACCACAGAAGCAGCTGCTGTCCTGTCCCAGGGAAGGAAAACATTCAGGTCTATTATTTTAAGATGCAGGGACAGGGGCTCCAGCAGCCCAGCCTCAGGCCATATGATGGCTAGGGATGGGGGGGTGGGTCTTTAAAACAAGATGCCCAGGTGTGAGGTTAGAAGAATCCCATGGAGGAGCCTTCTGATATCATGGTCCATATGATTCTTGCCTAGTTAAGAACATTCTTCTCGAGGTGACAGGTCTGTGGATTACTGAGCATGTGGAAAGAAACAAAGGCATTGAGATGGAAGGTTTAGGGTATAAATGTGTTACAATGGAGGGAATCAAGGTAATGTTACACAAGGTGACTTCCCTTCCATGTGAGGTGTAGTTGAGATGTATTTGTGCCATAAGTTAGCAACCTGCTTCATATGTGCCTCCCCCACCTGATTGTAAGGTCCACGCAGGGCAGAGGCCATGTCTCTCATCCCCACCTCTGATCCTAGCAGAGACGTTGATACAGAGAAGGTGCTAACCAAATGTAGTTTTAAGTTAGTCAATGAATGCAGAACCCAAGGCCTGGAACACAGCAAGAGTGAGGTGAGCCAGTCTGGACGCAAGCCTGTACCCTTAGGGACCAGGAGCTGGGCTCCATCCTCCCTGCCCATCCTGGTTTCTGGCCAGATTCCTTCTCCCAGGGCGCCCTCACCTCGGCAGACTGGCCTGTGGTCGCTCCAGGCCGCAAACATGTCGCTCACTTTCATACAGGTGATCCGCTTGGACCCTTGCAGGTCATAGCCCTCGCTGCAGGTGAACTGGACGCTGGATCCTAACCTGGGAGACAAGGTGTTTCTGTGAGCTCAGCCCTGAGTCTGCTAGGCCCACCCAAGTCCTTCCCTGCTCCACACACAAGCACCACGCCAAACATTATTTTCCCTCTGGCCCTTCATCTCTACTCCACTGTTGTATCACTTAAAATCTCCACTGAGAGGAATGTCTGCTCTTCATCTTTTTTTTTGGGGGGGGGGACCATTTAATGGTCTTAGGATTGAGTTAAAAGGTGACTTTGTGAACAAAAGAGCCATGCTCTGAGATAAGTACCAATTAGGACAGCTAAGAGTGGGTGGATGGTACCCATAAACTTTAATGAAAATGGAGGATTATGGGAAGATAGTTTGATTATTAGAAACACTGCAAGATGTGCCATCTTGGGGCCCTAGGATCTCCAGATCATGGAGATATAAGCTGCCCCTGGCACGTCGTTACTGGTGAGGGCAGTTCCTGTAGCCCAGGGATAGTTTTGCTGGGTAACACTAGCAGTCTGCTGCTCTCTCCTTCCCCTAAAGCCTACAGGCACCGGTCCCAGGACTGGCCCAGGAAAGAATGCCAGAGGCCACAGTTCTTTTCCAAAAAGTGTCTATTCTTAAACCCATGCTGTCCTCTGCATTGTACCTCTAAGAAGGCCAGCCCTTGTCTTCCCCCCAACCAGGCAAGCCACCCTTCTTTGCAATTAGAAAGTTCCCGAACAGGTCTTACCTGAAATCCGAGCCTAGTCTTTTGCCCCTTTCAGGTATGCCAGGGTCTGGACACATATTATGCCCTTGGGACACACCAACCTGAGTTACTACAAGGCAAAAAACAGCACAAACAGAGATGGGTAATCACAGGAAGGCATATCCGGGGCAGTGGCTCAGGGTGGGGGGTGGACACAGAGACAGAATGAGGCCCTGCCCCGCGGGGCTGTGGGGTTGTGGGGTCTCCTGGTTCAGGCTTCATGAATGTGCAAGGTGGGGAGCTGCTTTTGACAAATTCCTTTGTGAGCAAAGTCCAAGTGAAATTCATCAAGGGCATAGGGGTTTGAGGCAGGTACCCCAAACCAGCAACCACCCAATTCCCTCATCCCACGCCAGTGGCCAGAAGTGGACAGGCCTCAGCCCCCCAGTGACCTCCTCACCCTGTGCTTTGGAACCGGGGGTGGCGACTCTAGATGAGATGATCACCCCCAACCTCAGCCCCACATGGAGAAATGACTCAAAGGAAGTTAAATAAAAGGTGGATGTGTGATCAGGAACAGTAAAGAATGTAAGAGAAAGCTGCAGTCTGAAGTTCAAAGCAGGGCCGTTAGCTCAAATGTGGCTATTTCTGCCAAGAAGCCTCTTCCCATCGGACATGTCTCAAGCTGAGTAAGCAGGAAGCAGTGCATCCCGATCCAACGCCACCGGCCAAGAGCACCACGCAGAGATGGCCCCCGTGGTGGTGCTGGCAGGTGGTGGGATGCTCTCACACTTGCCAACACCAGAGTGCTGTTTATACAACCATGTGCATGGTCCTCTCTTCCAAAGGAGAAGCCTGGTCAGGGGGTGGCAGATACACAGTTTTCTCCTGTCTCCAGTGAAGAAGGTAGAAACCCTCTGGCCCCTGCTGGTTTACTGTTCTCGAGATGCTCATACTCATGAGGCTGAAGCTCTCTCCCACCTCTGGATTCCTGGCTTTCGGGATGACCAGGAGCTGGGGCCTGGCATACAGCTTGGCCAGAGGACTATCCATTCAAGGCCTCGCCCATCCCACAGTTCCAATTGCACCCTCAAGACAGAGATGACAGGGAGCATGGAACAACATTCTCTGAGTTACCCCATGTCCCTCCTACCCACTCAATGTCCCACAATATGAGCAACGGCTCCATTCCTCATTCATGCACCCACTCACTCATTCCCATACATTGGTACACATCAAGTATTAAGTGAGCATCTACTATGTACAAGGCCCTATTTTTGGACTCCATAGAAATACAACTGTCAGATATCAGATGTGACCACTGTCTTCCAGGAGCTCCCATTCAAGTGAAGATATGAAACAAACAAACTGTAGAACCATAATAGGGAAGTGATGAAAGACGCAGCTGTAGGGAGGCTGAGAGGGAAGACCTGTCTTATGTTGCTGAGAGAAGCATGGAAGCCTGCCTGGAGGACATGGCATTTAATATGAGTCATCTGAGATCGTAGGATCTGAACACATGATGAAAGAGGAATGGCAGTTTAGGGAGACAGAGGAACATAGGAAGGTGAAGTGAAGACATGGAAATAGAACTGGGGGTTGCCCAGTGTGGCCAGAATAGAAGAGAGGGTACCAGTGTCATGAAGAGTGGAAGGTGAAGCTTTGGAGGTCAAAACTTTGAGGGGTTTAAGTCTGATCCTGAAAATGATGGGGAGCCACTGAAGAGTCCTGGGGTAGAAGGGGCCATAAGATGCTCGGTGGGGGTAGGGGGGCAGTGCCTGGGAGATCCGTTGGGAAGTTTTAGGATTGTCGAGGTGAAGGACAAGAGCCTGGCAGTGGGGACGGACATGAGGGCTTGGGAATGGATGTGGCAAAGAAAGAGTCCCCAGGGCTCCTGGAAGACTAAAATGTGGGGAGAGGGAAGAAGGGCATGTTTCACCTGGGGACCCCTGGAGTCCTATCTCAGACTCTTGGAGCTTGGAGCTCATTTCTACAGTTAGAAGACTTGTGTAGACCCCATTCAAACCTCCAAGTATCCCAGAGGGTGGCTGGCCAAGGGAACCTGGGGATCTGGACAGATGCCACACAAGCCACACACCTGGTATCTTCTTGGTTGTGATGCATTGAGCTCAAGTCCTCTCAGGGAGCCTCTCCTTCTCCAACATTCCATATTGCCCTGTTAAAACCAGTCACTCGTGCCAGGCATGTCCCCCACTCCCATTCCTTTCCCAGTGAACCCTCTCCTTCCAAGGCTTTCACATCCTAAACTTAGCAACAACACCATTCCTGCCAGTGCAGGACCCCCCCAGGCAGGGATAATGAGATGGACGTCCCATTTCCTGGAGCCTTTGTGTTCCATAAGCAACAGGAAGGCAGGCAGTAATGGGGTATCCAGGATCCCCTGGGGTAGAAAGGCAAGAGAAGGCTCTGTTCTAAGAAGATGAGGATGCCAGTTCTGTATGCCAGTACTTACTTCAGTAAGCCAGCCAGCCTTACTTCACGATCCAGCCCCCATGACGACTTGTCAGCCAAGTGCTCACCTTCCTCCGGCCTGGCCTACTCACCCCTGCCCACTGACCACACCCCTCCCACAGTCCCCGGAGCCCACCGCATGGGAACCATGCCACCCCTGGTAGCGTGTTAACACAGTACAGCAGTTTCCCGCCCTCTTATCCAGTACTCACACCACCCAGGAAGCACGCAGAGCTAAAGGCTGTGGGATGAGGATGTGGCTGGACCAAAGAAGAGAGCCCACGGCAGAACCCACCTACCCAACCCTAGCCCCGCACGTGTGCAGCCCACCCTGCCACACCCCCTTTCATCAGGCTGCTGGAAGTAAGGCTCAGGCACCATCCTGGAAGTCACCAGCCCAGGGTAAGTACTCACAGTCCCCCAAGACCTGTCTTCCTGGGAGGCCTGAGTGCAAGGACTTCCAGGCTCCCCGGGAAACAAGCAAAGATAAGTCCCCTGAACTGAACACTTTATGTGTGAATGCTGGAGTCCAGAGGGCTTTCCCCTCTCTTTCTTTAATCCCAGCCTCTCCTGGCTATTCAAACCAGCTGCTTATGTTTGTAGTATTGGTTCGCTGTTGGCTACAGAGGGATAGGAGGAAAGGGAGAGTGGGGCTTACCCCAAGAAGCCGAAACACGCTCAGAAAGGCAGTGTCTTCCACCCAAGGTGAAGGAGATAGGGACGTGCGGGCAGTTGGGATTGATGGCCAGGAGTTGGTGGTACCCACGGACCACCCAGTGAAGGCAGTAAGTAGGGTTTGGGATAGGTCGGGGGGTCCACTCTTTCCCTGAAGTTCAGGACATCTGTCCACAGGGAGTGTGGGTAGGCCACCAAGGAAGGGCCAGACACCTGCAGACATTTGGTGGCCTGCCTTCCACACAGTGTAGCCATGAACCCATTTGTCTCTGAGGAAATCTCAGAGGGGAGACCCGTGTCTTATAGTAGAGTGATAAGTATCTTTTTCAGAGTTCCTGCATTATTTCACGAGAATAAGCTTTCTTCATCTTTCTGAGGGAGTTTCAGACACCTGAATAGCTAATGAAACACATGCCTCCTCCCCAAAAATGCACTCACAACATCACATGTAGTTTTTAGCCAGTTCACGGACCTCCTCAAGTCCTAGGTGAGGAAGGCCCATCCTAGATTCAACAGCACCCTTGGGAAGAAGGGAGGGTAAGGTTTTGCATCCATTTCACAGATTTGGAAACTGAGATACTAGTGCCTGGAGTAACAGAGTCACTTGAAAACACACTGGGATTAAAAACTTGCTCTCTCAAATCTGGGCCATGTCCCTGAAGTCTGCAGGTGGCTCCAAGGAAAACTCTGAAAAGAAATCACGCTAACCTCGGTTCATCTCCTCTCCTGTGGCTACAGAAGGAATGAGACTGTGAGGGCCAGAGCCATGGCTCAAGCCTGCTCTGCAGACTCCTGGTTTAACCCTCGGTTCCCCTTGCTCCTTCCCCTGGCACCCTCATGCAGCCCAGAAGCAAGGCTCCTGGATGCCCCTTTGCCATCAAGGGCAGAATGTCAGAGATGACAGTCCCCAGAGACTTGAAGAACCAGAGAAAAATCCCATAGCCAGCCTCAGTTCAGTCGGAGCCTCTCCCCCATCCAGTTCCCTGCCATACACGGACGGGCCTCTGGAACCACTGATGGCTGCTCTCCATCCCTCTCAGGAAGTACTTCCAGACCCTCAAGAGAAGTGAGCATGTGGAGGTGAGATGAAAGGAGAGAGTCAGGGTGAAGGGGAGAAACTGAAGGAGCAGACAGCAGAGAGGGTGTGGAAGAAGGAGGGTGGGAAGATTGGGAGAGAGAGAAGCAGAAAGGCAAAGGAAGGGCAGGAGAAGGAAAAGCAGAGAGCTGGTCATCTGGGGGTCTCTAACCACAGAAGGCTCCCTACACTCAACTTCAGAACAAAACCTGAGGGGTTCTTGGGAAGATCTCCATTGCTTTCAAGTCCAGCCCTCCAGGGGTGGCCCAGAGCCTTCCTGAACCCCTTCTTATACACTAGCCCAAAAGTCCCTTAGCACAGGCTCTAATCAATTATTTCTAGGGTGACATTCCAGCCCATTCCCCAGCACCAGATGTTCCCCTTTTAATCATTCAAACACCAATAGCAGAAACATGTTCTCATAGACGAAATTGCCCCTTGCCCCAGCAGAGAGACCCCAGCACTGACTGAGGGGTTGAATGCAGGAGCCCACCCTCTAGCCCAGCCAGGTCCAGGGACCCTAGAACAGGATCTTGCTCTGGGACCTGCAATGGGGACCCTGCAGCCTCCAAGATCCCAGTTGGGGGTAACTGACTCCTAGACAAGGAGCAGAAAGAGGACTGTTTTAGCAGGTGGAAGTGATTCAAAAGGAAAAATAAAGAACGAAATGTAGCAGTAATGACTCCCTGGACTACAGTTACAATGGGAAGTGAGAGGGAAAGAGGAGGAGGGAGGGAAGTGCAGGGAAGAGGATGAGGAGGAGGAGGAGGAGGTGGAGGAGGAGGAGGAGGAGGCAAAGGTCGGACCCTGGGGCTGCTCACTGGCCACTAGGTCAGTGTGTCCATGTGCAGAACCCGAGACAGAAGGAGGCAGGATTGAAGGGAAATCACTCTAGCATCATCTGGCTTCCCTGCAGTCACAGCACCAGTGGGTCTGACCTCAAGCAAGAGGCCCGGCAGGCGAGCAGGCAGGCAGACACTTACACACAGATGTCTTCTGGCTGTTGTGTTTGCTAGGCATCAGCTTCACACCTCGAGACTTCAACTCAATTTGCTTCTTGACTAGAGAAGAGGTAAGAGGGAAAACCATTTTAGTTGTTATCGGTGACTAGGGATGTGGTCCTTCTAGAATAATCCCCACTCTTGGCTTGGGATATTCCAGGGTGGGTCAAAGCCAGAAACCCCTCTGGGCAAAAGGTGCACCTGATTGCAGCAATGCCCCCCAAACTGTCACCCTCCCTATATCCTCACACTTTGCAATGTGACTTTATAGTTCTTTCCATTAAAAAGGTGGGGCATATTCCCTCACCTGTTGACTTTGGGTTCAGCAACTGGAATTTTGGAGGTCTTGATGTGTCTGAAGGCTTGCAAAGTACCTGTCAGATTAGGCTTGTCCTCCCACATCCCGACCATCCCTGGGAGAGATCATGATTGGTCCCAGGAGGATGAGGAGCATATGTGGCAGAGCCAGTTGGCTAGCTGAGCCCAGCCTATGCTAGCTGACCTACTGTGGGCAGGGGAAGCAGAGTCCTAGAGGTCCCTGGGGGATGGTGCCTGGCTCAGGTGGTGCCCTGATGACTAAATTGGGTTCTGATCCCATCTCAGTCCAGACCACAGCTCATCAGGAGTTTGCTAAATAGCGCAGAAAAGGCATCAGAGCCAGGATGCCACTGTTCCAAAGACCAATCCTCTGAAGCCATCCACCTCCTTTCTGTCTGACTTCCCCAGGTCCCCAAGACATTTTGCTGGCCTCTAAGGGCTTCATCCGTTCTCTGGGTATACGGCTAGATGCATCTGTCCCAGACCCTCAAGCCTTCTTCCTGCTGGCCCCTGCTGGTGGCTCAGCCCTCTCAGATGAGTACCCAGCAGTGGTAGCAGCAACTGTGACCAGGCACTTCCTGTGTGCCAGGCCCTGGGCTAAATGCCTTTCAAGTTCTTTTATTCAGGTCAGCATCCCTGACTTGTCTGTTTCCCTCACACCTACTATCCACACCCGATCCGTCAGGATCCCTCAAACCCTTCCAAGTAGATCCCAAGTGCAGTTTCCATGTCTGTCATGGAAATCTCGGTGATTCTCCCTGGTTGCCATGACCTCCCATCCTCCCTGCCCCATATAGCCTGTTCTAATACAAGGGCCAGAGGGATCCTTTTAAAACATAAGTCAGATCCGTACACCCCAAAGTTTACAGCAGCGATGTCCACATTAGTCAAACTATGGAAAGAGCCTAGATGTCCATCAACAGATGAATGGATAAAGAAGATGTGGTATACACACACACACACACACACACACACACACACACACACACACACACAGTGGAATATTATGCAACCATCAAAACCCCCAAATCTTGCCATTTGCAATGGTGTGGATAGAACTAGAGGGTATTATGCTAATGAAATAAGTCAGTCAGAGAAAGACATTATCATATGATCTCACTAATATGAGGAATTTGAGAAACAAGACAGAGGATCATAGGGGAAAGGAGGGAAAAATGAAACAAGAGAAAACCAGAGAAGGAAACAAACCATACGAGACTCTTAATCTCAGGAAACAAACTGAGGGCTGTTGGAGAGGAGGGTGGTGGGAGGGATGGGGTGGCTAAGTGATGGACACTGGGGAGGGTATGTGCTATGGTGAGTGCTGTGAATTGTGTAAGACTGATGATTCACAGACCTGTACCCCTGAAACAAATAATACACTATATGTAAAAAAAATAAAAATAAATAAAACCCTAAGTCAGACCATATTATATCTCTGCTCAAAACCCTTCAGTGGCAACCTGCCTCTCCTAAAGTAAAAGCCCATCTTTCAAGTGGCCTTCACAGTCCCATCTGCCCTCCCAGCACCCCTCCGACCTTATCTTCAACCTTAATCACTCTTGTTCGGCCACATGGGCCTCCCTGGTGTTCCTAAAATATGCCAAGTGTGTTCCTGCTTCTACCTGCCAGCTCCCTAAAAGGTTCTTCTCCAAAGGTATCTTCATGACTCCCTTTTTCCCTGGAAGCATCTGTGCAAATCCTGCTTTCCTGCAGAAACAAACGCCTTCTCTGACCACTGATTACAGTGACACCGCACCTCCTGCTCCGCAGCTCCCTTCCCTACTTTACCTCCCTAACTTTCTAACACACAGGATCATTGGTTTGTGTCCCCTCACATTGCAATATAAGCTCCAGGAAGGCAGGGGTTTTCATCTGTTTTGTTCATGCCTAGAATAGATCCTGGTACATGGTGGGCCCTCGATAATCATTTCATTTGCTCCTTACACATCCATCGACCTTGACTGGTGGTTACTATACCTATGTGATAGGTAATCACATGGCAGTTCAGAGTGGTTTAAGTGATTTGCTATGGGTCGCACAGCCAGGAGGCAGCTGTGCTCTTGGCTGAACCTTAGCATCTTCTCTTGTGACCTGCCCCCAAAGCCATCACAGGGGCACTGTTGATCTTCTCCAGAATCTTTCCTTTGCCCCAGCTCAGTCCTGAAAAACTCGTACTTGCTCTGCACTTGCGGTAACATGCCAGTCCTGAAACTAAAGCCCACAGTGACCAGGCATGCAGGGGCCCATCTCCCAACCCCCTACAACCCCCAGATCTGCCTATATCAAAAAGCTCCCAAAGGGTTTGTTCCCTGGCAAGCTGCTAAACTGAATGCCTGATCAAATTCAGTTACTACCATGGAGTCACTGCTTCCCAACTTGCATTCAAAGTCTTTTTATAAATGTGCATTACTCTCCATGTGTATCCAGCAGGAAAATTTCCAATGAACACTAACGTGGACCCATTATCAAACAGAGGGTATTAGTAGGGAAACATGCATTATTCAAGCCTATCTAATACAGTGCAGCAGGGGGGAAATTCCTTGGATTCAGTCATCCCTAAGAGAACAGGACTAGTCCCAGTACTGTGGGGATAGCTCAAGTTCTTCTCCCTGATGCCCTGGCACTGGGGCTGGGGTGGGGAGAGGGGTCTCCATGACCCAGTGTGGTTCACTCTATGGGAGGTCTGTGCAGATGACTCTGGACACCTGGCCAGGAAGGAGGAAGTAAGAGTATCCCCAGTTCCCTCGTTTCCTGTCCTAGTATTCTCTGGAAGAAGGGAGGTGAGGAGGGGCCGATGCACCACGAATGCCATTCCAGGGGTAAATGCTCCTTCAGTTTTCCCTGCAGCTGCTGAAGGGGGACAATGAGAGGCAGGTGGGCATGAGGGGATGGTTAAGAGGGAACCCTTCTTTCTCTCTTCTCAAGGTTGCACTCAGGAAGAGGCTCCAGAAGGAATCATTCTAATTTCTGTGCCCATCTACTTTACTCGGTCTTCCCCAAGAAGGGCTGTGTAACCCACAAGGTCAGTGCTTTATAACCCTTGGGCCACTGTTAGCGGTGGCTGACGTCTTCATCCTCCCCAGCAGGAATGAACTCTGTCCTTCCTGTTACTTATTGCAGGATGGAACTTGCTAAAGCGGTAAGAAGTGAATGAGAAGGAACCTGAGAAGCCTCAGGGGGCTTCTTAATTTACATATAAACCTTGGACTATTTACTCCTCTGAGTTGGTCTCAGAAGTGCATGGCCTGTGCTGTCTGTGAGGTGCTGTCTGTGAGCACCACACAAAAGCCTGGGGAAGGCAGGGGTCCTGCTCTCCGGATGGTGGTTCCTCACCAACAACACAATCTCTAAAGGATGTATGTCAGGCCCAATTGGCCCAGGCCCAGGCTCTGGGGAGGGGAGCCCATACTGTGGACCCATACCATAGTGGGAGCTGATGAATGGATCAGGAAAGTGGTCTTGGCTTGGGGGGTAAGCTCTTGGCAAGATCCATATTAGCAGGGATGTGGACATCAAGAAATCGCCTCCATATATGCCAGGGCCTCAGTTTTTGAGCAATTCCAGGGAAGCTGTCACACCCTGAATTATAGACAACCAATTTGTCTCTTAAACAGTCTGACCAAGTGGGCGGTGAGTGATCAAGGAAAAAGGAACACTGTGGGAAATCAGTCACAAAATGAGCTTAGTAAAAGCTAGCTCTACAGACCAGGGCAGGCCAGGTAAAAAGCATCAGAGAACAAGAAGGCTTCTGCCTCTAGATCTCCACAGTATGCCACTGCCAGACCCAATCAGAAAGGCAGGATAAAGTAGCAAGAACCTAGAGAATTTCTGGCATGTATCCATTTATTCATTTGTTCATTCATTCATTCATTCATTCATTCATTCAGGGAGCACCCACAGTGTAATGCCAATGATATTACACCGAAGTTCTGGTCTTTAAAATGGATTTTGTAACCCTTGATGCACCTCAGATATAACGGAGCCTGGGGCCAGCTCCACAGTTCCAACCACACTTGTATGCACACCTCAATGCACATACGTACTTGCCTGCACACAGATCCACACATGCATCTGTGTCTACAATCGGCACACCCACAACAAATTTGTGCCCTTGGGTATGCGTGGACCCAAACACTCACATACAAAATATAATTCCCTTTTGCACATGTTTTTGCACCGTGAACAAAATCAGGACTCCCAGAGAAAAGTGCTGGCTTGAACTGGTTGATGGAAATCTTACTAGGTACATTCATCTCCTCCGAATGATAATGACTACAGGAGACTGCCAGGCTGCTCCATTCATCCTTTATATTCTGGTTAATTACAAGACATTTCCCCGCTGTTGTAAAGGTTAGCGGGACACATGGTACACATTTAGCTAGAAGAATCTGGCAATACAAATTCCTTTCTAGTCTGCAGCATGAGTTATTGGGCTGAGCTAGCAAGAGACAAGGACCTGTTGTGGGAGGAGGGGAGGTGCTAAACCTGTCCCCAAGGCTCTGGGAATCACAAAGTGGAGGGAACCTGCAGCTTCTCCTCCTTCCAAAGGAGTCAGACTTCTCTTCACAAGGCTGAGCCCCGGTGCTAATCCTGATCACTCCTTTTTCCCCACCAATTGGCTGTATGACTGGCTGGACTATACCTTCATCTCCCCACACCTGTTCCATCACCAAACCTAGTTCATTCAGCCTTAGGAAAAAATTCATCCAATGTATATCTTTCTTTCAGGATTCTAAGCCACTCTTGCCCTAAACCCTTTTTTGCTTGGATTTCATTCACCAATTCACTCTCTCTAACTCACCCCAAAAAGTGTTGCAGAGGATGATCTTTTAAAAACTAGAATCTGATTTTTCAGCTATATGTAGAAGAATGAAACTCGACCATTCTCTTACACCGAACACAAAGATAAACTCAAAATGGATAAAAGACCTCAATGTGAGACAGGAATCCATCAGAATCCTAGAGGAGAACATAGGCAGTAATCTCTTCAATATCAGCCACAGCAACTTCTTTCAAGATATGTCTCCAAAGGCAAAAGAAACAAAAGCGAAAATAAACTTTTGGGACTTCATCAAAATCAAAATCTTCTGCATAGCAAAGGAAACAGTCAAGAAAACAAAGAGGCAACCCACGGAATGGGAGAAGATATTTGCAAATGACAGTACAGACAAAAGGTTGATATCCAGGATCTATAATGAACTCCTCAAACTCAACACACACGAAACAGGCAAACATATCAAAAAATGGGCAGAAGATATGAACAGACACTTCTCCAATCAAGACATACAAACGGCTATCAGACACATAAAAAAATGTTCATCATCACTAGCCATCAGGGAGATTCAAATTAAAACCACCTTACACAAGATACACAAGATATCACTTTACACCAGTTAGAATGACCAAAATTAACAAAACAGGAAACAACATGTGTTGGAGAGGATGTGGAGAAAGGGGAACCCTCTTTCACTGTTGGTGGGAATGCAAGTTGGTGCAGCCTATTTGGAGAACAGTGTGGAGATTCCTCAAGAAATGAAAAATAGAGCTTCCCTATGACCCTGCAATTGCACTCCTGGGTATTTACCCCAAGGACAGAGATGTCGTGAAAAGAAGGGCCATCTGTACCCCAATGTTTATAGCAGCAATGGCCATGGTCGCCAAACTATGGAAAGAACCAAGATGCCCTTCAACGGACGAATGGATAAGGAAGATGTGGTCCATATACACTATGGAATATTATGCCTCCATCAGAAAGGATGAATACCCAACTTTTGTAGCAACATGGACGGGACTGGAAGAGATTATGCTGAGTGAAATAAGTCAAGCAGAGAGAGTCAATTATCATATGGTTTTACTTATTTGTGGAGCATAACAAATATCATGGAGGACAAGGGGTGTTAGAGAGGAGAAGGGAGTTGGGGTAAATTGGAAGGGGAGGTGAATCATGAGAGACTATGGACTCTGAAAAACAATCTGAGGGGTTTAAGTGGTGGGGGGGTGGGAGGTTGGGGTACCAGGTGGTGGGTATTATAGAGGGCATGGATTGCATGGAGCACTGGGTGTGGTGAAAAAATAATGAATACTATTTTTCTGAAAATAAATAAATCAATTTAATTAAAAAAAAAAGAAAACTTGCCCCTGTCCCTCCCTTGTCACTGATGGCCTGCCTCTTGCTTGGCCACCAACCCTGCACATATGCTTTCATTATTCACAGTTCTTTGCTAGACAAAGTCAATGTCTAGCACACTCGCTCCTTACCTCTCTCAGATTTATGCCAAAGATGGAAAATTTGCTGCAGATGCCCAAGATCTAATGCTTCAAGGTAAAGACCTTCTAGCAGATGCTGAAACCCTTACTATGGAGAAGAACAGTGGAAAGAGCAGTGGTATGGAATAGAGCTGAGAAAGCCTCAATGTAACGGAAGATGGGGTTTCGGCTGCCAGGTCAGTGGATTTGGTGAGGGATAAATATAAGACGATTGTGCCACTGTTGATCAAGATGTTGCCAACACACAAATAAAGAGGCTGGGGTGGCATCACTTTTTCCACTGTACCGGCATGCGCCATGGCCATGGAAGGCTTTGAGAAGATGAGCAAAGGTGTTAATCTAATGGAAATCAGGAAAGGTGTGATGTTGTGTGTTGATACTGCAATTCCTAAACTTATTAGGAGCCTAAAGCTGTGAGAACTTGTGAAGACATTGCTCAGTTTGCTACAGTTTCTGCAAATGGAGTCAGACAAATCAGCAATATTGTTTCTGACGGAATTACAAAGGTTCAAAGAATATCCTTGCAATATGGGGCAGGAAAACACAGGAATCAAAGGCACAGAAGGAATCAAAGGCTGGAATCAAAGTCACAGAAGGTGCCAAAAATTACGTATCTCCCTACTTGAATAAGACATCAATAGTTCGGAAGTGGAAATTCTAGGATACTTAGGGTTTCCGGTGTCCAGTCCATGGTACTCAGTCTTGAAACCACCAATGTCCAATGAAAGTCTTGGGTTATGACTGCTGAAGATGCCCTCAGTACACTCACTTGGAATAGGGTAAATGTCAGCTTGTTGATTATAGCAACCCAAACTTCAGGTTCTGGTCTCAGGGAAAGAACCAACAAAGCTTTTGCTACTGATGGTGTGGTATTTGGAAAAGAGAGCCAGGCTCTGAATTTTCAAGATCATTTGCTTCATGATTTAGAAAAAGTTGGAAAGGTTATTGTAACGGAAGATGACGGCACATACTTGCAAGAGAGAAGTGACAAGATTCAAAAAGAGAAATATTCAGGTAATCAATACTAGTGACCATGGAAAAGAAAAGCTCCAGGGACATCTGGTGACACTTTAGATGGCAGAGCTGTGCTGAAGGTCACCAGGACAAGTGACATGGAAGAGAATGAAAGGAAGGAGTAACAGATACAGGGAATGCTCCAAGACCCGTTGCTGGAAAAGGCGCTGTCTGGGTGCCTTGCTTTGGTGCATTCCCACTTTAAATTCACTGCTCTAGCTAACAAAGAGCAAAAAACTGGTATAGCAACAATGGAAAGAGAACATTCAAAATGCCACCAACGACCATTGTCAAAAATCCAGGAGAGGAAGGATTGTCGATAGTTTAGAAAATAATGTCCAGCTCCTCAGAAGCTGGTTAAACACTATGCTGGGTGGCATTTTGAATATGGTGGAAAAAGAAATCATCAACCCAACTATGGGCAGTAAGATGTACAAAACAGCTGATGTCTGTAAGAAGTACTTTGTTGGGTGCTGCTGGTGTGGCCTGTGGGTTAACCACAGCAAACCTTGTAGCCACTGGAATCCCTCAAGAAGACAAGGATCCTGGCAGGGTAGGTGGCGGGCAGTATGGGAGTGGAATGTTCCAATTTCTAGACTCGTGCTTTGCCATTGTTAACAGGCTGTGTGGTGGTCTTCACAAGCAACTTCTGACAAGTCAGAAAATGACCAGAAGAAAGATATTTAAGGGAATTCCTATGGCCATCAGTTGTTGGTTTCATGGCCTGGGCAATACTTTTTGCTCTACCTGGCATGTCTTTTTCCCCTCTTCCCTGCTTGGCTACCTCTGGCTGGCGAAGGCCTGACTCAAAGGCTATCTCCTCTCTGTGGCTGTGGCTCCACCTCAGGGAGAAGTCACTGCCCTTACAAGATTTCATCCGGGCGTCTGTTGAAGCCCTTTTTCTACTGTGATGTCATGTCCTGTTCTCCTAGCTATTTGTGCCCCAAGCTTACAGATCTGTGACCTGTGACTGACAGAGCCAAGCACACAGAAGTTTCCCTGAACTGTCCAATGACTGTGTGGATGAAGAAATGACCAATTGTTAGAAGAATATGTGCTTGGAGTTCATTTCCTGGCAAAAGGACTGGGTTGCCCTTGAAAGCAGGCGAGGTGAGGGGTGCTGTATTTTGTGTTCATGCTGTTTTCAGTTCAGACTCACTTTTGATTGAGTTTAGAAGGCTGGCCTCAGGGGCACTGGGCTCTGGGCTCCTGAGCCTGAAAGCAGCAAGTCTGCGATTCATGGAGGACACCTGGATATCCAGAACATAACAATGAGGCTGGCAAGGGTTGAGCAGCTCAGCAGGTGGATGGGAATTGGAGAGAAGAATCTGAGCGTGGACATAGGCTGCCTGAGGCACTTTGGCTCAAACCCAAACAGAAGCTTGGGTTTGTTACTATAAAAAGCATCTTGATGCATGCAAATTGGTTTCAAATGTTTGAGTTTCTTCAGCAGACAACTGAGACTCAGTGTCTCAGACTTCCAGAAAGCAGAGGAGCTGATTCTCTCACTGTGGAGTATCTCCCAACTCCTGGTTCCCAGAGTTCACTTGACAACACAGACAGTGAGAGGAACAGCAGAGTGAGGCTAGGATTTGGCTGGAGGGAGGGTCGAGCACTGGACAATAACCATGATGTCGGAGTGACAAGCAGAGAGCCCATGGCTGAGGAGCCGGAGCCACCAGGTCTACCTGTCACTGCACAAGGGGTTCCCCCTATAATAGGGAGTAGATGTTACTGGTGCAGTCTGAGGCCTGCGGGTTCCAATTCCTGAGCATCTGTCACATGCCAGATATTTTAGCAGGACGTCCTTCAATTTCCACTAGCCCCATGGGGGTCAATACCATTCCCTCTCTAGGGACCAGCGGGGCAATAGTAAGCTGGGAGGTATGCTCTCTTCCTTGACAGGAAAGACCCTCACCAGTTGTGAACATAAGCCTCTGGGGGCATTTAAAAAGGCTCTTCTCAATGTCATTCCTTGCAGGCTTGAAAAGAAAGCAAGAAAGCAATTGGCACTGCAAGGAAGACTGAAAATATTCCTTGCCTGGAGGCAGAAGGATTGATTATATAACCTCAGTGGTCTCCCAGAACTGGAGGAAATTTAAGGAATTTCCATTTCTGTGATTGCCAAACATTTCAGGTATAGGAACCTGAAGTTACACTTCTAGGTAAATGCCCACTACACAAAGCAAATCAAAGAGGAACTGCTCTTTGGTTTAAGTTGATGGTGTGGGGGTGGAGATGAACCTAGAGCCCCGCCTGCTCAGTCCCTATCAAAACAGCTGTGGGGAGAAGCCCTCCAGGCTCCAAGGAACCCACTTTGAAAACCACTCTTCTGGGATCCCTCCTCTCATGTTTTATACATTTGAAGAGGACTCCTGTTCTGAGAGGGGACCAGTGACCTCTGCCTCTACTTTGCCTTGAGTCTTCACATCTCTCTCTCCAGCCCAGATGCTTCTCTGAGCTACAGACTGACAGACCAGTCAGCTACCTACTAGATGGCCCCTAAGCCCCGATATGCCAATATCAATGTAGATCAACATGTTCCAAGCAAATCCACCCTCATGTGCCTCTGCTCCAGGCCACCTTGGTTAACAGTGTTATTTTTTTCACCTTCTCCCTCAAGCTAGAAACCTAAAATTCACCTCTGAATACCCTGCCTCCTTCCTCCACCCCTCTGTCTCCCAGATCTAACAAGCCACGAGTCCAGGCAGGTGACCGTGGGGAGGCCTCTGCCAGTCTCTCTCTGCCTCTGCCTAAAGTCTAGGTCCTTGGAGATTTCAGGTTCTCTGAGACTCTTAACTGTCCTCCCATTATCATCTGAGAGTAGTCAAAGATCTTCCTGAAATGAAAATATGATTATGTCTCCCTTGTTTTTTTAAAAATTTTTTAAAATAATTTTTTATAGATTTGTATTTATTTATTTGAGAGAGAGAGCATGAGCAGGGGAAGGGGCAGAGGGAGAGAGAGAAAAGCAGACTCCCTGCTGAGCACAGAGCCCAAGGTGGGACTCCATCTCAGGACCCTGGGATCATGACCTGAGCCGAAGGCAGACGCTTAACTGACTGAGTCACCCAGGTGCCCATATGTTAAACTTTTGTTAACTCCTGTAAAAGACCTCTGATCTCCTGTCTTCAGTGCAGCTTCTCAGTGTTATCCCTGTCTCCCTCTCTGGGCTCGGAGCTCGCTGCCTTGATCATTGCCCCGCACTCTGGATGGCGGGCTTCGAGCTGGGGCAGCAAATATTTTCGGGGAGAGGGGAGGCCTGAGAGTGCATGAGTTGGGCTGTGGGTCATGTCTCAGCTGTAGACTGCCCAGCTCTAGCCTGGTAGCACTCCGGAGGATCTCAACACTTCGTAAATGAATGAGCAAGGCTGTATTCCATAAACCTTTATTTACGGATGCAGAAACTTATATTTCATACAGTTTTCATGTGTCACGAAACCTTCTGATTTTCTTTTTCAGTGTTTAAAAACGTAAAAGCCATTCTCAGCTTGAGGACCATATAGAAACAGTCAGAGAGCTGGGTCAGGCCTGCGGGCTGCAGTTGGCCCAGCTCCTCCCTGGACACGCAGGTTTCCGGGGCTCCTCAGACTTAGCCCTTTCTTGTCTTCCCTCTACCTGGAATGTTCCTCACTATCTGCGTGGTATCTTTCTGGAGCCCACACTGATGTTGCTGCCACCTTTTTCTTATTTATTTATTTATTTATTTTGGCTTCTTTAAGTGCTCCCTGTTAAACTAATTGCTCCTTTATCTCTAATCCTAGAACCCTTTCCCAGGCCTCAATTGTATCTCTTATCTGGCTGCATGCAATTTATAGATTTACGCCTGTTCCTCTCTTTAAGCTGTTCTCCTTGACAGCAGAGCCTGGGATAGCTGCCTTCCCCTTTCCGTGCTGTCACATGGCCGTGTCACACCAAGATGCTTAAAATTCAGCACGCTTGCCCACCGTCCAACAGCCAGCCAGACGCACACTCACACTGGAACTCTGGTCCCCTGATTTCCTGAGGTAGTACTGAACATCCTGTTTGGCCAAGAATACCCCTAAGTTCTTGTTGGACTGAGATGGGAATGGAATATGGCATGTTGTAGGTTATTCATTTATTTGTTCAATGTATGATTTGGTATCTGGGGGCAAAACAAAACAAAACAAAAAAACCCACAACTGTTCATCAATCCATTTAGGGGTTTATAATGATTAGCCCTGAGGTGCCATAAATCACTTGAGACTAATCCCAGCAAGCTGAGGGCTGTGGAAACTGACCCCCTGCTGATGTGTCCCTCGGTCAAGTCCTCACACTTCTCTGTCCTGCCTTGAGCACTGCTAGAGCAAGGGGGCCCGCTGGTAAGACTCCTAGCCTCCCAGAGTACACAGGGGGCCACAGCAGGGCCTCTGTTCCCCTGTTTCTCGCTCCTTTTGGGTTGGCAGATGGGAGGCACAGCAGACAGAAGGGAGAGAGAAGAGAGAGATCAGGTTACTGATTCTGGGCTCCTCCTCCTGCTCTGGTTACTGATTCCCAGGCCCCCTCCTCCTGCACTGAGGGTTGGCAGTGGTCAGGCTCCTCAGTTCAGGTAGGTGGCTTATCTTCTACTCCCTCTGCCCCGGCCCCTACCCCACTACGGTGAAGGCCTCCCTGTTGCGTGGTCTCTGAGGACCTCATCATCCTTTTGGGGACCTTTAATCCCATCCTATCTTCTATAAAATGTCCCACCACTAAACCCTCCTCAGAAAGCTGGGCAAAATGTCTTCTATCTCCTGCTAGGCCCCCTGACTAAAAGCTATCTTTGCCAGGCTTTGGGGCTGTATTTGCAAGCCGCCAAGCAGATTATTTTAGTCATTTCCAAGTCTCCTTGCCTTCAGAGCAGTGGTTCTCATGGGGAGTGATTCTGTATGTGGGGGTCATTTGGCCACGTGTGGAAACTTCTTGGTTATCATGACTGTGTGTGTTGAGGGAGATGCTACTGGCATCTAGCATCTAGTGGATGGAGGCCAGGGATGCTGCTGAGCACCCCAAAATGCAGTGGAAAGTCCCCTACAACAAAGAGCTCCCCATGCCACAATGTCAACAGTGCTGAGGCTCAGGAACCTTGATCGAGTCACTAACCGAGTTACTAAATGATTATTGTATATGCTTGCACTATATGCCCCCGGTCTGGAAAACACTAGACAAAGAAGTTCCCAGGGAAAAATCATTCATTAGCACAGTATATATGCCACCATCTATAAGCATGAATACTGCTGGCGTGAAAATCCTTTCCACACTCCATCGATGAGACCTTGGGTCAGTTACGTGGCTCTTGGAAACCCTCACCTGCAGAGCGGGGCTAAGAGGAGGCCCTCCTTCCCACAGCCACTGTTAGGACTGGGTGAAGTAGTAAATGCCAGAAGCCTGAAGTGAGAGAAAGCTCTCTGGAAACACTGGCCCACGGGAATGAGTAAAACCTGCTCAAGAGCTGTATTCGGGGAGACAGAAGAGGATAAGATAGGGCCTGCTTTTGAGAAGTTCATCACTAAAGCAGATTTTCAGACTGTGGGTTGTTAGCTGCTGTAGACTTGTGAAATTCACTTCGAGGCTGCAGTTAACATTAAAAATGGGAAATTTTCAGGGTGCATCATGCTTCGTAGGGGTAAATACCACTTGCTGACATTTTCTTTTTAGTTCTATAGATAGATGTGTGTACTGGGTTGTGTTGGAAAATGTACTTCTTTATGGTGGGATGAGATTAACAAATAAAGTTTAAAAGCTACCAGTTAAATGGGAAAGGTAAGACATTCGAGGCACCACTCAGAGAAGGCTCTCTGCTTTTGCAGAAAACTCACACGAGCCTGTGAATGAATTTAACTTCACCACTTACAACCTGTGTGATCTATGTGTGTTGGGCTTGTTACTAAACCTCTCTGAGCCTCAGCTTCTTCAGCTGCAATGTAGGAATTAAAAACACATTTTGCCACTGTGCTGTGTGGGGGCCCCAGCAGGGCAGTGGGGGACATGGCCTCGTCCAGGCCTCCTGCACAGCAGGTATGCTCCTGCTGCAGCTCTTCTAGAGGCTGCCACACAGCTCGGTTCTTGTCCCCCATTGTCTGGCTTCAAACTGTAACCCACGACCATGCCAAACAGGCCCTCAGGCACCCGAAATAGTAGAAATCCTGGCACCTATTTAACCAGATAAAATGATAATATTCATCTCTGCTTTTCTATTTTGGAAAATACAAAAAAAAAAAAAAATCCAGGTGCTTCGCTTCCACAAAAGCCCACGGTCTGCAGTGGAAAAATGTTTTCAGGAAAGCTCTCAGAGTGAGGCTTTGTGAAGCTCATCAGACCAGGGTGGCTTTGGGGTTTGTTTTTTAAATATTTCAAAGGTGTCCTGCTACCCTGAGCTAAGGAAGTGAGGCTGTTTAGGAAAGGTCCCAGATTTTACAGGTAAGGCCTCTGCCTCCAGTGCCAGTTTTATCCTAGTTTCAGGCCAGAAAGCCTGGCCCTGGGGGTCTGGTGGCAGGGGCTGCCCCCTGCCCCCTCCAGGTGAGTGATGGGCCAACTGCTGTCCGGACCCAGAGCCTCCAAGCCAGGGTTGGGAGGGACATGCTGCCCTGCTCTCCACCTGAGAATCTGCATTCCTCCCTGCCCCTACCCCCTGACCCCCGCACACCCCTGCCAGGAGGCACTTCTTACTTTTTATCAGCCTTACATGGTCCCATTCTCTGCACACCACTGGTTTTCCTCACTCGCTCACTCACACTGTGAGCCTACCCCACCTTTTATTCCCGAGGGCCTTCCAGGGCCTTCTGCTTAATAGGTGTGCAATACAAGTTCACTGTCGAATCAATCAGAACCAACATCAGCTTGTAATTGGTAGCAGTTAAGGGCTTAATGAGCAAGTTCTAAAGCCCACCCTTGGTGTTTATAAATTTTGTGTACTTCGAGCAAACTCAAGGTTGAAAGGAATGTTCTCATCTACTCCCATACATTCCGTGGACTTTGGATCTCCTCCAGGCCTGAGGAGCTCCCTGTCTTGGGGAGAGCCAATTCTCCAGGATTGGAGCAGAATCCTGCTTACCTGCAATTTCCACCTGCCATTCCCAGTCTGGTTTCTGGCTGCCAAGCAGCCCTTCACAGACTAGAGCACTTGAGCTACAGCACTCCTAGAGCTCCCCTGCCCGCATGTGTAATACATTTGGGTGCTACATAACACAAAAGCCGGTCTTCCGCTTTATACCAGGGGAGATGGAACACCGGTGATCGAGAGGATGGGCTCTGGATTCAACAAACAGGAGGAGTTCAGATAACCTTGGGAAACTGGCTTAATTGCTCTGGGCCTCATCTTCCTTGTCCATATAACGGGGATGGTGACACCACTTACTTCACAGTGGAATGATAAGGGTTAAATGAGATGATGCTTATCAAGTGCCCAGCACAGTGCCTGGCTCTTCAAAGGCACCTGGTGGAGCCTGGGAGGGACCTGGAGAAGGGTAGCTCGGGCCACAGGACCCCATTGCTGCCTGGGGCAGCAGGCCACCGTGGCAGATGCAGAGATGCTGATGTGGAGACCCTAGGTCTTCAAATAAGAACAGGATGATAAAGGCATGTCTGGGGACAGGATGAGCTGCTCCCAGGAGTCACTGCAACCCATGGAGGAAGCATGGCAGCCCCACCTACCTTGGTACTGGGCACTGAAACCACGCTGCCGGTGGTTGCCGTCCGAGGTAAAGTGCAGCCGCAGCCAGTTCTTGCTGCTGATGACCGGGGCTGGGAGGCTGGCTCCAGTGAACCTGTGGGAACATGACATCAGCTGGGTTAGGCGTGAGACAGGGGCAGGCGTTACCCATTTCCCATGGGAGCTAGGGCCTCAGTCCAGGCCTAGAGTGGGAAGGAAGGGTGGGGCTACCCTGGCTGCCCTCCTGTGACCTAGGGACTGAGCAGCTTCAGGTGGCTCTTTAGGGGCCCTTCCCACCACTGGGTTACCTTAAGAAGCTGTGGAGAGGGTGGGTCCTTCAGGCTAGGAGCAGAGGCCCATCCCCTCCCCCGAGCCAGGAGTGTGGACAGGTGTCACTCCCTTGTGCCACAGACTGCAGTTGCAGGAACTTTCTCCTGCAGTCCTCCCAGCAGAGTCCACCCACCCCCATCTAAAATCCTGATTCCCCCAGCAAAAATCCAGCCTCTTTGGAGAACAATGTGGAGATTCTTCAAGAAATTAAAAATAGAACTTCCCTATGACCCTGCAATTGCACTCCTGGGTATTTACCCCACAGATACAGATGTGAAAAGAAGGGCCATCTGTACCCCAATGTTTATAGCAGCAATGGCCACGGTCGCCAAACTGTGGAAAGAGCCAAGATGCCCTTGGATAAGGAAGATGTGGTCCATATACACTATGGAGTATTATGCCTCCATCAGAAAGGACGAATACCCAACTTTTGTAGCAACATGGACGGGACTGGAAGAGATTATGCTGAGTGAAATAAGTCAAGCAGAGAGAGTCAATTATCATATGGTTTCACTTATTTGTGGAACATAACAAATAGCATAGAGGACATGGGGAGTTAGAGAGGAGAAGGGAGTTGTGGGAAATTGGAAGTGGAGGTGAATCATGAGAGACTATGGACTCTGAAAAACAATCTGAGGGGTCTGAAGGGGTGGGGGGTGGGAGGTTGGGGTACCAGGTGGTGGGTATTATAGAGGGCATGGATTGCATGGAGCACTGGGTGTGGTGCAAAAATAATGAATACTGTTATGCTGAAAATAAATAAAAAAAAAAAAAATCCAGCCAACAACCTCAGGGCCAAGGATCAGTTACCCCTATGAGGCCCCAGGGAGTCTGTGGAAAGGCCCAACACAGGCACTCTAGGCAGTGCAGCCCCTCAGTGGTGTGAGAGCCCATTCTGAGATCACTCAGTAGGCCCCAGGTCTCCTCTAGCTCTTCCCCTAGTGCTGCTGCCTTTGTAAGAAGCCTCCCCTTCCTGCTGGGTCCATCCCACCTCCCTTAGATTAGCCTCTTCTGGCTCCCAGCTAGTCCAGCCCAGAGAGAAGGGCACCGGCGTCTTTCCTGCTGTCACTGTTCAGTGCCCTAGCCTCTTGACAAATTGCCATCTTGGGCCAACTTCCAGGTCAACTAGATCCTTCCTCTTGGAGCACAGGAACCTTCAGGGGCTCCCTAGTGGCTACAAAAGACATGCTGCTTTTCAATATTCCCACCTGTCCCCTGCCGGAATGAGCCTCTACTCAGTGCTGGCCCTCTCCACCATACTCAGGCTAAGCTGTGATGTTCCCCCACCCCCTGCGTGCTCCCTGCACCCAGGAACCCCCTCCATCTTATCTTCCCTCGTCTAACTCACAGCCTCCCAGTTGGCCCATACACTGGTGTTCCCCCATCTTCCTCCTGACATAAGAATCAGGTACAAAGCTTCCCAATGCCTCCACTCTGGCAATATCACACCTCCCTCCTGCCTGCTCCCACCCCCGTGGGGACACCCCACCAACATCTCCCAAGCACGCACACTTTGTCCTTTCCTAGATCTTCACCTTTACTGCTGGGAACAGGTCCACCTGTAGCCCTCTCTCCTGCACCCCCATGTCACCTGAGATGACTTCGGGAAGCCCTCAAACATCACGTCCTGAGAAAGCCTTTCCTCCTCTGCTTGGCTTTGAAGCTACGTGGATTTGGATTCTGAACCAGCTTCAGCACTTAGTAGCAATGTGACCTAGGACTAGTTACTGAACCTTTCTGAGGATGAGAATATGAATAGCAGCCTGAAGACCTATGGACAAAGAACATAGCCCAGTCCTGGCCACATAGGGGCTCGAGAAATCTCATTTTCCTTTTCCCTCTTCCATGATGCCACATCACTGCATTTGGATTATGATTCCCTATCTAGGTGTGTGTCTCCCTATGATACCTCCTCAAAGAGGGCACTGTAGCCTGGTGGTGAAGCTTGGGCCTACAGGGATCAGCTGTGTTATCTTAACAAAAATTACTTCTGCTCTCAGTAACTTTAAAATGGGGAAAATGACAACCATTCCTTCAAAGAGTTGCAAGGATTAAATGAGGCAATACACAACAAAGACCTTAGCATGGTCCCTGGCAAACAGAGAGCTTTTGGTAAATGGTGGCTGCTCTTTTCTTATTTTCCACTTGCATTCTTCATCTCTGAACCAAGCACTGAGCACAATGGTTGATACAAAGCAGGGACATCAGGATTCCAGTACAAAACAGGTGGTGCAGTCATCTGAGAATAATTCCAGGAGTTTCATGAATGGACTCTTTGTAAAGGGACAAACACCAGGGATGGGGCAGTATCCATACAGCTTATGGAGCTGTCTTGGGCCTGGAGAAGAAATGGTGTCCCTGAAAAAAAAGGATGTATGGAAAGGGCCACCATACAGGACCCAGATCTTCAGGAAGTTTGTGGAAGTCCCATCCAGAGGGAACATGGAATGGGTACCCAGAACTCACTTTCCTCTCTCCCCTCCTCCAGTCTCCTGCTGATGCTTCTGTTGATCTCTCCCAATTAGAAGCCAGAAAAAAAGGAGCATATTGATGTAGCCCCACCCACAGCTAAGTCTTCCTAGACAGGGAACCAAGTGGAGAAGGTTGGGGAGAGTATTTGGAGGGACAAGTGGAAGAGATCCAGCATGGTGGGTCCCTATAAATATGTAATAAGCAAAGGAATTAACCAAGTGGCTTCATACTCTGGCAAAAGTGAGTTTTTACTATAATGAAAATGCTGACACACACCAAACTCCAGTAATATAACCTATATTGCCATGGTAAGAGCTATTCTAGAAACCAATTACCGTATTTTACCAGGTCCCATTTAAAATAGTTTATTATAGGCTGAGTCATTTAAGTTTTCTAAGGAGCCACAAACAGTATTGTGGTTCTCCCCGCCACCAGGCCAAATTCAATTCTATCTCAATGATAAAGCTTAGAGACTATTTACATAAGGGAAGTAGAAATAGGAAGAATTTACCTGAATAATTCAGAACCAAAGGCTGTTTATTGCAAAATAGAATGTGGGGAGGGTGCCAGGGTCCCAGGAGCAGGAGGAGAATAATGATCTGGATGGAAAGTGGAAGTAGGCGAGACTTCTCCAGCCCCAGTACCTGCTCTAACTCCAGCTGTCCAGTTTGGAGAAGGCCCAAGGGACATTTGTTTTCCATCTCTCCCACACCTTTACTCATCCCTAGGACTCCTGCTAACTGTTCCCTCCCAAGGCTTAAACTCTTAGGGCCCTGTGGTGCCTTCACACCTTTACTCTGTTCTGCTCCTGCCTCCTCACACATAAATGCACATTGGAGAGTTTTCTTGGCAACTATCCCAGGAACTGGGGGCTTCCGTGTTGTTGTCATCACATCAGACTCTGCCATTGAGATAGTGCCCTGTGTCACTGACAACTCTCCAACAAACCAATGACACACACAACGGCATGGATGACTCTCAGAAGTATTATACTGATAAAAGGGAACATACAGTACAATTCCATTTATATGAAACTCTGGAAAAGACTAATCTATAGCAAAAGAAAGCAGATTAGTCATTACCAGAGCTGGGGGTGAGAGATATCAGCAGGGAGCCCCTGAAAGGGAGTTCAAAGGACCCTCCTTGGGTGATAGAAATGTTTTACATTGTGAAGGAGATGGTGGTTATATGGGATGTACACATTGGTCAAAGCTTTAAAAACTGTACATTTAAATGGGTCACTTTATTTTTTGAAAAATTTACCCCAAATAGAGTTAATTAAAAACAGTCTTCAGTGGCTCCTGTCCTTGGTGTAAAAGACCTTTCTATGGCCTTAGGCTTAAAAAAAGTCAGAGTGTCCTCACCTCTCCTACCTCCTCCTCTCTCCACCTCATTCTTTCTGTTCTAGCCACATGGGTCTCCTTGCTGTTCAAAACTGGCCAGACTAACATAACATAATGAAAAAGAAAAAGAAAAAGAAAAACAAAACAAAACAACAAAAAAACCTGGCCAGACCTCCTCTGGCCTCAGGGCCTTTGCACGTACCATTCCCTCTGCCTGCTAGCTGGCTCTTCTCCCAGACATCCATGTGGCTCACCTCCTCACTTCATCTAAGGCTTTGATCAAATGTCGCCTTCTTGGTAAAGTCTTTCTGGTCTGATTCCTGCCTGCCTACCTTCCCTGAGCACACACGCACACATGCACACACAGACACACAAAAAAACCATCTCCAACCAAACAGAAGACCTTACTTGTACTTGAGCACACACTGCTTCTCTGCTTTTGCACTTGCTGCTTTTGGCCCTTTCCCATTGTATGAGCTGGCTGCACAGAGAGGTGAAGAAATTTATTCAAGGTCACACAGCTATTAAATGGGCAGAGATGAGAGTCAAACTCAAACCACCCCACTTAAAGCCTATGTACTCAGCCTCTGCATTGTACTGCCACGTACACACAAGCATGAAAGAAGGCAGTGGAACAGTTCAGGCTGAATTCCATTCTGTTTCTTTTCCTCCCCTACCACATCCCCCCCCAGGATCCTCTTTAATTTTGCTCCCTCTTAGAATCATAATTAAAGGCGAGAAACTCGAAGAGAGATTCTCCCCTTCAAACCTTTCTGTCCACATTAACTTCACTCCGGGGGGCCTGGGGAACTCCAAGTTCGCCCAGGAAACTGCTATTGCAGTATAGCATAAAATGTATTTAAGCAATTACACTCAATTTTTTTTTCTTTTTGGTAAATTGACTTCCGTTAAATGGGGCTTCATTAATGGAATCTGGCTTGGGGAGAATAGAAAAACAACAACAACAAAACCCACAACCGCTCCCTTTAATGCTTGTAGTTGATTATGGGAAAAGTGGCTTTGAATTCCCCTACAGCAATCTCTAAGTTCTTGTCTTGGTAATAAGAGAGCTCAGAGCAGACTTCACGGAAAGCATTTCTTCTTAAGAAGCTTCTCCTACAGTCAGGATGCTGGGAGTGCTGAGATGACAACCGAGTCTGCGAGGAATCGCTTCCTAGCTGTACGCAGAGGGGGAGGAGTATTAGGAGCTTCTAGTTTAAATTTCAGTATTCCTGAAAACTGACATGCTCAGCAGAACATTCACTCATTCATTTACTCATCGAGCACATATTGGATACAAGGCATGGCACTTGCCAGTGGGTGCCACCCCCACTGGTTCCCTGGATATGGGCAGTCCTTGCAAAGCCTGAACTCTAACATATTCATCTGCACAACCTCAACTCCTCGGTCAATAGCATATGGCTTCTGGGCTCCCAGAGCATCTCCTGCGGGCTTTATCTCTCAGCTAAGCTATGTGCACAGCCTGAATCTGACACAGGGTTAGAGAATCTCTGCATCCCAGGGGCAAGTAGAAACCATCCTTCCAACTCCAAAGCTGGCTGGAGAGAATACAAAATATAGGAGGTGTGTCCCACTTTATCCCCACTCCCACACCCACTTCCCTCCCCACCTGCCATCTGCTCTCCTCTTTGGGGGATGGAGAAGGCACCATGATGCAACCAGGAAAAACCCTTCTGGAAATGGCTTTGTGGTGGTGGGTAAAGGGCACCAAGGCCCTTGTTGGAGACCTAACTCCTGCTGCCACTGCCCCAGCCACCTCTTGTCAATAAAGTGAACATTTATTGACTCAGCTCTGATACTCATTCTCATCACCAATGATTTCTGTATCAGTTTTCCTTTAGCCAAATGCCTAGGATTCTTGCTAAGTCGAGATAAATACTTTTCCCAGGACAAATCCATGATATCATCTATTTTCCTAGAACTGGGAAAAAGCTCGGGATGAATGCAGCTCTCTTTTGGATATGGACAGTTGGAGTCCCTGAACCTTAAGACCTATCTTTGGAAAGGCATCCCAATATCTGGTTCTCAGCAGTGCCTACCCAACCCAGTTAGTCATTCAGGCAGCTCTGAGCAGCTGAGCCACAGTATGAAAATTCAAATCCCAGCTACCCACCTGGAGGTTCTGGGACTTGTCTGGACAAACCCAAGCTTCTGCCAATCATTCTTGCTCCTCAGTGTTCTTTCTTCCCATAATCCACACGATCTTCCTAGTCACCCAAACCAGGCATCATCCTTAACTCCTCCCATTCCTGCTCTCCATGACCAACTGCAGCCACATCTTCTCTGCCTTGTGACCTCATGATCCTCACCTGGACTACTAAGATAGCCTTCTGACCTGCCCTCTGCCCTCAATCCCTCTCTATATTCTGGGGGGAGATTTCCCCAAGTTCCTGCCTTGCTAGAAACCCAGCAGCAAACACCCACTGGTTCCAGTATTACCAAGTCTAGACTTTTTCATGTCTTCCCTCTCCAGTGACACCCATTCGAGCCCCAGCTTCTTTTATGTCTCCATGCTTCTACATATGCTACTCCCTCTACCTGAATGTCCTTTCCTGTTGCCCTACCTGACTTCCTGGGAAATATCAGTGCTCCCATAAACCTAACCAAAATGTCTCCTTTTCTCCCCTTCTCTCTTTCCCTGCCCCATGGGAGAAACATTTGCCTTCACTGTGGCCCCTCTGCACCATGCTCATGCCTCTGCCATCGTACTGGACACACCAAATCATAACCATCTCCCTGACTAGAAGCCAAGCTCTGTAAGAGCAGGGACAGGATTTTCTTTATCTCGCTATGTCCAGAAACACAGCACCGTGCCTGGCATGTGGAACAAATCAATTCCTTAGAACAGGGGTTGGCAAACTGTAGTTTGCTGTCTGTTTTTATAAATAAAGTTTTATTGGATCACAACCGTGATCATTCATTTACGTATTGCCTCCTTTCAAGCTATGATGGCAGAATTGAGTAGTTGGGGCAGAAACTATAACCTGTAAAACACCAAATATTTGTCTTGCCCTTTACAGAAATAGTTTCTTGACACCTACCCTAAGCCTTGCAGATGACAGAGCTTGTTGGTAAAAAGTAATTTCCAAGTAAGGAATAATAAAAGAATACATACACAGCTAAAACATTTCCTGATAGTGTACAAATACTTCAATGTACATTTGTGCATCAATCCATTTAATGTAGTACCAAGGTCTTTTCTTTGATCACAGTTTTGTTCCTCACACTCTCTCATATAAACTCCATCTATAACGCATCGTTCACCATATCCGATTCAGCTACAGCTCATTCAGTCAATAAATATGTATTGTGCACCTGCCATGTGCCAGGCACTGTGTGGGGGCACTGGGGATGGAGCAGTGAGCAAGACAGTCCTGGTCTCTGCCCCGATGGAACTGAGCAATTGTCTCAGTCACTCACACCTAATATTTAGGAAGCAATTCTTTTTCAGAGATTCTCCTCCATGGAGTCTTTCCAAAGCACTCAATTTAGTTTCCATAGATGCAACTCTATTTCCTTTCACACTCATATTTCATCAGTTTATGTGATGTTTAATTTAAATCACATAATTACAATAACAAGTATGACTGGCACCAAGAGAGTTGGCAACAGACCCATCTGATTCTCAGAAAGTGCAAGACTCAGCTGGTGGGAGCATGGAGGGCATGGGCTTTGAGGGTGGGGGTGGGAGATGGCCAGCAGGCAGCTGGTGCTTAGAGTGCCACAGGGCATTGGTCAGGAAGTTCTAACAAGGCCATGGGAATTCCAGCTACCCCAGGAAGCTGCTCTGGTGGAGAGGGCTAAGAGTACTTCCGTTATACATGTCTTGTGAATGAATGAATCAGTGAATGAACGAGTGGCAGTCTCCTGCTTTCAGCTGTGGGCATCTTTTCTAATCACATCCCCTTTGCTACTAGGAGAGTGGAATTCAGTTAATATTAAAATCCTAATTGATGAGGACTTCACAGGACTTCCAGGCCTAAGGGCCAGCTATGTATAGATCTCATCTACAGCCTTCCCTATAGATGGTCAGTTCAGCTCTGTTCTGAATGCTTCCCAAGACTGGTAAGTCAGCTTCTTGCCAAATCCTCCCTGTCTACTTTGATTTAGCCCCACCCTTTTCTTGATGCTTCCGGCTCATCCTTGAGCAGGCATCTTATAGCCACTGGCTCCAGAGAGTCTGGCTGACTTCTCCTGTGTACTTTGGGACTCCTGGCACTTCCTCTACCCTGGTGCTTGTCTCACCAAGAATCATCCAGGGGTCTGCCTCATCCTCCAAACTGTGCGCTCCTGAAGACAGGGGCTGTTTCTTTCTTCTTTAATTCTTTCATCAGTACCTTCCATGGAAACCTAACACGCCTCCATAAACACTGCTTACTAGAAGAAGGAACGCTTGAATGAGTCAATGAATGAATGGGATCCTGCTAATGAAAGCAGAGGGCATATGAGGGGGAAAACAGACCAGCACGTGAGCCTGGAGACAATGGTGAGAGCCTCCAAGGCCGTAATGGGTTTCATCCTGCTTTCCTATGAAGATGCGCCCCCACACCCCCTTGATGCCTCAGCACTCGTCCTATCCCCTACTCACTTGTCAGCTGCTGGTACCTTTCTGGGGGACTCTTCTCATCCTGACATAGCCCCAATGCACTAACCGTGAGATCTCGTAATCAATGTGGGCAAATGTTCCTCCTTCCCCAGAAGGAACTCAATAAACTCAACAAATTACCAGGGCTCTTCCCTGCTCAGCTAATTGTTAGCCCCAGGGAACCCACACAAGCTACATCAGGTAAACGCTTTTCCTCCAGATGCACTGCTCCCTGGAGGGCGAGTATCTGAACCAGGAAAAGGGAAGGACAGGGCTCCCGGCAATGTCTGCGCCTGGGATGTGGGTGTCATCACCGCTGGGGGTCCTGGGGCTCATGCGTTGGGGGTGGCACCTTGAGAAGGGCTGGGAGTGGCTTGGGGTGCTCATTTTTTGCACTCCCTGCAGGGCTGCTCACCCAGAAAGGCTGCTGGCTGAGGCGTCTCCTGACTGCGCAGAGGCCGTGCTCATGATGCTGCCAAGAGCAGACTGGCATCGTGTCTGCGAACGGAGCGGGGCCTGAAGTGCTGAGCTCCGGGTGAGGGGGCTCCTGGCGTGCCCTCAGCTACCTTCCAGGGCCCCCGCGCCTCCCTCATTTTCTGTCAGTCCCACTCCCCTCCGTGAGCTACAAGCGTCTGAAGAGCCTGAGCCCCGCCGACCCCAAGTGACCCACAGGGCGCGCCTGATTGGCTCAGGCTGGCCACGTGACACCAGTGGGGCCAATGGGCCGATGGGAACGGGCCTCACCCGCGGGAGGGGAGATTCCGGAAAGGGTGGCCCCACATCAGGTCTTCCACCTCTGACCCTGTACCTCCACCCCATCACTCTCACGGGATGTGGGGTGCCTCGTACATTGTCCTCCTCCATGACGTGCTGCCGTCTGCCTGGGACAGAATCTAAGCACCCTCTCAGCCCTGCCCTGCTGCTGAATCCTTAGCTAGCCATTCTCTGCCCCCAGCCCGGGGCTGCATTGCGCCAGGTTAGGCCAGAGAGCTCGCCTGGAAAGCTGATGGCCCCATGAACTAAAATGTTAAAGCCTGCCCCATCAGGTCTGGCCCAGGAAGTGGGTGCCTTGGGAACGTGGTGGCCGAGGCACACTCACACTAAACCTGGACCCTATCGCCTTCCTGGCTCAGGAGTCTGCCTAGGTGGAGATGTCCCCTGTCTGGGTTATCACCTGTCTTGTTCCCCTACACAGTGGCAATAGGTTTGACCTCTGGAACCAACACAGCCTTGTATTTGAGTCTGGGCTCCACTATTTCCTAGTCGTGTAAGTATGGGGATGTGCCAAAAATTCTCTGAACCTCAGTTTCCTCATCTGTGCAATGGGAGTCTTATGAATATCTGTGCTTATGTATATAAGGTGTCTAGGATTGTGCCTGACACACAGCAGGTGCTTCACAAATGTGAACTATTCTCCCCCACCCTTGATTAGTTAGGTCTGAGAGGAGGAGAAGGGATGAGATCTTATCAGAGCCTTGAACCCTATCCTCCAGAGCATAAAGGGTTTAAGTAGACCCTGGAGTAGCCTAGGTTTCCCTGGAGAAGTAAGGATGCCTGCATCCAGTCTGGTGACAGGACAGTACATGGGAGAAGAGACAGGGCACTCTGTGTCACCCAAGGTAGCCAGTCCATGTGGTAGCTACCTTCCCTTCTCCCTCAGCGGCTCTAGCCTGGCCTCCACCAGTTCCTGCTCTCTCAGTCTTGCCCATCTTCCACCTGTCACTAGCAGACATGAGTCAGAGAAGGGGCCTGTCCCCCTCCCAAGAAGGGTGGCAATGTATGCCTTGCAGAGGCCTCTGGGGATTATATTTGGATAATACTTCTCATCCTGAGGAAATGTTTGCAGATGGCTTACTGAGGAGCCTCCCACGTCAGCCTCTGCCTGCCACTCGACTGCCACTCTTAGCTTGAGCAACATCAATGTCCCCCTCCCCCTCCAGGAGGAGGCAGCTAGCCAGCCCTGCGTGAGAGCCAGGCAGCTCTGAAGCCCTGGCTGAGGGCATGAGCCTCTAGTCAGCTGGAGAATGGATGGGCTAAAGCATCTTGGTGATGTGCAGGCCAGTGAACAAGGTGTCCTAGTCAGATGCAGCTGGACTTGGATCCTGCCTCCATATCCACTGGCTGTATGACCCTGGGAGATGGTGTCACCTCTCTGAGTCTCTCTATTCCAGTATGTGTATCACAGTGCTTTGTGACAATTTGAGGTGCTATGGTGATGCTCATAAACTCCTGCTAAGCCTTCAAGACATAGCAGCCACATATTCTGGATCACGACATGTCTCCAGAAAGCAAGGGAGAGTCGTGGGCCAAGGGCTAACACTTACTGAATAGAAAGCAGTTTGGGGGGCACCTGGGTGGCTCAGTGGGTTAAGCCTCTGCCTTTGGCTCAAGTCATGGTCCTGGGGTCCTGGGATTGAGCCCCACATCAGGCTCTCTGCTTGGTGGGGAGCCTGCTTACCACCACCCCCATCGCCCGCCTCTCTGCCTATTCATGATCTCTGTCTGGCAAATAAATAAATAAAATCTTTAAAAAAAAAGAAAAAAAAAAGGCAGTTTGGGGTGGAGATTAGGAACATGGGCCCTGGAAGTTTCCTGCTTGGGTTCAAGTCTCATCTCTTGTCTAACTATTAGCTGTCTAACTATGGGCAAGTGGCTGACCTGCTTTGGGCCTCAGTTTCCCCTGCTATTTACTAGGGTAACACCAGCACCCACCTCATAGAGCTGACAGGAGGTCTAAGTGAGATAATGGGTACAAAAGCTCTTGGTAGGAGGGGCAAGATGGCAGAGAAGTAGAACACCCTGTTTCAACCAGTCCCCTAAAGTGAGCTAAATATCTACCAGAACACTCTGAACACCCATGAAATCAGCCTGAGATGTAAGATTATACACTTCTGGATCACTACAGGGGCAGAAGACACCAGTGGAGAGGTAAAGCAGAGTGGGAACACTTGGACTTGTATCAGAGGATAAACAGAAGGGGGAGGGAGCCACCAGAAGTGACTCATTGGAAAGTAATATCTCAATATGAAAGTGCCCTGTGATTGGGGATCAGCATTAACTTGGAGACTTGATAGAAGCACTGAAAAAAAGTAAAAGATCTTAAGAGGCAACTAGTGGAATTGGGTGGTCACAGGCACGGGCCTAAGCCCATGGTCCCAGGACGGTCACCACTGACAACCACCCATGCCAGAGAGAGTCCAGTGGGGGCTCAAGTCCATGGTCCGTGAGCCCATGGCTTTCCATTGCTTGCACCACTGCTTGGGCTGGGCCCACTCCTGCCCGTGCATGAGAGAGTCTGATGTGGGCACTGGCCCACGGTCTCTAGGCCCACTGCCTTCTCCATGTGTCCTGTGCTGCCGCTTGGTGTGAGTGCACGGGGTGAGGGCATGGACCTCAGACAGCAGTCCCAGGAATGGCAGTCACCTGGGATGGGGCTCACCCGGACCAATATCATTCATGGCTTTAGTGGCATGGGGGTGCGCACTGCCTGTGAAAGGCTGCACTGTTCAGTGGAGTTTGCACACAGGGAGTCTGTGTGTTCTGGACCACCCAGAGGGGAGCAGACTGAGGTTTCTCTCTGAGGCAGCGGTCTGGGTGCAGACGGTTTGCTTTCCACTAAACCTCTGAAAAGCCCTGCAAAAAGCCCCCAAAGAACAAAAACCTCCAGAGAACAAGAGCCGGAAAAACTGGTTTCCACAGAGCCAAGCTCCTTGATAGTGGGCAGGGCGACTCAGCCCAAGCAGGACAGACTGGAAACAACAATGACAACAACAAAACAAAACAAAACAAAACAAAACAAAAACCCCTCCCACAGAAGACAAGCCAAAAGAGCCAGAGGACATTAATTACAGGGTCCCCCATAAAACTGTAAAACCCCAACATCAGGGGAAAACAACATATTAAGCTCCTGGTATTGCCCCAAAACCTATATATTTCATAGACAACTTTTTTTAATTCATTCTCATAAATCTTGTTCTTTTAATTTTTTTAAACCTCCTTACCAGTAGAGGTTTAATACAACATATTGCATAACAACTTTTTAACTTGAACTTTTTTCATACATATGCTTTTTTTTTCTTTTTTTATACATATAGATATAAGCTTCAAGGTTATCCTTTTTCCCTATTCAATACTACTCCTATATAGAAACCAGTTTTAATTTCCCTGTATGTCTGGAAATTTGAGTCCTTTAACAAAGATAACAACATTCACCCAGGAAGAACCGAAATAACCTTCCACATCCACATCAAGGATTTATAAACACCTTCCCATCTTATTCTTCTGTTAGTATTTGTTAATTTGTTTTTGTACTATTTAAATATTATTCTTGGGGTTCATTTTGGCTGGGTTTTTCTTGTTTTTTTTTTTTTCCTTGTTTTTTACTATTGTCAGTTTTTTTGTTTGTTCATTTTTGTTTATGGACCTTATAAATCTTACTTTGGGGGTTCATTTTAGCTGGGTTTTCTTTTTTCATTTTTTTTCTATTTCTTTTTGGTGGTTGCTCCAAAAACTTTCCAGGGTGCACCTTGCCTGGATTGTGGTTGATATATTCAGCTATACACCCCCTTAACCACCTCTCACCAAAATGACTAGGAGGAGGAACACCCAACAGAGGAAAAATTCAGAGAATCTGCCCTCTGTCACAGAACTATTGGATATGGACATAAACAGTATGTCAGAAAGGGAATTCAGGGTAACAATTATCCAAGGAATGGCTAGGTTGGAGAAGACCATTAGTGGCAACACAGACACTCTAAGGGTGGAAGTGAGGGCAGATCTGGCATTACTAAAGAATGCTATCAGTGAGATCCAATCTAATATAAATACTCTAACAGCTAGAGTAATCAAGGCAGAAGATCAAATTAGTGATCTCGAAGAAAAACTGAAAGAAAAGAAGGATCAAGAGGAGGTCTGGAACAAATAGCTTAGACGCCATGAAAACAGAATTAGGGAAATAAATGATGCCATGAAACATTCCAACATCAGAATTATTGGGATCCTTGAGGGGGTGGAGAAAGAGAGAAGACAAGAAGATATAGTTGAACAAATTCTGGATGAAAATTTTCCCAGTCTGGAGAATGAAACAAATGTTTGTGTCTTAAGGCAGAAAGGCTACCCCAAGATCAACAAATCTAGAAAGACTTCCAGATGCTTAATTGTGAAATTCACAAATCATAATTGTAGACAAGAGGTTCTAAGGGCAGCTGGGGGAAGAGATTCCTTACGTACAGAAGAAGGTCCAACAGAATAATGTCAGACCTGTCCACAGAAATCTTGCAATCCATAAAGGGCTGGAAAGACATATTCAGGGCACTAAATGAGAAGAACATGCAGCCAAGAATACTTTATCCAGCAAGGCTGACATTCAAAATGTATGGACATTGGGGAGGGTATGTGCTTTGGTGAGTGCTGTGAAGTGTGTAAACCTGGTGATTCACAGACCTGTACCCCTGGGGATAAAAATATATGTTTATAAAAAATAAAAAATTATATATAAAAAAAAAGAGAGAAAAAAAAAATAAAATAAAATAATGTTGGGTAAAATGGATGGAGAGATAAAGACCTTCTAAGACTGGCAAGGTTCAAAAGCGTATGTGGCCACCAAGCTGGTAGAATAAGAAATATTATGGGGAGGGTTCTATAAGAGAAGAAAGAATCAAAGAGTGACATAGAACAAAAATTCACACAGACAATTTATAGAAACAAGGACTTCTCAGGCAACGTGATGTCAATAAAAACTTATCTTTCAATAATCACTTGCACAATGTGAATGGTCTAAATGCTCCCATAAAATGGCACAGGGTTGCAGACTGGATAAAACGACAAGACCTGTTCATATGCTGTCTATAAGAGACACATTTGGAACCTAAAGATACATCCAGACTGAAAGTGAAGGGATGGAGAACAATCTTTCATGCCAACGGGCCTCAAAAGAAAGCTGGGGTAGCAATTCTCATATCAGATAAATTAGACTTTAAGCTAAAGACTGTAGTCAGAGATAAAGAAGGGCACTACATCATTCATAAAGGATCTATCCACCAAGAAGATCTAACAGTTATATTTATGCCCCAAATATGGGAGCAGCCAACTACACAAGCCAACTGTTAATTAGGATAAAGAGTCATATTGATATGAACACATTAATTGTAGGGGATCTTAACACGCCACTCTCAGCAATAGACAGACCATCTAAGCAGAAAATCAATAAATAAACAAGAGCTTTGAATTACACATTGGACCAGATGGGCCTCATGTATAGAACATTCGAATGTTTCATATACATAGAACATTAAAACAACAAAAAACTCATTCTTCTTGAGTGCTCATGGAACTTTCTTGAAAATAGACCACATACGGGGTCACAAATCAGGGCTCAACTGATACCAAAAGATTGAGATTATTCCCTGCATATTCTCAGACTACAGTGCTTTGAAAACTGGAACTCAACCACATGAAAAAGTTTAAAAGGAATTCAAACACTTGGAAGCTAAAGACCACCCTGCTTAAGAATGTTTGGATCAACCAGGAAATCAAAGAACTTAAACAATTCATGGAAACCAATGAGAATGAAGACACATCAGTCCAAAACCTATGGGATATGGCAAAAGCAGTCTTAAGGAAAAAATGCATAGCCATCCAGGCCTCACTCAAAAGAACTGAAAAATCCCAAATACACCAGCTCTCTTTACACCTTAAAGAACTGGAAAATCAACAACAAATTATGCCAACCCTAAGAACAAGAAGGAAAATAATCAGGATTAGAGTGGAGATCAATGAGATAGAGACTAGAGATACAGTAGAACACATCAACAAAACTAGAAGCTGGTTCTTTGAAAGAATCAATATGATTGATAAACCACTGGCCAAACTAATCCAAAAGAAAGGAGGGCCCAAGTTAATAAATATGAATGAAAGGAGAGCGATAATAACTAACATCAAGGAAACAGAAACAATCATCAGAAATTATTATCAACAGCTATTTGCCAATAAGTTAAGCAAACTAAAAAAAATGGTTGCATTACTGGAAACCTATCAACTTCCAAGACTGAAACAGGAAGAAATTGACAACCTGAATAGACCAATATCTAGTAACAAGATTGAAGCAGTGATCAAAAACCTCCCAAAAAACAAGAGCCCAGGACTTGACGGATTCCCTGGGGAACTCTACCAAACACTCAAAGAAGAAATAATACCTAATCTTCTGAAGCTGCTTCAAAAAATAGGAACATAAGGAAAACTTCCAGACTCTTTCTATGAAGCCAGCATTATCTTGATTCCCAAACCAGGCAAAGACCCCAATCGAAATGGAAAATTTTAGACCAATATTCCTGATAATATGGATGCCAAGATTCTCAAAAAGAACCTAGCTAATATGATCCAACAGTACATTAAAAAGATTATCCACCATGACCAGGTGGGATTTACACCTGGGATGTAAGGGTGGTTCAACATTCGTAAGTCAGTCAATGTGATAGAACAAATCAGTAAGAGAAGACAGAAGAACCACATGGTCTTCTCAATTGATGCAGAAAAAGCATTTGACAAAATACAGTATCTGTTCTTGATTAAAACTCTTCAAAGTATAGGGATTGAGGGAACATTCCTCAACATCATAAAATCTATAAAAAACCCCACAGTGAATATCATTCTCAATGGGGAAAGCTAACAGCATTCCCTTTGAGATCGGGACATGACAAGGAAGCCCACTCTCGCCACTGTTGTTCAACATACTACTAGAAGTCCTAGCAACAGCAATCAGACAACAAAAGGAAATAAAAGGTATTCAAATCAGCAAAGAAGAAGTCAAACTCTCTCTCTTTGCAGATGACATGAAACTTTATATGGAAAACCCAAATGACTCCACTCCCAAACTACTAGAACAAGTACAGCAATTCAGTAATGTGGCAGGATACAAAGTCAATGCACAAAAACCAGTTGCTTTCTTATACACTAACAGTGAAAACATAGAAAGGGAAATTAGAGAATCAGTTCCATTTATTATAGCACCGAGAACCATAAGATACCTGAGAATCAACCTGACCAAAGAGGTAAAGGATCTGTACTCAAGGAACTACCGAACACTTATGAAAGAAATTGAAGACAACACAAAAAGGTGGAAAAGCATTCCATGCTCAATGGATCAGAAGAATAAACATTGTTAAAATGTCTATACTGCCCAAAGAAATCTATACTTTCAATGCTATCCTAATCAAAATTCCACCAAAGTTTTTCAAAGTGCTAGAACAAACAATCCTAAAATTGGTATGGAACCAGAAAAGTCCCTGAATTGCTAAGGAAATATTGAAAAAGAAAAACAAAACTGGGGGCATCACGTTGCTTAATTTCAAGCTTTAGTACAAAGCTGTGATCACCAAGACAGCATGGTACTGGCACAAAAACAGACACAGACCAGTGGAACAGAGTAGAGAGTCTGGACATAGACCCTCAACTCTAGGGTCAACTAATCTTCAACAAAGCAGGAAAAAATATCCAGTGGAACAAAGTCTCTTCAATAAATGGTGCTGAGGAAATTGGACAGGTGTGTATGAAATGCAACCATTCTCTTACAACATATACAAAGATAAACTCCAAATGGATAAAAGACCTCAAAATGAGGCAGGAATCTATCAAAATCCTAGAGGAGAACATAGGCAGTAACCTCATTGACATCAGCCACCTCAACTTCTTTCATGATATGTCTCAAAAGGCAAAGGAAACAAAAGTGAAATGAAATTTTGGAACATCATCAAGATAAAAAGCTTCTGCACAGCAAAGGAAATAGTCAACAAAACAAAGAGGCAATGCATGGAATAGGAGAAGATATTCACAAATGACACTACAGAAAAAGGGATGATATCCAAGATCTACAAAGAACTCCTCAAACTCAACACCCAAAAAACAGATAATCATGTCAAAAAATGGGCAGAACATATGAACAGACACTTCTCCAAAGAAGACATAAAAATGGCTAACAGACACATGAAAAAAATGTTCGTCAACATTAGCTATCAGGGAAATTAAAATCAAAACCACATTGAGATAGCACTGTATACCAGTTAGAATGGCCAAAATTAACAAGACAAGAAACAAGTGTTGGAGAGAATATGGAGAAAGGAGAACCCTTTTACTGTTGGTGGGAATGCAAGTTGGTGCAGCCACTTTGGAAAACAGTGTAGAGATTATGACCCTGCAAATGCACTACTGGGTATTTACCCTAAAGATACAGATGCAGTGAAAAGAAGGGCCATATGTACATAGCAGCAATGGCCACAATCGCCAAACTGTGAAAAGAGCCAAGATGCTCTAGAGCAGAGGAATGGATAAAGAAGATATGGCCCATATATACAATGGAATACTACACCTTCATCATCAAGGATGGATACCCAACTTTTGTATCAACATGGATGGGTCTGGAGGAGGTTATGGTGAGTGAAATAAGTCAAGCAGAGAAAGTAAATTATCATATGGTTTCATTTACTTGTGGAGCATAAGGAATAATATGGAGGACATTTGGAGAAGGAAAGGAAAAGTGAATTGGGGGAAATCAAAGGGGGAGATGAACCATGAGAGATTGTGGACGCTGAGAAACAAACAGGGTTTTCGAAGGGAGGTGGATGGGGGGATGGGTGAGCCTGGTGGTGGGTATTAAGGAGAGCACGTATTGCTGGGAGCACTGGGTATGGTACATAAACAATGAATCTTGGAACACTGAAAAAATAAAATTAAAAAAAAAAAGCTCTTGGTATAGTTCTCAGCACATAGCAAGTGCTCAAAGACCATTTGCTGTTATTATTGAGGGCCAATAATGTCCCAGTGTTGTATATATACTTTCTGCAGTCAAATGCTCTACCACTGAGCTATACCCCCTGTATATATACTTTCTGAATAACAAACCAGAGATCTAGTGGAGCAAAAGCAAGTAGAAGGGAGAGGAAGGAGATAAAAAGGAGAGAACGGACAAATAGGGAAGAGGAGAGTCTTCTCCTCCTGGCTTCTCATATTGCTCACCTGCATCACATCTGGGCTAATGCTCTTGGTTTCAGGTGGCAGAAATCCAGATCAAATCAGCCTGGAATAGAGAAGACATGACTGGCTGCTATAGTCAAGCCATAGCTGGCCCCAGGGATGACTAGACCCAGGGATCCAAATGCCACAAGGCCCCTCTCTCTGTGTCCTATTTCTGTTGTGCTCTGTCTGCTGGCTTCATTCTTTCCATGGCAAATGGCGATGCTCAAGGCTGGACCCATGGCCACCCTTAGCAGCTTTAATTTATCCTCACACCTTCTCTTCCAGACAAAAGGCAAAAATCCCTTCCCTTAGTTCTAATTAGAAAAAGCTCACTAAAGGCCTCCAAGTAGTCCCGCTGGGGGGTGTGCCCACGCCTGGGGCCAAGGGCATAGGCCCCCGCTGGAACTATTTTGAGGACAGTTCTCCAAAAGAAGGGATGTGCTTAGAAGGAGGGAGTGGCCGGTCCTAGGCAGACCAAATGAAAGATGTTCATGTTGGTTGAAGGAGGCAGGGAGCTGGACAAAAAGATCAGGGACCACTCTTCCTACTCTGTGGCATACTAGAGTATTTTTGTCAAGGCCTGTGAGAGATATCTAGTCATACTTTGCTGTGGGCATTCTCTCCCCAAAATTGGTCTTATTCTAGAACTCATCCTCTCTTCCTTTGCTGTGTCCTACCAGAGGTAAGCAGGCATGCCTGGACCTTGCCATGCTCATCCCATGCTTGTGCTTGATCATCTGTTCCATTTCCTGTCCATTGTCCACTAAGCCTCTGGACTAGGCATGGACACTTCATTTCAGCTTTGACCAGCCTGTGTTCTAAACAGTAGACCCAGGTTCTGTTTGTACCTGCACATGCTGGTGTGGTTCTATAGGCTATCCACCTCAGTCTAGCTGCTAGACTCAGGACATTCCATGACCTGGGGTAAACTGACTGGATCCATCTGGAACGAGATCCATCAACCCAACTCAGAAAAGTGTCCACTGAATCCCTCAAATGTTGAGATTTAGACACCTTCTTCTCCTTCCCCTTCCCTTTGCCCTTCTCCTTCTTCTTCTTCTTCCACCTGCCCTCCTACTGCAATACTTGGCCTCGTTCCCTGATGGCTTCCTTCTCTCCTTGGTCCTAGCCAATGGAGTTCCTAGACTCCCAGTAGTGGCAAAACACATGGAGTTAAGAGTGAAACCAACTTGAGTCTGAGGCCTGGCTCTGCCACTCATTGCTGTATGGCCCTGAAAAAATTAATCTCTCTCTTTCTCTAGGCTTTTCTGGAGATAATATACTTAAAACATTACCATCATTCTTATTAAAATATTATGGTCACATGAGATTGAGTAATAGTTCTTGGCATGAGGTTAGTGCCAAAAAGCCCAAGTCTACTGTTTATGACCCTGCCTTTCCCACCAGTCTGCCTTCCAGGAAATTTCAGATGCCTCTCTCTACCACCACCTCCTTTCCTAAGACATATCCATCCTTCAAATGCTGCTTATAAGTGGCCATCAAAGAATCAGTGACATTGCTCCACAACTCACAGCTATTTGTTGAGATGTGTGTGCATGTGCACATGTATATGAGTGGCGAATGAGTGAATGAACTGAAAGAATCTAAGAGTGAATTAATTGGTAAGCAAACGAGTGAATTAGTGACTTAATGAGTCAGCAAGCGCATGAAGAAGAGTGTGTAAAATTGAGCAGACCACGCTCCTTGGTCCCACAACTAATCTAATAAGGGGTGGCATAAATTTTTAATCTTTATTAACATAAGCATGGGTTAAGAACAGCACAGGAAACATTACAGACCACCAGCTGGATGAGAAAGATACTGTATTCCTCCCCCATTTCTGCTTTAACAAATTTTTACAAATTTCGTGGTCTGAAAGAACACACTTGTCTTAAAAGTTCTGGGTGGTGGGCGGAGGGAAAGGGCAGGAGCCCAAAATGGGTATCATGGAGCCAAGATCAAGGTGTCTGCAAGGCTCTGCTCTCTGGAGCTCTAGGGTGGGATCTGCTTGCTGGCCTTGCCCAGCCTCTAGTCATCACCTTGTTTCTTGGCTTGTGGTCTCTTTCTCAACCTTCAAAGCTGGCCATACCACATCTTCAGATCTCTGACTCTAACTCTCTGCATCTGTCACTACATCTCCATCTCAGACTTCTACACTCCTGCCTTCCTCTTACAGGGACCCAGGTGATTACAGCAGGTCCACCCACGTAACCCAGGGTAATCCTCTCATCCCAAATCCTTAACATAATCACATCTGCAAAGTTCCTTTTGCCATGGAAGGTAACACAGTCATGGGTTTTGAGGTTTCAGATGTGGGTGTCCCTGTGGAGCCATTTTCTGCCTACTATGGATACTCCACTCGAAGGGCATGTGTAGGTAGATTCCCACCCCACAAGAAGAGGGGCAGGAGGGGGATGAAGGAAACATCAAAGCATTTATCAGATGCCCAAGCCAGGTACTTTTGCTCTTCTTCTTCTTGTTTGAGCACTGGGATTTATTATTACTGTTATTTTAATTTAAATTCAACAATTAACGTATAATGTATTACTGGTTTCAGAGGTAGAAGTCAGGGATCCATCAGTCTTATATAATACCCTTGAGCACTGGGATTTTTGAAACATCCTCAGGTGTTTCCAGCATGCCCTGCAATTCAGGGAACACTGTGATGGAAGACATGCCAAGAGCACATGTTGCTACAGTTGAGGGTCAAATCTGCCCAGAGATTTCTGGAGGAGATGGATCAAGAGCAGGGTATCTCAACTGTGGGTACACATTACTGTCAGCGAGGGAGATTTCTGAAAGACTTTATTTATTTATTTTCATCTGCTTTTTTTTTTTTTTTAATTTTTATTTTTTATAAACATATATTTTTATCCCCAGGGGTACAGGTCTGTGAATCACCAGGTTTACACACTTCACAGCACTCACCAAAGCACATACCCTCCCCAATGTCCATAATCCCACCCTCTTCTCCCAAACCCCCTCCCCCCAGCAACCCTCAGTTTGTTTTGTGAGATTAAGAGTCACTTATGGTTTGTCTCCCTCCCAATCCCATCTTGTTTCATTGATTCTTCTCCTACCCACTTAAGCCTCCATGTTGCATCACCACTTCCTCATATCAGGGAGATCATATGATAGTTGTCTTTCTCTGCTTGACTTATTTCGCTAAGCATGATTCGCTCTAGTTCCATCCATGTTGTCGCAAATGGCAAGATTTCATTTCTTTTGATGGCTGCATAGTATTCCATTATTTTGAAATAAGAATAGAGTTGCAGGTTGCGGGGGGCGCGTGGGAGGCTCAGAGGGTTAAAGCCTCTGCCTTTGGCTCAGGTCATGAACCCAGGGTCCTGGGATCGAGGCCCACATCGGGCTTTCTGCTCGGCAGGGAGACTGCTTCCCCCGCCACCTCTGCCTGCCTCTCTGCCTACTTGTGATCTCTGTCTGACTTGTGATCTCCATCGGTGAAATAAATAAAATCTTTAAAAAAAAAAAAAAAAGCATTGCAGGTTGCAAAGACAGTACAAAAATTTCTTATAGACCCATCACCCAGCTTCCTCTAACATTAGCGTCTTATATAACCATGGTAGACGTATCCACAAGTTGACATTAGCTCAGTGGAAGACTTCATTCAGATGTCCCCAGTCTTTCCACTAATGTGTTTTCTCTTGGTCCACCATCCAGTCCATCAATTCCCAGAGCCCTGAGACATTAAGTCTACTTGATTTCTAATCTGGTTCTGTTTCTCAGGCTTTCCTTGCTTTCTCAGGCCCTTGACACTTTTGAAGGGTACTAGTCAAATGTTTTGTAGAATACCCCTTAATTTGGGTTTGTCTAATATTTTCTCAGGATTAGACCAGGGTTATGCAATTGGGGGAAGAATATCATTATTGGTTAGGGTGGTATCTGCCAGCTTTCTCCACTGGAAAGGTATAATTTGTCCTTTTCCACACGCTATTCATTAGAAGTGAGTCCCTACGTCCAGCCCATTTGGTAAAGGGGTACTGGGTCCGTTGTTCCCATCACTGCAGTTAGTTCCTATCCACAGCTTTGTTACCGTGTCACTGCTCTTTACTGATAAGGTAGTAACAAGCAATACCCAGAACATAAGTAGCAAAGCCAGAATTTGAATTCATGTCTGCCCAGGCTCCCAAAGCCATGTTCTTTCCACTTCATGTTACCAACGCTAAATCAAGGGGATCTGATTGGATTTGTGTTCAAGGTGAGAGCTCCCCCCTCAGCTTGCCTACGTAGTGTTTTTCAAATCAGTCCATGGACTGTAACCCATAGTGGATCATGAGACCAATCTGTAGGTCTGTAGGCACTTCGAATAACAAAATAGACCATAACAGAATAGAATAGAAAATACTACTTCACACACATAGTAAGTATAATTTGTTATAATGTTTCTGTAAACTCTGTGTTTAGAGAACTTTATCTTTAAAATAGGGATAAAAATAGTGGCCCTGCCACCACCCCCAACCCCCGCCCAAGCCCCCTGCCCAGGGGCACCTGGTGGTGCAGTTGGTTAAGTATCCAACTCTTGGTTTCAGCTTAGGGAGTTATTTCAGGGACGTGAGATCAAGGCCAGCATCAGACTCTATGCTCAGCAGAGTCTGCTTGAGATTCTCTCCTTCTGCCCCTCCCTTGCTCCATGCTGGCTCTCTCTCTAAAATAAATAAATAAATCTTAAAAAAAAATAGCATCCCTAACACACACAGTTGTTATAAAGATTAAATGCTTTGATATAGGTAAAGTGCTTGGAATAGAGACAGGCACACACGACACATTACATCAATATTACGAAGTACAGACATGCACAAATGGGTCATGATGTAAATTGTAAATCTTATTGTAAGGCTGCAATGAACAAATTCGAAAACACTGAACTCACAGCTCTAGATTGGGATGGTAGCAGTTTACGATGTCCAGGCACCTGCCTGTTTTTGTGAAGTTACTGGGGGCACAGCCAGGCTTATCGATGTATGTATTGTCTGCAGCTACTTTGGAGCAACAATGGTAGAGTTGAGTACATCCAATAAAAACCACAGGGCCCACAAAGTTGAAAATCATTCTTATCTGGCTTTCCAGACCAGTGCCCCTGCCTAAAGGTCATCTTATAATATAAGGGATATTAGATGCCTCTATGGAAGCCATGTGGCCTTGTTCTGTTATTACCCTGGCAGGCACGCTTACCCCTGCAGAACATTCTAGGCTGTGAGACCACTGGGTCCTTGAGCCTGAAGAAGCTCAATAGCCTTTGACCCTGGACCTATGCCCATACTTGCTTTATTTATCCACCTCCATTGCTGCTCATGGTGGAAAGCCAGAAACATGGCACATCGGTCAGAGTCCCAGCAGGAACCAGATGGCCACTCAAATGAGCATAATTTGAGGAGTGTTTAATAAAGAGGCTATTTACAAAGGGAAGGGCAAGGTGTAGGAAAGCCACAAGGGACAGCAGAGTAAAAGCAGAGCTCTTACCACCTCTGGCAAGAGGAGACAAGGAAAGGGAGCAATTCCTAAACCTGGAAGGAGCCAGTCATTTAGACAGGAAAACTTGATAGGAGCCAAGACCTTCAGTCCAGGGTCTGAGAGCCAGCTCCAGGTGACCTCTTGAGGGGGAAGCCAGGAGAATGAATGTCCTGGAATCACCTTTCTCTCCCCAATCTACTGTTGGGGTCCACAATGACCAAACTGAAATGGAAGCCACAGGGCATGAGATCCATTGATGTGGTCCATCTGGGTCAGCCTCCCAGGGCACAGAAGATAGTGAAGAAGGTTGAAGTCTCAGCTACCAGAGCACATAGCATCGACTTAGAAAGCTAGCCATACTGACCCTCCCTAAGGTTCTCCAGACATTTCCCCCACTTCATCCCTCCAAGGTGAGATTGTGGCCCAAGCATCACAGGGTGGCCGGAGCTTTTACCTTCTACCACCTTGTCTTCCTAGACCTGCTAGGCTCTAGATGATTATCATAGAGTTAGTCCTTCTGGATCTTTTTATCATGAGAAGGGTAGAACATCATGAATGGAGGCACAAATGAACTGTGGGGTTTTGTGAGACTGAGCAGAGTCAGATTCATGTCCATAGACATTGGCCAAATTCTTTCTCACAACCTGTCCTTCCATCTTGGAAAGGAGCTATGTCCTATTGACCTTGGCAGCCTAGCTCAAATCCAACAAATAGGTGAGCCAACACCTGGCCTTGGGAGAAAGAACCAGAGTGAAAAACAACTTAGCAAGCTGAGAAATGTTCTCAGAGTAATTTGTTAACCCTGCCAGACCTCTTGGTCCCATCACTAGCCCAAGCTTCCTTGGCTGGCATCTGAGATCTTGTAGGCCTCTAAATGCAGCCACAAAACTACAGCATGCCATCTGGAGGATTCTTCCCGGCTGGTCCAAAGCACCCATTTTACAGATATGAAATCAGAGGCTCATAGGAAGGAAGGAGCTAGCATCAGTAGCCCAGCTGCCTTGTGGCTCAAATTCAAGACTGGGGACCCTTATTAGTTTCCATCTTTCTTTTATAGAAGATGGAAGTTGCAGTCAGTCTCAGAGGCTTGGGAATGGATTGGGAGCCCTGGAAATGTGGTCTAGTCTTAGGCAAGTTTCCCTGTCAGGCTTAGTCGCTGAAGATACACACCAGAGTCATTGGCCCCCGAGGCACCACTTCTAAGGACTGAGAAAGAAACACAAGCTTGAGTCAAGCAAATCAGTCCAAATTCAGACTCCCACCTGTTAGGCTATTTTACCATAGCTTTTCTGCTAATGAGGCTCCATTTTGTAGTCCCATAAATTTGGCACTATCATCAACCACTGAGTTATATGAACCCTGGTCCCATACAAGCAATGCTCTCAAAGTGTCCAAAGGTCACAAGATGACCCTTTTATTGTCTTTTCTTTTTCCTTCCATTGGAAGACTAGTGGAATACAGGCAATGGCTTTCACACAAAGTCAGAAGCTGACAAGTGTGAGTGTAGCCATTAGAGCTCTGTACTCTAAGCCCGAGAGCGAATGACCCCAGAGATGAGAGCAGGAAGGCCTCTGGATGGCCAAGGATTTGACCCCATTTTCACAGCCTCAAGTGTATTGAGTACAACCCCTCAAGGTCTTCCTCCCTCTGCCCACCCCATCCCAGTTTCTTCAGAGAAATGAAGAGTTCAGATGTATATAGCCCAAGTGCTCAGGTTTTAAATTAGACAACTTTGTCCTGACAGGAACCGAGTCATGGCTGTCATACCTCATTATTTTTAGAGTTACTACTAAACTCTTTGAACGGCATGAGCTGCCACCATTCAAGGCAAACAGAAAGACTTCACATTTTATCATGACAGCCCTGGAGCCATCCACCTCCTCACGATCATTATATCCATCCTGACTTTGGGAGGGATCATGCAACATCTTGACAATCTTACGGTGAGGAAGGCAGACCCCATGGCTCATTACTATATCCGAGGGACTGAAATCTCCCATAGTAGAGCAAAGCCCATGGCCTCCAGGACATCAAGGAGAAATATTCCAGGGGAAGTCGCTGCTTCCAAACCACCCCTGGGTGAACCACCATCTCACATGAGCAACAGAAAAAAATGGACCCTCCAGTAGCCAACCAATAAGAGGAGCTGTAAGTTAATGCCACAGGCTGGTGAATGATGTCACAGTCCCCTCCTCTGATGTAATAATGCCACCACCACTGAAAAGGCTGAGCTGTGACCATAGCTCTTGCAGAGGGAAAAATTCACAAGCAGGGCACCTTCTAGATTGCTCCTGGAGTGTGGAGACAGAAGTCTCTGCTGTCCAAGTTACTGAATCCAGAAAAAAAAAATGACTTTATGAACATGGGAAAAGAAATCCAGATAAGGCCCAAGGCAAATGTTTCTTCTTACATCCACTTTTTGCTGAATTACAGGAACAAGTTCAAGGAGCAGCAGCCAAATACCTACCTTGGCTTTAAAGAGTTCTCTAGAAAGTGTTCGGAAAAATGGAGGTCCATCTCAAAGCACGAAAAGGCCAAATATGAAGCTCTGGCCAAGCTCGACAAAGCCCGGTATCAGGAAGAGATGATGAATTATGTTGGCAAGAAGAAGAAGCGGAGAAAACGGGACCCCCAAGCACCCAGACGCCCCCCATCATCCTTCTTGCTCTTCTGCCAAGACCACTTTGCCCGGCTGAAGAGGGAGAATCCGAGCTGGTCAGTAGTGCAGGTGGCAAGGGCCTCAGGAAAGATGTGGTCTGCGAAAACAGATGCTGAAAAGCAGCCATATGAGCAAAGAGCAGCTCTCCTGAGAGCCAAATACCAAGAGGAATTGGAAATCTACCGCAAACAATGTAATGCCAGGAAGGGCCTCCAAGGGTCAGCTAAGAACCAGCGCAGAAGGAAAACTGACTCGGATAAAGCTGATGGATCCAATTAGAAATAAATGCCATTCAACTATTGCCCATCGCTGGTCTCCTGTGTGACATTAGTGTGGCCACTGTTGCTGCTGCCTTGAGGAAGTGAGTGGGGTGGCGGTTGAGATTGGGACTTGGAAGCTGATCCTGGGGAGGGCTGGCTTTGAGAGAAGGGCAAAGAGGTCCAAGGCAATGTGTGAGGTCAGTAGGTACGGAGATTGGCTTGGGCAGGTAGAATGGGAGTTTCTAGTGGAAGTCACAGAGGTAGGGCATCTTGGTTGCAAGTGGTTATCGAGGACAGAGGACTGACCCTCCTCTGGGTCGGGTGCATGGATGCCAGTCCTGCCATCATCCTTACCAGCAGGGCCAGAAGGCCTAGAGTTCAGGTCAGACTCCTAATTGAGGCCCCAGCAGAGGTTGGGAAACTGGAGTTGAGGTGGGCTTTGGAGTACCTGGTTCCTCCAGTAATTACAGAACTGCTCCTCCAGCTGAGCCTTAGGTATCATCAGCAGGCCAGGAGGAGACCTCAGGGTTGGTTCCTGCTCTGGTGGGGATGAAAACACAGGGCTGATTTTACAAATGTGGGGATCTGACTCCGCCCAAGTCCCTAAACTAGAGAAAACCCTGGTTTGGGAGGGCACCCACCCAGTTGTCTGTGGTTAGAAGCACAGCACTCATGGAGTGGACATTTACTGCCTTTATGACCACCCAGCCTCCATTCCTTCTCCTCTTGTTCACAGCACCCTCCTCTGAAGTCCCCTGGTCACGCTGATTGGTTCAGTTACAGGCATGTGACCCAGGGTGTTCAGTCAGAGGGGACCACAGGACTTGTGCCGGGGATCCTAGGGAAGAGCCCTGTCCTGAGGCTACTGTAAGCCATCTGCCTTTTTCTTGGGTCAAAATGTTAGTCCCTTGGCAACAGAGTGTAATCTTGGACTTTTCATTGAAGATGAGCCCAAATGTTTTTTTTTTCTTTTTTCCTTTCTTTTTTCTTTTTTTGTCTAAGATATTTTGAGTTAGGATTTTGCCATTTAAAATGAGACTAAAGTGGTCATTTGGCACAATAGGACTGTTCTGTGTCTGTGCTCTATTTTTCAGGTGATATATCATGAGCAATGCTTCATCTCAATCAATATAAGTTGGTATGAAATATTGTGAAATGGCTATTTACTTCTCGACACCAAAAAGACTGGGCCAAAAGACAAAATTGCTTTTTTGTCATTGCGTTATGCATGCAACAGACTTCCTTAATTCCACCTCCACTCCTGTTCCAGGATGGACTTAGACTTTGTCCTCTACCACTTTTTGAACTTTTACTCTCAAAATAAAAGTAAAAATACATACTTTGAAAAATCTTACAGAACTAGAGAGCCTTTAGGGAATAGAAGGTAATATAGTGGAGTGATTTAGAAGTTCAAGGTCTGGAGTCAGGCCATTTATGGAAGACTCACATATGCCAGATCCTGTGTTGGTTACTGCATAGTCTACTATGTGGTACTGCATAGTCGGTTGCATAGACTACTGTCAGGTTCCTGCCCTGAAAGAACTTTCTTTCTGGTAAGAAGGATGTGAGCATAAACTACAGCACTAAAAGGCATGATGAAAATGAAGGCAACTCAGAGTGTAGGGGGCCCTACCAAGGAGACCTTTGAAGTCTTCAGGGATGAAGCAACTTTATCCTACTTGGCAAACTTGTACTGCTGCTGGCAAGATTCCTGTTTCCCATTCCCCATTCCCTACAGCTGTTGTTTCAACTTGGCTCTGCTTCCCCTCCATCCCAACCCCCACTCTCTCAGGAGATGCCCTCATTTTCTGTCTCATTGAGAAAACAGAGATCATCAAACATAAGCATTCTCAGTGTTCTTGTTTCTCAACATGTCATCCACACCCATCCCTTCCTCCTGATCTCAAGTCTTAAAGGGAGCTAGAATACACTTGTTACCCCCCTTCCCCTGCCTCCCTCAGGCCCTTACTCCTCACTCTAAAGATGCAAATCCTTTAGTCCTCTAAGCTTGTGCAGGTTGGCTTGGTGCTATGATACAGATGGTTCTGATCTTAACGTTTGCAGGACCTTGGTCAAGTTCTTTCCTCTGTGTTGTCCCCTGTGCAATGGGGATGATGCTCACCTTATAGGTTGTTTTAGTAAATAAATGATATAATACATGAAAAGGCATTTGGCATAGTCCTTGACACCTAATATGTACTGCGGCAGGCATCCTCTAGGATGGCTGTCTCATAATACCCCCTGCCGGTGTCCATACCCATGTATGTACGATCTTTTCTTAAATATGGGCAGGACCTGTGACTTGCTCTTAACCAACTGAATGGAGAAAAAAGAGACGAGCTGTGACCTCTGTGATTATGTAATGATGTATAAAACTTCATCTTGCTACTTGATTTGCTCTAGAGACTTTGCTAGCATGATGAAGAGGCCAAGCTGGAGAAACTCACATGGCAAGGAACTGTGGTAAGTCTCTAGGAGCTGACCAACAGTCAGCAAAAAATTAAAGCTCACAGTCCAGTCCTACAACCACAAGGAACTGAGTGCTTCAGCAATCACATAAGCTGGGAAGTGGGTCCTTCCCCAGTTGAGCGTTCAGATGAGAACACAGTCCTGGTTGACATCTTGACTGCAGCCTTGTGAGGTCTCACAGCTAAACCAAGCTATTACCAGATTCCTGACCCACAGAAACTGAGAGACAATGAATGTGTGTTGTTTTAAGCCGTTAAGTGTATAGTAATTTGTCTCATGGCAACAGATAACCAATAGAGTGCTCAATAAAAGCCAGCTTCCTTATAATTTTAGAAGAGACTGTCTTTAGCCTTATTTTTCCCTCTAGCTTCTACTTTATGTGTTTAATTTCCTTTTCTTGGTACCCTCTTGAAGGTGGAGGAGACCCCCCTCCCCATGGCGGATTAGAGCCTGACTTCTACTCCTCTGTAGTGGTTCTTGTTGAGTTGTCTTGCTTCCAGCCTGACCTGTGGTCTCTTGGTGGGCAGTAGCTGTGTGTTATACCATATTCCACTCTGAGAAGAGGGCCACCATATAGAGAGGTTCAGCCCTCCTGCTGCCCCTTTCTGGTTTCTTGTGTGATTAATTATGTGAATGTGGGTGGCCAAGTCAGAGTTTTGACAACAGTCTGCATCACCCCTGCTGAAGACGAACTCCATTAACATTCCTTTATGAAAAAGTCGACAGGAGGGTGTGAATCTGCAGGCTTCTAATGACTGTAATGTAATAACAGTGAGGCGGAGGGAGGGGAAGAGGAGGAAGAGAAGGGGGAGCCAGGACTAAGACAGTGGGATAGAGAAGAAACAGGCAAGGAGTCTGGTATGGTGCCAGCACTCCAGACCCATTCAGCTGGGCTCTGTGCCCCTGTCCTCGGGAAGAGGAAGGCAGAGTCTTTGGGTCTATCACTGTCTCGATGAATGAATCACTGCACTCTGATCCTTCTCTCCTAAAGCTTTTCCTATGTTCACTTATTCATTCATTTATTCATTTATTCAACAAATATTTATGTAAATCTTATGCCTGTAATATACCAAGAACTGTTCTCGTGCTAGGAATACAGCAAGGTCCCTGATCTCTTACATTCCAGGGAGTGGCAGACAGATAACAAGTCAACAAATAAATACACCAGATCATTTTTTTGATAGTGTCAAGTGCTCCAAAGACAATAAACAAGGGTAATGAGATAAACAATGACAAGTGAGGTTGAGGGCACTTTAAATCAGTGGTCAAAGATGACATTTGGGTTCAGATTTAAAGGACAAGGAACTAGGCATGCCAAGGTCTGAAGAAAGAGTTCTTTAAGCTGCAGGACAGCTAGTGCAAAGGTCCTGAGGCAGAAGTGAGCTTGGCATATTAGAGGGAGAGTAGGGAGGCCTGACTGACATGGTGTGAGATGCAGCTGGAGTGAGGCAGGTATTAGAAAGGAGTTTATTTGAAATCTAAGTGCAATGGGGAGCCACAGAGTTTTCTGCAGGAAGAGCCACATGCTTCCACTTTGACTTCTGGTTATTGGTCATTCTAGCATTTTCAGAAACTATCAGTACCAAAAGGGGATGCTAGCCCCTCCAAGGTTTGCAAGATCAAGAGATAAGGCTAACAAATATCAAACCCATGACATTTTTCTTTTTTGGATGGGAAATAATCAGGAGTCTCTACTTGGTACTTGGAGAAGCTGTAAGCTGAAAATCAAATGTGGAAAGGATGAAACTTCTAGCCCTGTGATTAATTTTCCCAGGGATGGGGAAAAGGGTGGGCATGGGTGGCAGAACGTTCCATAAAGACTCTTCTTCCCAGGTTTCATATTTGCATATGAACAGCTTCCACTGGACCAGTGGCTCTCAACCTTGAGCCTATATTAGAATTACCTCAGAGCTTGTTAGCACATAGATTGCTAGGCCCCACTCCTAGAATTTGATTCAATTTTTCTGGGAGTTAGACCTAGAATTTGCATTTCTAAAAGTTCCCAGGTGACACTGATGCTACCAGTCCAAGGCCCACAGGGGAATTCTTCTCCCTCTTATAACCCGGACATTCACTTGGAAGAGTAATAAGAAGTGAGACTTATCTGCCTAATGAGTTTGAGAAGAGAAGCTCACCATACCCTTCTTTCTCCACCTCCCACCACCTTAGCTGCAGAATGTGTTCAGGTCTGCACTTCAATTAGTTCATTGGTAATAGAGGCGACAGGCTGATCCTCATCTGTCTTTCTCCTGCACCTGCCACTGATTCCAAACCTGACAGGAATAAGCATATTTATTTATTGGGTTTGCCTCAAATCCCGACAGAGAAGTTGATCCCAGTTGCAAAACAACTGATTACCATCTGGAACCCACAACTGTGTTGGGATCTTTTAAAAAAAATATTATTTATGTGTTTATTTGAAAGAGACAGAGCAAGAGCAGGGGGCTTGGGGGCAGAGGGACAGGGAGAAGCAGACCCCCTGCTGGGAGGGAAGCCCCATGCAGGGCTCAGTTCTGGGACTCTGGGATCATGGCCTAAGCCAAAGGCAGACACTTAACCAACTGAGCCACCCAGGCACCTGCTGTGTTGGGATCTTATAATTGATTTTACCTTCCACGAAATCATCAATTATTTGAGGATCAAAAGATCCAATTTCTGGGCTGTTAAGCTCAAGGATTTGGTCCTTGGGCAGGGCATGGTTTTTGGGTGAAATCACCAAGGCAATGACACTCTCCTGTCCTCTAATCACACTTCCCAAAATTATACTTGTCTATAGGTATGCTGGAGAATAAATGATGTATCATTGTAAATGATGTCCAGTGTGTGGGAAGTATCTTGTGAATGAGGGTTCCTGCCCTGGACTCTAAAGGATGGTTTAAAGAAGGTGAGAACAACATATAAAAGGGCAGTTGAAGCAGGAGGAAACCTAGCCAGGAACCCAAAGGGGGACGTGTGATGTTCCAGGCTGGCTGGCCTTGATCTCTGGGTTGGTGGGATGCCATGAACATTCTCATGTGGCCATCCCCTTATAAGTTTCCATGCACTAGCTCTCACTACCCATTGCTCCCTTTCCAATCCTTTCTCTGCTCTGGCTGCCTGATGGATGTTGTAAGACTTCCCCTTCAACAGTAAAACATTTCAGTGGTTGCCCATTGCCTGTGGGAGTCTGACGCAGCATAATCAAACCTTGCTGCCTCTGCACTGTCGCCAACACTCAGCTTCTCGAGTAGCTCCCAGAGATCCTCACCTCCTGGTATTCACACCCTTGTCTGATTCCTCCCTTTAAGTGTGGGCTGGACCTAGTGACTGACTTCTGATGAACAGAATAGGGCAAAAGTGATAAGACATCATTTCTCTGCTAGTGACTAAGCTACAAAACACAATCTCTATTGCTTGCTCAAAGCAAATGGATATGTTAAAAGTTGTCCTGTGGAGAGGCTCATGTGGCAAGGAACTGAGGCTGGCTTGCCTGCTCGGAGGGAATCCCACAACCATGAAGTAGCTCAGAGGTGGACCACTCCCGGGCTCCCATGCACACCTTTCCTGCAGCTTTGTGACAGACCCGGATCAGCCACACCTGATTCCTGACTCACAGAGACCAGGCTGATAGATGTTGTTTTGTGCTACTACAGTTTAGGGGAATTTGTTATAAACTGAAAGAGAGACCAACACAAATTGTAGTATCAAAAGAGGCATAGTATCATGAAAAACATCTCAAATGTAAGGTGGCTTTGGAACCAGAGCATGGGTAGAGGCAGGGAATATTTTGTGAAGCTTGTTAGAAAAATCTGGACTTTGAGGGTGCTGCCAGTGAAGGCTGAAAAGGCAATGAGGACACGATTTTGGAAACTGGAGAGAGGGGACCCTTGTGAAGTAGTGGCAGAAAGCTTAGCAACACTGTTGTCTGCAGTTATGTGGAAAGCAAAACATATACCCACTCAGCAATCCAGCTAAGGAGATGTCCAAGCAAAGTGTCAAAGGCATGGCCAGTTTCTTCTTGCCACTTAGGTGAGAAGGGAGATAAACTGAGGGAAAGATTGTTAAAAAGGAGCAAGGGCCTGATAGTTTTGAAAACTCTCAGACCCTCAAGACAGCAAAAGATGCTAAAATCAAACAGCTTTCCAGCACTGTCAGAGAAAGGTGGTCTGGAGATAAGTGAAGGTGTGACTGTCCAGCTGTTGGGTGAAATGTCAGGAATATCAAAAGAGCATAGTGTTGACCCAACAATTACACTACTAGGTATTTACCCAAAGGATACAAATGTTGTGATGCGAAGGGGCACCTGTATCCCAGTATTCATAGCAGCAATGTCTACAATAGCCAAACTATGGAAAGAGCCTAGATGTCCACTGACAGATGAATGGACAAAGAAGATGTGGTATACATATACAGTGAAATATTATACAACCATCAATGAATTGAAATCTTACTATTTGCAATGATGTGGGCACAACTAGAGGGTATTATACTAAGTGAAGTCAATCAGAGAAAGACAATGATCTTACCATTTCACTCATATGTGGCATATAAGAAATGGGACAGAAGATCAAAGGGGAAGGGAGGGAAAATGGAATGGGAAGAAATCAGAGACAGAGACAAACCATGAGAGACTCTTAACTCTAGGAAACAAACAGGGTTGCTGGAGGGAAGATGGGTGGGGGGATAGGGTAATTGGGTGACAGGCATTAAGGAGGGCACTTAATTTAATGAGCACTGGGTGTTATATGCAACTGATGAATTATTAAACCCTACATCTGAAACTAATGATGAACTATATGCTAACTAATTAAATTTAAATTTAAAAAAGCGCATAATGTCATTCAGACATAGAAGGCCCTTTAAAGAGATTAGGGTAGGTCTCACAGGTCCTCTAGATCAAAAAGCAGGGCCTCTGGGAAGCATCAGAGCATAATTCCTTGGTTGTTCTGGCAGAACCTCAAGACAGGGACAGCATGAAAAAAAGAGGTCAGTGGACTCCCCAAATTCTCAACATACGCTTTCTTCCATGAGAAAGACAAAAATGACTCAGAGGAAGGAAACAGGAGCTCAGAGTGTGGATTTGCAACTCATGGGGAATGATTGAGATTTTGAAAGTAATCAAGAAAGTTCTAATATTTTCCTGGATGGATTTCAGAATTGTTATGGACCAGAGGACTCCTTTATGCCTCACATTCCCCTCCCCCATTTTTGAGTAAGAATGTCTTTAAGCATGGCCCTATGCCTGTTGAATCACTGTGGGTACGTGGTGGCAGGCAATGATTCTCTCTCTGGTTTTATAGAACTAGAACTACAGATCCAGAGTAGCAGTCTTCTAGAACCTGCCTTTGAGGAATGACACCCAGGAACCTCGTCCATACCTGAACATGATTTAGGTGATGATGTTCTGGACTCTGAGCTGATGCTATCATGGGATGAGACTCTGTGGGACCTGAGGAAGGGACAACTGCATTTTGCATGTGGAAGGAGGAGGAGTTGGGGACCAGAATGCAGCCAGTAATAAGGCAGCTTCAGAAATGACCCCATGATCTTCATCTCCAGGCATTTGTGCCCTTGGTCAATCTCCTCCCCTTTGTGTGGGCTGGACCTAGTGACCTGTTTCTAACAAGTAGGATACAGCTAAAGTGGTAGGCTATCACTTTTGAGATGAGGTTATAAAGGACCAAGCCTCCTGGTCTCATCCTCTCCTTCTTAGACTTGCTCTGATGAAGTAAGCAGCCATGTTGAAAATCACCCAATGGAAAGGCACTAAGGTGGTCTCCCTGATCAACAGCACTGGGGCACCCAATCCTTCAATCATGTGAACAAGCTTAGAAGCGACCTTCTTCCCCATATAAGCTTTGAGAGGACTGCATCCCTGGCAGATACCTTCACTGCAGCTTTGTGAGAAACCCTAAGCTAGAGGACACAGCTAAGCCCCACCCAGATTCCTAATACACAGAACATGTGAGACAATAAACACTGCTTAAGACCTTAAGTTCTGGGGCAATTTGTTATGTACCAAAAGGTGTTTAATATTCCCACCCAGAGGCCCTGCTACATGATACCCTCACCTTCTCCTCAGGGCCTTTTCACATGCTACACTTGGCTGGGATCCTCCTCCTTACTGTTTAGGTCTAGTAAACTTCCAGCATCAGAGGAAAGTCAGGTCAGGTGTCCCTTCCTCCAGGAAGCCCTCTTTGACTCTCCCACCCTCCTCTGTACTCCCACAGCATATCACCATCCCACTGCAGATCACATTGTATTACCTGTTTGTCTCCCGGACTTGTGGAGAAGGGCAATGACCTTGCTTTATTCATCCCAGTACCCTTAAAAATATAACACAATGCCTGAAATGCATTCAAGTAATAATAGTAAACATTTATTGCATTCCTATGCCATGCTGCTACTGTTTGAGGTGATTCGGATGTAATTATTTTATTTGATAATAAACCCAATGAGGCAAGAACTTTAAACATCCCTGTTTTGCAGGCGGGGGACTGAGAATCCCTGCTAGGTGCTCAGTGCATGCTGGCTGGAATCACGACAGCCACGTTGCTCCTCTTGTCCTGTGGCTGGCAGTGGTCGGTCCCCTCCTTGCAGGAGCTCTGCAAACAGCAGCCCAGAAGGCCTCCTGAGCACCAAGACACATACTCTGTGCTCGACTGGTTACATCATTTTGTATTTCCAGAGAAATACCTGGATCTATCTCTTGGCACCTCCAAGAAAGGGCTTGGCTGGCATCCAGAGATTTATTGGGCACTAGAAACCACACCTCCAGCTCTCTGCTCACAGCTGTGCCTCTGGCCCAAAGGCAGAATAAAAATTTTCCTACCCCTCACACCCTGTCATTATAAACCACGTAAATTCCTCGATACTCATGTTGAAATGAACAGATGTGGCTCTGTATTTTTAATGCATTATCTGCAATTAGCAGCAGTGGGCATGGAAGAGCTCTGCCAGCCCTGGGGCTGCCCCTTGCAGATGCAGCTGTGAGTACATTTGTGCAGAGGACTCTGGCCAGACTCCTTTGGCGAGCAGGAGAGGGAACTTCCATCTGCACAGTGTCTCCTCTGCCAGGCAATGGAAAGAGGACCGCTGAAGCCCGATTGTCATTCCACTGCCCGCCTGGCCTCCCCTCCACCCACCTTGCTGTTGAAACACTCTGAGAGGCTGTCTTCCAAGAGGGGCCCCAGCAGGCAGATGGCAGTCCCAAAAGTCATGGGTGGTAAAAGTATTCACAGGCTTGTGGTCTGTCCAAAGAGGGACATTTTTGGCAATAATTACAATGCTACTAACTAGCCTGGTACTTTCTAGGTACCAGGCCCTGTTTCTAAATGCTCTTCAGGAATCATATTTAATTCCAGAAGCAGTGTGGAGACCCACCCCACCTAAAAAACCACAGCCAAAGACCACCAGGAATCCACCTGTATTGAGCAAACTTGGCGTTATTGGCTTGTGGCAATGAAAGAGAATGTGCACCACTGGGAACCATGGCGGGGGGGTGGGCGTGGGGGGTCTCAGTATGAGGGTGTTGGAAAGAACCTATTGAGGATTTGGGCTTTTGTTAGGTGATCTGGGGAGGGCGCAAGAAAGTGGAGCTTTGCTCTGGATTAGGTGTTGTCAAGACGTCGGTGTATTTCTATGACTGGGGACTTTGTAAATGTTCTCTAGAAGGCAGGAGGAATGAAGCAAGACTAAAGTTGCAATTGCTAAAGCACCAGTTGTCACATACGTTAGCCAAGATGCAGAGGGAGGGGAGCATTTGGTCATTTTTGTGTTTTGGTAATGTTCTTGCTTGTGTTGGAGTTCAGATGTGATTATGAAGTAGTCTTGTTTTTATTTTAATCCATCATGGTCATGAAGCGGCCTGTGTGATGCTGACATTTATGTTCAATGGACAACACCATGGTCTGGTGTGGGTGCCAGGCCAGTTCCCAGCAAAGGGGTAGCCTGATGATGCCAAGCCACTTTCCGGTCCTTAGGGGCTATTGCTCTCCTCCTCAGCAGGCACCGTGATTGTGCCAACTTAGAGAAATAGAGAAACTGAGGCTCAGAGAGTTGTCATAGCCAGGAAGTGGTGCTGTGATTCCAAGGTCACTGAAACTAACTTGGGTGGGTGCCAAGGGGCTCAGCAGAGGAAACTTGGGGGAGTGGGATAGTTATGGGAAGCAAGGCAGACCATGAAGGAGACTGGCCACAACAGAGAATAGAAAGAACATAGGGCTTAGAGTCAGAGATCTCCACTTTAGAAATTTATCACTGCCCCTTACTAGCTAGGTGGTCCTAAGCAATTTATTGAACATCAGAGATTCCATTTCTTCTGCCTGTTGGGAATATAAAAATATGTTTTCCAGGGCTATTGGGAGTCTAAAATGAAAAGACACGGGATAGAGTACCTAGGCAACCCCTGGGAACAAGAGAGACCATTATGTGCTTTCCCTGTATGCCAGACACTGTTTTAAGTACCTCACATGTTTGACTCCTTTGATACAGCAACCCCATGAGGCAGATTCTATCCTAATCTATAGTTTGCAGGTAGGAAGATGGAATACAGAGAGGTTAAGCAATAGATCCAAGGTCACACAGCAATCAAGTAGCAGAACTCAGGCATTCTGGATCTAACATCCTCATTCTGCCTCCTCTCATGATAATTGTTGGATCACTGCTCCTTCCTTTCCCTGGCTGCAAGGGTTTCAAGACTCTAGTCAAATTTTGATGGCAATTTAATTCTCTGAAACTCCCCAGGTCCCAGACTTCTGCTTGTGGATGGATCAGAGCTGCTTGCTTGGCTCTGGTTCTGAGCACACTCATTTCCTTTTAGAAGGTCAAAACAATCTTGGCATTACAGATGCTATAGATTCAGGTCACTGTGGTCGATAGATCAAATAAAACATAGCATTGCCTTTTGGCATTTCCGTTCCTTTTAGTAAATCCCAAAGTTGGGGAAAAACACTGGGAAATGAATAAAAACTAAAGGGGTTTGGGGAATGGCCCAATGCTGCAGCAGAAACCCTCTTGTGGCAAGACTGATAAGTGGGCAGAAGGCAAATGGCTGCCTGAGAGGAAATGGGCCAGATGTGGCGGACTCCCTGGGTCCCAGAACAGTAGAAAGCTGAACAGAACAGCACCACGGTCTGAGGGTGACTCCACACTGCCTGGTTCTAACCTGTTGAGAGGATTTATAGGTTGTGTCTCCAGTTCTGGGAGGCAGGGACTCCTGACTCTAGTGACCAAGTTCCTTCAGGCCACTTGCCATCCCCCACCCCTTCCCCTGGCTGTGTTCTGCCACCACAATGGGGCAATGGAATCCTGGACCCCCACCAACATCCTCTCTGCTCTCTCCTGCCACCCCCGATAATGGTCATCAATCTTTTTGAGGCTCATCTGTTCTTAATTATATCTCTAAATCCCAAAGCATCACAACCCTGAGCACTTGGGAAATTTAGCTTAGAGGACTCGTAATCATTAGAGTAATCCCCGGTATTTACAGAGCCTCATTCTGCAGAATGTGAAAGCCAGCCAGATAATATAATAGTGGTGGGGACACCCTGAAATGGCTTTCAAGTTCTCTTCATGGAGTGTTGGGCCCTCTGTTTTATTTTGTTTAGTTCAAGGAGGTAGATGAAAGAAATTTTCTTCATTTCTTTTTGAGAACAACCCAAGAGAAGAGGGAAAGGTTAGGCTGATGTGGAAGCCATGTCATGGTTTTAGTGCTAGCCCATGCCCTCTTCTAATGGCTGCCCTGCTCCTCACCCACCCACTGCCGCCACCAGTGGAGGGGTGGGCTCCAGCAACCATTCTTGTCCCCGTTGAGTGTGCCTCTTCTTAGTGTCAACTGACTGAATGAGGAGTTTACACTCCATCAGCCAGCTGGACAAATCAGATTCTTTCTCTTGATAGCTTGAATCAAGAGATGCAGAAAACTAGAAGTCAGTCTGACCTAACATCTGGAGGGACTATTTGGGACTGTGTGTACTGATACACAAGGAGGAAGAGGGGAAGGGACCACATAGTACTAGAGAGAGCAGTTCTTCAGCACTCTTTGTCCTGTGCATTTGTTCAATAAACCCTCTGAATTCCTGAGCCAGGAGCCATTGCATGGGACCGTTACTGCAGAGAGGTGAGGCACTGGAAGTAACCCAAAACTCTTGCTTTGCTTTCGCTGTCACCACATGCCTTCTCTTAGCTTGAGAGGAAGATGAGTCCTGGCACCATGGGCTCCATGTACATGCCACTTGATGGGAACACCTACACTTCCCCTCTCATGGGGACAGAATAGATAGCACCACAGGTGAGTGGGAGACCAGCAAGCAGTCCTTTCCGGAGACCCCCTACTGACCTTGATCGGAAGCCAACACGGGCCTCTCTGGAGTTGCTGAGGTGTGGGGCAAGGCTGCCCCTAACCTCCCAGCTTGAAGGAGAAGGGCTGAGAAAAGTCCCTACAAAGGAGTCGCTGTTATGACACAGCACAGCCCTCCAGTACACCTCATTGATCTGACAGCAGCAGCAGGAGCAGAAGGCAGCAGACACAGAGGCCCTGGGAGCACAATTCGATGAACAGCACACATTGATCCGTTTACCTGCCTGATGGCTGATGACTCTCTGTGTTTAAAAGACACCTATGGAAAGTCAGAGCTGGAAGAGCACCTTAGGGAGGCCCCACGACAGCCCAGGATTGTCACAAATGGGACAAGTAAGACTCAAAGACACTACTGAGATGTGACCTTTTCGGTTTCAATCAAAGGAGTCCAAAGCTCCCATTGTTTACTGAACAGCTTTGGGGGAGGGAGGAAGAAGGGGGGATGTTGTGCTTTGTAGCCTGATGTGTCCCACAGGGAGGAAAGCAAAGAGAATATATATTTATGTGGAGCCTGTAGGTCTGGATCATAAGTTCTTAGACTAAAAGGAAAAGAACATTCTTACCATGGAGGTAGCAATGTGGTGTCACTAATTCAGAAGCCGCATCTCCCTGCTCCACAGGACACAGACCAGAACAATTGTAGATTTCTCTCAGCTGGAGGTTCCAAATGGAATGTGTGAGACAGTGGCTTCTGTGATGCCAGCCCTTGCCCAGCCTTTGCTTTGCCACATATTTGAGCTTAACTTGCTCTGTCTGGGTGCCAGTGAGTCTCCAGGAGGCAATTCATCACAAGCACCTTTCTCTCTCGTCAGATGGATTCTGGAAAAAGTCTCTTGCCCACCCCCCAAAATTCAACATGCCCTTTGGGATTTAACCTCTGCAGGCTTTGTAGTTAACCTCCATATCTAAATGTGGCCCATTTGCCTGACTGCTCTGCTCTGGTCTCTGGTCCCTATTCTTGCTCCCTTGTGGGCTGAGAGACTGGTAAGACTCTTTTTGGGCTTTGGCCAGGAGAGTAGAGCCAAAACCCTAATCTCCTGTGGGTTGGGATTTATCCTTCTCATCTTTGTCAACCTGCAAGTATCCCTAATGTAAAATTCACAAAGGCACCTAGCTTGTGTGCCCACCCCAGTTCCTGAGAATTTGCCTTTCCCAAAGTGCCAGCCCAGATGAGGGTGGAGTTGGCTTTATTTCTTTCGTTGTTGACAGGGACAATCAGTCTGTTTTCAAGTCCTGCTCTAGCCAGAATCACCATAATTATGAGCACTGACTTTAGAGTAAAAAGTGACGGCTATGTGTAGAAGAATGAAACTCGACCATTCTCTTATACCATACACAGAGATAAACTCAAAATGGATAAAAGACCTCAATGTGAGGCAGGAATCCATCAGAATCCTAGAGGAGAACATGGGCAGTAACCTCTTCGACATCGGCCACAGCAACTTCTTTCAAGATATGTCTCCAAAGGCAAAGGAAACAAAAGCAAAAATGAACTTCTGGGACTTCATCAAGATCAAAAACTTCTACACAGCAAAGGAAACAGTCAAGAAAACAAAGAGGCAATCCACAGAATGGGAGAAGATTCTCAAAAATGACAGTACAGATGAAGGGCTGATATCCAAGATCTATAAAGAACTCCTCAAACTCAACACACACAAAACAGATAATCATGTCAAAAAATGGGCAGAAGACATGAACAGACACTTCTCCAAAGAAGACATACAAATGGCTAACAGACACATGAAAAAATGTTCATCACCACTAGCCATCAGGCAGATTCAATTATCATATGGCTTCCCTTACTTGTGGAGCATAAGGAATAATATAGAGGACATGGAGATACAGAGGAGAAGTGAGTTGGGGGACCATAAGAGACTGTGGACTCTGAGAAGCATTTAAGGTTTTGGAGGGAAGGGGGGTGGCAGTTTGGGTGAGCCTGGTGGTGGGTATTATGGAGGGCACGTATTGCATGGAGCACTGGGTGTGGTGCATAAACAATGAATTCTGGAACACTGAAAATAAATTTTAAAAAATAAATAAAATTGAAAAAGAAGTGCTGGCTCTGAATTCTGTCCACACTATTGACCAACCATACGAACTTGGGTGAGATAATGAACCCCATTCTTTTGAGCCTCACTTTCCTAACCTGTGTAAAGGAGTCGTTAAAACCTATCCTATGTGGCTGGTGCAGAGTAAAGGATGGAATAAAAGGTAATGGGTATGAAGAACTTAGCATAATGAACCACATATGATCCTAACATGTAATGTTTACTGAGAGCTTACATGTTAAATTTTGTGCAGAGTGCTTTTTAAGTGTCACCTTAATTAATTTTCACAGTAATCTCGTGAGATCCTATTATCATGAAATTTTAAAGGAGAAATCCAAGGCTTGGAAAGTTTAAGTAAGTTGCCCAACAGCTGGTCAACAGCTGGTCAGTGGTTGAGTAAACACTGACTGTGATCTTGTAGAGATCAAAGATAATGGTTTATCTCATTTAATATCCTAGTACAATGCTGAGTGTATAGTAGTCACTCAAAAAATTGTATTGAATTAATGATTAATGCATTCATGCATTAATCCCAATTCAGTGCTCCTTTGTACAACGGGGTTAAGAGCTCAGTTCTATCAATTTATTGTATCTCTCTCTCTCTCTCTCCTTCCTTCCCTCCCTCACTCTCTCCTGCAGTGGGGTCACTAAGCTGTTCATTTTGTTTTATTTCTGTTGGCATTTGTCTTGTTATCACTAGTATGGCTATTACTAGATGTTTTAATAGATTCAAGCCTTCTATCTGCAAGGATACATCATTTCCATACCACCTACCCTTTAATCAGGGAGTACTCATAGATTCAGCACTTTGGACAGAGCTAGGCTTTTTGAGCTAATGTGTAGTCAGTATTGGATTTGCATTTAAAAACTATTTACATTAAATGTGTGACCCACATATGAGAAAATACTGCACTCCCCACTTCCAGCTCAGTGGTTCTGGCTTTTTCTTCCTTCTCATAGTCTATGAGATGAAAAAAGATTGCCATAAAGATTTTATGAGTCCAAGAGAAATATTACTCAAACAGAATTTATTTCCAAGGCATCATCCTGAAAACTGTGGCATGTTGTTTAAAGGGGAAGCAAAGCTCATCCTGGTGGAATTTTTATACTCAAATGAAGTCCAAATGTTACAGAAAATCCTCTTAATGCCTGCCAGGTGAGCAACTTCTTCAATTTGGTTCAAATCAGCAGACAATTTATAGAGTATTTCAGCATCTCTGAGCCTGTTCTTGAAACCAATGATAAGAGGCAATAAGAATATGATGTTTTCCCCACTTGCACTAAGACAAGGAGAAAGGTAGTTCCTGGATTGGTACTTTTATGCTTTCATATGCCAGCACAAAAATATATTTATGATGCCCAGCATCTGTTAGGCACTGTGCTGCACATTGCAAGGAAAACAAGGCACATTTTCTGCCTCCGAGGACCTATTGTCTGGTAGGGGACAGACAATTTCCCCATGCAAAACACTATGCAGTGAGATAAAAGTTATGATGGAAATAAGTACAAGAGTTTGCCACTGGGCATACTGAAAGCTTGTTCTAGGAATGTGTGGGATGTCCATTGCCCTTTGCCTACCTGACAAACTCCTATTCATTCTTTAAGAACCCAATCAAATTTCCTCTTCTCTGTGACTACTTTCCTGACTCTCCAAAATAGAGTTATTAGTCTTTTCTTCTTGGGGTTCCCACAAAATCTTGAAGAAACCAAAGAGTGGGGATGACAGAGACTAAAAATGTAACTCTTACGTATATATAAAAATTCTGCAGAAGTAAAAGAGCAAGAATTAGCTAACTGCCAAGGATGGGGTAGAGATAGTTGAATTGCTCCTTGAAAAATGTAGAGGTCATTCCAGATGGAGAACACAGGAAGGATACAAGCATGACAGTATGACAGTTACAATGTGTTTACAGAATGACAAGTGGCTCTGAGTGGTTAAAGCAAGGTACTTCGGCATGATGTGGGTTGCTGACAAGGATAGGCAGTGGCACAAGATGAAGCTGTTACATTAGGGTGGGGTCAGATTATGAAAATCCTCTGTTAGGAAGTTTGTTCTTGGGATGTCTGGGTGGCTTATTTGGTTAAGTGTCTGCCTTCGGCTCAGGTCATGATCCCAGGGTCCTGGAATGGAATCCCACATCAGGCTCCTTGCTCAGCAGGGAGCCTGCTTCTCCCTCTGCCTTTTCTGCCTGTTCTGCCTGCAGCTCTCTGTGCTTCTGCTCTCTCTCTGACAAATAAATAAATAAAATCTTAAAAAATTAAGAAGTTTGTTCTTCACCCGATAGATGGTGGGAACTATCAAAATATATTTTAACTTATGCTGATTTTTCTGCACCTAGAAAGAAATATAGTCTTTTGTAAAACTTTTGGAAAATATAAGAGAATATTGAAAAATATATTAATACCCCATTCACCCATTTTCCCTTTTTTATGACTTTTACATATGTATGCATGTAAGAAATTTAATTCATGCTACATATTCAGTTCTATATGTTAATTTTCACTTAATACCATGTATTAAATTTTTTCAATTTCTTTAAAATGAATTGCTGCATTTTTTATCAGCCAAATGACCACAGTGTAGCTAACCATTGATATTGGGCATATATTGTTTCCCTTCCCCACTGTCATAAATAATACTGCAGTGGACATCCTTGTGTATGTCATTTTATCTCCTCGGAATAAATTCCTAAAACTGATATGCACCTTTTACCTTTCAATCACTACTGTCAAACCACCTTCTAGAAGGGTTGTGCCAGTTTACAATCCCAGCAATGAGGTTCAATGACCTGCCTGAGGATTAAGGAGCTTGAGAGTGGGAGGTTGAGAGTTGAATGTGGGCACTGGTGTTCACAGGGCTATGGCAGAGCTTTGCTGGGGAGAGTGGCGAGAGGGGAATTGGGGGGGCCAGAGTCGATCAAATCTGGAGGGTTGAAAGACACTCTGGTGAAGATGGATGGTCTAATAAAACAGCTTTGAAGGGGGTGCCTGGGTGGCTCAGTGGATTAAAGCCTCTGCCTTCAGCTCAGGTCATGATCCCAGGGTCCTGGGATCGAGCCCCGCATTGGGCTCTCTGCTCCATGGGGAGCCTGCTTCCTCCTCTCTCTCTCTGCCTGCCTCTCTGCCTACTTGTGATCTCTGTCAAATAAATAAATAAAATCTTTAAAAAAAAACCAGCTTTGAAGTACAGGTGGTTTGGCAGACAACACGAATTCCATCCTCTCTCTCTAAAGCTGCCTATGTCCCCACTTCCCACTTGAGTGTGTTCAGACCAAAGAGAATGAAACCTATCTACCTTTCTCTTGGCCGTGACTGCCTTGTTGACCCAGGCTTTGGGCTGGCATTAGCAGGAAAGGCACATATGAAAACTTGTCTGGTCATGTGAGATAGATTCAGGGAGGATTCCTCATGACTGTCTTTGGTTTACAGAACAACTCAACACGAGGCATGTCTTCTCAGTTCTCTCATCATTAAGACATGACTCAGTGAGGGATAAAAGATTCAGGATCCACAGCTCTCAATCCTCATATGTTGAACTATGGGCTAACTTCTTTCCCCTCTCCCTCTCTTCCTCCCTTCACAGCCGCTGATGCAGTAAGTCTACAGCAAATGTGAGAACCCGACTCTGGGAGTCATCTCATCAAAATACCATCCGGTGGACATCACGTTTGACAATGACTCAATCACATTGCAGCCTACTCCACAAGTCCACACCGCCTCCAATGAGCATCTATCCAGCACCTACTTAACACTCCAGTGGTCACCCACAGGAAGCTATTCTATTGGATCATGAGCTGAGTCAAAGTTTGCCTCTTGCAATCACCCATTGTTTCTGTTTCTGCCAATTGCCAGATTTTCTTTCCTCTGTGGACATTTAACTACCTGAAAACAGGTGCCATTTCCTTCTCAGTAGGTGATGTGCTGGAGTATAAATGTCTTAGGCTTTGGAGTCAGACAGACCTGGGGTTTCAATTCTGACTCTGCTAACAAGCTGTGCACCACTGGGCAAGTTGCTAAACATCTCAGATCATTCCTAGACCATACATAATGGATGTATTTACTTTACTGGGGAATAGTGAGTACTAAATGAAATATCAATCACATGGGAAACGACCAGTGGTGGTTAGATGCTGGGTCCCCTAGGGATCATCTTCCACTGAATTCTGTTTCTCAAAGGTACTCTCTGGCCTCTTAAATCACAGTGGTCTAGGGTGAGTATTTGAAATGTAGATTTATAATCTACTGAGACACATTGAGTGAGAGTGGGATCTGGAAACTCCTGCCATTGTTTAATTCAGAGCAGTATCCATGGTGCCAAGAAGTTGGAAGGCATTGACACATACGGGAACACTTCAAAGCTATTCAGGGGTTCCACAATCAAGTGCCCATCTGATCCCCAGGTGAGATGCCCCAAAGAGGACACACGCCTCTGAACTGAGAACAAAAGCCCATTTTCAGGATGTCTTCCTCTGAGAGAGAGTAGAGATAGTTCTTTTTGTATTATAGGATTTAGAATGTGGAAGGGGGAGGAAAATAAAAAATGTGCTTCCAGGTAGATCAGGGCATTGATTATTTCTATAATTTTCATAGAGAAAAACTGCTCTTGGGAGGGAGAGAGGCAGGGCATGGCAGGGGCTCATGGACCAGCCAAGCAGATGAACACTCAGGGCCCAGGCCAGGCCAGGCAAGGGAGCCGGAGGCTCACTGTGACCACAGAAGACACACAACACACTGCAGAATGTGCTGGACATCAGGGCAACCAAGCACAGAGTCATCCCCCGAAAGATCTGGGGCCCTGAAAGATCCGAGTCCTCACATCTATGAGTGTACTCACTCTCTTGCCTCTTCTCCTTCATGTGCCACTCTCTGTCCCTGCTGTCTCCTGGGTTAAGTTCTCTCCTTGCACCCAATTTTCTGCTGATGGCTCCCAAATGTCTATTTATAACCCAGAGCCCACCCAAATCCCAGCTCCTTAATCCATCCACCTTAGAAGTCCCATGGACCTCTGAAACCTCACCTGCCACCTCCTGCCCATCCACCAGCTGTTCAAGCCAAGAGCTGGAAGCTATTTCTCCTCCTCATCCTCCTCTGTCCCTAAGCTTCACTGGATCATCACCAGATGCTGCTGTGTTTCCGTTCTTCCTGTCCTCTAAACCCAACCCTCCACTCATGAATCTCTGCTCATTCAGGCCTCAACAGTTCTCACCTGGGCTACAGCAACAAGGAACAGTGGGTATCTGTGCCTGTGTTCATCCCTCTATCCTGTTCTCCAGCAGCAACCAGAGTGGTCTTTAAAAAATGCAAAGCTGATAGTGTTACTTCCCTGCTATAAACCTTTTGGTGGCTCCCTATTGACCCCGGAATTAAATGCAAATAAACTGGTCTCCATCCACCTCTCCAGGCTCATCCTATCTTCATTTTTCACACCCGTCAGCTACTTTTCTAGGCATGAAACAGAGAGCTCCCCCTACGTACGTCCCAGACTCCAGGGCTGAGCAATCTCCCTGAAGACCATGCTTCTGATTACCTTCCTCTGCCCTTTCCTTACTGTCACTGTCTCCAATCCGTGTAATTCAGCACAGACAGGAGAGACAGGAATAAAAGAACAGTTCTAACAATCCTTGTCAACACCCCTGAGCTCTTACTATGCCTTGTGCCTCTTTCCTTGCACGTAAAGCTTGATAGAGCTTTATATTCAATTTTTCTTTTTAATCCTTGCAATATCCTCATGAGACAGAGACAGATGAGGAACCAGAGGCTCAGAGAGGCTAAAAAACTTGCCCAAGGTCATATAGCTGGGCAAGAGGTACAGATGATTCTTAAGCCCAGATTGTGCCACTTCCGAGACATATCAGAGGACTGCATCAAAGAATACACCCAACTCAGATCTCTTTCCAGTGGTGTATGCTGAAAGAGCCACCCTGCCTGAACAGAAACCCCTTAAGATGTACTATCCTCAAACACCTAAGTGCTTAGCTTGGCTTATGGAGGAGGCAATGTTATCTACAACAAGATGATTAGGACAACAATGAACTTAAATCCCAGCCACTGCTGGGGAATATCTGCCTGAATTCAATTTGGTTCAATTCAATCCAATTTAATTCGGTGTGGTTATTGAATGGCCAGCATGCATCCTGTAAAGGCTGGTTATAGAAGGTCCAGAGAGGAAGGCAGACACACCTCTTGGGAAATCATAACTAATCTAGGTGTGGAGCACTAGAAGGAGGCAGGAACTGGGAAGCCAGGAACTGGAGTTCAAGGCAGGAATCTCATGGTCAGCCCTGGAGCACTTAGGCAGTGGAGAATTTGCCCCCGTTCCTGTGCTAGTTCCCGGTCAGTGGCAGGTTTTGTCATTCTGCTAATTAGAACTGTGAAGTCTCTGCCCATATTCCTTTTTTTTTTTTAATATTTTATTTATTTGACAGAGAGAGACAGTGAGAGAGGGAGCACAAGCAGGGGGAATAGGGAGGGAGAAGCAGGCTTCCTGTTGAGCAGGGAGCCCGATGCGGGGCTCAATCCTAGGACCCTGGGATCATGCCTGAGCTGAAGGCAGATGCCCAATGACTGAGCCACCCAGGAGCCCCTCTTTTTGTTTTTTAATATTTATTTATTTGAGAGAGAGAGAGAGAGCATGAGCAGGGGTGAGTGGCAGAGGGAGAGGGACGAGCTGACTCCCCACTGAGCAGAAAGCCCAATGCAGGGCTTGATCCCAGGATCCTGGAATCATGAACTGAGCCAAAGGCAGACGCTTAACCCACTAAGCCACCCAGGTGCTCCTCTGCTCATATTTATTACAAGGTATGTATATAGAGAGGATACCACCATTCAGTCTAACAGGAAGCCTCAGGCTTAATACAGACAAAAGGAACGGGGATAGATGGGTGGCCGAGAGCATGGGCTCTGGTGCCAGAGGACTTGGCTCTGTTACTTCCCAGCAGAGCTGCCCCTGGCAGCCAGTGTTAACTTTCCAAGCCTCAGCGTCCTCACCTGTAAAGGGGAAATGGAAATCATACCTGCCTCACAGGGTTACTGAAAGGGTTTGGAGAGGTGATGCATACAGAGTACTCAGCACAGTACCAAGCACCTAAAAAGAGGGCAGGAAGCATGAAAGCCCATACGATTCTTGGTCCGGACTGGTCAGCTTGAAACACATCGCAGGTGTACCTCTGACACTGCCTGGCTCCGACATATAATAGATGTCTCTCGAATAGGACAAACGCATGCGTGGAACGTACAGCTGAGGAGTGACAGCCAGCTGGAGGACCCCGGATGCTAAGCTGAACCATGGAAGGTGTTCAGCAGTGAAATGGCAATGAGGCTGGACCCAGGCTTTTAGTAGGATCACAGGTGGCCAGAATAGAGGATGGATGGAAGGGACAAATACGGGAGGGTGGTGGAAGGCTGCTTCAGCCTTCCAGGCGTGTGACAGCCTGAATGACCATGGGGGTCCCGAGGTTGCAAGGAAAGGGACAAACTGCAAAGATATCACAGGGGTAGAACTGGTGAGATCTGGCAGTCCGGAAATGTGAGTGGATGATGAGTGCCCCACTCTGTGCAATGTCCGTGAAGGAGAGAATCCAGTCAATGAGTTGGGAGAGAAGACATGGCTTCCTTGGAAGCCACCCGCCACAGTTTCCCCTGGGAACACGGGCCTCGCCGCTCTCTCCTGTCCCCATGCTTGTGAGGCTCATGAGTCACCCGACCACAGAGCAGGGCCTGACAGGAAGCCCACAGGAGAGTCTTCCTCGGAACAGGTCTTGGAGCTCAGGGCTGGGACAAGTGGCCAGCAGCATTGGTCAAGGGCATCTCCCAAGGCAGACAGGCTTCAGCTAAGAGACAGAAGTCACTCCTCATTGCAGGAAACATGCTTGTCTGAGGAAGTCTCCGAAGGCACTTAGGAAAGAAAAAATCTCTGAAAATCATTCAAATAAAGGGAAGATGACACGTTTTTTTTGTTTGTTTGTTTGTTTGTTTTTTTTTTTTGTAGTTACTTTGTGCCAAGTGCCATCACCCGTTTGTTCTCATTCAGCCTTGACCGTAACTGCAGAGTTGGGCTTACATTTTCCAGCTAGGGAGACAGACACTCCAGAGAGAATTTTTTTTTTTTTTCAATCTGACCAGTTTCTCAGTGGAGGAACCAGGATCCAAAGCCCATCTTCTTTCCTCTACAACATATTTCATAATTTTAATTTTGAAAGTCCCCTTTCTTCAGGCATTCACATACTGCTCGTGGCAGGGTAAAATGATCGAATGATTTTAGAAAGCAATTTGGCAATAAGAATCAAGAGTCTTAAAAAATATTCATTCTGGGAATCGCTCCGAAAGAAATAATCATAAATTCAGAGAGGGGGAAAAAACAGACTTTACACACAACAATATTCTTCACAGCAATATTTATAACACGAACAACTGGAGATGATCTAACCGTGCACTGAAAAAGGAATGGTTAAGTAAGTTGAGATATCTCTACCTCATGGAATATTTTGGGCTGAGGGCTCATAATAACATGAAAAATGCCAAAGGTGTAAATACGGAATAATGAGGATCTGAAATGACGCAACGCATCATCTAATGACGGTACCACAGAATTTCCTGGGGTTGCATTTTTGGTCTTTGTCACTCTGATCTCCCCAAGCCCCTTCTAAATCCTTCAAGATTAAAAAAAAAAAAAAAAAAGTAACATCACTTAATGTGGACACGACATGATTTCTCAGTCTTATATAAAGTGGGAATAAAAAATCTTTAGAAACTGTGTGATTTTTATTACTCCATGATACAGAATTTAGTAAAAGCTGTGCTTGCTTGTAAGTCTCTCCTTTGCAAAAACCTTGAGGGTGCCAAACCTTCATTTCTCTCTAATACAGTTCTGTGGGCACTAGTCATGTAAGAAACCCCAAAAGCCTCCCAAATTCCCCCCCCCCAAAACAAAACAAAACAAAACAAAAAACCCAACCAGCATACATACTGGAAAGGAAGAAACAAAATTATATTACTTGCAGTTCATAGGATTGTCAGACTTAGAAAATCTAAAATAATCAACATGAAAACTACAAGATCTAATGAGAGAGTTCAATAAGATGGTCAGTTACAAAAGGAATGTACAAAATTCTATGGTTTTCTTAATTACCAGCAGTCAGCAATTAAAAAGTGCAATGGCGAAATGACACTATTCACAATAATAAAAACTATAAAATTACCTAGAAATAAAACCTAACAAGAAATTTACGAGGCCTAAATGATGAAAACCATAAAGTTTTATTAAATAACATAAACAAAGATCTGAAAAATGAGAGGCATACCATGGTCTTATATCGGAAGGTTCACTATTGTAAAAATGTCAGTTCTCTCCAAATTAACCTACAAATCCTAAGCAAAATCACAATGGAATTTATTGAAGAAGTCCGAAAACCTTATTCTGAAACTTATCTGGAAAAGTAAATGCACAAGAATTGCCAACAAAATGTCTTAAAAATAATAATGGGGGAGGGCTAAAAAGCTATGGTCATTGAAAATATGTGATTCTGGCACAGAAAGAGAATAATGGTTAAATGAAATACAAGAAAAAAAAATCCAGATGCTGAACCATGGATAGATGTGAGCTCAGTTTATGACAAAAGGGCCATTTCAAATCAGAAAGGACAGGTTTGGGGACAACTCATTATTCATTTGGAACTCGAAGTTAGATCTATATCCCACACCTGGCACAAAACATAATTCAGACAGCTTCCAGAGCAAACTGTAAAATAGGAAATCCTGAGAGTTCTACAAGGCATAGAGAAGACTATTTTTATAACCTCCATGGGAAGATTCCTAGCCAAGACACAAGATCCACTGGTTTGGTCACATACAAATAAAGTGTGTGCTGTGAGGAAGAAGGAAACAAGACAAGTTAGTGGCTGATAGAAACTCTTCCAACATACAAGATAGACTACCATAGACTGAATGCTTGTGTCCCCGCTCCCCACTGCCCTCCAAATTCATATGTTGAGACCTGACCCCAAGGGGATGGTACAAAGAGATGGGGCTTTGGGCAGATGGTTAGGTCATGAGGGTAGAGCTCTTTTGATGGGATAAGTTATAAAAGGGGCCCCAGAGAGTTCCCGTCTGCCTTGACAACACAGCAAGGGTCTGTCAGCTCCGACCTAGGAAGTAGGTCCTTACTAGACCATGAGTCTGCTGACACCTTGACCTTAGAACTCTCACTCAGCCTCCAGAAGGATGAGAAGTAAATTTCTGTTGTTTATAAGCTACCCAGACTCTGGCATTTTTGTTACAGCATCCTGAAAGGACTAAGACCTAGACACAGTAGTGCTATTCAACATATGCAAGACCTCCTAGAAATCAATAGGAAAAAAACACAGACAATGCAACCGAAAAATGAGTCAAGGATATAAATAGGTTAATTCATAAAATAAAATGAAAATTACCATAAACACATGAAAAGATGATCAACAACTAATAATTGGAGGAATGGCCATCAAATGGAGAATAAGGTGTTATTTTTCACTCATGGAGATGGGTAAAAATAGCAAAATTTGAATTTAGAAAGAATGTAGGAAAATAGCTGGTCTCCTATGTGATTGATAAAAACATTAAATTGGCACTACTTTTTTGGAATGTACAGAAATGTACAGAATGTGGCAGAAACTGAATTAAAAAAAAAAAGTGCACTCTGACCCAGAAATTGCACTTAAAAAAAAAAAGATTTTATTTATTTATTTGACAGAGAGAGCTCACAAGTAGGCAGAGACAGGTGGGGTGGGAAAGTAGGCTCCCCGCTGAACAGAGAGCCCGATGTGGGGCTCTATCCCAGGACCCTGAGATCATGACCTGAGCTGAAGGCAGAGACTTAACCCACTGAGTCACTCAGGCGCTCTCAGAAATTGCACTTTAAGGAGGTATCCTATAAATGCTGTAACACCCACATAAAGATAGATGCATAGGGATGTTCACTGTAACACTGTTTGATGGTGAAAAATACAACATGAAGGCAATTGTTAAAAAAACAATGAGGCAGATCTAGGCACTAACACAGAGAAATACCTAACATACACACCTAAGGGAATAGAAACGAGCTATAGAGCAGTATGTTTACATTTAACCCCTATCCTGTGCATGTGTGTGTGTGTGCGTGTGTGTGTGTGTATGTGTGTGTGTGTGTGTGAACACATAGGGACACATCTAAAAAGCTACAAACCAACTTGTTAATAATGTTTGCCTGGGGGAGCAACAAGGGGTGGGGGGCCTGGAATTAGGGTAGGGGTTTGACAAACAGAAAGCTAACATTTTACTCTGTACTCTTGGGTATGTTTTGAATTTTGCACAACGAGCATGAGTTGCTTTTGTAAATAATGAAAAGGATCTATCTAGCCATATAGATATAAACACACTGCAAGAACATGGCTCTTTAAATTAAGAACAAAACAAAGCCATGCCTAGAAAAAATGGAAGGCAGTTCGTCAAAATGTTCATGCATAAGAGTTTCTTTGTCTAGTTTTTCTCTGTTTCCTAAATTTTCTTTAATGACCATGTGTTACATCCATAATGGAAACAAAAAACCAAATACTCTCTATTCTTTTTAAATTGTTTCCTTTTTGCTAGAAACCAATACAGTAAAATCATTGTGCTTTCTGTCTTTTCCACAGAAGCTGGCTGGGTGATTCTGAAGCAGAAAATGGGGGCCCAGCATCTGCGGCCCCCAAGTGCAGACTCCATGGCTTTTGTAGGAGGTGAGTGACCGAACGAAGGTGGGAACAAGCAGATGGGCCTGGCGAGAGGCTCAGGTTGTCACCTTCAAAATGATCAATGGGAGTTTCCCCATGTAGTCTTAGGTATGTATTAAGTCAATGATGCTTTGTGATGGTTATGGCTGGACTATCACACCATATTTCCGGCCACTCCCCACATCAACAGAAGCATCTGGGTCACAACTCTCCTTGCTATAATCTGCATGGAGAGGGAGGGAGAGGAGGACTGAAATCTCCTAGTCACGAGGAGAACTCAAGTCACAAGAAAGGAAGGAAAGGAGCCCTCATTCAGGACCCGTGATGTTACACGTGTTTCTGGAGGGCCATGGTTGGCAATATTGCACCCACTTCGCAGATGGGAGCATTGAAACTAGGCACTTGCCCAGTGCTGTCCTGTGGAACTTGATCTACCTGACTCCGGGTCCTGGGGTCTTCTTCCTGGCAGGCCAGCTGGGGGGCGGGGGTAGGGGTGGGCAGAAAAGGGTGTGGGGGTGAAGCACAAAGGAGCTTTCAACCACAATCCTTAGAAGGAGGAGTAAATGGGTCATGAATGTGTTTGAACTCTGAACATTTTTCCTTCTCCCCAGGCTGAATTCTGAAACTTCCCAAGGTGGTTCCAGAAAGTGATGAAGTGAGATCTGGGGTGTGTCTAAATAAAGCCCCCAGGTGGGCGTTGGTGCTTAACTATGCATGAGCTCTGGGTGACTTCACCCTGGAGCCTACAACTGGTAGAGGAAGCACGACTTCACTTAATGCACAGCCAGAAAAAAGCAAAACCTTCCAAAAATATTTGAATGTTGACAGCAGACTTTATATTCCAGTGAATAATTGGTCTTTGTAAGTGTATGTGTCTCTGTGTGTGTGTGACCTAAATCCACAGAATTTAACTGTTCTGTGACTACAAAAAAAGTTTCATGTTCCTGACCTTCTGAGTTTCAATGGCTAATTGCCAAACTAGCAGGGAGCCTAGTGTTTTCCAAGTCCCCTTGGGATGGTCGATGCTGGTCCCTGAAGGGGTCCTCTTGATGCTGGCTAAAACCTGCAGGGAAGGGTAAGAGATCCAAACACAACATGACATGGGGTCTCCGTCCTCCTGTTCTGGGAGGTCTCCTCCAGGCTGTTGTCAGACAGTGGTGTTGGGGGCAGGGGACTTAGAGTCACATAATGAGGCTACCTTGTTAGTGAAGTCCTGCTGTCCTCTATACCTGTTCACCAGAGCCAATGCCCCCCCACCCACCACAGCTTTCTGCAGATTTGCCAAAGTCTCAGTAGCTCCTCAAGGCTTATAGGAAGATGGTCCTTCCCCAAGGTCATGTCTAGTGAGCTGCCTGGGTCCCAAGAGTTACAGATCTTTTGATTTATTTCCACACTGTTTTTATACATTTAAATCTGTCGCAGGTATGGTCAGTGTCCTCCTATAATTCTGGATCTTTCAGAGTGGAATAGCTGTCAACTGCCAGGCTTGGACCCTGTGCCTGAAGGCATTTTCCCCACAGGAGAGCCACTTTGCCTGCAAGCACAGTAGGCTGGAAGGGCCCGGCACTACTAATTCCCCAGGAGAAGCTCTCATTCGGTGACTCGCAGAAGTTGGTGTATAAATACCTGGCTCCCTATTCCTTGCGTGGCATGACTCCAAGACCTGGGTTCTGCAGACCTGGGTTTCCCGGAGTCTCGTGGTGGGATTATGCCCAGGCATCTCTGTGGTGGCTGGAGGGACCACACACCCTGTGTCCACTTGCACTCCTTCCGCATAGCATGTCCTTCTCTACTGCTGTCACCTGCACCTCCCAATAAACTACTTGCCCTTGAATCCTTGTCTCAAGTCTGCTTTGGGGAAAACTGAAACTAGGAAAATATCCTGGTAGCACGAGCAAGAATTCTAGCATCAGACCCATGATGTGCCAGGAAGCAGCGCTCCCCTGCTAGGATGACTATCTTGCTGGGGTGTTCAGGCCACTGACAGGGTCCCTGTGTCCTGCAGGGCAGGTGTCCTCATGAGAATTCCAATCTTCTGCAGGAGCCCAGATCTTTTCACCCAAGAGGCTCCAGATTCTGCTGTGGAGAAGAGGTGCTGCCTCACTCCACCGAACCATATCCCAACCTCAACACCTTTGAGCTTCTGTTTCTAGATCGGGGAAATGGGGGTGCCTGCTCACCTCAGTCAGGGGTTATGAGGGTGAATGCCAACCACAGCTACATTACCAAGTGTCACCTACATGCTAAACAAGCTGCTTAGTGCTGGGATGAAATTCATGGCAGCCTAACCCAGTATAAATTATTGTTCCTGATGGCCCAAATTTTAAAGCTAAAGAAATAGAGGCTCAGAGAGGTGAAAACCTCGCCCAAATCCTGGACCTGAGGTCTGAACCCATGTCTGACTCTATGACCTTCTGGGCAAACAGCCACCCATGGGGTCAGGGGCCACAGCAGCTGATGGAAGATTCTGTGGCGTGTGTGCACCTGTGCCTGGGTTTGTGGGTCAGGGAGCAAGGAGGCTGAGAGAAGCAGGGGTGGCCCCGCCTGGGGGTATGAGGCAACAGTTTGAATCCAAGGATGTGTGCACCAGAATTGGTCCAGTCTGGGCCGCAGCAGAATCTGGTGGTGGAGGGGTAGGGATGTCTGGTGGGTGAGGTGAAAGGGGATGGAGCAGAGGCTACGTCTGACATGGCAGGCATCTTAGACAGGACAGGAGGTGAGCACTACCAGGGCCAGTCCCATGGTGGCTGTGGCTGGGGAAGGGAGGCCCAAAGCTGCTTGCTGAACTTGAGCCTGACCTCCGGAGAGGCGTGGAGACAGGCTGCAGGGACCAAGCTTAGATGGTCGTGGCTGAAAGGTGGCTCGCACACTGGCTGGCCTTCCAGAAGGGCTCAGAAAGGGGCTGCTGCCTCTCTGCCAGGCTCCCAGACATGGGTGTGGTCTATTCCTAGCCCCTGCAAGCTTGGGAGGCTTTGAATGTTGAACAACTTCGCATCTAGGCCTTTCAGGTTATGTGACTGCCTGATCTCCCAGGGCCGGACTCCTTGCAGCCAGCATCCTCTCAGCTGTGGTGCAGGCCGAGCTACGTTACCATCCCCAGCACGGAGCCCACAGCATCTCCCACACTGCCCAGAACCCCACAGGCAGGGAGCCACGCAGGCTCCTGAAAGCAAGCTGGGTTTTCTCTTGTGAAGTCACAGGATAAAGCACTTTACATATTAATCAGGTTAGGAATCTGAGAGCACATATCAGGGGATTGAAATATGTAGATTTTGATGATGAATTCACGCTCATCAGAAAACCAATGAATCATCCTAACTTCATTATCAGGAATTATTTGATGGGGGAATTGGCAGGAAGGGGGGGAGGAGGAGGGTGAGGAGGGGAGTGCCAAGGGGGAGAGGATTTCTTGGTTCTCAGCCCAGACTGGGTTCTTTCCCAGCAACACATTTGTGCAGTCGGGCAATCTGTCTTCATGACGTGGGTGCTGAACACGACCATGCCCAGGAAAAGTGAAGCCAGACCCCGAGGTCAGACTCACCCAGTAAAGCCAGACCCTGAGGCTCAGGGCAGACCAAGGAGATGGACACAACTAACCCAAGAGCATAACAGCCTTGGCGGCTCTTTTAACACAACTGGCACAGTCACTCCTGTGACACTAACCCCTGGCATGACCTTGGGAGGGCACATGCCGCCTCTATGCCTCAGTTTACTGACCTGGAGAATGAAGGTGATGGGTGTGAAGCTCTGAACAGAGCTTCTGGGGATAGAACCAAGGAGAGGGGTTGGAACCCCCAAATTCCAGACTTCTTGTGTGCTAGACACTCTAAGATATGGGGATCCAGCTGAGAAAAAACAGGTGTAAGCAGACATTCTAAAGTGTGGGGAGACGTGCTGGTCATTTTAAATAAGGGGTCAGGGAAATCTTACTGAGGGGATGCCCCGAAGGGTGATGCTGGAAAGAGGTGAAAGAGTGAATCATGTGGACATCTGGGAGGAAGAGCATTCTGGGTGGAGGGGATGGCAAGTGCAAAGGTCCTGAGGTGGAAAGAATGGGCCTGGTGTTTGAGAACAGCAAGGAGGCCAGTGTGACCGCAGAGGTGGATGAGAAAGCTGGGAGGTCAGAGAGGTTATGGGGGAGGGAGAAGGGTTAGAGGCTTTAAAAGAGGACTGAAGCCAAAGCAATGTGAAGGAAGTGTGAGAAGAGGACCCAGAAGCTAAGGTGTCTCCTCTACCAGGTAAACTGAGGCACAAGCAATGGGGAATGGGTATCAGGACAGGCAGGCAGAAGAACACTGTGTGAAGGAGGCTTTGTGTGGATACAGATCTCGCAGAAGGCGACACAGCTGTGACTCTCTCATGAGAAGTCTGGCGAATGCTGGTGTGGCAGGGAGCCCAATAGCATGGAAGGTGGTGGAAACAGGTCTGGATGAGACTCGGAGAGCCTGGATTCTACCCTGGCTATGCCATGCACTTGCTGCACAATGCTGGGACTCATGTCCTTGTCCACGGGGTGAGGCAAGAGAACAACAACGTGCTTTGTATGGAACTTTCTGGAGGCCTCAGATTCTGTTATTCCTCCCATTCTTCTCTTCCTCAAGATAAACAAGCTATGGCTGCTCTCTTTAACAATTACAATAAAAATCTGTGGGGTTTACAGGGAGCGCCCATGTCCCATGGTCGGGTAGACTTTAGGCACAGGCCCCAGGCTGAGGGGAAAGCAGCACAGCCACTGAGGTTGAGAGGTGACCCCTCCCCACCCCTGCGCTGCCTCCTTTGGGAGCCATGGAGGCCACAGTGTCACTCAATGAGGTTCACCTAGATGAAATGGAGTGGGCTGTCTCAGCTCCAGCTGTACTCTAGAATCACCCAGGGAGCTTAATACCCAGGCCCCAGACAGGGCAAATAAGTTCAGGTCTCTCAGGGTGGGGAGCAGGAACAGCTGTCTCCAGCGAGCCTGACAGGGCTTCTCTGAGGGAAATACCAAATGGGTCCATTCCAGGTTTGACACACATGGATAAAATGCCTCCCACAGGCAATATGCTCTTACTTGCTCTTTTTGAACCCTTCCAGAGCCCTGGAAGAGGATGTGCCCTCCCATTTTGCAGAGGAGGAAACCAAGGCTCAGTCAGAATGGTTCACACCTGACCCTTGAACAAAACAGTGGTGTATGGGCTCTTCTCCTACATGAGCATCTTAGAGTTACAGGAGGGAAGATGAATTTTCTCTTAAGATTTTCTTAATAACATTCTCTTTTCTTTAACTTATTTTATTGTCAGAATACAGTATATAAGACATGTAACGTACAAAATATGTATTCATCAACTGTATTATCAGCAAGACTTGTGGTCAATGGTAGGCTACAGTAGTTAAGTGCTGGGGGGGGGTCAAAAGTTCTGTACAGATTTGTGCACAGGATGTTGGCACCTCTAACCCCCCACATCAGTCAGGGTCAACTGTGTTTTGTAGTCATATGTATTACACACTGTATTCTTAAAGTAAGCTGGAGAAAAAAAAATTTTAAGAAAATCCTAAGGAAGTGAAAACACATTTATAGTACTGTGCTGTGTTTCTCGAAAAAATCTGTATATAACTGGAGCCACAGAGTTCAAATCCAGGTTGTTCAAGGGTCAACTATACTCTTGGTCCCCCACCTCTGCACTAGGAGATAGATTTAGAGAGGAGGAAAGTGAGGCTCAGAGAGGTTCAGCGCTTTGCCCAAAGTCACACAGACAGTACATGGCAGATTCAGCATTTCCTGCCAGCCCAGGCTGCTAAAAAGATGCAGTTTCTCTTGTAGTCATTCTCAGCAAACGTCCCACTCCCCAAATGCCCATCTGGGGCTGTGATTCTTGCTAAAGGGATATAGTGGAGTCATTACCAGACTCTGAAGAGATAAAACATTGCAAATTGAATGAGAAAATCTATTTTCACATCCTGATGAAGACATAACTGACATTGCATTGTTTTAGAGGAAAACACAGCCTCTGGTTTTCTCTTTTTTAAAACTTGGGAGTTATAGCTTTAGAAAAATAGGAGCAGCTGACTATCACAGATAAAAATGCCCTTTTGCCTAATGGGATCTTTAATAAGGAATCCTAATTAATTCTCCTGAATAGAGAACTTTTACACTGGTGTTATCTCAGCCCTGTGCTGATGGGCCTGGTTATTTCCAGATACAGAATAATGAATCTTTTCCAGCTGGGCTAGGAGTCGCCAGAGACTTGTCAACTTCCCTGGAAGGTAATTACTTGCCAAGGCACAGGGGGTGGGGAGGGGGTGGAGGAGGGTAATTATAAGCAGGGGGATTGGGGTATTTTGAAGGGAGCTGAGGGGGGCATTGATGGACAGGGGTTGGGAGGCGCAGTTGGGAAGGAGATGGCTGGTGGAAGCCATGTTAGCATCCAGGATGTCATCCCCTGCTCAGAACCAGGCCTAAGGGACACTTGCCTTTATGTGAAAAACGCCACTTGATGCAGCTTGACAGATTCAGATAATTGCAAGAGCTGAACGGGCAGCCAACAGAAGTCAGGAAGCAGGCCTGTCTGCATCTCTCCTTGGCTGGGGCAAAGGCTGGGCTGTCACTGCCTGGGGACCTTCGTGGCATCCTTAAAGACGACACTAAATGAACAAGGTTATCTGGACAACTCAGGCCGCAGACCAGTAAGGAGAAGGATGTGGCTGAATGACATGGGCCATTTGTCTGCAGTGACAGGGCTCTTCTACCAGGGAAGGTGGCCAGCAGCCTGTCCTGGGTTCATGGCGTGTCTCCTAGGCAGCTGGTAGCACGTGGCCAGTGAGGCCTCCATGAGCCTGGCTGGTGGGAAGCTGGCCAGCGGCTCCAACCGAGGCCAGCCCAAAGGTCAAAGGCAGCACAAAGGAGAGAACAGGAGCAGAGGCTGTGGGCCCCGGGAGGCCTTCCTGGAGGCCTTCTGCAACACCCAGCCTGGAATTCCCGCCCCAATCCTCTGGCTGCAACTTCCCAGCTCCCATGTGACCTTGGGCACATGACCTCATGGTCTCAGTTTCTCCCAGTTACTTAAAGATGCAAAAGAAGGAATCGGTGCCAATGTCTGACATGCAGTTGGCACCTACAGAGTCCGTATCTTCCCTTCCTCAAATCCTCCAGGAAACAAGCTGTTGATTACTAAAGTCTGGATGGGGTGGGGGGTTGGGCAAAATAGCTGAAGGGGGTAAAAAGGTAAAAAGCTTCCAGGACTAAAGGAAATAAGTCATAGGGATGTAATGTACAGCCTAGGAAACAGAGTTGATAATACTACGATAACTTTGTATGGTGACAGATGGTAACTAGACTTATCATGGGGATCATTTCATAATGCATAAAAATATCCAATTGCTATGACATACACCTGAAACTAACAGGATATTGTAGTCAAACAGACTTCCACTAAAACACATTAAAAATAAATTAATAATAAATAAGTAAATAATCGAGTACATACAACAACAACAACAACAACAACAACAACCAAACCCACCCAATTCCAGAAAAATGACCTTGCGAGGCGCGGATCCTGTTTTAAGGGAATCTGTGGTGTTGTGTTTATACAGGGGAACTTAAAAAGTCTTTGTGCACCAAGAGGCATATCCCCAGTAGGTGGAGGGGTGAGGAGGGGTGTGAAGGACCCACCACCTGCCTTAAAAAACTAGGGCAGGTCAGGTTCAGACACTGAAGACCTGGCTCAGAGGGAAGCATCAAAACCACATTGTTCCTCCATCTGCCCCCGAGGGTACTGCCAAAATGGTCCTGGGACCTCAGAGCTGCCTGGCCTAGACAAGGATGATAGTCTCTCGTCTTACTGGGGTCCAGACCCCAGCTGCCTCCCTGATGCACCAGCTGCAGGGAGTGAGCCCTCCAGGACCCGGGGACCACTGAAGGGGGCAGTGCACAGCCATGTGTCCGCCGGGGGGCTGCTGAAGCAGAGTGGGAGGAGCAGTATGGACAGGGGCAGGTTGGGGCAGCAGGTGAGGCAGGGGAGGCCCTTCCATGTGCAAGGTCAGAGAAAGGACACAAGCAGGATTTAAAAGCTGGGAAGCTGGGCCTGTTCAAAGGCTTCCACGCCAAATGCTTCTCATGACTCTATGTCAGGCCCCGGGAGGGTAAGTAAGTTAATGAGATCATGTGGTTAGCTGGCAGCAGAGCTGGTACTGAACCCAGCACTGACTCCTAAATCTATGCTCTTTCCCTTACTCCACGCTGTGAGCCAGGAGTCCCAGAGATCTTTCCCAGGATGCTAAGGGGGAGATGTGGTTCCTTTCTGAAGACCTGGGCTTG